>NC_064639.1:1016772370-1017397370 GCF_023864345.2 Schistocerca serialis cubense
TAGAAATGTCTCAAAAATGAGATTGACAGGAAGTGAAAAATGGCTAAGCAGGGATGGCTGGAAGACAAATGTAAGGATGTAGATGCATATCACTAGGGGTAAGATAGATACTGCCTACAGGAAAATTACTGACCTTTGGAGAAAAGAGAACCACTTGCATGAATATCAAGAACTCAGATGGAAACCCAGTTCTAAGCAAAGAAGAGAAAGCAGAAAAATGGAAGGAGTATATAGAGGGTCTATACAAGGGTGATGTTCTTGAGGACAATATTATACAAATGGAAGAGAATGTAGATGAAGATGAAATAGGAGATATGATACTGTGTGAAGAGTTTGACAGAGAACTGAAAGACCCAAGTTGAAACAAGGCTCTGGGAGTAGACAACATTCCATTAGAACTACTGACAGCCTTGGGAGAGCCAGGCCTAACAAAACTCTACCATCTAGTGACCAAAATGTATGAGACAGGCGAAATACCCTCAGACTTCAAGAAGAACATAATAATTCCAATCCCAAAGAAAGCAGGTGTTGACAGATGTGAAAATTACCGAACTATCAGTTTAATAAGACACGGCTGCAATATACTAAGGCGAATTCTTTACAGACGAATGGAAAAACTAGTAGAAGCCAATTTTGGGGAAGATAAGTTTGGATTCCGTAGAAATGTTGGAACACGTGAAGCAATACTGACGCTACGACTTATCTTAGAAAATAGATTAAGGAAAGGCAAACCTACGTTTCTAGTATTTGTAGACTTAGAGAAAGCTTTTGACAATGTTGACTGGAATAATCTCTTTCAAATTCTGAAGGTGGCAGGGGTAAAATACAGAGAGCGAAAGGCTATTTACAGTTTGTACAGAAACCAGATGGCAGTTATAAGAGTCGAGGGGCATGAAAGCGAAGCAGTGGTTGGGAAGGGAGTGAGGCAGGGTTGTAGCCCCTCCCTGATGTTATTCAATCTGTATATTGAGCAAGCTGTAAAGGAAACAAAAGAAAAATTTGGAGTAGGAATTAAAATCCATGGAGAAGAAATAAAAACCTTGAGGTTCACCGATGACATTGTAATTCTGTCAGAGACAGCAAAGGACTTGGAAGAGCAGCTGAACGGAATGGACAGGGTCTTGAAAGGAGGATATAATATGAACGTAACAAATGGAAAACAAGAATAATGGAATGTAGTCAAATTAAATCCGGTGATGCTGCAGGAATTAGATAAGGAAATGAGATGCCTAAAATAGTAAATGAGTTTTGCTATTTGGGGAGCAAAGTAACTGATGATGGTCGAAGTACGGAAGATATAAAATGTAGACTGGCAATGGCAAGGAAAACGTTTCTGAAGAAGAGAAATTTGTTAACATCTAGTATAGATTTAAGTGTGAGGAAGTCGTTTCTGAAAGTATTTGTATGGAGTGTAGCCATGTATGGAAGTGAAATGTGTACAATAAATACTTTAGACAAGAAGAGAATAGAAGCTTTTGAAATGTGGTGCTTCAGAAGAATGCTGAAGATTAGATGGGTAGATCACATAACTAATGAGGTGGTATTGATTAGAATTGGAGAGAAGAGAAATTTGTGGCACAACTTGACTAGAAGAAGGGATCGGTTGGTAGGGCATATTCTGAGCATCAAGGGGTCACAAATTTAGCATTGGAGGGCAGCGTGGAGGGTAAAAATCATAGAGGGAGGCCAAGAGATAAATACACTAAAAAGATTCAGAAGGGTGTTGGTTGCACTAGGTACTCGGAGATGAAGAACCTTGCACAGGATAGAGTAGCATGGAAAGCTGCATCAAACCAGTCTCTGGACTGAAGACCACCACAACAACATCACACATTATATTTATTGAGAGAAAAATTGCATACACCATCAAAGCAGTAATGGAGCAATATTATAATGACATTTTTCACTGCCACTACTTGGCCAGTAAGGGAAGGAGAGTTGATGGCATAAAGTTACAAATCACCAGACTTTACATCAATGTTCTAGTTTAAATACCAAACCTCTCCAAAGTGTCTCATTTGCTGAGGGCATGTGATACTGTTGATGGTGATCCATCCGTAGGATGGGGACATTAAGCTTGGTGGACTCCTTGTTGCTGTTCTCAAGGAGCAGGCTATGTGCCAGCACCCTGTTTCCTCCTCCCCCTCTCAACATCATACAACACACACAAACACACACACACAAATACATACATGTATTACAAATAATGTAATGGAGCATGTTGTAAATAAACAAACAAAGTAAACTGTAACAACATTTTGACTGCCTTTTTAAATAAAATCAAAGATATTCCAGTCAAGTATGAAAAATGGAATGAATGGAATAAATAAATGATCTGTTCTCCACCTGTTTATCTCTTAATATTTCCCCCTCCCCTCAAAATGACATCTAAAAGTAACAACGTATATTGTTTTGAATGTAGCATTTTCTTACAACAATGTTCATGAATATTTTGATTCAATGGCTGTGTTAAAAGTCTGCTTGATTTTTATGTATCAAAATGTATTGAATTTTTATCATTCCGTACATTACTTTCCCCCTGATGAAATGATGTTTTATGGTAGTATGTTTTGTTCTTGATTTGTTTATATGATTCTTGGAGTGTATGATTGCTGCTTTATCATCACAGCATACAGGTGTCGATTCTCTAAACAGTTCTTTCAGGTTAAGCCTCCTCAGTAATTCTCTCATCGGTACCACCTCTCTTGTGCAGGCTGCCACTGAGACATATTCTGCTTCCATTGTGCTCAGTGCAACTACAGTGTGTTTTCAAACTCTTCCAGTACACTTGAGATCCTGCCAGTAATATTACATATCATGTAATACTTTTGCGACCACCTGTACAAGTAGAGCAATTAGCTTAAGTGAATGTTTCAAGTATTTAACCAGTGGGATAATATGTGAGTTTATAATGTGCTATTTCCTTCACTTATTTTAGTATGCTTTCTAACAGTATAGTGTAATTGGATAGGTAAAAAAAAATCTACTCATCAAGCAGCAGGCGGCAGGAGAGCACACATATAAGAAAAGGTTTTATTTATGCAAACTTACAGAACCAGTGGCTGCTTCCGGCAGAAGAGTTGAAGGTGAAGAAAGAGGGGTGAAGGGAAGGGAAAGGAACTGGAGAGGATTAGGAAAAGGGATAGAGTTTGGAAAGTTACCCAGAACCTCAGGTCAGAGGAGGCTTAATGAATGTAATGAGAAGGAAAGGCCTTTTTTAAAAAAAGAAATAAAAATAAAATAATTTTCTTTTATTTAACATGTTTTTCAGAAAGAACGGATGTAATGTGTGATGGAATTCATCATGGCAAGAGAAGACAGTTTGGGGTGTTAAGAAATGGTGGAAGTGACAAAAAAGAAAATCAGATGGTGGAAAAAGGAAGAATAGCAAGGAAAAATTTGGAAAAAATTAGAAAAACTTGTACGAAAATTGTGAGGACAGACAGTGGTTATCAAAAGGTAATGAGTGGGCAAGAATTTAAATGACTGGGAGAGAAAAAACATTGTGAAAAGAGAAAATTTTAAAAACTGGGCAAACAGAAAGAGAAAGTTGTAGCAGAAAAGAGAAAATTTTAAAAATTGGACAAGCAGAAAGTCGTAGCAGAAAATGTGAACTACTTTTCTTGGCAAATAGAGTAATATGGGAGACAGAAGTAAAAGTCAGTCAGAGCAGTTTGGCAAAAAACAAATGCACAAAACATGGAAAGAATTATGTATAAACAAGTATTTATCAAATTTGCAAATAAAGACAACCAGGAAAAGGCCCTGCAGTGTAGTGGACCATAAACAAATTGTTATAGGCAAATTCGTAAATAACAATGGTCCTGTGTGTGTGTGTGTGTGTGTGTGTGTGTGTGCACAGAAATCAGTACTAAAAAAGATGTAGAAGCACAGTGTTGATTAATCTGGGTGATATGGGTAAATAAATGAAGCACATAAGGTAGAAAAGAGATGACAGTTTGATCAAGACAGAGGACAACAAAGACTGACAGGAGGGTAATATAAGAAGGAATGATGGTCACATGGGCTAATTTAACAAAGGAAATAACCAATTTGTGACAGTGTATGTAACTGGATAGATAAAAAACTACTCACCAGGCAGTGGCAGGAGAACACACATATAAAAAAAGGCTTTACTTATGCAACCTTTCAGAGACAGTGGCTCCTTCTTCCGGCAGTCTTTGCTTCTCATCCTGTCCGGTAAGTCTCCCCAGACCCAGGGTTCTTAATGATTTTTCCAAACTCTACCCCTTTTCATAAACCTCTCCATTTCCTTTCCTTTCACCCCTCTTCCTACCTCTTCAGCCCTTCTGCCGGAAGGAGCCACTGGCTCTGAAAACTTGCGTAAGCAAAACCTTTTTTTATATGTGTGTTCTCCTGCCACTGCTTTGTGAGTAGTTCTTTTTATCTATCCAATCATATTATGTGATGCACTTTTTGCTGCATTCCAGTGGTTGATATTAAATTTTGAACCGTGTTATGACTATTTTGCCACTGAGGAAGCTATATCTGTCGAGCCCTCTGTGAAAGGTAAAGGAGCCACCAACAAGCTTACAATATGGAAGATTTTTAACTTACTTGTCACATTTCTCATCAAAGAAATTCAGTTTCATTTCCATTGGGATCTTGGCGCCCTTAGCATGTTGAAGTCCAAAGCTATCAAATAGTTGATTAATATAGTCTGTCTGAGAAAGACTAATTGTTCCATCTTTGCTGTTCTCAAATTTCACTCCTAACACGTGTGACACTATGCTCATGTGCTTGATTTCAAAGCACTTTTCTAAAAGAGGTTTTATCTTTTGCCTCATCTCTTCATTTTGTGCAAATGTAAGCATATCATCCACATATACAAACAGAATAGCTTTCCCTTCCTTCGCACTTAGCTTGTACACACGTGGGTCTATATCATATTGAATAAATCCCAGTTTTTCAAGGGAGTTATTTAAATGATCAAGTGACCATTCTAGCTCGTGCCACTTTGTTTCAATCCATATATTGACATGTTTAGCTTGCAAACCAAGCTTTGATGACATTTCTTGATGAAACCTTCTGGTTGGAACATATATACATTTTCTTTAATGTACTGTGCGGATACGCACTCTTCACATCATACTGATCAATATGCCAATTTTTCTCAACACTGGCTGCTGTCAATAGACAAATATTTGAAACAGGAGCATAAGTCTCATTATAGTGAACACCTTCTACTTGACTAAATCCCTTTGCAACTAAAAGAGCTTTTAAAATCTGCTTCTGACCAACTGTCTTCTTTCTAAATACCAATCTGTCCTTTACAGGAATTACATCAGATGTTGGCTTAACCAAATTCCAAGCATAATGATTCTTCAAGGAGTTGATTTCTTCATTCATTGCAACTATCCATTTCACAGTTTATCAGAATTAACTGCTTCATGATATTATAATGGTTCATCACTGTTCCTTTGTCACGCAAAGTTTATTTGTGCTTTTTCAGCATAAGTGTTCTCTATGGAAAAAAATGTCATTAGATGACATTTGCTTAAATGTGTTTTTTCTTTTGTTACATCCTTTCTTGGCCCTACTCTTTCATGAAATTTCAGCATGTTCCACAAGTTCCTGGTTACATTTAGTTTCTTCAAAATTTTCCTCCTGATCTGGGAAATCATAAAATTCCTCTTCAGTGTCAGAATCTTCTATTTCACTTCGTATTTCATCTTCAGTACTTGGAAATGATAATGCTCCATCATTGTACAGATCAACAAATTCTTTCTGTTTCTTATTTTCAATTAAGCATTTACCATTCAAAAATTCTTTGAATATACAGTCCCTGGATTCCACAACCTGTTTCATATCTGGAATCCAGATACTGTATCCAAGGCCATAGTGAGAATATACAGTAACAACCCTTTTCTGACCTTGTGGATAATTTAGAATGACATTTGAATGAAATCTTCGCACCCTGTCGCACATAAATGTCTCAGACTAGTCATAAGGTGTTTTTTGTTGTTTGTGGCTATTTGTAACATGATTTCTTATGTATGCCGCAGTGTACATCAGCTCAGTCCAAGAACTCTTCAGGAAATTACTTCCTAGCAACTATGGCCTTACCATATCCATTAACATTATGTTGAGGCATTCAGCTACAGCTGCAGCGTGTCTGTCACTGTTATTTCATGACAAATTCCTTCAAATTCACAAAACTGCAACTATTTGCATAAATAGAGTTCTAGGCCATTGCCCTTGAGAATTCTTTTAAAGTGTTTTGTGGTTTGTTTTTCTGTTTGAATCTTCCATTTCGTCAATTCTTCTAATACTTCATCCTTATATTTTAAGATACGTACAAATATGTATCTGTTTGCATCACCACGATACTCATTAAATATTTATTGCCTCCAAAACTTGGAACATTGATAGGTCCCATGAGATCACTGTGAATAAGTTCTAAAGTGGTTGATCTTTCCTTCAAATCACGTGGTACAGTTTTCAGAAAGAATGTTCTTGTCGATTTATCCTCCAAACAGCTGTCACTTGAGTTTATTTCACCTTCTTTTTCATAGTCTAATCCCAGGACTGATTATTTTCTTATCATGTTTTTTATTGTATGCCTATTGACGTGCATCATTTGACTGTGTCATAAGTCTAGTGATTTTGTGTTGCTGTAGTAGTAGTAGTAGTAGTAGTAGTTGTTGTTGTTGTTGTTGTGTTCTTCAGTCCAGAGACTGGTTTGATGCAGCTCTCCATGCTGCTCTATCCTGTGCAAGCTTCTACATTCAACCTACATCCTTCTGAATCTGCTTAGTGTATTCATCTCTTGGTCTCCCTCTATGAATTTTACCTTCCACACTGACCTCCAATACTAAATTGGTGATCCCTCGATGTCTCAGAACATGTCCTACCAACCGATCCCTTCTTCTAGTCAAGTTGTGCCTCAAGTTTCTCTTCTCCCCAATTCTTTTCAGTACCTCCTTATTAGTTATGTGATCTACCCATCTAATCTTCAGCATTCTTCTGTAGCACCACATTTCAAAAGCTTCCATTCTCTTCTTGTTTAAACTATTTACTGTCCGCATTTCACTTCCATACATGGCTACATTCCATACAAATGCTTTCAGAAATGACTGCCTGACATGTAAATCTATACTCGATGTTAACAAATTTCTCTTCTTCAGAAACACTTTCCTTGCCATAGCCAGTGCTGGCCGGAGTGGCCGAGCAGTTCTAAGCGCTACAGTCTGGAACAGCGCGCCCGCTACGGTCACATGTTCAAATCCTGCCTCGGGCATGGATGTGTGTGATGTCCTTAGGTTAGTTAGGTTTGAGTAGTTCTGAGTTCTAGGGGACTGATGACCTCAGCAGTCCCATAGTGCTCAGAGCCATTTGAACCATTTGCCATAGCCAGTCTACATTTTATATGCTCTCAACTTCATCCATCATCAGTTACTTTGCTCCCCAAATAGAAAAACGCACATGCTACTTTAAGTGTGTCATTTCCTAATCTAATTCCCTCAGCATCACCCAGTTTAATTCGACTGCATTCCATTATTCATGTTTTGCTTTTCTTGATGTTCATCCTATATCCTCCTTTCAATACATTGTCCATTCTGTCCAACTGCTCTTCCAGGTCCTTTGCTGTATCTGACAGAATTACAATGTCACCAGCAAACCTCAGAGTTTTTATTTCTTCTTCGTGGATTTTAGTTCCTGCTCTGAATTTTTCTTTTGTTTCCTTTACTGCTTGCTCAATATACAGATTGAATAACATCGGGGAGAGGCTACAACCCTGTCTCACTCCCTTCCCAACCACTGCTTCCCTTCATGTCCCTCGACTCTTATAACTGCCATCTGGTTTCTGTAAATAGCCTTTCACTCCCTGTATTTCATCCCTGCCACCTTCAGAATTTCAATGAAATTATTCCAGTCAACACTGTCAAAAGCTTTCTCCAAGTCTACAAATGCTAGAAATGTAGGTTTGCCTTTCCTTAATCTATTTGCTAAGATAAGTTGTAGGGTCAGTATTTCCTCACGTGTCCCAACATTTCTATGGAATTCAAACTGATTTTCCTGGAGGTCGACTTCTACCAGTTTTTTCATTCGTCTGTAGAGAATTCATGTTAGTTTTTTGCAGCCGTGACTTATTAACCTGATAGTTCGATAATTTTCACACCTGTCAACACCTGCTTTCTTTGGGATTGGAATTATTATATTCTTCTTGGAGTCTGAGGGTATTTCACCTGTCTCATACATGTTGCTCAACAGGTGGTAGAGTTTTGTCAGAGCTGGCTCTCCCAAGGCTATCAGTAGTTCTAATGGAATGTTGTCTACTCTCGAGGCCTTGTTTCGACTTAGGTCTTTCAGTGCTCTGTCAAACTCTTCATGCAGTATCATATCTCCCATTTCATCTTCATGACCAGGAAGTATAATTCACTTCACTTTGTTTCTCAATAGTTTGTCTGTTCTCCATCATCTCTGTATTTCACAGCTTGGCATCAGTTAACGTTTTGGAAATGCGTCACATGAAAATAATCAGCCAGTATCAGCAAATGTTTCATCTTTGTGACACAGATGAGATTTATTTCTGCTAATTGATGCTAACAAGTTTTCTGTTTTTTTTTGTAAGCACCACTGGGCCCATAACCATTGTTGTAGTGGAATAAAATTGTCATATCACACACATTATATTTATTGAGAGATAAACTGCATCATCATCATCGTCATCATCATCATCATCAAAGCAGTAACAGAGCAACACTATAACAGCACTTTGATTGTCTTTTGAAATAATGTAAAAGATAATCCAATCATGGCATAAAAATGGAATGAATGGTATAATTAAAGGTTCTCTTCTCCACCTCTTTATCTGTTAACGAATTCAAAATGTTTATCTACAGTAATTGTGTTCAGATCTTCTATAGCTTTAAAATGTGTGGCACATAATGATACAAATATATGACCTCCTGCTCCACTTTTAAGGTAGTTCTACAGTAGCATCTTTTAACATTCATAAGATGGTAGCATTACACACTGCAGTTCATTTTCTCTACACCAGTGCTCTGTGATGCATACTATCATGCTGTTCAAAGACTGTAATTCAGATTCAAGGTGGTGTACTTTATTTTTAAAACACTGCAAATTTTGATGAATAATAGATAATGCTGAGCAAATTTCTGTAGTGTTTGTGCACTCCAGTGTGGTACATTCTATTTTCCCTATTCATGATCTCTAAGCTGGTGGAGATACTTCTAAGAGAGTGGAACCTGTTGGCATGTTTTATCTGAACTACAATTACAGTACTGTAAAGTATTTGTACTTATTTAACCGAAATTTGATGTAGTAGAGTTAACAAGAATGGGACTGCTTTTAAAATGCTGCTGCCTCCTTGGTTGTATTAAATAGCTGCTGTGTACCTTCCATAGCTTGCTTAATATTTGCAGTACTATAATAATAGTACTAATCAAGCAATGACTATCTGTGTTCCATATGAATAGTGACCTGTTTATAGTGAACACTGTCACCTGCCATGTAGCTAACAGGAATCTTCAATCCTTGAATCTCAATAAGCAGATAACTTGTGGGAGAAGCGACTAATAAGATATACTTTCCTTTGATTTGGTGGGTGCTATAGCCAGAACAAACATGACTTGTTGAGCATAGTACTTTATAGAGCAACATGTAAAATACAGATTGTGCATAGCACTGAACACAGTGACTGGGCAACAGTAATACAGGGTATAGAATAGTCTGAGCACTCCTTTGCAATCACTTAAATGATACTGTTTATTTGGCAGCTCGCCAGAGCTGACCCAGGTGGCCTCTGTAAGTGGGCCTATAAACTGTTTGGGTGCACAATCACTGAAATCTCGCATGTCATGGGTGAAAGTATATCACTCCTCCCCTCTAGGGTGTGGGAAAACTACATACATACTTACATAAAAACACTAGGCACAGAAAAATGTGTGGTACAGAAAAAATGGGCACTGGTCCCTAAAAAGCCCTGGTACCATGAAAAATAAACTAGTCTCAAAAGGCACTGAGATTGTGAGTCACAGAAAATAAAATGGTACTAATGTCCATTTGGTTGCCTGATGATGGTGGCTGCTGCAGCACCGTGACAGGAAGGCACCAGCGAGCTGGGGCAGAGGTGATGAGGGGGTGGGTAAGCGTGCTGCTGCCCCCCCCCCTCTTGAGAGGCCATAGGGCAGCACTGGGGACTCTGTCTCCGCAGTGATGTCCTCATCAAGGTCAGCAGTCAGTGGTCAGTGCCAGAATCATCAGGGGAAGCATCAGAGATGACGTCCGCACAGGACTCAGCAATGGAGGCAGCTGCAGTGTCAGGTGCAGTGGGGGTTGCACTGTCAATGGCAGTTGAGGACTGGGGCTGGAGACAGAAACCTCAGACAGCAGTCTGCCAGGCAGCAACCCCTGCTGTGGCTCAAACTGGACAATCTGCGACACAGGAACCAGCCTCAGTGGTGGTGGGAGTGAGGTTGGCCATCCAGAACAGGACCTGCCGTATGCGACCGCAGCTGATCAAAGAGACTGGACATCTGCCCATCAGGAGTGCGACTGCACCGTCATTGGCCCCAGCAATGCTCGATGATGGCAGGAACCCACTTCGGCTGGTGGCCGAAGCCTTGAGCCCAGACAGGCACACCTGGCTGGAATTTTTGTGAAGCCGGTGAGGCTAGAGAATGCAGTGTCAGATGTAACAGGTGAAGAAGGGTCCATGGTTGGTGCCCATGTAACAGCTCTGCTGGGTTCTTGATCCCCACGGGAGTGAAACAGTACAAAATCAAAAAACGGACTAAAACAGCTTCAGGGGAACTGCCAGGTACATACTTCTGCACCTGAGTTTTAAACATCTGAACTATGCGTTTGGCTTCATCATTAGAGTGGGGATGAAAGGGGGGGGGGCGGGGGACTATGAGCTGGTGAACACCACTAGCCTGACAAAAAGATGCAAATTCCCAAGAAACAAACTGTGGGGCCATTATCAGTAACCACGGTATAGGGAAATCCCTCAATTGCAAAAATTTAAACAGGGCCAAAATAGTGGCCAGCGTAGATGTGGGTGGACAAAGCGCCACATAGGGAAACTTGGAATAGGTGTCCACTGCAATGAGCCAGTACTGATTTAGGAAGGGCTCAGCAAAATCAACATGTGGACGCTCCCACGGGCAACGTGGCTATGGGCCAGGGTGAAAAAGACACCCGCGGGGCCACCTGTTGCTGAGCACAATGAGTGCAAGCGGCAGTAAGCTGCGTAATGTCCCCATCTATGCCTGGTCAATACTGATGTCAGTGGGCCAAAGCTTTGGTGCGAGAGGTTCCCCAACATGCAGAAGCCGCAGTACATTACGGTGTAAGGAAACGGGACTTACTACATGGGGAACAGTGCCCTCCATAATGTACAAAAGAACCCCATGAAACACAGAAAAACAGTGCTGGAGGGAGAAATAATTATGCAAAGGATCCAAGGCCTGGGCCTTGGGTTTCTCTGGCCAATCATGCCGCACAAAAGAGAGGCCCTGACTTAGTACAAGATCCATTGGGACAGCGGATGCAGTCATGGCACTAGTGTTGGAAAAACGATCAACCACATTCTGGTTCTCAGTGTCTAAATAGAAACGAAGCAATTCATCCTGATCAAATGGTGGTTCTGGCCCGACCAGAAGGCAAGATAAGGCATTGGTGTTGGCTTGTCGCACTATCGGTCAGTATTCGATCTGATAACGCTAACGAGAAAGGAAGAGAGCCCACCATGGCAAACGATTCACTGCCTCGTCCAGCATGTAAGCCCAAGGGTTAAGAAGGACAACCAATGGCTAGTGATCCATGACTAAATGGAACTTAGAACAATAAAAGAAAACATAGAATTTCTTGAGAACGAACACAATTGCTAAAGCCTCCTTTTCACCCTGAGAATACCAATGATGAGCAGAAGTTAAAGTCTTAGAAGCATAAGCAGTGGGTCATTCAGACCTGTCCACGTATTCGTGCACCAACACCACACGAAATCCGTGCTGAGAGGCATCTGTAGCCAACATGAGATGCTGACCTGGCTGAAAAATTTTCCAGACACGGGGCAGATTTAAGCAAAGCAAATGCTTGGTCACGAGCTGCAGATAAAAAAAGGCACATTTTTACACAAGAGCATGTGCAAGGGCTGAGCAACAGTAGATGTGTCGGCAAAAACGTATGGTGGTTGGCAACTTTACCTAGAAACACCCACTGTTCCTTAATGGAGGTCAGCTGCAGCTAAGCCACAATTGTGTCAACAGGATGACACAATGGGTTGACCTCTGTGCAAGAAACCTCAAAACCTAGAGACTCAGATAAAGGCTGAAAAAGTTGAGTTGGCAAGATCGCACTTGAGACCTGCAGATTGGAAAACAGAAAACAGTTATCGGAGATTGAAAAGGTGGTCTTCAGTGGAAGAACTGAAACAACAATATCGTCAAGGTAATTGATGCAGCCAGGCACAGAGGCTGTCAGCTGCTCTAAAAAATGCTGAAAAATTGAAGGTGTGCTTGCAACACCAAAAGATAAGCATTGATATTGGATAGGCTGAAAGGTGTATTGATAATGAAAAGGCACATAGTGGCCTCATCCAAGGGGACTGGAGGTATGCTTCTGACAAATCAGTTTTGGAAAAGTAGTTGCTGCCTGATAATTGTGCAAGCAACTTGTCAAGTCTGGGCAAATGGTGTGTATATGTCATGGACTGAAGTCACCACAGACTTGAAGCTTCCCCATGGGATTCTTAACGAGGACCAGTGGTATAGCTCATTCACTGAATGAAAGAGGCCAAATGATACTTCAAAGGACTGTGCTATATGAAGCACATCCGTAAGTGTCGGATTCTCTCACTGATGTGCTTTCTCACAGACTTCCCTGTCTGGATCCACACGAATAACAACATTATGCACCATGTGATCAGCGTAGGATTCGTGATGGGTACTAATGACAAATTTACGGTGATGGCTCAACCCATGTAATTCTGCAGTCCAGGCTTTGTAAGATTGGTTTGGGTGTTTCTGACAACTGTAAAATTATACACGCATCGCAATGACATGCGTTCTGTCTCAGTAGCAGGTTGAGAGAAGCTTGCACATTTCATCAAATGATAAGTTGGCCGGTTCTTGTAAAGGCGCAAGTTGGCACAACAACTGATAAGGGCATAGTGAAAGTCAGGAAAAAAAGGAAGTCTTACACAGGTTTGCATCATCCACACGAAAAACCTGGAAATGTTGGTGTAACCGTGTCGTGTAAGAGTCCCAATCCTCAGCTGATTCATCATAATCCAGAAAGGGTGACAGGTGCATTGACGGGAGAGTAACTTGCCACAAACACGCAGAGGCCGTGTGACTGAGAGCAGTGGCAAGAGCCAGCTGTTGTTCTGTGAAAGCTTGCTGCTGGGCGATGAGACATTGGAGTATTTCCTCCGTTGAAATGTTTATCAAGTGACTTAGCACTTACAATAACGTACAGAGAAAACATAACCCTCCCTTGTCACCAAGTTTGCTACAGCAAGAACAAATATGATTTTTGGAACATAGCACCTCATTGAGCAGCACGTAAGATGCAGGTTGTGTGCAGCACTGAACATGTTGACTGGACAACAGTAATACAGGGCACAGAATAAGCCAAGCACTTGTTTGCAGTCACTTAAATAATACTGTTTCTGCACCAGGAGCCAGCTCAGGTGCTTCTACAAGCAGGACTGTAAACTGTATGGATGTGCGATCTCTGACATCGCGCACTTCATAAGCGAAGGTATATCAGTGGAGACTCTTGCTTTGTCAGATGTGTTGTGGAGACCCTCACACCAGAAAGGCCATGTAAATCATAATTTAACACAAAGTTATTTTCATTGTAAGCAACAAATAGCTGTAAGGAGTGTAAGAATTCAAGAATTTTGGAGAGGCATGTGCAAGTGGTTACACTCGTCTTACTATACTTACTGCTCTCTTTTGCTGAACAAAATTTTGTTGGACAAAAGGAAGTGCCTTGGTTGTCAAGTCAACACAATGGAAAACACCTATAAGTGCCAAATTAACTGAACTGGGCTTATTGAGTAATTTATCTAAGTTTATTAGTTAATTCAATACTCTATTTATTGTTGGAATAGTTTTTATCAAAGTGAAGTACAAGATGTCAGTTTGCACTTCATCTGTGCAAGATATGTTTGTGTGTAAAGCAACATGTTGGCTGTTTACACATTACTGAGTGTGAGAGTGGCTTATTTTTAATAAAAATGGGCATTTTAGTTGAAAAAGACATTAAAGCTCTGGATCACAGTCTACAAAACAGTTTTTGAACACTATTTCATTTGAAGCCTGACCATTAATACCACTTTTTTGTAGCAACAGTCTGTTTTTTATTTGTTTGGAACTGTGTAATATGTTAATGTTAATATTCTCAGACATTTGTTCTGAGTTGCTATTTCAGTTAAGTTTATCATGTAGGTAAGGAAACTTCCATCTTCTGCAACTGAATGTTTGTTTTGTTTTTAATGAAAGTCGTTTCACCTGTGTTCACACTAGTATGAAAACATTCAGTTGTGAAAGATGGAAGTTTTCTTATCTAATTGTATAATATGAATCAAACAATGGAAAATCTAGGGTGGAATAATGATAATATTATGAAAAGGATAGATTGCTACTCACCATGAAGTGGATGTGTTGAGTTGCAGATAGGCTTAACAAAAAGACTGCTAAACAAGTAAGCTTACGGCCAAAAGGCCTTCTTCTCAATTAGACACACACATACACACACACACACACACACACACACACACACACAAAGTTTGCATGAACTTGTGTGTGGGGGAGGGGGGGGGGTCTCTAATTCAGAAGGTCTTTTGGCCGAAAGCTTACTTGTTTAGCAGTCTTTTTGTTGTGTCTGCATAATATGAATCTGTGTCCTAGACTTAAATTCTTTGTAGTGCACTAGTTGTGAGCCATTCATCTAGCATGCAGACTGCATCTTGTTACTTGAGTTTGTGCTTTCGATATGTATATGAGTGCAGTGGCAAACGTGACTGGTTTTGAACAGTCATTTAAAGATATTGGGAGGTTATTTGTGTCAACTAGTAATATGTGAGGACCCAGTTCTGGACCTTTTGGAATTTTGCATTTTGTGTTTCCCTATTCTGACTTCAGTTTTATTTCTGTAACACAGTTTGTCAGGGATACCCTCTCTGTGCTGTTATGAAGATATGACTTTATCCATGCCAGAGAGGCTTAATTCAAGCCATAACAATCAATCCAAGGTCACAAAATATACCTGTAGGACAGATTTTGTGATTTTGCTAGAATTTTCAACGAATCTGTACTAAGAGAAGATTTCCTTATATTGATTATTATCGATGAGTGTCATTGCTGCCTACAAATACCTGAAGAACTGAAGAAGCTGAACTAGCAGATGGACACAAACTATCCTGAGAAACTGTATTTACGAAGTTTCAAGAACCAGTTTTGAGTGATGAGTCTAGGAATATACTACAACCTCCTACATATTGCTCCCGAAGGGATCACAAGGACAAAATCTGGTTAATTATAACATGCAAGAGGCAGGCATTTAAACAGTCCTCGTTCCTGTGCTCATACGTGAATGACGCGGTAAGAAGTCCTAGTAACTGGTACAGTGGGAAGTACCTTCTGCCATGCACTTCACAGAGGTTTTTCATGGTGAGAATTTAGGTTTAGACTGGTGACTGAACCCCAGACCTTCAAATTTTGTTGCCTGGAACTTACCCACTGAGCCACGAATCGACATTTAAGCCAAACACTTTGTACAGATCTCGATGAAGTGATTTGTGAGCTCTGAACTGATACTCAGTAATATCATATATCAGTTTGAAAAGCTTGTAAGGATGTTGCAGGGGAGATTGTGCTGAGAAATAATCATCAAGAAAAAAAATTGGTACATTGCACTGTTTCTGTGTTAATTAACATTGAATTAATCTAATCAAGCCATTGCGCACATGGAAATTCAAGTGGCCCATCAGAGACGGTGTTGCCAAATGTGTCCCACTGGAATAACAGCTGATGAATACATGCTATACAAACCATTTTGTGTGTTCTTTCTGGAGTTGAAGGCTATTTGGGGGGGGGGGGGGGGGGGGGGACGACAGAGAAAAGAATGCTGAAAGTGGCAAAGAAATTTAGGTGAAACAAAGAACATCATGTACAAAGCAGAAAAGAACTGCAAATTTATCTTTTTCAGTCTTTGACACTTTTTACAGCTTTTTATCAGTTTTATTTTTCGTGCTATTAAAGAATGAATCTGTAGTTCTGAGAGCAAATAAATAAATAAAACACCCCATTGATCACTTATTGTGGAAAGTAATGATTTTCACCAGGAGTTACTTGTAGCTGAGGTTTTTTTACTAGCTCTTTTATAAATTATTATTTTTTAAAATTGCAGTGTACTGTTTGTCATTATCCTCATAAGACATAAGAAATGGCACTTACTGTTGATTTAATTTCTTGTGACTTGAAGGACCAGATGGAGCTCGCCCACCAATGAAGAAGGCTAAGCTTATGCGTCTTGAAAGAAAACAAGAGAAGCTAATGAAAAAGGGTTTCAGCAAAGAAGAAGCAGAGAGAATGCTAAAAGAAAGGAAACAGCCACCTCCACAGGGCAAATCGTTGGAGGAACTTTTAAATGAACCACTCCCTGAAGACCCTGCTCATCGACTTGAGGTTAGTGGTTGACAGTACACGAGATAAGAATACTTTGTACTTGTGTCATCAAAGAACTATGAAAATAAACGTGTACTTTACTAACAGAGAAGTCACTGTTAAATTTGTTGAATCACGGAGGATGACAGAGTGCTTTCTGTACACATATGAAAAACTAAAGCTTTTTAAATACACCACAAAATTCTACTTGGAGCAGAAATGACACTTTGTGAATTTTCATTGCCTTCAGCAATTAAGCCTTCCGATCGAGGACCAGAGAGACATGCTACAATCACAGCAACTATTGACTGCTTGGCACATTTGTACACAACACCTACAAGTAAAATTGCTTAGCAATCAAATTGTTACTAAAATGTTACAGAGGATATCCCATCAATTAACTGCAGTACCAAAGTATGTTGGTAACAAATGAATTGTAATTTCTTGATAAAGAAAAGAAATCAAGTTGTCCACCAACGCTCTTTTTATACTCAAAACTAGACACAAGACAGAATTCTGTGATTCTATAAAATATTATAACAGGCAGTATTCTGATAATAATATTAATAAAAATGCAGTGACTGGTCTGCAGGCAAGTGATAAATATAAAATCATTACAATTATTTGAAAAATATACATACAACTTTGTAATTGTTAAGGAAACCAAACAGGCATTTTCCAAAAAATAAATATAATAAAATCAAGTGGAATAAAAATCTGTTAGTAGAGAATGCATTAACCTTTGTATGAAAAGTTAAAGCACTAAATTTTACAACAAACTGTGCCACAGTTTAATTCACTACGCCTACTTTGGTATTTAAAACTCAATTTTGCGCATCAAAAGTACTTTCAGTAATTTTATCAAGCCTACATTCAGAATGTATCTCTTTAAAAATATACAATTGTGTTACTCTTTATGCAATATCTTGATGAAGGATGCATGTTTCAAAAAATACATTTCATAACAACTCGTCTGTTCTGAAGGCTCTTCACAAAACAGTGTACAGATTCAGTGCACATAAATGTTACTTGGATTTTATCCTGTGCAGGATTTTCAAACTGGGGTGGGGGATTTTTCAATGGTCAGTGAGTCACTGACGGAGTAATATATTATGTTAATTAAGGATGAGATTTGTTAATAATCAAGGTTCAATACACACATATAAAATACAAAAAAAATTAAACATATTTGTATTCCAGAATGATTGATTGTTACCATTCTCACAATGTCTTGTGATAAATTGTCAAGGATATTACTTAATTTCGACTTTAAAAAAAAACTGAATTAATTTTACACTTCCTTGTAATAATATGAGCTGTTTCTTTCTGAAACACACATCATTATTCTGTATAGATTATCTCATTTTCTGAAGTCTTTTTACTCTATCTATATTTTCAATTCCAATGACATCTCCTTGCACTTGGCTTAGTAATAACTTGATCTTCACAGAATTTTAGTGTGAGGTAATTGAATTTTGTGGACCCAGAGATGTTGGAGAATCAATCAGCTGCATCCATAGTCTTTAAAAAAATGCCTAACAGCAGGAGACGAAATATAAGGCAGAAAAATATGCCTTGAGCGATGGCCAAAACCTGAAAAAAAAATTGTCTCCATGAATACCCTGTGATGGTCTTCCACTCACACGTATAGATTTGCTACACAGTTGCAGTTGTTAAGCACTAGAATTTATTTAGCTAATTCTGAAATATGACTTTTCTTCTCCTTCAGTGTTCTGTAATGAGTCAGCATCCCAGCCTTGCATCATCAGTATGTGTATGAAGAAGAGTAAATTTATCTGCACTCACACACACCCCCTCCCTCCCCACAGCCCCCCCCCCCCCCCCCACACACACACACACATGCGTGCACATACACACACATGCACAACACACACGTCTTTTCGAAGCTAGGATTTACTAGGAATTTTATGAAGGTGGGAATTTTTGTCAATTATGTGTAATTTAATACTGATACAGTAAGTTCTATTGACAATTTGGGGTAAGTAGAAGTAAGGGGTGACACTATCTCCCACTCCATTATCCAGCACCTCTGTGATCATCATACAATCTGTGTAATATGCGAATAAAACTTCATGCATGAGGAACATTGTTTCAAGGTAACCATTTTCCATTTTAAGCCAGCTTATTATCAACTACACGATTTCTACAGTGAATCAGCACATACATAACATGTTGTCTATATGTGTCATTGTTTCATATTAGTTGTTATAAGAAAATGTTGAAGAATATGTGCATATTCATTTGTGTTTTTGCAACTGATTATTGTGTTTAAAAATGTTTATCCTCACAAGTTCCATGTCGTCTTCAGGTGGTATTCTGAAGTTTAAACTAGTAATGACATAACGGACAAGTTATAAGAAATGGTGTGTAATCATGTTTCTGATTCAACAGTATTTTAGAAATATGCGGGGCACATATTTATCTGTCATTGAAGTGTAAATAAATGAAGGAAGGGTGCTAGACACACACACATTAAAAACACCTTTGAATCTCTAACTTTCAAAACATTTCAATAGTTTCTTCTACAAAAGGAATGTTAGTTCATGGGAGGGAAATATAGAATGTGTAGCTGCTTGTGAAATGGAAAAGTTGCGCAATCCTGACACAGGAGTCTGATTTAACTTCTGCCTCTTTCCCTATAACCTAAGTTTCTCCTAATCGAAGAGTGAGATTGACTTCTCCATCCACCCAGCCTTTTTATAACACAAAGTTTCATGGTATTAAAGAAATTATTTGAAAGTTTGAAAATACTCTATTTTTATTACTTTTTATTTTTATTATAATTTTGTATGTGTGTCAACTTCTCTCCTGTTATCCTATTTTCAGTAGTTGGCAGAAGGTACTTCCATTGAATCTTAAATATTATTGCATACTCATTTCTAAGTTCCATTTTGACTGCTCATAATTTATTACTAATTTGTGTCTTCTTGTTTTCAACTAGAAGTTATTGTTAAATAAATTTGTCTTTTTCAGAGTTCATTCAAGTTTATGTGAGGTGTTTCATCACAGGCCATCTTTGCATTTTGCACTGGGTCCTAGTGCAATATGTCTTATTTGTGTCTTGTATGAAGTGCTCAAACCTTGGAGGATTTGACAGTATCATATCCCATTGGAGCAATTTACATCACAACCCTCCAGCGTTATTATGTATTGGCATCTGTAATTTGTGAATACTGTGTGTCACAAACAACTTGTGACAATGTGCACTTAATAAGATGTATTATGCCAATTTAGTAGGCAAAAAAATACATCACTGAAAAAGAATACTGGTGGTTTTTCAACTTTTATATTAAAGCCTTATATCAAACAAAGGCCATACAACTCAATAAAGAGTTATATAGTAGGACTAAACTTGTTTTTCAGCGCTGACAGTCTAACTTTTTTTCTGTTTCTGTAATGTTTGAATATTGTTGCCTCTATCAATAGCAGTTCCTTCCATGTTAATATGTGTATTAGGTGCTTTGGAATAATGCTGATGTCCTAATGCAGTGTAGCAGTATAGTTTGTATGCTATCCATCATAGGTCCGATTGGTTCGCTCTACACCACCAAGCCGAGAATATGAACAAACATCAGAGCAAGCACATGAAGTATTCCGCAAATACCAGATGGCTGTGCACAGAGAGCCTGCTGATAAATGTACTCTGCACCACTACAAACGTTTCCTTGTTACATCTCCCCTGAAGGTAAAACTGTAATGACCAGCAGGAACATGAACGTGACACCTTGCTAATGGCCACAGTATCAACTGAAGAGAATTCTAACAAGGAGAATTTTATTCAAAAATTCTGGAAACTCCATACTCATATTCCTAGGACAATTAGTGCAGAATTTTTTAATGTTTATTTGTTGGTGGACTTGCTTTGTGCATCATATTTTAAACCACACTATACTCCTTAGAGTCAGAATGCTTTCAGTACTTCTTTGTAGACTTCCTGGTCACAGGAACATACTTACAAATTACTGCATAATGTAGTATGAGCCCCTGATTTCTTCTTTTCATAACTGCTTCTATTTTTACAGTCTTTATTAACTGATTTTGCCAAGTTTTACTGCCATATGTATCTGAAACGTCAGCTAAGTTTCAGACGTATTTCATACGGGTAGTGACACTAAATCTACAGTGAGGTAATCATCAAAATACATTTGAAATATATCTGATTGCATTCACATTTCAATCCTTATGGTTCAGTTTGTTACTTTATTTGCAGGGTATGTTGAAACTGTACTTCAGTTTTTCCAACATTTCTTATAACTAAACTATAAGAAATTGGGAAAGTAAAGAAAAGTGGAGAATGAGATCTGCAATTATTTCATGTTAGGATCTGAACTAATGTGCATTCATTAATCTCTGAATCACTCTTCTTCATGTCACAGTTACCGAGATTAAAAAAATTCTATGTGCATAATCTGCAAGTACCACTAAATTATCTCTTCTCAGCCATATATATCAAACTTCAGAATACTTGACTTTGTAAGGGGTCTCTTAAAGTGGAATTATATTCAAAATGTCATTCTTATATCAAGAATTCGGTTATTCTAACAGTAAGTTGCATGATATAGTGGTCCAGCTGGAGGATTCATCAGTCAGTTTTGATGTGCTACCACTGTTTACCATAGCTCCGCTTATTGACGTTTTGGAACAACTGATATTGCAGAACTCTTTAAATATTATCTCGTGACCACCTTCCTCAAATAGAGTAATGAGTTCTACGAGCAGACAGACGGCATGGCTATGGGGAGCACCTTAAACCCAGTAGTACCATATTTCTTCATGGAAAAATTTGAAGCATTAGAAACTGCCAGCAAAAAAACAGAACATATGGTTCTATTATGCAGATGATATATTTGTGTTGTGGAGACCTGGCAGAGAGTAACTATATTGTTTTCATGAACATCTCAAAGGGATAATCCGTAGATTCAGCTTACTATAGAGGCAGAGGAAGATGGATAATTACATTTCCTTGATGTGCTAGTCTTCAAGAAAGATGATTCTAGCTAGGGCCACATGGTATTTTGGAGACACACACACGTGGACCATTATCTACACTGGGATTCAAATCACCACCCATGATAAATATGAAGTATTACAAAAACATCAGCGGATGGAGCATGATATATCTGTAAACCACTGCTGCTTAATGCGTGATTGAAATATCGCTCAAATCTCTACAAAATCGAAGGCTTTTCTGATGTTCATTAAAGTCATGACTGACTTCATAGGAAAGATCTTGATGAAACAGTATATTGCTGTAATGTACAGACCTATACAGCAGGTACAGCAACACCTAAAGTTGGCCAAAGATGCTTGCAAACTGCTGAAAAAAGGAAGGAATTTACAGGATTCCTTGTAGTCATGGAGATTTGTACCTGGATAATACTAAAAGAACCACCAAAAAACAACTAGAAAAACACAAGGGCAGCTGTAGAAGGGGAGAAACAGACAAATCTGCTGGTGTCTAGTGTGCTTTGTGCCCAGAAGACCATCAGATTTAATTTGATAAGACTCAGGTACTGACAGCCACAAGCAGATAATACAAAAGGCTTTACAGAGAGACAATTGGGATTACCGAACATTCCAGTAATTTTAATCAGAAGGAAAGGAGGTGTGAAACTGAATGATATCTGGATTCTGATGCTGAGAGAGAGATGAATCGGTCTTCCATCATGTGCGTGATGGTAGCAACAGATAACAGCAACCAGCAGTGGCCAATTGCACTAGAGTTTTAAAAACATGTGACATCATGCCTCTGCACGGGAGCACACAGAAATGAAACTTTAATTTAGTCAGTCGCAAGTCAGGATGCACATCATACCTTCGAAGAATCCACAACCCCCCCCCCCCCCCCCCCAATGATATGTTTTGTAGGCTACCTAAGGCTGCTTTAATGTGAGCTCAGTGCGACCTAAAAAGGGGTGTGATTGTGACAGTTATGTACACAAGATATGTTGAGTATACCTTAAAAAACCTTGAAAATAAGTTTGTAATGGTGCACTCAAAAAATTTTGTCCATAAATAGTTAATTGTGCATGTAGTAAATGTTGATAATACTATTCGAAACAATTAAAGTAGCCAACAACCAATGTGATATGTGTATGTGCTGCCCCCCCCCCCCCCACACACACACACACACACACACACACACACACACACGGATGATTGCCATTTACAGTTACAGCACCACCTAATGTTCTCATTTTTACTTCAGCTCCTGTCAATATTAACCTACAGTTGCTTCTCCCCATAACCTCATGCTCTTTATCCACTGTTTTAAGTATTAGTGACATCAGCACTGTAGTTATTCTTACGCATTGTGGTTACTGTGTTACCATGTAAGAATGCTACTTTCTGGGTGGCATACAATGTATTGGTACTACTGGAGCTATAACTTGTAGGTACCACTCAAAACACGTCAGCTGGGCTGAAATAGTTGTGGTTGGATGGGATCCTCATTCCCAACATCAAAAGCCCATGAAACCAGTTGCTGATCAGTAGTGATTCTCTGTTAATGTGATAACTGACTACATAATTTACTCCAGAAGACTACATGAGCAATCCTTACCATCTTCTCTAATGTTTCAAATATATGGTTATTTGCATTAAAAAAGTGCAGGCAGTTTCCTCATCTTTTCTTAGTAGTATAACTGTTGTTATACTCCAGGTATCTGGCCTGTTTCATTTATTCATTGGTGGACAGATACATGCAGCTGTACTTTGAGAGCTCCTTGGAAATGACTGGCAGATTAGTTCCAGTGATGCCTCAAATAAATAAATTAATACAGTGTAAGGGTAGACAAGTATTAAATTAACCTCTAAAATCATTTTCTCTCTTGTAAAAAGCTACCTAATATTGTGCATGACTTATAAGGTTGTTTAATAAAAACTAAAATGATGAAAGTTCATATTTTTCATACGTACTGTGGAATTTCAAATTCTGTATCTACACTCCGAGTTCAATGTCCACTAGATTCTAGTTGAGTATTCATCAGCTGGATGACTGCTTTGTGATTATTGGTAGTAACATTATACACCGATCAGCCAGAACATTATGACCATCTACCTTGGTAGGCCGCTGGAGAGAGTTGGCACCACATCTACACACACAAGTCACTTAATTCCCGTGAATTCTGGAAGGAGTGCAGTGAGCTTTGATTCTGCATTCAATCGCATCCCTCTTGAAAAATGCCACTGCTGTTGGGAAATGTGATGGGCATGAAGTAGTGTATGTGGACTGCAATCAGTGTACAATACTCCTTGGCCATCATGGTGCCTTGTACAAGCACCACTGGACCCATGCATGCCCATGTGAATGTTCACCAGAGCATAACAGAGCTGCCACCAGCTTGTCTCTGTCCCGCAGTACAGGTCTTATGGAGCTGTTTCCATGGAAGACGACTGATTCACTCCTTCCCACTGGCATGATAAAGAAGTTATCAGGATTCATCATATCAGGCAGCACTCTGCCTCTGATCCAAGGTCCAGTGCTGATGGTCACCTGTTCATTTCACTTGTAGTTGCCAACGTCATGGTGTTAGCATTGGCACATGCATGGATCATCGGTTGCAGAGACTCATCATTAGAAGTGTTCAGTGCACTGTGTGTTGAGACATACTTGTACTCTACCCAACATTAAAGTCTGATGTTTCTTCTGCCACACTTGACTGCCTGTCCTGCTTTACTAGTCTGCCCAGCCTACGATGTCCGACATCTGTAATGAGGGGTGGCTGCCTGACCCTATGATGTCTGGACATGGTTTAACCTTGGTTTTTCTATATGTTGAAGACGCTCATCACAGCACTCCTTGAACACCTGACAAGTTGTGCAGTTTGCAAAAAGCTTATGCCTAGCCTCCAGGCCATCACAATACAAACTCGTATAGATTGCACACCTTCCCCATTCTACAAGCGGACAGCATGCTCACTGGTACTACACACACCGTACATGTGTCCGACTAGCAGTCATTCCTTGCGAGGTGATGCTGCTGTAACCTGGACAGATTTATATCAATAGTAGGTCGGTCATCATAATGTTCCAGTTAATCAATGTATACCTACACTGTTCATTGTTATGACAGTATGAGCACTTAAATATCAGTCATACTCTACATAACTGTTTCATTTTTGCAGGACATCCTTCTAGCCTTGTGTAAGTTAGTACACCCTTCTTCACAGAGGACGTTGATCAGTTAACCGAAGTTTTAATTTCAGTGACACCTTTATTAATATAGTATTATGTCTTGTTTCAAAGACAATAGAAGTATTGTTAAGCATAATTCAGTAGGATAATTTTTAAACTTTTTCTGTGACCATTGTATCTTCAGGATAAAATTGACAGAAAAAAAGAAAACATCCTTACACTTTACCTTCATGGGCAGTATCAGTGAATCCTCTATCACTCCTATAGAGACAACAGATAGTGGATTATGTAAGAACCTCTGTGGGGTTGTTCACAGATGCTGCTGCTGTGTATGGACAGTATAAGTGCTAGAAAACTGTAGTGAAGTGCAGAGGATTGATACATCTTGCAGGGATTGGCAGTTGCCCTTAAATATAAACAAATTTAGCCTGTTGTACATAAATAGGTGGAGAGATCCCTTCCTGAACCGCAGAGTAACCATGTAGGTGTAGATACCCTGTGAACAGCAGAAGAAGGACTACAGGCAGATTAACTATTCATAAATTTCCGGGAAGCATTTGACATAGTGCTCCACTCCAGACTGTTAGCCAATGATTCCTTACCTTAAAGTAACAAACATAATAATAATAATAATAATAATAATATAATAATGATAAAAAATATGAAACAAAAATAAAATCTCTTAATTGACTGAAATTTTAACAATCTCTTTTTTATCTTAGGAACTTTACTCAGATAAAAGTTGAGACTACTGAAACATGGATTATTTAAAATTAAATTTGTAGAAACAGAAGCTCAGATTACTGAAAGTAAGGTTGTATTAAATGATTTTATAATACAGGTACTAGTTCTGTAATGAAAACAGACATATGAAACAAAACTAAAGATCTTCAATTGAAAGCAGTATTTAGGTGAGCATTTATTCACTTTTCTGTAATATAATGTCTCCATAGACGAAACATACTGGTTACTGTGTGTGTAATATTCAGTTACTTCTTCACAACACAATGTATACATTTTTTCATGGAGCACAACAGATGTACTAGTTTCTTGCATGTGCAGCAGAGCTAAGCTGTTTTGGTTCTCTTCATGCAGTTTCACAAGTAACAGTACTTTCATTCATTTCTGGGTAATGTATGTTCCATATCCAGCTGACCAAAATCTTCAAGAATGTCACATTTTACAGCTGATGATAACATTGAACAAATCTGACATGCCAAAGGAGGCTATGCAAATGAGTCATCAGATTATTTTCATTCAGTTTCTCTGTGATGGATTTCAGAAACTTCAGCCTGGTGGTATGCTTAGGCACCTTTCTTGGTCTTTCATAAATCATTTAGGCATTCAGAGCTGACATACCTAGCATTCTGCAGAATACAGTCAAAGGCCATCTAGTTGTTCAATGACTGCACAAATAAACCGAGCACTTCTCATCTGCTGAATCAACTCCACTTTTGGTATTGTTGTAAAATGCAATGATGGCAGACTTTTTAGATGTGGGGTTGATGTCATTGTCATGGTATATTGAAGATTACAATACAACTGTGGTGTTTTTCTTAGATACATAACTAACTATGTACAATTGTTGCTGAAGCCAAGCAGAGTTGACTCAACAGGTCTGCTTTTATTTGGAAGGACCTCAAAAGGTGTCTTCTTTCTTATTTTTATCAAGGTATATACTGTTTTCAGGCCTTTCTTGTTCAGTACCTGCAGTATCTCCATTGTAGAGTACCAATTGTCAGTAATAATGTTCATGTTGGTATTGAAAATAGGTCTGCACTGAGGGCAGCTTGCATTGGCACAAACTTCTTTGTGTTCTCTTCACCCAAACCTAATCCATCAGAACCTTTTCCCATGTAAAACATATATTACAGGTATAACAGGTTCTGTCATTGGTCAGACACTGCATTTCCAACCCATATTTACCATGTTTATGTGACATATACATAACTTTGACAGTTCACTGAATGGACTAAGCATTTCATTGACATTTTCTTTGGCTTTTAATGAATAATTCTGCTGACCACAGATATTTCTAAGATTTGTGAAATAAGACAGGCCGGATCAAATTCCTTCCGGGCATTGTAGTCACTAAAATTGTCAAAACAGAGTGCCAATAATAAAATCATTGGACATTGATGCCCTGAATAATCCTCATCCAAAACCATTTGCTGTGAACAATGTTAGTACACTTTCCGGATGGATTTAAAGATGGCAGTGTGTCTAAGAAGTGACAGAAAACCTTTCAGTTCAACTTGATTTGCTTTTCTAAAAGCTGCATTGTTTGGACATTCACCACACAAATCCACAAGTAAGGAAAACCGTAGCTTGTAGCGTAAACATATACCCGGTGATCAAAAAGTCAGTATAAATTTGAAAACTGAATAAATCGCAGAATAATGTAGATAGAGAGGTACAAATTGACACACATGCTTGGAATGACATGGGGTTTTATTAGAACCAAAAAAATACAAAAGTTCAAAAAATTTCCGACAGATGGTGCTTCATCTGATGAGAAGCAATAATTAGCATAACAAAGTAATTCAAAGCAAAGATGATGTTCTTTACAGGAAATGCTCAATATGTCCACCATCATTCCTCAACAATAGCTGTAGTCAAGGAGTAATGTTGTGAACAGCACTGTAAAGCATGTCCGGAGTTATGGTGAGGCATTGGCGTCGGATGTTGTCTTTCAGCATCCCTGGAGATGTCGGCCGATCATGATACACTTGCGACTTCAGGTAACCCCAAAGCCAATAATCGCACGGACTGAGGTCTGGGGACCTAGGAGGCCAAGCATGACGAAAGTGGCGGATGAGCACACGATCATCACCAAACGACGCACACAAGAGATCTTTCACGTGTCTAGCAATATGGGGTGGAGCGCCATCCTGCATAAATATCATATGTTCCAGCAGGTGTTTATCAGCCAGGCTGGGGATGATGCGATTCTGTAACATATTGGCGTACCTTTCACCTGTCACAGTAGCAGTTACAAAACCAGAATCACGCATTTCCTCGAAGAAAAAAGGCCTGATAATGGTAGAAGTGGTAAATCCAAGGCATACCATGACTTTCTTGTCATGCAGTGGAGTTTCCACGACAGTGCTAGGATTTTTGGTAGCCCACATTCTGCAGTTGTGGGCATTGCAGACCCTTGGAGCGTGAAATGAGCTTCGTCGGTCCACAGAACTTTACTCAACCAATTGTCATCTTCCGCCATCTTTTGAAACCCACATCGCAAATGCCCTTCACTTCACAAAATCGCCAGGTAACAGTTCATGATGCCGATGGATTTTGTATGGATAGCATTGGAGGGTACCCCTAAGTGCCAACTAAACAGTAGTGTATGGAACGCCGGTGCGACGTGCGACTGCACGAACCCACTACAGTCTTCATTTCTTCCTGAACTGTCTCAGCAGCATTACACCTTGTGCACAGTCGGCCACTACGGGGTCTATCATCTAAACAACCCATGGCTTCGAACTTCGAAATCATTCTTGCCATAGCTGCATTTGTCAACGGACCTCTACTCGCTCGAATCCCCTTCCTATGGCGATAGGATCGTAATGCTGAACTAGCACATTCTCCATTCTGATAATACAGCTTCATTCAAAGCACCTTTTCAGGTAACGTCAACATGTTGCAACTGCTGGCGCATCTGATTCTCTCTCTCATTACAACTCCTTTTATACACGATTGTCATGCGCAGTCACTGACGTTTCGCTAATAAAACCCTTTGTCATTCCAAGCATGTGTGTCAATTTTTACCTCTCTATCTACATTATTCCATGCTTTATTAAGTTTTCAAATTTATACTGACTTTTTGATCACCCGGTACATGAGTCCTAGGGATTCACTACACTTGTAGCATCAACAGCAACCATAAGGCCCAGGGACTCATTCAACTAAAATTCTAACCTTCTGTTTGTTGTTTGCACATGTCCTCACATTCACCCTGACACTGAGTAAAATAACAGGCTGCATTAAAACTGATGTGAAAACATAACATTTACATAGATTCAAAACTTGAGTAGGAGTTCTTTAGACTTGGCTAGTGAATTAAGGGTTACCAAAGGTCCGAGTATATGCAATAGGTTCTCAGATGTGTAAGCAGCTCAAAATAATAGAACCTAGTCATTGTCCTGTATGATAGGTGTTCATCAGAGGTGCATTGGGGAAGTGCAGTAGGACTACTACTGTTCTCTTTATACATAAGCAAACTGATGGGTGTCATGCTTGTCCAGTTTGTGAGTATTTGCTGATGGTTCTGTAGTATACAGAGAAGTATTGTTCTTGAGTGACTGTAGAAGGATACAGGATAACTTGGACAGAATATCTATTTAGTGTGATGAATGTTAGCTTACTATAGATGTAGAAAAATTTAAGAATGCAGATGTGTAAGAAAAAACAACTCTATAACATTTGAATACAATATTAGTGGTATGCTGCTTGACTTAGTCATGTCGATTGAATACTTAGGTGTAACATTGCAAAGCAGTATAAAATGGAATAAGTATGTAAGGTTGGCATTAGGGAAGGCAAATGGTCGACTTGGGCTTATTGCGGAGAATATTAGGAAAGTGTGGCTTATATCTAAAAGTAAACATGTTCAGAACACTTATCTGTCCCATTTTTGAGTACTGCTTGAATGTTTCGGTTCCCTACCTGACTGGACCAGAGTAATACATCGAAACAATTCAATTAGCTGCTAGATTTATTACCAATGGGTTTGATCACCACCTGAATATTATGAAAATGGTCTGTGAACTCAAATGGGAATCCCTAGAGGAATAGGATCCTTTTTTCAAAACATTATTGAGAAAGTTTAGAGAACTGGCATGTACAACTGACTGTAGAAGAATTCTACTCCCACCAGCCTGTATCTTGCATACAAACTGCAAAGACAAGATAAGAAAGATTAGGGCTCGTATGGAGGCATTGTTTTTCCATCATTCCATTTGCAGGTGGAACAGGAAAGGGAATGACTGGCAGCGGTATGAAGTACCCTCCACTATGTGCTGTATCAGGGTGTATATGCCCCGGTACAACCAGAAAATATGGGGAAACTCCAGGAATATTTTCAACTGGGAAAAAACTGGGAATTTTTTAAAGTTCTAGGAATTTTTCGTTGTTTTAACTTTTAGTTTGGTAAGAACTGATACTCAAACAAAGAATTTTACTTTAACCCATTACTGTACAATAATACTACAGCAGTAAAATGTAAATGAGAGAATAACACAAAAATAAAACTTCAGGCAGAAAGAAAATGTGCCATTTACAACAACAAAACAGAGTGCATCTAGAAGCCAACAGCAAAATGTGTCAAGGGCTTTAGGACAAATACTATGCAATATTTCATAACAACAAACTACTTTCGATGAGCATGGTGTCTCAACTGTTTACATTTCAAACAGTTCATGGGAAAATATTGCAAGTGGTGGTACGAGAAGTGTTAAATTCAAAGTAAATTTCCTTTTATGCAGGATGAATTGCATTACGTGTGAGAATGTGCTATGAATTTCTTAAATCACAGGACATTTGACTCTCATTCAAAACCTAACATTTTGAGGACCAGCCACGGAGAAAAATTTTGGGCCCAGAATACAAGCAATTTAGGTCATTATTTAAAATTTTACTGGCACATATGTGTTTGATAAACTTTTAATGGTATCACACTCTAAAAACAGCCAAGCTTCAAGGTTAGTTTTTCATATTTATTAGGCCTTTCATAGATTACAAATTATACAGTAATGATGGCAGAAAGTATAATTATCCTTTAAAAACAGTGCGAGGGGAGTTCTTGAGCAATTGCACACGTAATTGGCTTTTCTGTGGAAAAGTCAAAGTGCTGGATGGAACATGTATTCAACTAGGTAACCCACCAAATATTCAGTGCGCATCAGTGAAATTTATAGCCGTGCTTGTCAGAAATATTCAGCTGCTGATTTTTAAGGTTTGCTTGTAGGATACTCCTTAACCACACCTTCAGAAAAAAAGCAAAAAATTTTGAAGACCATTATTATAGGTGAAAGTTTAACTTTCTCTGTAGCTGTTATCTTTTCCTCTTTGTGTCTTTGCACTGTTTAAAAGTGATGTTGCTATTACCTGACTACATAACGTGTCCTATGTTCTGAAAATCTGCTGTCATTGGCTGGCAAAATCGCAATCTTGAATTTAGTGCTATGGGAACTACCGTGCTGTAATTGGTGAATTCATATTTATTTTTTCGTAATATGAAAATATTCAGTTTACATGTTTCCACACAACCATGATCTTTCCAAAATGTGTTGTTTTTGCTGGATTTTGTTTCCTAAAGTGCGGGGAAGTTCTACACCAATTCATAAAATAACCATTCAAAGGACTGACAAGTTTTATAGCTCCAGAGAAAAGGATATTGTTGCCTAACAATGCCTATGAACCATAGACCTTGCCGTTGGTGGGGAGACTTGAGTGCCTCAGCGATACAGATAGCTGTACCGTAGGTGCAACCACAATGGAGGGGTATCTGTTGAGAGGCCAGACAAACGTGTGGTTCCCGAAGAGGGGCAGCAGCCTTTTCGGTAGTTGCAGGGGCAAAAATCTGGAGGATTGACTGATCTGGCCTTGTAACATCAACCAAAACGGCCTTGCTGTGCTGGTACTGCGAACGGCTGAAAGCAAGGGGAAACTACGGCCATAATTTTTTCTGAGGGCATGCAGCTTTTCTGTATGGTTAAATGATGATGGCGCCCTCTTGGGTGAAATATTCCGGAGGTAAAATAGTCCCCCATTCGGATCTCCGGGCGGGGACTGCTCAAGAGGATGTCATTATCAGGAGAAAGAAAACTGGCGTTCTACGGATCAGAGCGTGGAGTGTCAGATCCCTTAATCGGGCAGGTAGGTCAGAAAATTTAAAAAGGGAAATGGGTAGGTTAAAGTTAGATATAGTGGGAATTAGCAAAGTTTGGTGGCAGGATGAAGACTTCTGGTCAGGTGAATACAGGGTTATAAATACAAAATCAAATAGGGGTAATGCAGGAGTAGGTTTAATAATGAATAAAAAAATAGGAGTGCGGGTAAGCTACTACGAACAGCATAGTGAACTCCTTATTGTGGCCAAGATAGACACGAAGCCCACACCTACTACTGTAGTACAAGTTTATATTCCAACTAGCTCTGCAGATGACGAAGAAATTGAAGAAATGTATGATGAGATAAAAGAAATTATTCAGATAGTGAAGGGAGACGAAAATTTAATAGTTATGGATGACTGGAATTCGATAGTAGGAAAAGGAAGAGAAGGAAACGTAGTAGGTGAATATGGACTGGGGGTAAGAAATGAAAGAGGAAGCCGCCTAGTAGAATTTTGCACAGAGCGTAACTTAATCATAGCTAACACTTTGTTCAAGAATCATAAAAGAAGGTTGTATACATGGAAGAAACCTGGAGATACTGACATGTTTCAGATAGAGTATATAAGGTAAGACAGATATTCAGGAACAAGGTTTTTAATTGTAAGATATTTCCAGGTGCAGATGTGGACTCTGACCACAATCTATTGGTTATGAACTGTAGATCAAAACTGAAGAAACTGCAAAAAGGCGGCAATTCAAGGAGATGGGACCTGGATAAACTGACTAAACCAGAGGTTGTACAGAGTTTCAGGGAGAGCATAAGGGAACAATTGACAAGAATGGGGGAAAGAAATACAGTAGAAGACGGATGGGTATCTTTGAGGGATGAAGTAGTGAAGGCAGCAGAGGATCAAGTAGATAAAAAGATGACCGGCTAGTAGAAATCCTTGGGTAACAGAAAGAATATTGAATTTAATTGATGAAAGGAGAAAATATAAAAATGCAGTAAATGAAGCAGACAAAAAGGAATACAAACGTCTCAGAAATGAGATCGACAGGAAATGCAAAATGGCTAAGCAGGGATGGCTAGAGGACAAATGTAAGGATGTAGAGGCTTATCTCACTAGGGTTAAGATAGATACTGCCTACAGGAAAATTAGAGAGACCTTTGGAGAAAAGAGAACCACTTGTATGACTATCAAGAGCTCAGATGGAAACCCAATTCTAAGCAAAGAAGGGAAAGCAGAAAGGTGGAAAGAGTATATAGAGGGTCTATACAAGGGCGCTGTACTTGAGGGCAATATTATGGAAATGGAAGAGGATGTAGATGAAGATGAAATAGGAGATATGATACTGCGTGAAGAGTTTGACAGAGCACTGAAAGACCTAAGTCGAAACAAGGCCCCGGGAGTATACAACATTCCATTAGAACTACTGACAGCCTTGGGAGAGCCAGTCCTGACAAAACTTTAGCATCTGGTGAGCAAAATGTATGAGACAGGTGAAATACCCTCAGACTTCAAGAAGAATATAATAATTCCAATCCCATAGAAAGCAGGTGTTGACAGATGTGAAAATAAGCCACGGCTGCAAAAGACTAACGCGAATTCTTTACAGACGAATGGAAAAACTGGTAGAAGCCGACCTCGGGTAAGATCAGTTTAGATTCCGTAGAAATGTTGGAACATGTGAGGCAATACTGACCCTATGACTTATCTTAGAAGATATATTAAGGAAAGGCAAACCTACATTTCTAGCATTTGTAGACTTAGAGAAGCTTTTGACAATGTTGACTGGAATACTCTCTTTCAAATTCTGAAGGTGCAGGGGTAAAATACAGGGAGTGAAAGGCTACTTACAATTTGTACAGAAACCAGATGGCAGTTATAAGAGTCGAGGGACATGAAACAAAAGCAGTGGTTGGGACGGGAGTGAGACAGGGTTGTAGCCTCTCCCCGATGTTATTCAATCTATATATTGAGTAAGCAGTAAAGGAAACAAAACAAAAATTTGGAGTAGGTATTAAAATCCATGGAGAAGAAATAAAAACTTTGAGGTTTGCCAATGACATTGTAATTCTGTCAGAGACAGCAAAGGACTTGGAAGAGCATTTGAACGGAATGGACAGTGTCTTGAAAGGAAGATATAAGATGAACATCAACAAAAGCAAAACGAGGATAATGGAATGTAGTCGAGTTAACTCGGGTGATGGTGAGGGAATTAAATTAGGAAATGAGAGACTTAAAGTAGTAAATGAGTTTTGCTATTTGGGGAGCAAAATAACTGATGATGGTCGATGTAGAGAGGATGTACAATGTAGACTGGCAATGGCAAGGAAAGCGTTTCTGAAGAAGAGGAATTTGTAAACATCGAGTATAGATTAAAGTGTCAGGAAGTCGTTTCTGAAAGTATTTGTATGGAGTGTAGCCATGTATGGAAGCGAAACATGGACAATAAATAGTTTGGACAAGAAGAGAATAGAAGCTTTTGAAATGTGGTGTTACAGAAGAACACTGAAGATTAGATGGGTAGATCACATAACTAATGAGGAGGTATTGAATAGAATTGGGGAGAAGAGGAGTTTGTGGCACAACTTCACTAGAAGAAAGGATCGATTGGTAGGACATGTTATGAGGCATCAAGGGATCATCAATTTAGTATTGGACGGCAGCGTGGAGGGCAAAAATCGTAGAGGGAGACAAAGAGATGAATACACTAAGCAGATTCAGAAGAATGTAGGCTGCAGTACGTACTGGGAGATGAAGAAGCTTGCACAGGATAGAGTAGCATGGAGAGCTGCATCAAATCAGTCTCAGGACTGAAGACCACAACAACAATAACAACAACAACAAGGATAGAATGTATTTTCACGTGGGCTACTGCTTAGTTCACCAGGGAGAAAGTAATGGGGCAATCCGGGAAAAAATCCAGGAATTCTTTTTTTCTTGACGACATATACACCCTGTATATATATGGTGGCTTGCTTGGTATGTATGTAGAAGTAGATAATGGTCATATGGGATTTAAAATGACTCTCTTCTCTCTACTGTCTGTACATCATTCTTTGATGTTTTCCTGTGTACTACCTCTTTTTTCAATTGGGGATGGTATTTAGATTTTACCATCTCAGTTATCCTTACTTCAGTTATACTTTCACCACTTACATAAGTAGGTACTTTCTCTTGGCCTCACCCCATGTTAACTAATGATTATTTCTTGTTGGCTGCTGCTTCAGAACAAACAAGATTTAATATCTGCATAACCACTTTGTAGGCATGATTTTGCTATTGGGTACACTATTTGCAACAGAAGAGAAGCAGTCTAGTAAATGACTGTTGAAACAGGTACCATTGAGGCAAAACTGACAGAGATTTTAGATTTAAAGTGATTTCAACTTTTTAAACATTGTTTCTGCATGAGAATGAGATGGGTGAAAACAGATAATTTGTGAGGAAATAACTGCAAATTCTTGAAAGAAGGAAAAATTGCTCCAAACTTAAGGTCTTTGAAAGTTGTCAGAAGTAATACTGGGGTAACATAGACTTCAGATTCCAAAATTCTCATAATAAGTTTCTGGCAATTGATAGACTAATATTGAGAGCTAAAACCAAAATAAGTCACTGAACATAAATAGAAACAAAGAAGAGCAGAAGATCAAATAAGGATGGGGGTGTAGGGGAGATAATGTGTGGAAACAACTAAAGAAATAAGTTATAATAAAATGTCAATAATTTAGAGAAAGATGATAAAAAGACATTGATAAAGTAGAAAACAGATAGTGAAAGCATACAGGAGAAAGATATGGAAGAGACTTGAGAAGTTACGATCAAGTGTGAGATGAACAGATTATTTGTGGAAGAATGACTTTCCATTTCCAAAGTTTTGAAATATTGGTTTTAGGAAAGTGTTTCAAATGATCTGATTAGGTCCCTTTATAAAGGGTGTTATCAATGTAAAAAGAATTTTTACTGATGAATGATGTATTTCATACTGAAGACAGTTCATCATTCAAATTGATACAAGTGGTGATAAAAGCAATAGGAGAAGCTAGACAAAAGTTGATCAGTCAGTAATCTGCATGTTCACTTTCTCATATTGCCCTTGCCATCACAAGCACTTTTCTATTCCTTCATCAGAAAAGTTCCAGGACAGTTTATGTTACCTGGTATGTGTGTATCCTTGAAATGACCTTGGCCATGTTTCTGTGCAAACTCTTTAGCTGGCAGGGCTGTGCTAAGCAACAAACTGTTTGGGTTCTTGGCACATTAATTAACGATGACACAATGGATGCTGATTGTGGGCAAAGGGTGAACATTAAGTTTGGGAAAGCCCCTTGTGAGACGCGGACTATGATTAAGGAAACATATGCACTTTCAAGAAGTCGTGTTTTTGACTGACACGAAAGATTTCGTGAAAGCAGAGATTCAGTGCAAGACGATACCAGAACTGGTCGCCTGTCTACAGTACATACTGATGCAAATGTGGAATGTGCAAGGCAGTTATTGCAAGAAGACCATCATGTAACTGTGCGTGCAGTATCAGAAGAACTTAATTTGAATCATGATGTGTGTCATAATATTTTACACAAAGATTTTGGGAAACACAAAATTAAGGCAAAACTTGTCCCTCACACACTAACAGATGAACAGAAAGAGGAAAGACGAAGAATTTCTGCTGAACTACTAGGTAGAGCCAGATGTGATCCCATATTTCAGTTAAAGATTATTGCTGGGGTGAAAGTTTGTGCTACCAGTATTACTGTCATATAAAGCACCAAAGTGTTGAATGGTGGAGTCCTGGATCGCCAGCCTCAAGAAAAAGTCAAACGACAACATTTGGTAACAAAGACAATGCTGGTCACATTCTTTGATAGTAAAGGATTAGCTCACCATGATTATGTTCCTCCAGGTCAAATAATGAACCAGACCCTTTACATCAAAGTCTTGAAACGTTTGCGACTTGCAGTTCGACATCGGCGCCCTGATTTAAGGCATTCTCAGGACCCGTTCTTAGTGCACGATAATGCAAGACCCCGCACTGCTTCATCTGTTACCATGCTTTATCGGTTACCGAGTTTCTGACCAGACATTCTGTAATTGACATCTCACATCTACCATATTCGCCCGACCTCTCACCTTGTGATTTTTTCTTGTTTCGGTAAATGAAAAGGCAACTGAAAGGAAAGCTTTATCAAGATATCAAAGACACCCAATGGGTAGTGACAAATGACCTTACAAGCATTGCAGTTGAAGATGTCCTTGCTTGCTTCAAGACCTCCAGAAACATTGGCAACTATGTGTAGATAGCCAAGGGGACTACTTCAATAGGAGATAGGATCATTACTTGGTAAGAATGAAATTACGTTTTTAAAAAGCCTGTCCTGGAACTTTTCTGTCAAAAGGAGTATGTTGGTGGTGGGCAGCATAAGACAGATTTTCCAGTGGGGCTGTTCACAAGAGTGTCAGATGCTTGCTTAGAGGTATTTTAGAGCCTCGGAAAGGTGTCACTGTGATGAGGTGGGTGGACCAGCATTGTTCCAGATAGGAGATTTCAAGTTTTAGTCTCACTTCAGTAATGTGTTGAGAAAATAGATTTACATTATATGAATGAGGTGAATCAGAAACATGAGTTTCTGCTTTCATTTTTTCATTTTGTAATTTTTAACTTTTTCATTTCTTAATTTTTAACTTTATCATTTCTTCATTTTTAACTTGTCATTTGCTGTCTCCACCACTTCTAATTTCCCAGTTTTCAAATAGGTATGTTGCTGAATTTCTATTACTCATGTTTTCCTTCTGTCTCCTCTTTGCCCCTTGATTTTGAATTATTGTCTTACATAAACCTGGTATATTCATTTCCTCTAACCATTTTGTCTCGTTTACAAAAGAGTCAGCCTTATTTCACTTTGGAGATGTGTAAACCAACACTCCATAAACACTTAACGTTAATGGTGTAATGACTGAATAAGAGAGGAAGTGGTATATGTGTAGAAAGGAGTAGTGTGACGAGTGTGAGGCCCATTGTCACTTTTCAGATAGGATAAGAGATACCAACATTAGAAGTAATGTGTTAGTGGAAAAGTAGGTAGCAGCAGGGACAGAATGTGGAATTAACTAGAGTTGAACGAAAGAAGGAAAAAATGTGGAAGGAGTCACAGTTTATCTCTTTTCATAATCACTCTTATCCAAATGTTTGCAATGAAGTGTGTCATACATAGTTAACATACACAGTTATACACATCATCTCTGTTCTTTTATTCTACATTAGAGAAAAATGCTTCCATAATCTGATATCATGTAAGAACTGTTAAATATGCCTTTTGTATTTTGTCAAAGGAATATGAGTTTGGATATCATTGCAAAATCCCTCCATGCTGCATTCCTCTGTTCTGATTGCCATTTCTGCTTATGTTTCTAGTTAAAACTTCTGTCGGTGAATTCAGAAGAGTTCATGAAATATTTCAACCAAAGCCATGCCCTGTATGTTAAGTATCAGGTTATGATTCACAAAGAAACTCCCGAGGAATGCAACAGATTAAATTACTGTGAATTCCTCATTGACACGCCTCTCAAGGTAGTGTACAAACTTAACACAATTGTGTGTTTTTTAACTTAACGGTTTGCTGTGCCATTCGCAAGGCTGTAATGTACAAATATATATATATATAATTGATTAAATGACCTATAAAATTCAGAGTTAGTCATTAGTATTGGATCATATATTTTGTGTGTGTGTGTGTGTGTGTGTGTGTGTGTGTGTGTGTGTGTGCGCGCTAATGAAGGTAAATAGGCTGTGCTCTTTATAACAGGAAATAACGACAAAGATGGGAGGGTGTGCAGTGATTATGTAACTAATTATTTGACATCAGAATTCCTTACTGATTGAAAAAGGCATATGCACAATATCTCACTTTTATTGGGACAGTTGAAATAGATCATAAAATCCTTGTTGTGGTGTTAAGTGCAGAGATTGGTTTGATGCAGTACTCTACACTGTAGTCAAACCTTGGTCTCACTCAGGACTGTAGCCCTGCAATGATGTTTGGAATTTCATCTTTCTATTGCTACACATTACATGAAGTCATAATGTACTTTTCACTTTTTAGAAAACCACACAGAGTATTACGGAAATCACTGTGAACACACAACACGTCATCCTAGCTTAATGCCTCTCCGCACACTGACTCATCAGATATGCAGCTCTCGCCACCTAGCGATGCAAAGATCTACTACTCCTACTTTCCAGATGGAAGCACCAGTCCCGAAAATTTTGGATTCCACCTCCTAAAACATAGAAAATGATAGTTGTACAGCTTTATTGGGGTGTTTCATATGGTACTCTCATTATGTCTGCAATACAATCATTCTGTAATCATTTGTTCCCATGAAAAATCAAATCAAAACACTGGCAGATACTCTGCAGTAGCTTGCCTCTATATAAGATCAGTCCAAAAGTTTGTGTTCTATATTGTATACATACATGGTTTTCATAATGCATACTTAACCCATACATTTCCCTGCCTCTACTATAATCTTGCACTTATCCACAGAACTGTCCCTGACCCCAATGTCTACAGCTTATGTTAGTGAAATCTACTTGGGAAAGTATGAAGTAATGCCTTGTGCAAAGGAAATGTATGTAAACAATCTCAACATTTCTCCAACCGGAATATTTGTTAGATTCATTTGTTACTGAGCACAGCCTAGTTATCTCAGTTTGTTACCAAATCGCATTTACATTTGAAATTTTTGTGAAGCAAAGAACATTAATTTCAGTTGATAGATAAGCAAAATATTGATTGTATCAAAAGGAAAATTCTTTTGGGAAAATGTAAAATTATGTGAGAGAATTTCTGGCCAGTACTTACCTTCAAGCTGTGAAATATCATTACTGCTGAGAGGCACATATAATGGCCTGCACCACTATCCTAGCTTTTGTAACTAATAGTTCCTTCCTCCCTCCCCCCCCCCCCCCCCCCCCCAAAAAAAAAAAAAAAAAAAAAAAAAAGAAGAAGAAGAAGAAAGAGCGTTAGGTTGGGTGCATTTAAAAAGGAAGGGCAGGTAGCTCAGACAACAGGATGAGAGGGACACATCTGTTGTGAAGATGACAGGAGACAAAGAGAACTCTTTCTCATGTTGATTTTTGTCTTCCTTTGTCCTCACAACAGGTGGATCTGAGTGACATGTCTTTCCTTTTTAACCGTACCCTAACTGTCCCGTTTTCTGGAAAAGAAACTACTAGTTTAAATAACGAGGAACATCTTGTATATTTTTATATCAGCAGAACAGATATTTTGTCTCTTGAAAGTAAGTACTGCCTAGCAATTCTGTACTACAATAATGAACAAAATATTGAATTCTTTAATTTATTGATGAAGGCTTTCACTTGTTAATTGTTATATTTTTTCACTGGTGCTATCAAATGCTGTAACCATATTTCCATACTTTTTAAACTGACTGACTGATTTTCTATTGATATGAAAGTTTGGATCTATGTAAAATCTACATCTATATTCTGAAAGATGCTTTATGATGTGTGGCAGAAGATTTAAAAATATTCAGCAGGGTATACTGCTGCTCTTGTGCTAGAATATTTGCGCATTGCTCTAATTGTGTGCATAATTTATTTTGTCCTAATTATATGGATTTGTTAAAAAAAAAACTGCATTTAGATGGTTCCCATTAGGTAATAGGAAGATAATGAAGTGTCCCACTGTGTTTAAATCATTCAGGATTTTCAGCATGTGCTCACAAGAGTTCAAAAAACTACTTACAGTATTTTTATTGCTCTTTACCATCAATCTTCCTCATATTTTGTAGCTTTGTACAAGTGTAATAAAATTAACTGCATTATTTTTATGTTTTGTGCTACTGGATAACAGAAGAAGAAAGGTATTGCATTTAACAATCCAGTATCATTTGAGTGTATGCGACTCAGTACACTTACCTGTATAACAGTAGAAAGATTTTATACAACACTGCTTATTTATCAGATCAATTATCAATCTCATGGGCTTCTAACATGTTTAAATATATTACCCAAAATATAAAACTTCTCTGTGTGTCATGTCGCAATGTTATGAAGGATGAATATTGGCTTGTAACACCCAATCTCCGTATACTTATGCTGATTTATTATGATACGGAAGTGTAAAAGTAAAAGTTAAAAATTACAAGTAAGAAGTTGACAATAAGTGAGCTGGTTTTTGATGGAAGAAGTCAACAACAAACAAAGGCAAGAGCAAGGTTTTAATTTTATGTAACGATTCCATTAACCCTTTTTTTGGGGGGGATGTTAAAGTGGAAGATGATAACGAGAATGCCTGTAAATCTGCTTAAGAAGGATCTGAAAGGTAGGTTGGAACAAGTGAATGTGAAATCATCTTGACAAATTCACTAAGAATTATCAGAATCTGACCTTGAATCTGTTTTGTATAATAGCATTGATGTGAGGCCAGCCCCAATGAGGGGCAGAGAGGGGGGGGGGGGGGGGGGTGCAAAATCCTCAGGGTCCAAGGGTTCGGATCCTCCAAGGCGCTCAGTTCACAAGTATCAGACTGCTGTAAAATAAGTCATGTATCATACACCACTGGAAAATAAATTAGTACACCTGGAAAGACAACATCGATATTAATTCAGTGGGGGCATATGCTACTTGGGGGTATTAGAGGCACTGATGAGAGTGCCATCTGTGTTTACCTTTAACAGGGAGTGCTTGCAGCCAGAAGGCTTAGTGTGGTGTAAATGTGTGAAGCAAGCACGCAAGCATGCCATGGAGACACACTTGTGGTTCCTACAGCCAACTGAGTGAGTTTGAAAAGCATCTGTTTGTGGCCTTCTGTGTGGCGGGATGGTCCTTTCAGAGAATTGTCTCACATGTTGGACATGCTGCGCCTTTTGTGCAATTATGCTGGTATCAGTGGTCACGTGAACATCCTCACACCCATAGACGAGGTTTTGGGCATCAATGCAGCATAGACGCCCACCAGGATTGTCGTACTGTATGGGCAGCAGTGGCAGATCATACACCTACTGCCGCATAGATAAAGAGGGCTTGTGAGCCCAGACATGTCAAGACGAACTGTTGTGAACCAGTTATTAACAGTGGGACTATAGGCATGAATACCTCTAGCCCATCTTCCACTCATGCCACACCATTGATGTGCACAGCTCAACTAGTGCCGTAAGATGATCACTTGTAAGCCAGAATAGTGTGCTGTGATCTTCAGCAATAAAAGCAGATTAGGGCTGCATTCAAGTGATGGTCTTTTGCATGTATGATGTAAACCTGGTGAGCGCTGCTTTGTAGAGAGCATTAGTTCAAGACACTCTGCCCCCACCCCAGGCCTTGTGGTTTGGGGTGTGATAAGCTACAACTCTTGTTCATCTTTGTTGTTTCTAAAGGGACCACTAACCGGCACTCATTATGCAGAATGTTGTTAGTCCTGTTCTTTTGTCATTCTTGCAATAGAAAGGTGATGTGTTGTTCCAGCAGGATAGTGCTTGCCCACAAAACTCAACATGCTCTGCAAGATGTGCACCAACTTCCCTGGCCAGTGTGATCTCTAGACTTGTCTCCAGTCTAACATGCGGGATATGATTTGGACGAGAAGTGACAGGTGTGACTCATTAACCAACAACTCTTACAGAGCTATGTGAACAGGTCGAACAAGCATGGAATAATGTATCCCAGGACAGTATTTGCCATCTGTATGATCAACTGGATGCCAGAGTCAGTGCCTGCATTGTCACCCATGGAGACTACACCACATACTAATATGGGTGTTTCAACATGGGTCGATAACTGGTACCTCAGAACTGCTTGTGCTGTTGATCTGTAAATGAAATCATTTCGTGTACTCCATATGCACTATTGCAACAATAAATCTTCAGTGAACTGGACAACTCTAAAGGAGTGTGCTTTTTTTCCTGGTAGTGTATAATAAATAAAAGAGCATTACCCAAGCATCAGCAAAGCCAATCTAGCTCTTGCTTTCCAATTCAGTTCTTCACTTTTATGTTTCGTCCAGACCAATTGCATACAACTGTGTTTCATGTTTAATCTTGAATGCACAGTATTTTCTTTAGATACCTTGTGATGGAGTCAAAATTGTGAATTCTTTAAATGTTGTTGGCAACTGCTGTGAATTATAATTTAGTAGGATTGGCAACAACATTCAAAGATAAGGCATACTGATTCCAACACAGTATGATTTTACATGAAATATGCAGAAAATATTTTGCATTCAAGAGTAAACACAAAATGAAATATGATTATTTCTATATACAGTACTTGCCATTAAAATTGCTACACCACGAAGATGACGTGCTACAGATGTGAAATTTAACTGGCAGGAAGAAGATGCTGAGATATGCAAATGATTAGCTTTTCAGAGCATTCACACAAGGTTGGCGCAGGTGGCGACACCTACAACATGCTGACATGAGGAAAGTTTGCAACCGATTTCTCAAACACAAACAGCAGTTGACCGGCATTGCCTGGTGAAACGTTGTTGTGATGCCTTGTGTCAGGAGAAGAAATGCGAACCATCATGTTTCCGACTTTGATAAAGGTCGGATTGTAGCCTATCGCGATTGCGGTATCATATCATGAGATTGCTGCTCGCATTGGTCGAGATCCAATGACTGTTAGCAGAATATGAAATCAGTGAGTTAGGAGGGTAATACGGAATACTGTGCTGGATCCCAACGGCCTCATATCACTAGCAGTCAATATGACAGGCATCTTATCCGCATGGCTGTAACGGTTTGTGCAGCCATGTCTCGATCCCTGAGTCAACAGACGGGGATGTTTGCAAGACAACAACCATCTGCACGAACAGTTCGATGACGTTTGCAGCGGCATGGACTATCAGCTCGGAGACCATGGCTGCGGTTACCCTTGACGCTGCATCACAGACAGGAGCACCTGCGATGGTGTACTCAATGACAAACCTGGATGCATGAATGGCAAAACGTGTTTGGTGACATCGCAGTGAATGCACATTGGAAGCGTGTACTCGTCATCGCCATACCGGCGTATCACCTGGCGTGATGGTATGGGGTGCCATTGGTTACATGTCTCAGTCACCTCTTGTTCGCATTGATGGCACTTTGAACAGTGTATGTTACATTTCAGATGTGTTACAACCCGAGGCTCTACCCTTCATTCGATCCCTGTGAAACCCTACATTTCAGCAGAATAATGCACGACCGCATATTGCAGGTCCTGTACGGACCTTTCTGGATATAGAAAATGTTCGACTGCTGTCCTGGCCAGCACATTCTGCAGATCTCTCACCAATTGAAAAAGTCTGGTCAGTGGTGGCTGAGCAACTGGCTCGTCACAATATGCCAGTCACTACTCTTGATGAACTGTGGTATCGTGTTGAAGCTGCATGGGCAGCTGTACCTGTACACGCCATCCAAGCTCTGTTTGACTCAATGCCCAGGCTTATCAAGGCCTTTATTACGGCCAGAGGTGGTTGTTCTGGGTACTGATTTCTCAGGATCTATGTACCCAAATTGCTTGAAAATGTTCTACTATAATATATTTGTCCAATGAATACCCGTCTATCATCTGCATTTCTTCTTGGTGTAGCAATTTTAATGGCCAGTAGTGTAGTTGCTCTGTAAGAATTGTAAAATTAAGAAATGAAATGATATGAAAGAGGGCCATTGGCCTTTCTGATGCTCAGAAGTAAAGAGGTAATGTTCTTCTTTTGTTTGGCTGTAGAATAGGCAACTTACCTGGGAACTCCCATATTACTTAATGTGACATTATTTCTTCATCAAAGAGCCTTGTCCTTCAGATGTTCATCTCGGAAAATTGGAAGTACAAATAACGGAAATTTCCTAATAATATTGGAGCTCTTGAGTCATTATGATCCAATTCTTGCAAAATACGTTAGCAAGGTCGGAGATGGATAAGAAACTGGAACACATTTAGAAGTGCATTATCTGCCAAGTGATAGGATAAATTTTTCTAGTTGTGCCATCATGTCTGGAGTGCCGTCTTGGAACAGGAAAAAGATGAGAAGTGTTATTCAAAAATGGAAAATCCAGGATGGAATGCAACAATATTATGAAAAGGAAAATTGCTACTCACCGTATAGCAGAGATGCTGAGGAGTGCTATTCAATTATTGTTGATGTAACTCCTCATTCAAATCATGTTTAACAGGCAACAGTCATCCTGCATCAGATTTATTTCAATAATGAAATTGATAAATATTAAATAAATGAGCAGTTTTTGGAATTAGTATTTTGTAATTACAAAACAGGAATCATTGTTGCACATTTAATTTGATTGCTGCATGTGAAACAGTCATTTCCTATCACTGAAAGCCATGAACAGGTTATGATAATGGAAGTAAAATGAGAGGGACTTATAAAGGAGCTCAGGCACATTTTCTTCTATGGAATCCTCTTGAAAAATTTTATCTGTGCGCTTGTCAAGGCCTCATGTGGAATACATGCAGTTGAGAGTTGTCATGAAGCAGATAAATTTTTTGGAGTGATTCAACTTCTTGTTCAGTTGTAATCTACAATGAGTATTTTTAAGAAAATAATCAAAGATGACTGGCAATCAATTCACTGAAGCATGCAGGTTATTTATCAATGAATACCACAATAATGTCACAACAGATTTAGATGAAGAAATTAAATATTTGAAAAAAATTCATGCTTCAAACTTTCAATACATTTCTTTGGAACTGTTAAACCTCTTGAGTAAGATTCATGAGCTTAAAGTTTCAAGCTTATTTTCAAATGTATGTAAAGCTAAGTGCATCTTCTACACTCTTCCAGTGACTGTAGCTCAAGCACAAAGGTCATTCAGCACTCTGGCTCGTGTTAAAAATTGTCTCAGATCAACTATGCATCAATAACATATCACAGATTTGTGGAGACCATTGAAACTGAATATAATTTTCATGGCAGCTAGACTTTGATACTGTAAGTCAAACATTCGCTGAATGAAAGGCTCACAAAGTGCCATTGACAGTGTTGTAGGCAAGTAGGGTATAATACACTACCCATTGCATGGATCACTGTGGTTTACATGCAAGCAGACTGATTTCTGTTTACTGAAATGTGTGGGCACACCAGGGAACAAGAGGGACAGATCACTCTGTATCGCAGGGACAGAGCACTCCATATCAAAGCACTACTGACACCAAACATTTCAGCAATGTACAAATTAGTATAAAACTTTGTCTTTAGTTTTAAAGTGAACCAATTTATAAAATAAAATTAAATGGAGTGTACTTACATTTTACAATAGTTCATTACTGAGTAGACCTGAAGTTGTCAGTCATATCCATTCTCTCTCTTGCTATTTAGGCCTCAGTCAAGATATCTTCCCGGTCCCTACCTGTCTTCATCACTACTTTCAAATCAGTAGTTATCACTGATGACATGGCACTGGTATTCTTTCTCAATATATTTAACCTTTGCACACTCATTCATGATTCATCTGATTGGTACATTAGTTCTTTCAAAGCCACAATGGGAAATTTGAGAGACATGGTTAATGACTATTTTTTGTTTTTTTGCTCCATTCCTAATGATTGTAATAGAACATTGTACAAGATGTTACATAATAATTGTTTCTAATTTTCTGAATAATAAGAGGGCATAAAATTAAATATTTTTCACAATAAAGCAGTGTCTAGTAATGTGTCTTTTTGGACTTGTTCCAGGAATGTAATGAAAGTACTCAAAGTACTACATTGCAAAACAAGTGCACATACAAAATAAGACATTTACATTAAGGATTTGCATTATAATTACATACAGGGCAAGGAGCCATAGTGGTGAATGAAAAAAGGTGAGAAAAGCGACAAAATATGTGAAGCAGATGACTAAAAGGTGATAAAATATGTGAAAAATGTGATTAAAAGGTGCTAAAATATTTTAACAAGTATTTCAATAAACAGATATGGCACATTTCTGATAATTCCCTACCAAAAAGGATGATGAAGGGCATAATAAATTTCTCTATTATGATCCTTGATGTGTCATGTGTCATCATTCTCCCCCCCCCCCCCCCTTTCTCAGAGCAGCTGTCTCGTAATTAGTTGATTTTTTCCATGTTATTCATCTTCTTAATCTCCTCTTCAAGATGCCTTTTTTTTCCTTTCACATTCTTTCTTATAAGCAGTAAATTTTCATGTACTTGCTGTCCATACCTATTGAACTGTTAGTCAGTGGGCACAGAAAGAAAATGAGGGTATTGTCCCAAGGTATCCCTCACAGTCGCAACGATGTTTAAAAGTCTTTTGATCCTCACTGCTTGTCTTTCTCTAATGTGTGCTCGAAATGGAATAATGGTATAATGTTAAGAGAAGCCTTAACAAGTTTTGACACATTTGAATACTGTAACTCTATGTATGATGAGTCTCTTTTTGAGACATGCTGCTGTTCAGTAATTGTCAATACCTTTGTTATCTAATGCTGGGTAAACTGTAGAACCTTCCACTCACCCAATAAGTAATCTCACCACTCACAGAACAGAAACATTTTTGCAACCTTTAACATGGCACTGCAGCATTGTTTCTTTGGGGTCTAAAAACCTAAAATCTTCACTGGTGTGCTCAATAAGCACATCTTTTCCATCAAATTTTAGCAAGCTGTTATGTAATGTTTTTGTGCATTCTTCAGAAACCACAACTTGTAATTATTATTATTTATGTATTGTATGGACATAAATATACAATTCACAGCAGTATTTACAGTATGAAGTGCAAAAGGAATATGCAAGACCTCTGGTCTCAATTGACCTTATTACAGAGTGATGTCAAAGAGTCTATCCATTCCAATGTTGTTGGAGAGGCATTGAGGATCCTTCCAGTCTGCTCTGAAGCTTCATAGTCACACAGTGGGGAGTCTGAGAGAGTCAACAGTTATACATGAAGGATTCAGTTCTTCCATATCCACATATTCTGTTCAGTTGACACCAGTTTCTTCTAGACAGTTGCAAGCCTGATGTACATATGGGGTCTTTGAGGCCATGGTGATGTATGCTGGCATCGATTTTGTATGTCTCCTTTCACATATCTTCAATCTGCATTGTTTGGATCTCATGAGCAGCCCAGAATGGTTTTCTTGACATGAAACGCATGCTGCCTGGACTGAACATAATTTCCTGGACAGGCAGCCTTTGTGAAAACTCTACATTATTAACCTTTTCTCATTCACTGATCACTGCTTCTTCTCATCTCAAATGTTATGAAGCAGTGTTACTGAGAGCAGATGGCCATGTTCTTCCAGTTTACTGACCAGCTAACAGCTGGTCATCCAAGAGAAAGTGTATTATCCAATGTAAAGACTTCATTATGAAAACCTCAGAAATACTTGAATTTTTTCTCAAAGCAGAAACCTTCAAAACCCAAGCCAAAAAGGTTTGAAGTATGTTTTATATTTCTGTATGCAAATTGTGAATCAAAGGTGTTTGACTTTCAAAATGTTGTGTGAACTTACTGAATAGCTCTGTAGATCTAATTATGAAATGAAGTTCTGCTTTCATTGAAGATTTTTTTAAAGTACACACAGTGGCATTGTAGGGTTTGGACTGAACAGTAGCAGAATTCTTCTTTTAGAGGTATATGTTTAAGAAAGTAATATTGAGTACTATTCAACTGTTCAAAAATCCTGAATCTCCTAATGTAGGCCACCATGTGGTTGTATACCTCAAGAACTTATGATGTGAAATGTTAAACTTAGCCTGAATTTCTTCAAATTCTTCCCACTGAATAGGCCAACCATCTAAATAATAGCAAATATTGACCATAATTTCAGATGCTTCTTCACCTGAACATTCCATAGTGTCTACATAGGCATTATGCATGGTATGAATGTTGCAAATTCTGATATTCATAAGCTGTCTGCCCCAGATCTCATGGACATCATTTTCTAAAAGCCTAAATACTTTTTTATTTCATTAGTTCTGCTTGTGTCTGTATGTGTGGATGGATATGTGTGTGTGTGTGCGAGTGTATACCTGTCCTTTTTTCCCCCTAAGGTAAGTCTTTCCGCTCCCGGGATTGGAATGACTCCTTACCCTCTCCCTTAAAACCCACTTCCTTTCGTCTTTCCCTCTCCTTCCCTCTTTCCTGATGAGGCAACAGTTTGTTGCGAAAGCTTGAATTTTGTGTGTATGTTTGTGTTTGTTTGTGTGTCTATTGACGTGCCAGCGCCTTCGTTCGGTAAGTCACCTCATCTTTGTTTTTATATATAATTTTTCCCACGTGGAATGTTTCCCTCTATTATATTGATAACATTATATGCTCAGGTGTATTAGACACAGGGTGATATGTAGACATAGCAATGTGACGAATCTTCTCATTTTCAATGAAAGAATTTCATGCTTCAGAGCAAAACTGCAATCCATTAACCAGCAGGATATATTGTGGCTGAGTGGTATTCAGAAAATAAGCTTCCTTCAATTATTTAACAATGACTGTGCTATTACCCTTTCCCACTGGAAAGAAGTAAACAGATTTTGAAAATAATTCCATCACTACCAAAATTTGTGAGAATTTTCCACAAGACTTTGGAAGGGGGTTGTGGAGATCTAAAACCAGTGACATCAACTTTTGTTTGTTGGAGAATATTGTGCATGAATCCTTTATGTTGCATTGTAAGACACCTTGGTACACTCTTGTAAATCACATTTTTTATAATTCATTGTACGTGCTTCTGAAGTCGTTATAAGAATTTATTTGTACCAAAGTGTGGAAAACTGGTATAAATATATGTAATCAAATCATCCAGCATTATGTTTTGGTGTGCAAAGTCTCCAAAACTCTCGGTTTAAATCCATTCTGCAGTACGAGACATCATCGTGAATTAGGTAATATAGCCAAATTTTAGCTCTATTTCATCCTGATACATTGTTCTGAAAATTTTTAATACTTCATCTGCTTCAGGTTACCTTCCATTCAGAAAGTGGATGCACTCAGCGACTGTTATACGATTTATAAATTATAGAGTGCAGCAATCAGTTGTCCTTTTTTTTTTTTACCCCCCCCCCCCCCCTCTCTCTCTCTCTCTCTCTCTCTCTCTCTCTCTCTCTCTCTATCTATCTATCTATCTATCTCCAAAACCAGGCTTTGGCTAGCCTAGCCATTATCAATGCACTATTTTCTAATCTTGATGCATGTCAGTTCCCTGTTTGAATACTCAAAGAACTGTGACTGATGCCCGAACAACAGAGAACTAACTTCCATCAAGATTAGAAAATAGTGCATTGATAATGGCTAGGCACTAGCTGAAATCTGGATTTGTGCAATAAAACCTGAAAAAAAAAAGAGACGACTGATTGCTGCGCTCTATAATTTATGAATATAAAATTTCGTCTGCTTCTACCTCTGCTTTGATGTTATGTAGAAACATGTGAATTTTTGACTCTCCATCCACTCCTCTTATAAAATTAATCTTGATCTCCTTTACATATGTAGTCTTGCTGCAAACATCTTTTAAGTTTTGCAGAAGATGTGACAAATCATCAGGTGCTGCATTTGTTTATCACAAATGTACTGGTTCTCAAAATTTAATTCTTGAAGGGCAAGGGCCCATCTAACAAGAAAATTATGCATTAATGCACATTGAACAAGGAAGTATAGATAATGCTTTATGATCTGCCCAAACAATAGTTTGTCGTCCAAGCAGGAAACAGTACAAACTACCAAAGCCCCAAACAATTCCAAGTGCTTTGCTCTCAGTCGTGGTACTGATGAAACATGACTTGTGAACATGATTGTGCGATGTTTTTCCTGACCATTTTCACCGACTATTTGATATAAATGGGCTCCGTGTCTGAACTCACTGGCATCAGTCCAAAGATAAACTGGTTTATAAAGATATGGCATGTGCAACGTCTATGAGTTGCTTTTGGATCTCAACAGACACTTCTTCTTTATCACTCTCCCACATCCAAACTGAATTCTTCTTAATTAATTGCAAAAAAGCGGGTAATGCCAGGCCATGTCCTTTAAGGAAACAATAGTAGTAACCACAAAAGCTGAGAAATGGAGTTGTTTTTTACAAGCTGGAAAATTTTGAACTGCTTCTAATTTATTCAGATCTGGCTCAGTCCCTGACGAGGAGATGACTTTATCCCAAGAATGCTCTTTTCTTTCTCATGAAATCTAATTTTTGTTGACTGAATGTCACTTCAGCCAATCAATTGTATGTATTCAAAACTTTATCTAGCATGTCTGTGTGTTTTCCCACAATGTGAATGCAATGAAAACATCATCGATGTATGCTGTTATTTTCTGCCAAACTGAATTCCCAAGGTTCTTATCCAAAGCGTGAATAAATGCTATTGATGAAATGGAGGAGGAGGAGATTAGTGTTTAACGTCCCGTCGACAACGAGATCATTAGAGACGGTGTGCAAGCTCGGGTGAGGGAAGGATGGGGAAGGAAATCGACCGTGCCCATTCAAAGGAACCATCCCGGCATTTGCCTGAAGCGATTTAGGGAAATCACGGAAAACCTAAATCAGGATGGCCAGAGACGGGATTGAACCATCGTCCTCCCGAATGCGAGTCCAGTGTGCTAACCACTGCGCCACCTCGCTCGGTTGATGAAATGTTTAAAACAAGTGTCGTCCATGTGAATTGGTAAAAGCATACGCTATGCAAGTATGCTGTGAACTTGCGGCTTCCCTCATCTAGCTTCAGCTGCCAATAACTTCTTGTCATATAAGTATTCAAACTACTAAGGTAAAAACAACATCAAATTTCTGCAAAATTTCTTCTGTTATTTGGGATGGTCCTGCTGAGGCAGAACAATGCTATCCAAAACAAGTCAAATTGATATGTGCTTTTTAATTACTGTATGTATCGGATTGCAATGCTCGCTGTCTGATGTCTTAATTATATCATCTTCTATTATAGATTTGGTCTCCACCTCTATGGCATTTCTTTTAGCTAATGGTACTAAATATGATTTCAGTTTGAATAGCTTGTGCAGTCGCACCCTAATTTTGACAGTGATATCCCTCCATCAGTCCAGGATTAATTGAAGATACTTCGGTGTGCATATGTAAAACTTCTCGCACTTCTTCCCTGTAAGAAATGGGCAAATTACTCAAATTATCGATTTTTTCCTGAATTTTTTACTTAGTTCATGATTTTTTCCTCTTTTACTGCAGACACATCATCCTTCATATATACTGATGCTTCAGTTCCATCATCTATCTTCTTCTTGATAAACCTAACTCATAATCCTGCAGAATTTCTTCTTTTTCTCCTATGAATCCAACGAAAGTAACTTCTAATGCATAAGTTGTATCTGCTGTGGTTTCTGGTGAGAGGAGGGGCATGGGCAGCTCCTGGTCACGGCGTTGGGAGAGTATGAAATTGTATCGCTGCTGCAGTTGTGCAGATGCTAGTGGCAGTAACGACAGCGCTCTGTCGGGAGTGGCGGGCATCTGTGGTGCAGGATGACATCGGCCAGAGGCTGCAAGAAGAGCAGTGTGTTGGTGATATCAGGGTCCCAGGCAGTGGGAGGTGTGTCAGTCATGTAGCTGGTTGGCGTCAGGGGAGGCGTTGGCTGGTGGTGTGTCAGACATAGTGCCAAGGGTGGCGTCAGCTGGTGGCACATCAGAAACAGCTTTGGGCACTGTGTTGGCCAGTATTGAATCAGGGGCAGTGTTGGTGGTGCTGCGACTGGGGCCTGTGGTAGGTGGGGGCAGCTCATTGGCTGGAGGACACTCTACGACATAGGCCAGCTTGAGCCTGTCTATGGAGATGATTATTGCTCCATTCAGACGAATAGAAAACATCTTGTCCCTGCTTTTCAACACCAAGTGTGGCCCCGAATACTGAGGATGGAGTGGCGACAGGTATGCCTCTGACCAAAGCATAACTTGTGCATGAGGTGAGGTCATGGTGGATGATGGTATGGTGCTCACCATGACGTTGCCAATGTGTTGGTCGCAGCTAAGCCATGAAGCTTTGATGCTGCTGCATGAAACCTGGGATGGTGCTGTCAGGGGGAAGTGGAGCAACTTCCAAAAAGTCACCGGGAATGGCGAGTGGCTGTCCGTGTCCCAGCTCGGCAATAGAAGTTCACAGGTCGATTTTATGTGCAATCTGCAGACCTAGAAATACCAGAGGTAAAGCAGTGGACCATGTGGAAGAATAACCTGTAAGAGTGGCTTTAAGTGTGTGTTGGAATCATGCCTTATCTTCAGGGTGGTAGCTGGTGATGTGGTGGAAATTTTAGCTACCAGTGGCTGTCATAGATCAGAAAACTGCAGAGGTGAACTGGCGTCCACAGTCCATAGTGATGTCGCGGGGAACCCAAAGTGGGGCACCCAGGTTCAAATGGAGGCTGCAGCCACAGTTTTGGCTGAAATACCAAGGATAGATGTGACCTCCAGCCAATATGTAAATCATTCAGTAATTGTCAGGAGATATTGAGAGCCAATGGAGGAGGCTAGTAGTCTGACAATGTCGAGGTGGAAGTGTGTAAACCTGTGTTGTGTGGGAGAAAAGGCTGCCGCATGGAAGTGAATGTACCCTGGCCCCCTGGCGTTAAAAACAGGACTGGGCCCACTTGCTGCAGTCACATTGAATGGCCAGCCAGACAAAACATTATTTCATAAGGGTGATAGAAGTGCAGATGCCAGTGTGTGCAAGGCTGTGGATGTGGACAAATGCCAGTTTTTGGAAGATGGGAGGGAGAAAGGGGCAGAAGCGATAGTTGGAACCATCACGTTGTGAAGGTTCCACGAGGATGTCACACCAGATCTTATGGTTGGAGCCGGGTATGGGTCTTAGCTGTAGGTTGATGGCAGAGTCAGTTTTCTGAAGGGTGTGGGCCAGGTCTAGGTCACCCTCTTGAGCAGAGGCCGGGGAATGGTAGTCTAAGGGTTTGGTGATGCTGCAGAAGTGGCTAAGGCATTCTGCCACAATGTTATCAGTGCCAACAACATGCCAGATGTCAGTAGTGAATTGTGGAACGTAATCCTGTAGCTGAAGTCGGGGTGATATCGGGTGTATATCTTGGTCTGTAAAGATCATAAAGGTGCATCCCTTAACTGAACATTGGAAGTAGGAGATGGCTTTGTGGACTACGAGCAGCTCATGATCATATGCACCCATTTGGCGTTGTGCATCAGAGCGCTTGGACGAAAATAACACTAGTGGTTGCTAGACATCATCCACGCATTTGTGTCGGATGGTCCTGATAGCCATCTGGCTTGCATCTGCCACTATTGTGAAGGGGGCACTAGGGTGGAGGTGGGCCAAAGAGTCATGTTGGTGAGGTCCCATTTTGTTTTTTCGAAGCTCTCGATCATGGCCTGGGTCCAAGGACCAGTTTGTTGCCTTCATTTTTATTGCTGCGGAGCGCTGTAATAAGGGGCTCATGGGAGGCAGTGGCGTTCTTAAGAAGTCGCCAGAAAATGTTGACCATGCTGATGAAATACCAGAGGCCTTTGGAGGTAGTAGAACGTGGAAAGTCCACTAGTGCCTGCACTGTATTGGGGAGGGGGCAGTAGCCGGCCGGTGGCAACGGCTAAGTGCCTCAGCCCCAAAAACGCATTGTCATGTTGAATGTCACTCCAGTTGTCTGTAGGTGGGAAAAAATTTCATGTAGGTGTTGGCAATGTTTGGTAGGGTCCCAGGAGTAGATGAGTATATCATCTAACTAGGCAAAACACCCAAGTGCGCCTCAGAGAATGATGTCCAAAAATCGCTGCCAAGTTTGTGCAGCTCTGCGGCGGCCAAATGTCTTAAAAAGCATGGTCCAACAGGTCAAAAGGTGTGATACTGACTGTTTTCTCAATGTCCTTTAGGGCCATTGGGATTTCTGTGTAGCCTTTAGTGCAATCTGTCTTATTGAAGCTAGTAGCTCCTGAGATGGCGTCGTCATAGGTGCAAAGGAGTGGGACAGGATAGCAGTCAGGGATGGTTCAGGCATTGAGTGTACAGTAATCACCACAATGGTGTCAGGAAATGTCCTTGGTGACAAGATGAAGAGCTGAAACTGAGGGGCTTTTGGAAGGGCAAAGTACACTAGCAGTGAGCAGCTCTTCAAACTCCTTTTGCGAGATTTTGTGCTTGTGAGCGGGCAGGGGGCGGGCGCAGCAGAAAACTGGAGGGCCAAGTGTAGTGGTGGTGTAATGCAGTGTCATGCTGAATGTTCTGGGGGACACTGGGTGGCCAGATGAGGAGGTGGAATTCAGCAAAGAGCTGAGCATATGGGCCTGAAATCACCAGCTGTTTCACAGTGAAACACGTCTTGGAACAGGAGCTGCAGCAGATGGACCTACTGGAGGTGCCATCGATTAAACAGCACTATGCTATGTCAGCCAATAGACTGTAATAACCAAGTTGCATCTGTGGTCTAGGGGTAGTGTCTTTGATTAGTAATCAGAACGTCCTCAATCCCAAGTTCAAAACCCGCCACCGCTTAAAGACTGAAGACTTCTGGCATAAGAAGTCACCTTCATTCTGCCAGGAGCCTTGTCAAAGAGGGCGGAGGAGTGGATAGAGGTTCAGGGCACTCTCTTGTACTTGGAGTGGGAAACTGCCCCTAAAGGCAGAAGAATCAGCAATGATCAACTGCATGAGGATGCAGAAGGCAATGGAAACCACTGAATTAAAGACACACGACTTATATCCACAGGACATGTGGCCTGTAATTAAAAAAGTATCATGACGATCTCCTCATTGGTGAAAGATTCTGGAATAGTCCCTCATTTGAATCTCCGGGAGGGGACTGCCAAGGGGGAGGTAACCATGAGAAAAAAGTTAAACAACTAACAAAAGGATAATGTTCTATGAGTCGGGGCGTGGAATGTAAGAAGCTTGAACATGGTAGGGAAGCTAGAAAATCCGAAAAGGGAAATTCAAAGGCTCGATCTAGATATGGTAGATGTCAGTGAAGTTAAATGGAAAGAGGACAAGGATTTCTGGTCAGATGCAGCAACAGAAAATGGTATAATCGGACTAGGACCGTCCAGTGATAGGGTTGTTCTTATCAGAATCAACAGCAAACCAACACCGACAATGATATTTCTGGTATATATGTTGACGCTGCAAGCTGAAGATGAAGAGATAGAGAAAGTATATGAGGATATTGAACAGGTAATTCAGAACGCAAAAGGAGATGAAAATCTATTAGCCATTGGGGACTGGAATGCAGTTGTAAGCAAAGGGTAGAAGAAATGGTTACTGGAGAATATGAGTTTGGGACCAGGAATGAGAAAGTAGAAATACTAATTAAGATCCGTAATAAATTTCAGCTAGTAATAGCGAATACTCTGTTCAAGAATCACGAGAGGAGGAGGTACACTAGGGAAAGGCTGGGCGATATGGGAAGATTTCAGTTGTATTACATCATGATGTGACAGTGATTCTGAAATCAGATACTGGAGTGTAAGGCATACATGTGAGCAGATATAGACTCAGATCACAGTGTAGTAATGATGAAGTAAAGGCTGTAGTTTAAGAGATTAGTCAGCAAGAATCAATACGCAAAGAAGTGTGATGCGGAACTACTAAGGAATGACAAGATATGCTGGAAGTTCTCTAAGGCTACAGATATAGTAATAAGGTAATACAGTTGAAGAGGAATGGACATCTGTAAAAACAGTAATCACAGAAGTTAGAAAGAAAAACTTTGGTACAAAAAAAGGTAACTGCAAAGAAACCATGGGTAACAGAAGAAATGCTTCAGTTGATCGATGAAAGAAGGAAGTACAAAAATGTTCAGGAAAATTCAGGAATACAGAAGTACAAGTTGCTGGGGAATGAGATAAATAGGAAGTGCAGGAAAGCTAAGATGAAATGGCTGCACGAAAAATGTGAAGAAATCAAAAAAGAAATTATTGTCGGAAGGACTGACTCAACATGATTGTCGAAAGGACTGATTCAGCATATAGGAAAATGAAGACAACGTTCAGTGAAATTAAAAGCAAGGTTGGTAACATTAAGAGCTGCAATGGGAATTCCACTGTTAAATGCAGAGGAGTTTGCACATGGGTGGAAAGAGTGTATTGAAGGTTTCTATGAGGGGGAAGATTTGTCTGATGTGAAGCAGGAGTCGATTTAAAAGGTGTAGGTGATCCAGTGTTAGAATCAGAATTTAAAAGAGCTTTGGAGGACTGAAGATCAAATAAGGCAGAAGGTATAGATAACATTCCATCAGAATTTCTAAAATTCTTGTGGGAATTGGCAGCAAAACAATCATTCACATTGGTGTGTAGAACGTATGTGTCTAGCAACATACCATCTGACTTTGGGAAAATATCATCTACATAATTCCGAAGACTGCAAGAGCTGACAAGTGCACGAATTATCACACATTCAGCTTAACAACTCATGTATCCAATTTGCTGACAAGAATAATATACAGAAGAATGGAAAAGGAATTTGAGGATATGTTAGATGACAATCATCTTGGCTTTAGGAAACATAAATGAACCATAGAGTGAATTCTGATGTTGCGGTTGATAATGAAAGCAAGACAAGAGAAAATTTAAGACATGTTTATAGGGTTTGTTGACCTAGAAAAAGCATTCAACAATGTAAAATTGTGCAAGATGTTCGAAATTTGTGAAAAATAGGGGTAAGATATAGAGAGAGATGGGTAACATACAATATGTACAAGAGCCAAGAGCGAATAATAAGAGTGGATGACCAAGAAGAAGTGCTCATATTAAAGAGGGTGTAAGATAGGGATGTAGTCTTTCACCCTTATTGTTCTATCTATACATTGAAGAAGCAACGTCAGAAATAAAATAACGATTCAAGAATGGAATTAAAATTCCAAGTGAAAGGATATCAGTGTTACCATTCGGTGATGACATTGCAATGTTACCATTCGGTGATGACATTGCTATCCTGAGAGAGAGTGAATGCTGAATGGAATGAACAGTCTAATGAGTATAAAATACAGTCTGAGAGTAAGTTGAAGAATGACAAAAGTAATGAGAAGTAGCAGAAATGAGAACAGTGAGAAACTTAAGATCAAAATTGGTGGTCACGAAGTAGATGACGTTAAGGAATTCTACTACCTAGGCAGCAAAATAACCAGTGACAGATGGAGCAAGGAGGACATCAAAAGCAGATTACCACTGGCAAAAGAGCATTATGGCTAAGAGAAGTCTACTAGTACCAAACATAGGCTTAATTTGAGAAATAAATTTCTGAGAAATGTATGCTTGTAGCACAGCATGGCATGATAGTGAAACATGGACTGTGGGAAAACTGGAACAGAAGAGAATCGAAGCATTTGAGATGTGGTGCTACAAATGAATGTTGAAAATTATGTGGATTAATAAAGTAAGGAATGAGGAGGTTCTGTGGAGAATTGGATTGGGGGAGGGGGGGGGGGGGGGGGGAAGGAATATGTGGGAAACACTGACGAGGAGGGACAGGATGATAGGACATCTGTTAAGACAGCAGGGAATGACTTTGATACAAGAGGGAGCTATAGAGGGCAAAAACTTTAGAGGAAGACAGAGATTGGAATACAACCAGCATATAATTGTAGACAGTCGGCACCCAGAATGGGGTGGGTAACATCTGTGGCAGTGAAAGTCCATAGGAGTTTGTGCTGAAGGCCTAAATCGAGTACGCACCCCATAAGTAGTGAGTTGGATAAATTGGAGTCTGTGTTGACAAGTTAGTGGACAGGGGATTTAGTGTCATTCAAATCCTGTACAAATAGAAGCTGTGAAGTGGTACAGCAACCAGGTGCGCCTAGTGCCAGTGTCTTTCAGGGTTCAGGAACCAGCAGCACAGAGTCTGCAGTTGGTGGCATTCTCACCAAACGTCTGGTGGTTTCAGTTGTCAGAGGGGCAGTTAGAACCATGCCAGCAGGGCAGCTCTTTTTGCATGGGCTGTCATCACGTGGGTGGGGGCATCAGCACCTGATAGTGGTTGAGTGATGTGTAGGTGTGCGATGCTGGTGGTAAGTGCTGCCATCTCAGAGCTCAGGCATTTCAGAATCTGGTAGAGGTCAGCAGCCTGCTTGCTGGCCCTAGGGTCATTAACAGCAGCTGGTGCAAGTGACGTCATGTACATGGGTGCTTGTAGTGGGGATGGAGGGCCGGGTGAATAGCCAGCCAGAGTCATGGGGTGATAGCCGGTGTTCCGAGCTGCAACCTTAGCAGGGAAGGAGTTCAGGGTCTCGAATAGTTTATCGGCCAACACTGTTGTGTCGCTTAGCAATAAATGGGCATGCGAGGCCAGGTCAGCCTATATGGGAGGGGGGGGGGGGGGGGGGATGCACCAACCTACAATTTAGGAGCAGGCCTTTGGGGTGGATTCATGGCTCAATGAGTGCTCAGATGTGACCCAGCAACTGGGACAGGCACATGTCGTTGCACTGCGTGAGTGATAATAAATTACATGCCCATTGCAACTCCGAAGGTGCAAAGCTGGATATAATGTGCTCTTTTAGTTTAGTGTAGCTGCTGGAGGGGATGGGTATGATATAACACCTCGGGCTTGGGCAGCGTTGGTCTGGTCAGGTGGCCAACAACCTTGCTGAAATTCATTGCATCACTCGTGATAGAGCATCCTGCAGATTCTGCCTCAATGGAAGCAAACCACAGGTATACCTCTCGCAGGCTGCAGGTGGGCAAGTGAGCAGCTGTGCGATCTTAGGGAGGATCTGCAGAGTTGGCTCATGCTGTGCGTGCCGCGCCATTGGTTAGCTGGGCCAGATGGTTCTGTATTGCTGACTGTTGTGTGTGAAGTTCCGCCACCTCCAAAAGTGCTCATACGTGCTGGGGCGGCAGGGGTTAAGGGAGAGTGTTGGCTGGAGAGCCTGTAGGGTGTGACGGCCACAGGAGTGGGAATGTTTGGTGGTGACATTGTGACTTAACAGTGTGCAGGCAGCGTGTCACGGTGTGCAACCTGGTGCTGACAAGCAATATTGTGGAAAAAAGGGTATGTAGGATATGTACAGTGTGGACCAAGCAGTACAATCTCTGTCATGTGTTGCTGCAGAAAGGAGGGTTCAGTATGCCACACGGTGAAAGTGTGACTTGTCTGGGCACGCAGCTGTCAGCTGTGGGAGAGGCGTGGTTGTGGGCGCTGAAGGAGAGTGTGCATGGAGGGACGCAGGAGGGGAGTGGTGGTGTGAGCAGAGAGAGGCCATATGTGGAGGGATGCATGATGGGAGTGGTGAAGGCAGAAACAAGTGGGATGCATCCTGCCAACCTAATGGAAACTAATTGCACAACCACATGGGGTGTGCTAATCGGAATAATAAGAAAAGAAAAACCAGCTTGTTTGGGTAATGAGACTCAGTGCTTTGGTTTAGAGAGTGTCACCAGTGAAGAAATGATTTAGAGACTCCCTTGTTTGCTCCTAGGGTCATACGGTAATTAATAAAGGCAACAATAAATAATGGGGCATACTGAAAGAGCTAACAACTACAACAAAAATTTAACCAGCTACTGCCTCTTACAAGGGGGTCCTCGCTCATGGCAGAGTCTTTGAACAGGGCGGACTGTGAATAGCGTCTGGCGGGGCAAGAAGACAAGTGCCAAGAATGGGGACATCAGCACCGCGTTTTGCTGGAAAAGTGTCCTTACACAAGTATCACAAATACATGGGAAAAGAAGGATGAAAGTTTGACAATGAGACAGACTCGCCTGGCAGTCAAGGGAACCAGTACAGTCAGAGAAGAAACTTGTTCAGTGGTGCCAAAACAACTAGGGGTGAGATGTTAATAAACCTGCCTGATACTCCTGGTGCAGTTCACCGCAACAAGTGCACCACACTGCACACGGTAATCCCATCTGGCAGTGCAGAAGATGCAGTAGCACTTGGACCATGAAAAGACACTGAAACTGGACACAGGTGCAGAATCCTGCTGGCTGCGCATGCTTGCCTCGTCAAAGCAGGTGAAGAGGCTGCTCGAGCGATGGTTTGGCGTGTGTGGTATCTGGAAAGCATGTCATTTTAAGCTCTACCTGCAGCAGAAGTGACCAATGAGGGTGCTGGGGAGATGCGGTGGTACCTTGGCTGGCAGGTACTTCACTGATCGCTGGATTCTGTTCAGCACAGCTTGTTGTCATCTGCTACAAGTGGAGACAAACGGAAGGAGTCACCACAGTCCCTTCATTGTCAGTCTCTTCAAGTGATCAACAACTTGAAACAACTCATAAAAATCATCAAACTTTCATTAAGCTGGCTGTTTTTTATTTTCACGGTAATGGGGTAATCTAAATACCTATCCTGTTCCCGTTGCTTTTGAAGGAAGTTATGCATGAACCATTTGTGTAATTGTACATCAAAAATAGTTCTCAGTATTACTTTCTTGTCTCTCTCACAACCAATGCTTGAGGAGAAATTAATTTTTGAAGCCTGTAAATCAGTCACTCTGTTTCCCCATTCTAATGTGTGCGATCATGTGTTATACACAAGTTTGTTTCTTTCTTTCTTTCTTTTTTTGAGATATTTACTACCTTCTCATCAAAAACTTTGTCCAAATCTGATTTCACTTTTTGACTACACTCGTGTAGTACTTTGTTCAAATTTTGTCCATGATCATCAGGGTATGTGTTTGTATTGTCAGGTTTTTTGTTCAAATACTAGTTTTTTATCACAGTTGTCAAGTTTTTTGTTTAAATTTTGTAAAAACTTCATTAATTAAAAACTCCCTCCTTCCTTCATTCTCAACGTGATTATTGTCTACTCCTGTGTTGTGATTCAGTATGTTTGTCCACAATTAAAATTCTATGTTTCAGTACATCTACAACTTGCATTCTGAAGAATGCAGGTCAATTAATGAAATCCTTAGGAACAGTGTCCTGATTAACAATGTCCTCACCATTCTCAGTGAATTGCCATTGTTGTTCGAATAACTGTACACACACTTTATTACTCACAGTTCATTGTCTATATTATTTTTCCTGTTTAACGTTGCTTGAAAAATCAAGGTGCCACGGCAAATTCCAACTTCACTTACCATACATTGATGCTGGCAGTCAGGCTCCTAACAGGAATATGACTGCGGTATGCAGCATCCTCATCGCCGGTCTCCATATATAACATGACCATTGTATATGCTAAATTATGACAGTGCTGCTGCCTTTCTCCACTCCAGGAAGTTAATGGTATATTTACTTCATTTACTGGTCATTTGAGAAAGCGGATAACAACAGGTTCAATTAAGAACAGTGATTGTTAGTTGATCTCAAATTGTACAGTATATTATCAGAATCATTACTCATTTAAAACACTTTTAAATACATTTGGCTTTAGCAGTAGTCCACGTACCACCATACAACATTTATTGTTTTAGACTGGAACCTTAAAGTGAACAAATGTCACAAAGAATGACAAATATATCAGTGTGGGAGGATTAGGGAATAGTAGTCCTTGCACTTAAATGATAACATACAATGGCAGTGTGTATACCCTTTTTTCTGTATGATACTGCCTACCAGTTTGCAATCTTAGACTTGTAACTTTATGTTGCAGATTACATGAGTACTTAATGAAATTTGATATTCCATTCACAGACTGTCACAGATTAAGACTGAAATGAGAAGATGGCAGATGAAACCTAACACTAGTAAGCAGACAATTCTTTCTGTCTGTATGAACAACCCTGAAATATTATATTATCACCTTGTACATATGAAGGAATGACTGATGGACAGGTAGCTGTCATGTCAGTGACCCATACTCAAAATGCTATCACCAAACTTGCTACTTTTCATCAAAATAGATCAATTACTAAACAATCGCTTTTGCTACATCTGTGTTGCCAGGTCTTACTTCTGCCTTTGCCGATGTCAGCTGACCTAATTCCACATACATAGACACAGTCACTCTTACACAAGCAGAAACAGATATAAAATTACAATAATTTTTATACAGCTATTTAGATAAGTAAGTTACCTCTCGGTTTAGACAGAATTGCCATGCATCATTGTAATAAGATTGTATTTTCTTATATAAAATTAAAAGTATTTGCACTGTTACTTATTGAATCTATTGAGCTATCTCTAAGTAAAAATGATAATCAGACATGAAATATCCATATGTCAAGCTCTGTTTTCATCAATATGTATACATATTGCTGTGAAAGGCACAATCTCTGAAAAACAAAGGAAGTTAAATGATTGTTATTTTGATACAATTTACACTTCTTCTGCAAGACATCTGAATTCCTATACTTGACTGAAACGTTACTGCCAAATATTCGACTACAAGTGAGAATCCATGTTTCGATCCAAATAGAATATATTTATTATTATTATTGTTCTGAATAACTGATTGATTCTCAATCTTATTTGCTTTTACTTATCTCTGTATAAAAGTTTTCTGTGTATTGTTTAGTTGTGGTGTAAAGACTCACCGATGTGTTGGTAATCGGCTGTCCAGAGAAGTATGATGCCGAGACATAGTTGCTGCTGCAGATAGCAATTACTGGATTTGTAGTGCATCAGATGTTCTTGATGGAACAGGAGGATCAGATGGCAGTAAGCCATCGTGTAAATGAGCAGTGAACAAATCAAGTTTTAGAAATGCTAATAATTCCAGCTGCTGCTGCAATGTACCAACTTACTGTTGAAACTTCTTTAAACAACTGGGATGTAAAGTGAAAATGGGATTTACTGGTGTGGTTAACAGTTTCACACAGTTTTTAAGCCTAACAATGGTTGACCACTGGTCTTTATTTATTAATGTTTCAATGTGAAATTTATTGTATGTTTTGGTCCTCACAGTAAATGCTTTTTAACAATAGTTGATCGATTCACTGTCCACCTTCTCAAACACAAAACTCTACAAATATTCATTTTCAGTTATATGACCTATGCATCCACTATAGTTGAGTCTCATTCTTTTTGGTGGACAAAATAATGCACACATTTTCTCCTGATACAACAGGTATTCAAGTTCTTGTGATGAAAACCACCTCCAGCCCCCTCTTCTTCCCAGAAACTTATAATCTTCGACCTCCTGATGTCTTCTATACCAATCTGTTTACCAAACCTTTAGTCTTGACTCTTGCAAATCTTTCTCTCGTGTCTCCTCCACTGAATTTCAAAACTGGTGGCCCTTCATTAAATTTGGTACATTCATTGCAACAATGCCACTATGGCAAGCTTCTGTCAACTTTTTTGTTGTGCTTGCCTCTGAACTCCAGAGACTGCTTCCAATGTCTCAATATTTTAACTCTCTTCTCCACATTACTCCATCCAACTATTACCACAAAGAAAATCTGCTTCCCTCTGCAGAATACCACTCTTCTTGCTGCTAAAAGTCTACACATCCCTTCTGTCCTTTTCACTTCAACATCACAGCTTCAACTGTTCATCTTCACCTGTCCCTTACATCGTGAGAAAAATGTACAGCGATTACGTTTCACCTATTAGACCAATGCCATCTCTTTTACATATACATTACCCAGAAACATGACACAAACACATTTATGTTACTTTTTCTTAACATTTGTCTTGAAACATACACAAAAATGTCACAGAGAATCAATACAATACAAGTTACATTAACACACTGTGGATTGATCATGAGTTTACTTGTGTTTCATGTGCCATTCATTATGGACGGGTCACGGGATAACTCAAGCTTTCTACACGTTGTCTGTAGATGCTATCTGCTGTGATATATTTTAACTGCTTTGTCTGTTTAGGTGTTACCACCAATAGTCAGTGTATTAAACTTGATTGCCTTCACGTATGTTTTGCTTATTTAAAATTTTGATTGTATTTTGATATTTCAAATAGATACTATTTTCATCTTGAAGTTCCTCCTACTTTTAGAGATGGCCCTATTCAGAAAATGGAAGGAAATGAACAAACCTGAAATGCTTTTAACGGTTGGGGATGGTCCCCACAAGAGTATCATCATGAGACTTGTAAAGAATTGTAAGGCCACAGTGTTTTCAAATAATTTCGACAATAATGATGAGGATTATTCTGTTTATGTGAATGATTTTTTTTTTTCCTTCATAATGTTGACCCTTTTGAGACAGCACTGACTACGCCAAGGCAAAAATGAGATGCAGACACCATCTCAAATGTAAGTCAGCGTTTTAGGCATCATTTATCACTAAAATATGCTGCAGTAATTAGCAGTGGGGAAAATGTCCATCACAAAGTCATGCCTCAAGGTTTCATTAACAGCATATATTTTACACAAGGATAAACCCAAGTAATGTTTATAATTGAATAACTTCCAGCAGCCATCAAATGAATAGTAGTATTTCATTATTGCCAGTCAAATAACAAGTAAATATGTAAAATAGTATGAAAGGAAGTTACTTAAAATACTCTACAGTGTTTAACATGTATTAGTGATTTTTTCTGATCACTAATTTTGTTGTTTGCATTGGTCTTGCAAAGTGCTGATTATCTATGGAAGAGATAATTTTAAAAATTCAGTCTATTCCCAAGTACTATTTGGGTGTGCAGGTTTCCTGGAAAATGTCATTAAGCAAGTTGAAGAAGCATTGCATAATTCATTAAACAGAAATCTGTGACACTCAGATTTATGCAAGTTTTAAATGCCACAGTTATGAGTACTGTATTTGCCTGTGGGAATCTTGATTTTTTCCTTGCTTAATTAACTCATTCCAAGTGAATGCTGTGATGACCCTACAAACAAACTCATGGGTGGTGCTTATCTAGGCCATCACAGGTTTAAAGTCTATTGGCTCTATTGATCTGCTTGACAGTGGAATGTAATATGTGATTTATTCATCTCATTATGTACAATTTTCAAATAATTTGATTTTATGTACAGGAGACATGTCAAGGTTTACAGAAGAAACTTTTTTCTCTTTTTTAAGAGGAATACAAAAGTTTACATTATATTGTACATTTCTAAGTTACAGCTACACAAGTACATAAAATAATACATGTAATACAATCCTTGTGTCCAGATTGTGAAGCTATCCTCAATGAATTCTTCGACAGAATAATAACACTTTTCCACCAGAAGAGTAAAGAGCAATCTTTTCAGTGACCAAGCTCCATCTTAAATATATCACTGCCTTTTATTTTATTGAAAATTTTTAACCCCATATACTCTGGCGTTTGGGCATAAAGTTCTAAACGGTGAGTTGGAAGTTTGAAATTATCTCTGTGGCGAGTGCTGTAGTTGTGGTCAAAACAGAAAGTGTCTAGTGTATGTTGATTTTTAAATAAGAACATTGCCACCTCATGTATGTAAAGTGAGGGGATAGATAGTATTTTTAAATTTTTTAACAGTGGTCTACAGGATTCTGGTTTTTTTGCAACACACATGTTTCTAATTACTTTCTTTTATAATACCAGGAGCCTAGTGACATTTGCTGAATTTCCCCAGAGGATTATGCCATAACGAATAACTGACTCAAAGTAGTAGTGATAAACTATCTTTCTGGTATCCATGTTTGTGGCACCTGACAAAATACCCATTGCAAATGCCAAGGTGTTCAGTTTATTTGCTAAGCAATCTATGTGTACCTTCCAATTTAAATTTTTATCAAGATTTAGGCATAAGAACTTCAAGTGGTTTGCTTCTGTGATATCATGATCATTGCAAGTTACCTTTATTTCAGTCCTTTCTACTGATTTAGCTTCAAATTGCATCATTTTGGTTTTAGTTACATTTAGTTTTAGTCCATTTTGATGGAACTAAGATTCGAGTTTTTCTAAAGTAGTTTTGGCTTTTTCTGGAATACTTTCAGATACCTCATTTTCAATTAGAACTGATGTATCATCTGCAAATGAGACTGAATGGACATCAGTAGCAAGTGGTAGGACATTTACGTAAAAAAGAAACAGATAGGAAACCAATTTCCGACCTTGTGGGAGTCTTTGGGGAACTGTTTTCCAGTCTGAGGAATAATTGGTTCCATTTGAAGTTAAAATTACTCTTTGTTTCCTATCTGACAGGTAAGAGCTAAACCTTTGTAAAGCAGTGTCCCTGATTCCATACATCTGTAATTTGTGGAGGAGTAATGCATGGTTCGCTGAATCGAAAGCTTTAGTCAGATCACAGAATATTCCTGTGACCTTTCACCCTTATCTAACATGGAGCATATTTTTTGGGTAAACTCATTTATAGCATTCACAGTGCTTTTACCCTGTTGGAATCCAAACCTGTTTTTAAAAATTATATCATTTACAGAAAGAAATTTATTAATTTGTTTTGCTGCAATCTTTCAAACACTTTAGAGAAGACCAGCAAAAGAGAGATAGGGCAGTAATTCCCCATATCTCCTGTCAATCCTTTTTTTAATAGAGGTTTGATCTCAGCATATTTCAATACATTTGGAAAGCATCCCTGTTCAAAAGATTGATTTATAATAATTGACAGTGATTGAGAAATAATATCGTACACACACTTGATTACAGATGTGGTTATTTCATCCCACCCATGTGAGGTTTTGTTTTTTAGAGACAATATTTCCTTTCACACATCCCTTTGGGTGATTTTTTCGAATTGTTTAAAAGATGTGTTTTGGCCATTTTCCAAATTTGTGATGCCTTGATAGAATGTCATATCCACATCGGATCTTACTACATTTAGGAAGAATTCATTGAAACAACTTGGCATTTGAACAGGGTTTACTATAATTTCATTTTCACGTCTAATTTTCAATCTCTCATGAATTTTTACTTTGGCCCTTAATTCAAACTGAACAACTGACCACATTGTTTTTGTCTTATTTCTGTGTTCTTGTATGAATTTATTATTTGCCATTTTTTTAGCTGCCACTACAACTTTCCTAAATACAGCTTTATACTGTTTCACATAAGTAACAAAATCTGGATTTCTGTTTGATTTTAGCTCATTGTGGAGATCTCTCTTTCTGGCACTAGAAATTTTTATTCCTGTTGTAATCCATCTGAGTTTACCATTTACTTCCTTTTGCTTGGATCTACGAGGAAATGATTCATTAAATACCTCTAAGAAACAATTTAAGAATTTGTCATAGTTTATCGAGCTTGAACTATTGTGGTCTACAGCCGAGCTTATTATACTTAATTTACTGCAGGGGGGGGGGGGGGGGGGGGGGGGAGAATTGGCAGAATTCAAAGGACAAAACTGTTTTGCAGCCCTCACCATATCTGTCTAATGGATCATAAAGGCAATTAATTTAAAGATGGGCTACCTACAGGTACAGTTGTGAATGATACCGTTCACATTTTTTGCCTAGCACTATACAGCTCTTTGTGACATTCTGATCTTATAAAGTAAAATAAAGTAGTAGTTGAAAGCTTACAGTGTATTCAACTTTATAGTTTGGGTTACAGCATTTGATACAGCAGTTTTAAATTTGATCCCATGATTAATTAAGACAAAAAAATTTGATTGATAAGCTGTGTGCTAATATTAAGATATGTTTAACATTTTTACTGTTATGATGAAATCTTATTCTGTCATATGTATCAGTAGCCATGGAAACCAGTTGATGGACCACCTCATGGTTATGGCTCCTTCCATCAGCAATATTGGCTTGATGGACGACTTATTGCTGTTGCAGTAATTGACATACTGCCTTACTGTGTATCCTCTGTTTACTTTTATTATGACCCAGAGTTTGGTCATTTATCGTTAGGAACTTATGCTTCTCTCAGGTAAGCTGTAGTGTAAAATTACAATAAATGGAATTACTGGTGTGATTTTATTTTTGTTAAATACGTTTTTCCCATATGAAGTAGAAGCAGAATAATATTATTATTTCTTGGATACTAGTTTTCTAGGTATATTAAGTGTACATTTTATAGAACTTTTCTCAATAATCTTGGCAAATGCATAAGCACTCTGACATTTGTGCAGGATACATATATCATACATAACAAATTTCCTTCCATCTCTGTTGGCCTCATTGTTAATGGGATATTAAAACCCGGTGTGTTTCCTAAAATCTTTTTCACTTGGTAAATCAAACTTAAGAATGATGAACAAGAAACACAAGATTATATAAACATGAGAGAGACCACCTTTGCTTTGTTTGCAATGCTGTTGGTGGTGATTTAAAAATGTTGAAAAAATCATTAACTGTCTTAGCCTCTGAAGTAAACAGCTTCAGCAAACTAGAATTTATATTCAATTTACCAGGTGACCATACTGCTGGCATCTGATAAACTATTTGATTTGCCAGAACTGAAATACATTTGGAAACAGTAAAAAAGGGAGACAAAGACCATACCTTGAGAATGAACACCTCCTCTTTGTTTACTGATTTCTGTACAACTGGTTTACTACTTCCTAGAATACAAATGTCAGAAAGAAACAGGTCAGCTGCACATTCAGTTTCGACACCATAGGATATTTAGAAATTAATAAGAATGTCGAACAACTATACATATCACAAAGTACATCCTTGCTGGTCTGGGTTTGATTAAATGCAATACGTATGTATACTAAAGAATTGGAATAAATAGAAAGCGATGACCAAATTACCAGGATTATAGGAGGAAGGGAAGCTGGTAACGAGTTGCAGTATTACAGCATGAAGTTTCTGTTGGTAGGGCTTCAGATGTGGAGGCCAAAGCCTGGCATGCATATCCCATACAGCCGCCAGTGAAGCAGGTGTGTGTTAAATTGAAAATAATTAGTAGTTTCTCCATGTGTTCCATAACTGTTTGTGCAGGTAATGAAAAGGCTGCTCCAGTTGCTCTGTAGAACTTTATTGAGTCCACTACCAGTTTCAGCTTTTTTGTTAAGCTATTCTGAATTAATACCAGTGATCACTTCTAGCTACTTCTGCTATTTTGGAGCTGAAAGAGCTAGTGTCCAACACTGTACTAATTTTTCATATAAAAAAAAATTGTCTGTCTAGCAGAATCTTCAATAATGATATCACATCTGCAGGACATATGTGATGTTTGCACAAGGTGACTGGAGCAGTGAAAGATTGATTGCCAAATTAGTTTATACCTCTTTATAACTTTGGTCCTTGAGTAGTTATGTAAGTATTCCTGTGTCCCTATTCCAACAGAACTGCAGAGAGATGGCACCATTGTTCCATTCTATAAAGACAGCAGGAGTGGACCTGCCTTCTGAGATAGATAAGCACAAAAAAAAAATTAAACTTGCGGAAATTGAGGCTCATTTGTAAGGCTGCTACGTGCAACTTTTTTAAGAGAAACTGTCGTGATGTCCCTTAGCATAAATCATTTCTGGCATGCCACAGCATGTCCAAGGATGAAAAAGCTTCTGAAATCAGTAGTGTGTAATCTTAGGTAATTTCTTAAATAATTGGAAGTGGGATGATAAACGTCCAGAAACCAAACTGTCCAGAAACTGGGAAGACAGATCTTCGGTTCCTCAGGGTCATGATGTGTCTAGTTGTATTCCAAGTCCTTCAATTAATTGCTAAATTAGCCTATCTCTTTTTAAGATTTCTCAGTTAAAAAAGTGATCAACATTTTAGTATGGGTGGTTGGCTTCACAAGGTTCTTTATAATATGTTAGTGCCTGGACTCTGATCCTAACAGTGAAACAGTATTCAATGTTCTGTTTAATTTGTTACGTACAGCCCATGATTTAGGAGACAGATTCAACACCTGAAAGCACCTAGTGCTACTGGGAAATCTGTTTTGATTTGAGTCATCTTTGTGCAGCCAAGGAAAAGCTAGTATTCACTAGTGCATCAACAGCAATGCAGCCCCATTTTTTCTTTGCAATGAAACTTTATGTACCATCTTCAACATACCAGTCAGTCAGATTGCACAGAGAACGAAATCTGCTACATCTCTAACAATAACAAAGCTAGATAACTGTGTAGTTCTTTAAAGCTAATAGGTAAGGGAAGTCATCGGGACTTTTAAAGGTAGTAAACAAACTGACAGATTGTATTTGAATGCTTCATGTGGTGATTTCAATCGGACAGTGTCTGCAGTACAATGGAAATCGAGATCAGAAAAATTAAAGGTCTGCATAGAAAACAGTAATTTCTGTTCATTAGTACACAGATATTTATAACGGTGATGGTTTTTACTTCAATAGAAGGCAGCAGAATGCACAGGAGTTTTCTTCCAGCATGATTTTTCACTCTACAGCATAGTGTGCATTGATTTGAATCTTCCTGGCAGTTTAAAACTATGTTGGACCGGGTGTCAAACTTTGGACTTTGTCTTCCGCAGGCAAGTGCTCTACCAACTGAGCTATCCAAGCACAACTCACAATCTGCTCTCATGGCTTTACTTCTATTAGTATCCCATCTCTTGCCTTCCAAACTTCACAGAAACATTACTGCTAGAAAGGAAATTGCGGAGAAATTGTGTTGCTGGAGTCTGGGACACACAGTTTTAATATGCCAGGAAGTTTCAAGATTTTTCTTATTTACAGGACTACATGCCCAAGTGAAAGATAGTTTATTGCACCAGTTAGTAAGTCCCTAAAACATCTACATTACAAAACTTCATGTATTATGTTTATGATAATCACATACAAGTCATAAATCATAGAAACTGTTCCTTTTGTGAGAGAGAAATATTTATGATAAAAAATTATTAATTTCATTTATGAATGATTTATTAACAGGTTACAATCTATTCAGTAACTAAACCAATTACAAAGAGTTTTTATAAAAATCAAGTTTATTTCAAAATACTGTGGAATAGCAGTTTGTAGTGAGCCCTCAAGCATTTTTTCCTTTTGCTACAGCTATTTACAGCACTTAAGAAGTAAGCTACTAACACAAAAATCAGCAGGAAAATTGTTGGTTTGCTCAGGCATTAAGATTAGGGAGAAGTTTGACATTACTACTTATAAATTCAAATTTTTTGCTCCCATCACCGCCTGTAATATCCCACACTGTAAAATAATCTTGCGAATTTTCTGCGAGATCTGTGTAACGATATCCAGCTCGAAAGCTACAGCTCTTTATCAGAACATAATAGAACTGAGAGAGTTGACTGAATGTGGTGCAAGAACATAATAGAACTGAGAGAGTTGACTGAATGTGGTGCAAGTTTTTATTTAGCAACTCCTGCTGTCCTCAGCTAATTCTTGCATCATTTTGAACACATACAGTTTTCAGTTAGAGTCTGTTTTGCTAAGACACTTCACTTCATGGTTGTTTCCTGCACCAGAGATTTTGTTTTTTCAAACAAAATATGTTTGTCTCTATGATATTTGTGGAAATACTAACTTTAATGCAAGTTACATTGTGAATATTGCTAGTAGAAGAATAAAGATACTGTGAGATCATCTTCAACTTTTGTAGTCCCGTCTTCCTCAGTTGCGTGTAATGTACATATTCCAGGCCACTGATGATGCCTTGCAGAAAATAAAGGCAAAACATGTATGGCACTAAAATTGTGTTTTATTCAGTTGCTGTCAGATGGTCCACAAGTAAAAATTATCAATATACCATAATACTGTGAGATCAGTATAAAAACCTAAAGAAATATTTGTGAAAACTTTGTGAAAAACATATATGTGACATCTATCTTTCCCCTAGTCATGTATGCTTCTACAGCCATGCATTTTTGCTGTAGACGTTCCTGCTTAGCCATTTTGCACTTTGTCAGTTTCATTTTATAGTTGCCTGTACTCCTTTTCATCTGCTTCATTTGCTGCATTTTTATATCTTCTTGTTTCATCAGTTTTAAAACCAAAATCTCTTGTATTATCCAAGGGTTTCTTCTAGGTCTTGTGTCTTTGCCAATTTGATTCTCTGCTGTGTTCATGTTTCAGCTCCCAAAGCTTCATATTTGTCTTCTATTGCATTCCCCCATCCAACCCCTCATGGTTTAGTTAGTCCTTGATTAATGCTCCCTTTGAAACTCTCAACAACATCTGGTTATTTCAATTTATACAAGTCCCATCTCCTTAATTTCCTGCTTTTCTCCAATTTCTTCAGTTTTAATCTTCAGTTCATAATAAATAAATTATGGGTAGAGTCCACTTCTGCCACAGAAAATGTTTGCAAATGTAAAATCTGGTTTTGAAATATCTGTCTTGACATTACTCTGTAACTCCTGATCTCTTCCACATGTACAGGATGAACATTAATAAAACCAACAAAGTGCAGGGACAAAGTCCTGGCCAGAAATGGAGAAAAACGATGGTTTGAACATGTGTCTGGAAATGCAGAAATTGCTTATGTGTGTGCAACAATAACAAATCGTCCTGGAACACAGTACAGAGCTGAACTGCATCCATGTCACAACAGATGTTCAAAGTGGCCATCCATAGGATTGCAAGTGATAGGCATAGTAGCCGTTGTTATGCAGGATACACATAATCATACTTTGACTCACACCATGTTGACAAGCCACTTGTCTGGAGCTGGTACTAGAGTTCATCTCAATATCCTGCAGGACCCAGTGTTCCAGATCTGGTGTATGCATAGTCCACCGTATAACTGCACATTTGTCTGTCTGAAAGGACGCAAGGTCACACAAATGCCCGAAAAAGGCTTGAAATGTTGTGCGATATACAGGGTAAGCACAAAGTCTTGCCCTGATTATAAAAATTTATAACAGAATAACCATTTGACATAATAGTTATATTTGATGCCATTATGTAGGTTAGTGTTACTAGTTGTTGTGACCAATAGATGGCGCTAGTGCTCCACAACATCGACACTGTCTGTTAGGTCACGTTAGTTGCTGGTGAAATGGCATCGAAACAGGAGAAAGTGTAATGTGTGCTTTGGTTTCATGAAACGAAATCGCCCATCAGTGTTCAGCGTAAATTTCAGGCTTCTTATGGACGCAGCCCTCCTGATGTTAAATCAAATAAGTGATGGCAGGCAGCGTTGAAGATCGTCCTCGAAATGGCAGGCCTCCTGTGAGTGATACAACTGTTGATCATGTTTGGCAATCGTTTCAATGGAGTCCGTCTAGATCAACTCATCAAGCATCACATGAACTTCAAATACTGCAAGCAAGTGTGGTGAAGATTCTTCATGAAAGGGTTAGGTTGCATGCTTACAAAGTGCAGATCTTGCAGACCTTGTAACTGAATGATTTGCTGACACGTGCTGAATTTGCAACTGAGATTCTCAACAGGATTGATGGCACAAATGATTACTTAAATCGCATATGCTTTATCGATGAATCTACCTTTCATGTCAATGGAAAAGTAAATAGGCATAATTTCCGTATATGGGGTTCAGAGTCTCCACATGCTACTGTACAGTTACAGCGAGACAGCAAAAAACTGAATGTTTGGTGGGGCCTCTTGCATAAAAAGGTTTTTGGACCGTTTTTCTTCACAGAAAAATCCATTATCACTAACGTTTACTGAGACGTTTTGCAACAGTTCACTGCCCCACAGTTAGAAGAGTATCAACCATGGATAATTTTCCATCAAGATGGAGCACCTCCCCCAATGGGCTTTAATAGTGCATGATTTCTTGGATGAAACTTTTTTGGATTGGAAGGAATGGTCCAACACCCTGGCCACCCCACTCTCCAGACATTACACCTCTTCACTTTTTTGTCTGGGGCTATATCAAGGACAGAGTCTTTGTCACACCAGTTGCTGACATCGACAAACTGAAGGCTAGGATACAAGCTGCCATGGGTACTGTGACAGAACACATGTTAAGAAAGACCTGGTGGGAACTGGAATCCGCCTCGACATTCTCCAAGCTATCAAGGGAACACACATTGAGGTTTACTAACATAAGTGGTCTTAAAAAAGACTAGTAACACTAACCTACGTAACGGCATCAAATGTAAATTATTATGTCAAACGGTTATTCTGTAATAAATTATTATAATCAGGGCAAGAATTTGTGGTCGTCCTGTAGTTGGTGTCTATGAGGGCATTTATTTTGGAATAGATGTATTTCCTCTTGACCGTTTCCATCTGGTTGGTCACATGCAGACATCATCTTCGCTTATTCCTGACATGAATAGCAGACCATTCTGCTGCTTCCAAGATGCTGCGTCAATCACACAGCCTGCAACACACGAGGAACACGTGGCACGTGGTTCATTCAGTCAGCACCTTCTACCCTGGCAATGATGCATTTCTGGACACATGTTCATAGGATCTTTTTTCCTCCCTTTTCAGTCAGGAATCTGTCCCTGCAGTTTCTCAGTTTTAATAATGTTCGCCCTGTATAATCTTCTTTCGTGCTTCTTAAACAAAGTGTTAGTAATAATTAAATTAAGCACTGTGGAAAATTCTACTACGCAGCTTCCCCTTTTAGCTTGTCAGTTTGGATAACCTTGTCTATGAACATACCCTTCTACTTCCTCGAGAGAAAAAAGAAAGTCTATTTTCTTCCTCTGGAACATAACACTATTATGAAGCATTAATTTCTGTCTTCACGTGATAAATAAGATTATAAAATTAATGTCTCAAACACAGCCACATCAGCTTTTTAATAGTTTCATACTTAAGGGAAAAGTTGAGAAGGAAAATAAGTTAATAAGTTAATCCTTTTTCTTTGGGATAGACCATTCATTACATTTTGAGATTAACTAGTCAGTACTACATATTTCTGTACATGTGTTATATGTAGCAAGTATGAGTAGGAAGAGGAGGAGAAGAAGAGGTGTACAACAGAGTTGATATAGTCATTTTTTTAAAGACTGAAGTAATAATGTGCACCAGTTAAGAGATCCTAATCAAAAACAAAAGACATTTATTTTATTAAATATGCCTGCATAGTTTATTTTGAATTTATTTCTATTGCCCCTAGGAAAATGTATTGTTGTGGTAAAAGTCTATCCTAATTTTTACTGTCTTTTGTTACAGAGAGATTGCATTGGTAAGGTCTTTACACACACACAGCTCAGCACTGAAGTATTATTATATGGGTTTTTACATCCATACTTGTCCAAAAATGCGATACAAAGCTAAATACAACCCATCATTTCTGCTGTGTCCAGAAACATATACTTGGCATCCTATAGAACAGTGCCAAAGAAAGCTAGATGTCAGTCGATATAGCCGTTTTGAAGAAAACTCTTCAGTGCTGGATGAAGATGGTCAAATCAACATAAATGAGGTATGTGAAAATCAACTTTCAAATACTGTGTGTAGAATGAAGGGTTGGAACTGTTGCCAATATGTGTAAAATTTCAAAGCTGCACAAAATTATTTCTTTTTAATTGTATCATAAAACTGTTGGTCTTCATTTTAAACCTTCCTTTATCTGTGCAAGTTTTTAACTTCACGTTAATTGCATGTTCATTAATTTCACCTTTGATACTTTGTATTCATCCTTTCAGTATAATAATTATTGTTTTACTGTACATCTCTCTAATGTGGCTGTCTGTAACAGAGTGACTAATTGTGAATCCTGACTAATTGTGAAGAAACCTATATTTTCCAGTATGTTGTGTTAGTATTATGCAATCATGCTCGAAGCATGTAATGTAGGGTAGATGTGTTGATTTGAGAACATGTAAGTGGGTCTTGAATATACTTCTGTGTATGGTGCTAATCTGTATCCTTCGTCTATGTACACCATAAAGAAATTTATGCACCTACATTGCTCCCAGACACCCACCTCATTAGTTTTGCAAGACACAACAATAAGGAAATGCACATACAGTCCAAATGCAACTATATAGCACAGAACTGCTTGAGGTTCTGAGTTACAAAGGATATACAGGGTACCACCTGATGGCATTTCATCATACTAGCTAGACTTCCCAAGCTACACATTTATTTCGAGAATTTTTGGGTAGCATTTCACATGTCACACACACAAAACTTTACCTCAAAATTCTAACACTTTTAGATTACAGTTTTCTATACAAAACATTGCATGTCTGCACAGAAATGTGACCTGTTTCTAAAATTCCTAATATTTCTTCTTGTAATCCATCACCCATTATAGTATTATTTTTTTGTTCGTCAAACTTCACCAGCAAAGATTTAACCTTGGCATCTAGTCTTATAGCATTGTTGATGGCATGCTGGACCTTGTAATACCATTTAAATGAAGGCGTATATCTGGATCGTTTCGCAACATGCTTTAGCTTCTCTTAAGAGTGTATATTCCTTGTCATGCAAAGGACTGTGTGGTTCCTGCCATACTTCAGACTAGTTGTATGAGCACATCCAAAAGATATGTGTGGTAAGTAATGGGTTAGGTAATCAGAATTTGTTGCATGGCTAGTGCAGTAACCTAATATGATGAATCCAAAAACAGTGGCAGGTTGGACCAAATACTTTAAAAAACTAAAACTATGTTCTCTTTGCAGGATCTATCATTTCTCAGAGTTTGTTGCATGGTCATTTACACACCATGTACAATAAAAGGCAAAAAAGAATGTTCAGTGACTTCTCATTTTCATCCACTGCATATAGTTAATCATTGAAATCTCAAGGTTTATTGATTAATTTAAGTAACTCACAAAATGATACTGATAATGTTTGCAAATTTCCATAATATGTAAAGATCAGAAGTGGAGGAAAGACCTCAGCTGACAATTTCTCAGTAACTCTGGAAGACGCATCACTGTTTCTTTATTAGTTGTGGAGAATTGTGTACAAACATCATAAAAGAAATGGATTTCTTCCTCGTCATCACTGTGTAATAGAGAAACTATATGTTTCATACTCTCAGCCATTCTGTTCTGAAGTTTTCTAATAATTCCTAGCAGTTGCAAACCACATTTTTACTTACCATGGAACAGCTTTATGTGATGCAAAATGAAGCATTGACGGTGGGCGTATGGTGTGGGGTGACACCCGTAGAACAGCGGAAAGGGATCATTTGACTTGTAATGGGATTTACATTAAAAGTCCACAACATAAAGTAAAATCTATATTTTTTTATAAATTTGTACAAGGTGCTAACCAAAAGTTCCCACAATTCATCAATAAAGAAAATAACTATTTATCTGGGTCTAATTCATCACTATATCCTTCAAAATAGTCTCCTTAGGAGTGTATACACCGCTTTCAGAGGTTTTTCCACAAAAGAAATCAGAGCTTGAACAGAAAGGTTTAGGTGTTCGTTTTTCCCGCGCGCTGTTCGGGAGTGGAATGGTAGGGAGATAGTATGATTGTGGTTTGATGAACCCTCTGCCAAGCACTTAAATGTCAATTGCAGAGTAATCATGTAGGTGTAGATGTAGATGAAGGAAAGCTCCCTGGAACACATTTTTAATGAGCCTGTTTAGTACTACTTGTGATTCTGCTTGAATCTCCTCATCTGTGAGAAATCATTGGCATTTTAACTTGAGGTTCATCCTGGGGAATAAATGAAAGTCTGTCAGTGCCATTTTAGGTGGGCATGGAGGATGTGGAACAATTATCATGTACAAAATTATTGTTGCTTTTGTGGCCACTTATTGACAAATTGCTTGTTGGCTTCTATCTTTGTTTCTTCAGACAGTTGACATTTGTCTGATTTTTCTTATTGCTCCAGCATTATCAAAGCCCCACTCTCCATTGCTGGTGGTGGACTGCAGTCCATCACCAGCAGTGGAGGGTGAAACTTTGACAAACGTCAGAAAATCATCAAATAAACATCATGCAAAGAACCTAAGACAGAAGCCAACAAACAATTTGTCAGCTGTCACGTAGTTTTTCAGCAGAAACTCCTTGGTAAAAAACACATTGTGTCATGATGGAGGAACCAATCGCCCATGCACCACTTTTCTTGTGATTTTTCTTCTTATGTTCTCCCTCAAACGCCTCAGCACATCACAGTAGACCTGCACTGATGGACTAATGAGGAGAGACAAACTGCTTATGGACAATCTCTTCCAAGTCGAAGAAACAGGTAAACATGGTTTTCACATTACTCTTCACTTGCCAGGCTTTTTGGGGTCGAGTGATTTGGTTTTGTGATCATACCTATATACCCAGCTTTCATCGCCAACAACAACCTTCAAAAGAAAGTGTGGTTCACCTTAAAGCCTTCCTTGAAGTTCTCTGCAGACTTGCACATGATGCTGTTTCTGCTCTTTGTTGAGAATTCGTGGCACAAACTTTGTATCAATCCATCACTTGTGCAGTTTGTCAGACACATTCCATAAGATTGCCCTGTGATATTGCGTATGTCTTGGATGTTATGCCTAAAATGTTCCATCACCATATTCCAAAAGCAGCAACACTTTCAGGAGTAACACCAATTGACAACGTGCCTGAAGAGGGGGGGGGGGGGGGGGTCATATGCTGTTCTCTCATCTTGAAAACATATAAGTCACTAGTAATTTTGACTGTGACCTAAGGCATCTTTCTCCAAATGCTTACTGCAACAAGTTGTGTGTTTCTGCTTCTGTTTTTGTGAATCTAGAAAAGAAATTTATGCACCTACATTGCTCCCAGACACCCACCTCATTAGTTTTGCAAGACACAACAATAAGGAAATGCGCATACAGTCCAAATGCAACTACATAGCACAGAACTGCTTGAGGTTCTGAGTTACAAAGGATATACAGGGTACCACCTGGTGGCATTTCATCATACTAGCTAGACTTCCCAAGCTACACATTTATTTCGAGAATTTTTGGGTAGCATTTCACATGTCACACACACAAAACTTTACCTCAAAATTCTAACACTTTTAGATTATAGTTTTCTATACAAAACATTGCATGTCTACCCAGAAATGTGACCTGTTTCTAAAATTCCTAATATTTCTTCTTGTAATCCATCACCCATTATAGTATTATTTTTTTGTTTGGATGTTACTGCTTCACCTCTCAAGGTGAGTTTCTGGCAGAATTTAAACCACTTGATACAATACTGTGGATTAAATGCATATGCACCAGAGATAACACTGTTTGCAACAAAAGTATCTGTCATAGATAAAAGTTTATGCATATAACAGCAAAACAAATCAAGCCCAATGTCAGAAAATATCAGTGCAAATGGATTATGTGGTTTATTATTAAAATGAATGGCATATATTGGAATGCCAGACAGTGAAGATTCAGAACAATAATTCTTTTGAGGGTGCAGATATGAAATGAGTGGTTTCTGTGATATGTTGAGCTGGAAACTCTTGGTTGAGCAGATTATCAGCTAATTGTGTTTCCAACTGAATACCAATAAGATAAGGCTGCAGTCAGTGTCTTGTTTTTCCTGTAATCCATGGAGTGGCCAGTGGTTATACAAGATTCAACCACTCCAGATTTGTTAGGCTGTAGAAGGCGAGTGGATCATTGGTGGCCGGCCGAAGTGGCCGTGCCGTTAAAGGCGCTGCAGTCTGGAACCGCAAGACCGCTACGGTCGCAGGTTCGAATCCTGCCTCGGGCATGGATGTTTGTGATGTCCTTAGGTTAGTTAGGTTTAACTAGTTCTAAGTTCTAGGGGACTAATGACCTCAGCAGTTGAGTCCCATAGTGCTCAGAGCCATTTGAACCATTTTTTGATCATTGGTGTTCGATGCACCATTCTTATATGGTGCATATTGTTTGTCGTGATACACCATTCTTATACAGTGCATATTGTGTGTCCTTTTGTCACATTGACAAGGGATTTCATAATTTCATATATAACCTTTCACAGATCCTAGAAGTACTGCCGTCTTAGCCAGTGGGAGAAAGATAACATGAATGTAATGCTTCTTCATTATTCTGGCAATTTTCATACGTAAGGCTATGGACTTTACATCTCTTTCTTCTTGCTCTTCCTTTGGTTGGTCTGGGATTTTTCTTTGCAGAGCTCTCTTAATGTGCTGTTTTTTATATCCATTTTTATTGAATATAGCAATTCGCCCTGTAGCCTGTCAGTATTGGACACTACCCGCACCCTATTTCCTAAAGTTTTAAGTACGCTCATAGTTTGTGAAAGATAGTGGCAGCTAGATGCTTTAAGTATAAACCAGTATGTATGGGCTTCAGTACATGCAGCATCCTAAAATCTCATCCTCCTTACGTTGAACTAATACATCCAAAAATGGTGGACAGCCGTTCATTTCCCATTCCATTGTAAATCTGATGTTTTCATGAATAAAGTCAAGATTCTCAAGCAACTATGTGACCTTGTCCTCACCAAAGAATAAACTATGAATGTCTCATTGGCATTTCTCGAGAAGAGTTTTGATTTTAAAACTGCAGACGTGAGAACTTTTTCTTCAAAATTCTATACAGATAAAGTAGCTGCCATGGGTGAGAGAGATCTATCTGTGGTGACACCGCCATTCTGTTCAAAATACAGTTTATCAAATAAAAGTAAGTGGAGGTGAACACAGGCTTAAACAATGCAGCTAATCAAAAACAGGTACTTTAGTGAATAAGTAGATGACATTGAAGCTAACCAATAAATCAGAGCTGTTAAGTTTAAAAAATTTTAACCTATTAATAAACGCACCCAAATTACAGACAGTATATTCATAGTTTCCTACAAAAGATATCAATAACGAGGCTAAATATTGGCCAATGAATAAGCAGGTGCATCTGTGTTACACACTATTTTTCTAAAGATAATGCTTTGTAGTGGGAACTTCTGACACCGAAAGTAACAGCAACACCAGATGTAGCGGGAAGAGGTAGAAGGCACCGTACTAAGACTCGTCCGAGCTTTCCAAGAGATTTATTGTTTCCAACTATAGTGCTGCGTTCCGCTCGGTCTGCGTCACCAGGTCCCACAATGCTGAGGACATCACTTTCCTGACTGCGAAACGGCTTGGTGCGGAATGGCTGCCTCAGTGACCCGTGCCTGCACTGCTGTGTGTCGGCCTAGTACCGTATTTACTCGAATCTAAGCCGCACCTTAAAAATGAGACTCGAAATAAAGGAAAAAAAATTTCCCGAATCTAAGCCGCACCGGAAATTTGAGACTCGAAATTCAAGGGGAGAGTAAAGTTGTAGGCCGCACCTCCAAATCGAAACAAAGTTGGTCCATTGTAATATGAGTCACAATTTAGGTCGAATGAATGACGATACAACTACAGTAGTTTGGTTCACTTTGTAAGCTTAGCAGTTAAGCTTTACCAGGTAGCCATTGCTATGCGTCAGGCGCTCCGTCCGTATTTATACGGGTACCCTTCCTTTTTCACGTGCTTCGACTAGTTTGAATTCATTGCTTATTTTTCTTTGATCTGATAAGTGCCGTTCTCTTTGTTATAGGTGTTTACGTCATTCTAAGCTGAAAATGCGTTACTGTACTGTGTCACGCATTGTTTGTCGCATTCTGATAGTGCGTGTTTACGGCCTGTCGCTGCTTGCGGCACGGCTTGCTTTTGTGCGCGCTACCGCCGCTTACAATTAAAAAAAGAGAGTAATCATCTCATTGGTGAAACAATGGCAACAGACTGTTATTTGCTGTTACTTTCACTGCTACTTTCTTTGATAATGATCAACAAGAACCAAATAATAGACTGCGTATGATAGAACATGTTCTGAACGAGAGTTAGCCGAAAATGTTTCTCCATTTGAAAATCTTTGCGGCCGCTTCTTTAGTACATCAAATTCTGCACAGAAATTAGAGTCGTCTTAGAATTAAAAATCTAGTCAGTTGCCGTGCTTCATTTCTGACTGTATCACTATTAGGCATATGAATAATACGAATGTAAACATGACACGATACGTATATTCTTCCACGTTTGCTGTTGTCTCACTCTAGTTTCATAGTTTATTGGGCAGACAGGGTTTAAATGAGATAGCAGCAAACACGAAAGAATACATGGCAAAATGTTGATATTCGTATTATTCTTATGGTGAAGAGAATACTGCATGTGATTCACATTTCATCAGGTTCCTATTAGCAGCCATCTCTTCTCACAGGTAGGAAAAAATTCAGAAAGTAGAGTTGGCCATATTGACAAACATCCCAAACAGTCTTGCATGTCGGATTTTCGTACTACATTGAAATTCTGCTACATTCGAAGATGAACAATACGGAATTTGTATTTACTTCGTTGGATAAAGTATGAAAATGAAAATGCAGTGGTCGAAACTCGGGACGGAGAAAAAAAGCTCGTCTTCCACCTTTTAATTTATTTACTGACGCGGAGGTTTTGGCGCCAGTATTTATCTTTGTGCCTACAAAGCATGCCTGTGTAGCGCTACATATATTCGACGGCAGAAGTTAGTTGTGGCAGCACCTACCAACATTTTTCAGAACTTCCACTTGCTTTGCACTTGATTCTAAGCCGCAGGCAGCTTTTTGGATTACAAAAACCGGAAAAAAAGTGCGGCTTAGATTCAAGTAAATACGGTACGTCCGCAGTGTCAGGATGCGCCGGTAGCCGACTCAGCAGCCTTCGCTTCTGCCGCCTCAGTGCCACCCACTGCAAGGTGACCCATGACACGCTCTCTCGACGGTGTGGCTAAGAATGCGGCGACAACGAGTGCCCGCAATCCGGCAGGTAAATCTTCAGCTCTTGCCCTGGATGTCTCTGGTGCATATTGGGGGCCAAGACAACTGCCCCCAGTAGCAAGCCGTGGAATGGCCCATTGCTGGCTGGCTACGGACCACTTGTCGGCCTCAGAGGGTCTAACCAGCGACCCACCGTGGACTGGAAAACTGGCGCCCCATCTACTGCTGCGGGTGTCTGGTGGTGTGACACGCCCCGCCATCCAGGAGAGCTGCCACACTTGAATGCCTTGTTAGAAAACCGGCACCTATTTATATGTGGCTTTGCGCCTCTGTTTCGCTAACGCGCCACTCCGAGTCACATACTCACAACACCTAGGTTGCACCAGTGGGTCCCTTCTGCCTGTAACTTGCGCCATGCAAACCACTGCATTTACTCTTCTCATTGGTTCGACGGCTCAGTGGCCTCCATTCTACTTCACAACCACTGGTCAGTGTAACTTACTGTCAACAGGCCCATGCCTAGCCGTAACTTGTGCACTCAGAAATGTTGCACTGAATCTAACTTCACTATCTTAAACTGTGGTGCCACTACATTATTCCCCTCCCCCCCCTTCGGAAAGACCCGGTCCCCGGGTCGCCTTTAACTAACTCTTAACTTGTTAAGGTCAGCACCTACGACATACTTCCTTACTTTCAGAAAACTTAAATGTGGTCTAGTGCCCCTTAAAACTTGACATGAAACAAAATGTAAAAATTCCTTACTGGACGACCACTGCTTGATCAACCCCTTACCCACTCGTCTCATGCCCTCGGTATTCAATCCACTGGGACTTGGACTACCCTTGGATCCCTCCTGGAATTGGCTCTCTGCCTGATCAGAATGAAAACAACACGTAACAAAGTTAAAGCTGTGAAGACACTTAGCACAGAGGTGCTCAAAATGATCGTTATTTGCCGTTGCCTTTCCCTATACTGAGCGACATGTTGCACAAGCTGCTCAGCTGAGCCAGCCACTGTGGCCGAGCAGTTCTAGGTGCTTCAGTCCAGAACCATGCTGCTGCTGCGATCACAGGTTGAATCTTGCCTCGGGCATGGATGTGTGTGATGTCCTTCGGTTAGTTAGGTTTAAGTAGTTCTAAGTCTAGGGGACTGATGACCTCAGATGTTAAGTCCCATAGTGTTCAGAGCCATTTGAACCATTTGTTCAGCTGATATGTGCCGCTCTTGCTCTAAAATGTACTGGTTTACGGATCTCAACAGACCAGGCTCCATAGTTTGATTTAACAAGGTCAGATTCTGCCTTGGCAAAATTCTGAAGTGGCTTCTAGACAGTACAGCTGTGGCTGTGTAAAATTCAGTTGCGAGATTCCTGAAATAGATGCTGGCAGGTGGAAGGTTGGTCTTAGTATGTTACACGCGGTTCCATTGATTAAAATTCTGCTCCCCTTGAGCCCTATGCATTTCGCTTCTACAAATACTCCCTGCTCAAAACAACTTGCTACTGCTACCAAATTGTCATAGGTGGAGAAGACCCAGTGCATCCTGACTCATTGCAAGCTCAGTTTTGGCTCTCAGTATCCCTTGGACAGTCTATTTCTTTCTTCCTGGCTAAAAATAACTGCACCATGCATGTGTCCAGATTGGTGCGCATCACCCTGGCTGGATATACCGTTACCTTCCCTCTATGGCAGCTTTGTAATTCCCCCCTTGTCATCTCGGCATACCAGTTGTTAGTTGCTGAAATCAGCAATACCTCCTTAGTTTTCACTTCCACAAACTTGCTCAGTCCTCCCCTTTTCAGTGACCTGAAGACATAGATCATCATCACCCTTCCTCCCTCTTCCAAACGACTGCTGCCCGCAGCAGTCTATACTCAAAAATACAGACACAAAAATACAATGCCTAATTAATCTACGCAAACCCAATGATAGATAAGAAAATGAAAAAAAACTATAAATACTCTACTACTTTCTGGATCGCAAAGCATACGGTACTTCATGCTGTACTCTATCTTCCTGGTTTTCTCTGTGCTTAGCACCTCTCTTCACTCTCTCTTACTTCCTCTTTCCTTCCTGTGATATGCCTGGAATCACATCCGGGCAACCCTTAAATGGCCATAACCACCCAATGTGTACTATCATTGTTCTAGTTGGCAGCTGAAGCTTAACATTAATGGGGGATGTGGTTTCAACAACTTGCTGTGGCCCTTGATACCTCATGAGAAACTTCTTCGTTTTTCCCTTTTTGCGTATAGAGGCTGGACAGCCTTACCCATTGCCCCACTGTGTACTGCGGTAAACTTCCTTTCTGCTTCACTGCGTCTTCCTGCCTTTCCAAAGCTTCCGTATTCGTCTTTTGTACCCGTTTCCAAACTCCCAAATTGTTCTCGCAAATTGACGTACAGAGTCACCGGTGTTTCCTTTCTGTAGCTTCACTAAATCCAATGGTGACAGCATTTTTCACCCATATACTACCTCATGTGGAGACAAACCGGTATTTGTATGGATTTTGGCATTGTATGCACATACAATATGCTTCAAATACTCGTCCCATTGATGGTGATGAGAATCCACATAAAAACTCAGCATCTTCCCAATTGTTCCATGTACCCATTCTGTCCTTCCATTGGCCTGTGGATGCAATGCACTTGTCCTCAACTTCTTTATGTTCAACAATTTATACAGTTCCTTCATTAAATCCGACATAAAGTTGGTCCCTTGGTCAGTAATTATTGTCTCCGGTACACCAAACTTCAAAATCCAGTTGTTTACTAATGCTTGCACAACCATTGCTGCCTGTTGATTTGGCATAGCCACCATCTCCACATACCTCAAAAAATGGTCTATTATTGTCAGAACGAATCTGTTCCTTGATGGTGTTCACCTGAGAGGTCCTAAGCATAGAGAATGGACATGTTGTTTCCGGCAGTCGTCATAGCTGTATCTGTTTCCGACTCAAATCTGCTCTCTGCACACATGGTATACAATTCTTGATATACTGATCCACATCTACTTTCCTAACTCTCCACCAATAGCTCCGCCCACTCTCCTATTCGTTGCTCTACACCCTCCATAACCAGATAACACGTGGTCATGTGCTTCCTTTAAAACCTCATCTCTCAGTTTCGCTGGCACTACTACCCTTGGCCCTAACTTCATTTCCCTGCACAGAAGATCATCGTACATATTAAATTGTGGCTGTGTCCGATACAATGTACAATTGTTGTCTGCGTCCTGTAATTCTTGCCATACCACTAGGTCGTAACCTATGACTTCTACTTTTGCCACTTCCTACTTAGTGCATCCGCATTACCGTGCTTCTTCCCTGGCTTGTGCACCACCTCGTAGTCGAATTCACTAAGCCTCACAGCTCATCTAGCGAGTCTAGTGGACGTATCCTTCAATCCCAACAACCACTTCAACGCAGCATGATCTGTCACTACCCGAAATCTTCTTCCATATAAATAACATTTAAAATATGTGATTCCATAGATTACGCTAAGCATCTCCCTCTCAGTTGTTGAGTAATTCTTCTCTGCTGCATTCAACTGCCTAGGCGCATAGGCAACAGGATGTTCTTCCCCACCAATTTCCTGAGCAGGAACACACCCCAATGCTTGATTCGATGCATCACATGCTAGTATAAACTCCTTTTCAAAAAATGGATACACAAGAACAGGACTTGATGTTAACACTTACTTTCAGTTTGTCAAACGTTTTCTGACACTCTTCTGTCCACTCAAATTTCACACTCTTCTGTAACAATCACGTCAACGAGTGTGCTAAATCTACAAAACCCTTCATGAACTTTCGATAGAAATTGCAAATTCTGATGAATGACTGCACTTCCTTAACTGTTTTCGGTTCCCAAAAATCCCTTACAGCCTGTACCAACCTCGGATCTGTTCACACTCCGTCCTTACTAATAATATGACCCAAATATTTTACTTCTTCTAATGCAAAATGACACTTCTCCCACTGAGCGAGGTGGCGCAGTGGTTAGACACTGGACTCGCATTCAGGAGGACGACGATTCAATCCCGCATCCGGCCATCCTGATTTAGGTTTTCCGTGATTTCCCTAAATCGCTCCAGGCAAATCCCGGGATTGTTCCTTGAAAGGGCACGGCCAACTTCCTTCCCCACCCTTCCCTAATGCAATGAGACCGATGACCTCCCTGTCTGGTCTCCTTCCCCAAACAACCCAACCCAACACTTTCCCAGGCTCAATGTCAAACAAGCTGCTCTTAACCTCATAAAGACTTCCCTTAACCACTGTCTGTGTTGCTCCATACTACTTAAGAACATTATAATGTCATCCAAATAGACAAGACACTGCCGTGGTTTCAAACCCCTCAAGACACTGTCTAGCAACCTCTGAAACATTGCCAGAGCATTTTTCAAACTGAATGGCATTCTGATGTACTGGTAATGGCCTCCAGGAGTAGAGAACACAGTTTTTTGATGATCCTCTGGAGCCACCTCTATCTGATGATAACCACTTGTCAAATCCATTGTAGAAAAGTACTGGCACTGTCCTAAGTGATCCAAAGTCTCCGATATGTTTGGAATCGGGTATGTGTCCGTTACTGTCTTAATTATTGAGGTATCGGTAGTCACAATAGAACCTGTATTTCTTAGTTCCATCCATAGATTTTTTAGGTACAATGACAGTGCCCACTCCCCAGCAACTACTACTGTGCTCTATAATACCATCCACAAGCTGCTGAAATCCTCCACAATTGGCTGCAAATACCTTGATATTCTGTATAGTTTACAGTAAACAGGTGCTTCATTCCCTGTTGGTATCCGATGTTGAATTAATGGAGTTGCTGGCAACAGCCCTTGCGGAAAAAACAAATCCTTAAATTCCCCAATAATTCTTCCATTTGCTCTCTTTCTCCTCCTTTCAAATGCTTAATTTTGTCACGCAATGCAGTTCTATCAGCAGTTAGTGGTTGATCACTTTGCCTACCTCTCGAAGATTAATCTTTGTCATCTGGCACATCAAAACTCCTTTTCTCAAATTCGCGTATACAGCTCTAAAATTAACCACTTTCACGGGGACTACTCGCCTGTCATTTCCCTCTTCTATGCCTACAATACTACGTTGCACAAAACAACCCAATGGACCCAAAACTTCATTATCCTCCAATGGTTCAATAACATATACTGTACCCACAGGTAGATTCGACTCCACACTTACCCAAAGCGACTTCCCGGTGCCACCAGACACACACTCATGTGAATTAAGCCTTAATGCTAATGTACTCGGTTCAATTGATTTGTTCATTACATTGAACGCCCCTCATGACAGCTCTGCATCGACAACAGTTTCCCGTGGCTGAAATAACATTCCACCAAGTTCCACAGTTTGTTGTCCAAGTTCAATTTTGGCATGATGTTGATGCAAGAAGTCTACTCCTAGAATCATGTCGTAGCCCTCACTTACCCATGGTACTACTTCCATGCATGCATCAAATCGGACTTTCCCTATGCAAAAGCAAACTGTCACTGACCCCAAAGTTGTGACCTCCTTATCCCCCACTCCATGCAGCCTATAACGTGGTGGGTCTAACTTCCTTCACCCCATTAAACTCTTAGTAGCCGCCGACACTTGCGCCCCTGTGTTCAACAAAATCTTGAACTTTTTAGTTCCTATGGATCCTACCACTGAACATTCCACCTCTGCATACGTATTCGTAGCATTGAAATTAAACGGGAGCTCCCTTAGGTGGGTCTTGGGCCCCCGTTGCCGTTTAACGATTGTCCACCTCTACTAACTCCACTTCTCCATCCTCCACGCTGCTGATTTCCACCTCTTCATCTATTCCTCAGTGAATGGGTACATTGCCGCTGTACATGTCCCATACGACCACACTTATAACATTTTATACCCACTGCAAACACTGTTTGTCTATCACGTACCCCCATTGCCAAGTCTATTTCCTCACATTGGATTGCCAGCTGAATGGCTGAATACAAATCTTTCAGAGTCCTTTCACCCACTTTCCGTGATATATGTGCTGGTAACCTCCACAAAAATACTTCAAGTGTCCATTGCTTGGCTTCCTGCAACAGAACACCATTTGCTTCATCGCTCTGACCCAGCTCGTAAGTATACTCGTTAATTTCTCTTATCCTGTCCACAAATTTCTCTGCTGTCTCCCCCTGTCTCTTCGTCATTTTACTCAGCCTCTCCCTAAAGTACCAAGCGCTGTTCTGTTTCTTGTACTTTGTAAAAGCCCCTCCTTCAACTGCTTAAACTGTCCTGTCTTCCTTAAGGCCTCAGAACACCTTACATATGTCTTCACTTCACCCATTAATCTAATTTTGGCTACATGTAACAGCTGTTCATCCGACCAATCATTATCATAGCTGAAGTTTCCAAGTTCTCCACAAACGAACACACATCCTCAGATACCTTGCCAGAAAATGGAATAGTCAAACTTGTGGCAGCTGGATCAATCTCCTGCTGCGACATCCTAGGCAACAACGACTGATCCAATGCGGTTTCCTGCTCACTTCTAGATGTTAATTCACTTGACAACTGCATATTGTCCGCATCAATTGTGCTACCTTTTCCATCAAAATCCACACCGCTTCTGGTTCTCACACGTGATGCGTCCGTGACTGTGCCATTGTGTTGCTTTCATTCCCAGTTAGTCCCTAAACAAAACATTTATTTAAGTACAAGAACAACCTGACTTACTACACCTCTGTATCATCACACTCATTATCATCATAAACCAATACAAAAGTAATCAAATGCCATGAAAAAGAAAAAAATAATAAATTTTGCTGCCCCAAATACAATAACACTTACTCCGACAGCAAAATAATATGCCTACGCAAAACATCCAAAATGGCCTGCCAGGAGCGATACTCAAAACACAAACAAAAAAAAAGAAAGAAAACGTCCAACACTCAAAAAGAAAAATTGGTCAATGCTCACCACGTTTTGTGACTGTAATGCAGGCAGTGGGCTCAAACGTTGTACTGTACAGATGATGCCCGCTTATCTGACGCCAAATGTAGTGGGAACTTCTGACACCGGATGTAACAGCGACACCAAATGTAGCGGTAAGAGGTAGAAGGCACCGTATTAAGACTCGTCCGAGCTTTCCAAGTGTTTTATTGTTTCCAACTACAGTGCTGCATTCCCTCAGTCTGTGTCACCGGGTCTCGCAATGCTGAGGACATGCTGCGAAACAGCTTGGCACAGAATGGCTGCCTCAGTGACCCATGCCCGCACTGCAGTGTGTCGGCCTTGTACGGCTGTGACGTCAGGATACGCCGGTAGCCGCCTCAGCGGCCTTCGCCTCTGCCGCCTCAGTGCTGCCTGCTGCAAGACGGCCCGCGGTGCGCTCCCTCGCCAGTGTGGCTAAGAACACGCTGACAACGAGCGCCCACGATCCAGCAGCTGAATCTGCGGCCCTCGCCCTTCATGTCTCCGATGCGTGTTGGGAGGCAAGACAACTGCCCGCAGTAGCGAGCCGTCGAGTGGCCCATCGCTGGCTGGCTACGGACCCCGCATCTGCCACAGAGGGCTGAACAAGCGACCTGCCGTGGACTGGAACACTGGTGCCCCATCTGCGTGTAGCCGGTGGTGTGACACGCCCAGGAGAACTGCCACACTTGAATGCCTTGTTAGAAAACCGGCACCTATTTATACATCTACATCTACATTTATACTCCGCAAGCCACCCAACGGTGTGTGGTGGAGGGCACTTTACGTGCCACTGTCATTACCTCCCTTTCCTGTTCCAGTCGCGTATGGTTCGCGGGAAGAACGACTGTCTGAAAGCCTCCGTGCGCGCTCTAATCTCTCTAATTTTACATTCGTGATCTCCTCGGGAGGTATAAGTAGGGGGAAGCAATATATTCGATACCTCATCCAGAAACGCACCCTCTCGAAACCTGGCGAGCTAGCTACACCGCGATGCAGAGCGCCTCTCTTGCAGAGTCTGCCACTTGAGTTTATTAAACATCTCCGTAACGCTATCACGGTTACCAAATAACCCTGTGACGAAACGCGCCGCTCTTCTTTGAATCTTCTCTATCTCCTCCGTCAAACCGATCTGGTACGGATCCCACACTGATGAGCAATACTCAAGTATAGGTCGAACGAGTGTTTTGTAAGCCACCTCCTTTGTTGATGGACTACATTTTCTAAGCACTCTCCCAATGAATCTCAACCTGGTACCCGCCTTACCAACAATTAATTTTATATGATCATTCCACTTCAAATCGTTCCGCACGAATACTCCCAGATATTTTACAGAAGTAACTGCTGCCAGTGTTTGTTCCGCTATCATATAATCATACAATAAAGGATCCTTCTTTCTATGTATTCGCAATACATTAGATTTGTCTATGTTAAGGGTCAATTGCCACACCCTGCACCAAGTGCCTATCCGCTGCAGATCTTCCTGCATTTCGCTACAATTTTCTAATGCTGCAACTTCTCTGTATACTACAGCATCATCCGCGAAAAGCTGCATGGAACTTCCGACACTATCTACTAGGTCATTTATATATATTGTGAAAAGCATTGGTCCCATAACACTCCCCTGTGGCACGCCAGAGGTTACTTTAACGTCTGTAGACGTCTCTCCATTGATAACAACATGCTGTGTTCTGTTTGCTAAAAACTCTTCAATCCAGACACACAGCTGGTCTGATATTCCGTGGGCTCTTACTTTGTTTATCAGGCGACAGTGCGGAACTGTATCGAACGCCTTCCAGAAGTCAAGAAAAATGGCATCTACCTGGGAGCCTGTATCTAATATTTTCTGGGTCTCATGAACAAATAAAGCGAGTTGGGTCTCACACGATCACTGTTTCCGGAATCCATGTTGATTCCTACATAGTAGATTCTGGGTTTCCAAAAACGACATGATACTCGAGCAAAAAACATGTTCTAAAATTCTACAACAGATCGACGTCAGAGATATAGGTCTATAGTTTTGCGCATCTGCTCGACGACCCTTCTTGAAGACTGGGACTATCTGTGCTTTTTTCCAATCATTTGGAACCCTCCGTTCCTCTAGAGACTTGCGGTACACGGCTGTTAGAAGGGGGGCAAGTTCTTTCGCGTACTCTGTGTAGAATCGAATTGGTATCCCATCAGGTCCAGTGGACTTTCCTCTATTGAGTGATTCCAGTTGCTTTTCTATTCCTTGGACACTTATTTTGATGTCAGCCATTTTTTCGTTTGTGCAAGGATTTAGAGAAGGAACTGCAGTGCGGTCTTCCTCTGTGAAACAGCTTTGGAAAAAGGTGTTTAGTATTTCAGCTTTACGCGTGTCATCCTCTGTTTCAATGCCATCATCATCCCGTAGTGTCTGGATATGCTGTTTCGAGCCACTTACTGATTTAACGTAAGACCAGAACTTCCTAGGATTTTCTGTCAAGTCGGTACATAGAATTTTACTTTCGAATTCACTGAACGCTTCACGCATAGCCCTCCTTACGCTAACTTTGACATCGTTTAGCTTCTGTTTGTCTGAGAGGTTTTGGCTGCGTTTAAACTTGGAGTGGAGCTCTCTTTGCTTTGCGCCTCTGTTTTGCTAACACACTGCTCCGATTCACATACTCACACACCTAGGTTGCACCAGTGGGCCCCCTCTGCCTGTAACTTGTGCCATGCAAACCGCTGAGTTTACTCTTTTCAGTGGTCGATGGCTCTGTGGCCTCCATCCTATTTTGCAACCGCTGGTCAGCGTAACAGACCCACGCCTGGCTGTAACTTGTGTGCTCAGAAATGTTGCACTGAATCTAACTTTCCTATCTTAAACTGTGGTACTGCTACAGCTTGTAGTATGTGGTCCAAGCATAGTTTATGACTTTCATTTTGTTCTGAACCACTTTTTTGTTTCTGTACAGATTTCTGGACATTGGGTGGCTGTATAATCTGGGAGACAAAGAACTGCAACCCTGCAGTCTATTGATAATTTCCTTGGGTAGAGAGCTGGAGTTTTTAATTTATTTCACTTGTTTATTGCTAAGCATTATCATCATATCATTGGTACATTTCATCATATTTTTTGCAGATGGCTTTTTTGTATTTCTCACAGATGTCGTTGGTCTTGTTTCCTTTGCACATTCCAATTTGACACTTCTTTCACCTTTTTAATTTGCCTGTTCCTGTAGCCACTTCTTCATTTGATTGGCTTTCTTGCTCCTGTCACTCGCTTTGTTGTTTCCCAGTCGTGAATTCGTTTACCAACTGGAGACTGAAATTACTGCCATGTCTAGAAATTTATAAAAGAAATGTGTTGGCCACCTCGTACAAACAACCTTATTTGGAAAATTGTGAATCATTTGATCGATGACGTCACACTATAATTTGTGGTGTTACAAAAGCTAGTAATTTCTTTGTTCTTTCCTTCTTTGCTCATCGCTACTCCAGGAAGTAGTGTGCGTAGAGTAATGACATTCTTATTCTTCTTTCCTTGGTATACTGTTATGCTGCATTCTGGCTTAGTCTTTTTCAGGATGATGATGGAATATAGGCCATAAATGTTCTTAAAACAGTTGGAAAATTCTGGGCAAATCTTTTTCTTTGTTTCTTTAAGTGACATTTGATGCTGTTGAAGTTCCTTGTCAAGCTGAAGTACCTTCATTGTTTTACAAATGACTGTTGTTGTTGTGGTCTTCAGTCTTGAGACTGGTTTGATGCAGCTCTCCATGCTAATCTATCCTGTGCAAGCTCCTTCATCTCCCAGTACCTACTGCAACCTACATCCTTCTGAATCTGCTTAGTGTATTCATCTCTTGGTCTCCCTCTACGATTTTTACCCTCCACACTGCCCTCCAGTCCTACAAACCGATCCCTTCTTCTAGTCAAGTAGTGCCACAAACTTCTCTTCTCCCCAATCCTATTCAATACCTCCTCATTAGTTATGTGATCTACCCACCTAATCTTCAACATTTTTCTGTAGCACCACATTTCGAAAGCTTCTATTCTCTTCTTGTCCAAACTATTTATTGTCCATGTTTCATTTCCATACGTGGCTACACTCCATACAAATACTTTCAGAATAGACTTCCTGACACTTAAATCTATACTCAAAGTTAACAAATTTCTCTCCTTCAGAAACGCTTTCCTTGCCATTGCCAGTCTACATTTTATATCCTCTCTACTTCGACCATCATCAGTTATTTTGCTCCCCAAGTAGCAAAACTCCTTTACTACTTTAAGTGTCTCATTTCCTAATCTAATTCCCTCAGCATCACCCGACTTAATTCGACTACATTCCATTATCCTCATTTTGCTTTTGTTGATGTTCATCTTATATCCTCCTTTCAAGACATTGTCCATTCCGTTCAACTGCTCTTCCAAGTTCTTTGCTGTCTCTGACAGAATTACAATGTCATCGGTGAACCTCAAAGTTTTTATTTCTTCTCCCTTGATTTTAAGACCTACTCCAGATTTTTCTTTTGTTTCCTTTACTGCTTGCTCAATATACAGATTGAATAACATCGGGGAGAGGCTACAACCCTGTCTCACTCCCTTCCCAACCACTGCTTCCCTTTCATGCCCCTCGACTCTTATAACTGCCATCTGGTTTCTGTACAAATTGTAAATAGCCTTTCGCTCCATGTATTTTACCCCTGCCACCTTTAGAATTTGAAAGAGAGTATTCCAGTCAACATTGTCGAAAGCTTTCTCTAAGTCTACAAATGCTAGAAACGTAAGTTTGCCTTTCCTTAATCTTCCTCCTAAGGTAGGTTGTAAGGTCAGTATTGCCTCACGTGTTCCAACATTTCTACGGAATCCAAACTGATCTTCCCCAAGGTCGGCTTCTACCAGTTTTTCCATTCGTCTGTAAATAATTCGCGTTAGTATTTTGCACCTGTGACTTATTAAACTGATAGTTTGGTAATTTTCACATCTGTCAACACCTGCTTTCTTTGGGATTAGAATTATTATATTCTTCTTGAAGTCTGAGGGTATTTCGCCTGTCTCGTACATCTTGCTCACCAGATGGTAGAGTTTTGTCAGGACTGGCTCCCCTAAGGCCATCAGTAGTTCTAATGGAATGTTGTCTACTCCTGGGGCCTTGTTTCAACTCAGGTCTTTCAGCGCTCTGTCAAACTCTTCACACAGTATCGTATCTCCCATTTCATCTTCATCTGCATCCTCTTCCATTTCCATAATATTGTCCTCAAGTACATCGCCCTTGTATAGACTCTCTATATACTCCTTCCACCTTTCTGCTTTCCCTTCTTTGCTTAGAACTGGGTTTCCATCTGAGCTCTTGATATTCATACAAGTGGCTCTCTTTTCTCCAAAGGTCTCTTTAATTTTCCTGTAGGCTGTATCTACAAATGACTATATGAAGCAAATAATATATTATCCCAATGGCTGCTTGTCCTTACCAAGGTACGGGAAGGTATCACAAATGGTTCTTTGGCGCGATTTTGAATTTCTTGAAATTCCTGCAATATTTCATCAGTGCAGCTGACAACATCTTCAGGTATGACACACACACACACACACACACACACACACACACACACACACACAGAGCTGAACTATCATTGATGCCTCCTATTTATCCCAACATAAATAGGGAATGCACAGGCACGAAGATGCCAAATTTGGCAACCAGTAGCTAAAATTTCATAATCGGTTGTGGGTATGACAGCTATGCCATCTTCAGATGATGAACCAAAGATTCTGGCAAAAGCACAAAGGCTGTTGTTTCTACTATGCACTGCCGTCTGCCGCACCAGTTCCCTCTGTCAGAAGTAATATGCCGAAAAATCTCTGCTCTTATGCAACCATCCTTGTCATTACCATCCAAATATTTAAGTTGATACCAAAACATCATCCCATATATGACCAATAGTTTCCCTTTGTGGTTGCCATGACTTTTAATATTAGCAGTTCTGGACCCAAGTTTGAAACCAGTACCACAGTTCACAAGTGTTATGGCTCTGCAAATTTCCACCACTTCTTTAATGACAGTACAAAACATGGTTGGTCCAGACAAATGTGTCATCAGTTTTTGATGTGTCTGTCTTCCACAGTGTGATGTGTTTGTCCAACATGAATTCCTATTGTTACAGGGAATCTTATGAACACTGTGGCATCTTAACTAACATTTCCTTCATTGAGCACAGAAGAGCTCTGAGTTTCGTTGGCAGATGGAAGAAGCATTTAACTGTATTTGTTCTGTAACCATCCTATTTTCAAAAAAACGCCACTGATGTATGGCAAAACAACTATTCCGGTTTTTCGTCACTTTTTTCCAGTTCTTCGTTTTGTAACATGTGCTGGGTATAAGGCATAGTGTATCTCCCGTTCACAGTATCTGCTTTGCAGAACTGTTGTAGTTCATCAGATAGATTGCCTGATTCTGATACAGCTTGTCCTCTGTGCTCGTGTGTGTGTGTGTGTGTGTGTGTGTGTGTGTGTGTGTGTGTGTGTGTGTGCATCCGAGCATGTGTGCGTTCGTGTATGTCTGTCTATTGTCGATAAAGGCCTTAATGGCTGAAAGCTATAATTGTGTGAATCTTTTTGTTGTGCCTGTCTTCGACTCAGTATCTCTGCTATATGGGATATGGTGAGTAGCAACTTTCCTTCTTTAATATTGTTACAAATCTTCGTTGTGGCATTCAAAATGATTAACAGTTGCCATACTTACATGTGTTTGTCAGATTAAACTTATTTCTTAAAATTTACTGACCAAACTTTACTTGGACATTTTTCATCCCAAGCTACCTGCATCGAGGAAAAGGTCCAGTAGCATCTCAGTGAGGATACTGATATTATGGTCTTACTGGTGGAAAAGGCAACACAACTGTTATCCTCCCAACCTGATGTACTTAGGCAAGTTGAACCAGCTATAGGACGACTCTGCATATTGTGTACTAAATAAGGACGCAATCGCCAAAATACAATGAAGAACTTTAAAATTCCTCAAGAAAAGCACAATCTCCAATGTTGTGTAATAAAGTTGACAGTTGGTTGTAATCCAGCATCTGCCACTAGTTGACTTAGCAAAACTGACAACTATAAAATCTCCTTTTCTTTAATGAATCAGTAAGGTGTATGAGGAATGAGACAGTGGATTTGGAGTCTGAAGGAAATTTGTGCAAAATTTTATGTGGTTTCATGTATTTGTGTATATTTTTATGTATCTGTTTATATTTTTGCATATCTGTACATGTTTCTGTGTGCCTTTATGTATTTTACTCATCTTTTCACTTATCCAACTCCTCTCACAATCATCAACACCTATTTTGACCACTTCTGCATCATTCTCATTCTGTTTACACAATTCCTACCACAATAGACCTTGCTCCATCTTCCTGCACCAGTTCAGAAAAGTATCCCTTTCCCTGGCTAAAACCCAGTCCCACACCTTGTTCGTCAAATTCTGGTTAAACCATGGAATCTCCCCCCCCCCCCCCCTCCCCTCCCTCCTCCCCTCCCAAAAGCCCTCAGTGTAAAGATCCCTTTTGCTGGAACCCACCCCTCCTTTCTTTATGACCTAAACATTTTCAGTTTCTGCCAATCCCTAGTCCTCACAAACCTGGTACTTCAAAAACGCAGCTTCATGGCACAGACGTCACAGAACCACCTATTCCTTTCCGCCAAAACCCTCAGCTCCACAGAACTTTCAGTTCTATCAAAAGGCCTCACCTTTAGCCTTACACCCAAATTTAATCTCGCTGGACTTGTCAAAGACCTACACTCCTCCTCCTGATTCCTACAATGGAAGCACTTCTTTGCTACCAATCCCTCCAACCAAGACCACCCTAATTCCAACATTTAACCATGCCTCTTCCAGTTCTTATCACCATCCAACTGTGATCCTTCCCTCCTCCCACCTAACCACCCACTGTTCACCTTCCAGGAATCCCTTACCTCCAACTTAGCCTCACCATCCTTCCCCAGGTCTCTTCCTCAGAAAATCAACCTTCCAGTAGAAGAAAGAACACCCAGAAACGACTTAAAAAAAAAAAAAACCCTGACCTAATGATCCTACCTGCAGACAGAGGTTCCATCACCGTTGTTATGAATTGCAGTGACTGTCTGGTGGAAGGCGTTTGTCAGTTACCTGACTCCTCCAACTATAAACTCTGTCAGAGTGATCCCATCCCAGAAGTCCAACACAATCTCCAGTCCCTGCTTAAAGCCTTAGACCCTTCCCAGAACATCTCCCCTGAATATATTTCCCTCCTCACCCTTATGACACCCCACACACACACCTTCTACATGCTCCCCATAATCCACAAACCCAATCCTGGACACACTATTGTGGCTGGTTATTGTGCTCCCTCTGAAAGAATTTTGGCCCTCATTGACCAACACCCCCAATCAAATACCCGTCAAAGACACTAACCACTTCCTTCACTGACTCTCCACCATCCCCACCCCTTTGCCACCTGGACCCCTACTTGTCACTGTTGACACCGTCTCCCTATACACTAACATCCCTCAGGCTTACGGTCGTAGCACTGCTGAACACTACCTTTTCCAAAGTCCTTCAGACTCCATATCCACTACCTCATTTACCTTACTGACTTTATCCTAGCCCACAACTACTTCTCCTTTGAAGGGAAGGTATATAAACAAATACACGGCACAGCCATGAGCACCCACATGGTACCCTCCTATGCCAACCATATTGTGGCCCATCTAGAGAGACCTTCCTGGCCTCCCTAGTCTGGTTCAGGTTCATTGATAATATCTTCATGATCTGGACTTAGAGCCAGACACCTTATCTTTCTTCCTTAACAACCTCAACCCCTTCTCTCCCATCCACTTCTCATGGTCCTCTCCGACCCAGCATTCCACCTTCGTAGATGTTGACCACTACCTCTCTGATGGCTCCATCCACACCTCTTCCACATTAAACCCGCCAACCACCAACAGTACCTGCATTTTGACAGCTGTCATCCTTTTCACACACAAAAATCCATCCCATACAGCCTGGCCACCAGGAGATGGCATATCTGCAGTGACAAAAACTCCCTTGCTCAGTATGGTGGAGCTCTCACCAAGGCCTTCACAGACAGGCACCATCTCTCAGACCTAGTCCGCAAACAGATCTCCCATGCCATTTCCCCTCACAGCCTAAATCCTCCCACCAGCCCCAAGAACCTGCCACATAGGAGAATCTCCTTCATAACCCAGTACCACTCCGGACTGGAACAACTGAACCACAACCTTTGCCAGGGCTTTGATTAGCTATCATCATGCCCTGAAATGAAGGACATCCTACCCAAGATACTTCCCCCCCCCCCTCTTATTGTGGTGTACTGTCGCCCACACATCATCCTAGCCCATCCCCATGCTGCTCCAATACCAACCCCTTGCCCACCCAGTCCTGTCACACGTTTATCCTACCCCGCAAGGGGTCAGGCCATCTGTGAAAGCAGCCATGTCATTTACCAGCTCTACTGCAATCATTGCACAGCTTTATATTTGTATGACTACCAATCAGCTGTTCACCAGGATTAATGGTCCCTTCCAAACTGTGGCCGAGAGCAAAATAGACCATGCTGTGGCACAACATGCAGCTGAACTTAACACACCTGATTTCAGTGGTCTTTTCACTGCCCAAGCCATCTGGATCCTTCTCTCCACAACCAGCTTTTCTGAACTGTGCAGATGGGCATTATCCTTACAACACATTCTCTGCTCCCATAATTATCCCTATGATAACTACTGCCCCCACATCCTCCACCCCCTCTGTCCTATCATCTCCTCCCCATTCTTATCTCCCACCCTGTTTATTTGGCACAGTCTGCCAACACATCCTCCTATCTTCCACTACTCCTCCACTTTTTGTTCCTTTTTTCCACACTTCCTGACCTGGTGATATTCTAGTTCATGCATACTCCATCAGACAGTGTTCCTCTCTCTCCCCACCCGTACACTACTATTCCTTCCCCTTTCCTGCCCTCTCCAGGTTGCTGCTTGCATCCCACGTGATAGTTGCATTCCAGCCCAAGATGCTGGAGTTGGCAGTCACGTGTGCATGAGGTGTGCTGGCTTTTGTGTATGAATGGTGCATGTCTCTTCTTTACTGTTGAAGACTGTGGCCGATAGCTTTATGTAGATGTCTTTTAATTGTGCTTGTCTGCAACTTGACATGTCTTCTTTATGGTAAGTAGCAATCTGTCTTTTCCTACATTGTTGTATAATCCTCAAAGGTGGACAAGTATGAGGGGCATTCAATACATAATGCAACACATTTTTTTTCCTCGGCCAATTTCAGTTGAAAAAAATCTGGAATTTGCTGTGGGACATCGAGGAATATTCCTGCTTCAGCCGTATAGTGTTTCATGAAGTTCCATTAGGTGGCAGTGCTATACATAGCCTTCAAAATGGCATCTTTAATGGAGGTCCATTCTAAGCAGAGAGCTGTCACTGAGTTTCTTTTGGCAGATAACCAGAGCATCACAGATATTCATAGGCACTTGCAGAATGTCTACGGAGACCTGGCAGTGAGCAAAAGCACAGTGAATCTTAGGGCAAGGCATATGTCATCATTGCAACTAGATCACGCAAACTTGTCCCATCTCCTGCCTGTCATCTAGCCACACATATCTGTGACTCATGCAGTGTTGGAACATGTGGACACACAGGAGATAGATGGATCACCATGAAACACCTCACTGCACAAATGGACGTCTCAGTTGGTAGTGCAGACACACTCATCCACCAGTTGGGGTACTCGAAGGTGTGTGCCTGCTGTGTTCCTCAATGCCCAACAGAAGACCATAAAGAGCAATGAAGGACCATCTGTGCAGAGTTGATTGTGTGTTATAAGGTTAATTATGACAATTTTTTGTTGAACGTCATCACAAGTGGTGAAATCTGTGTTTGTCACTTCAAACTGGAAATAAATCAGCAATGCATGGTGTGGCACCACACCACCTCTCCTCTGAAGACAAGCTCAAAGCCACACCCTCACCCAGTAAAGTCATGGCAGGGGGATTATTCTGTTTTATGTCCTCCCTCATGGTGCAACAATTAACTCTGAAGTGTATTGTGCTATCCTTAGGAAATTGAAGGAACAACTTCAGTGTGTTCATCACCACATGAATGCAAGTGTGCTTCTCCTTTTCCATGACAGTGCAAGGCCTCACACAAATCTGCACATGTGAAAGTAGCTCAGAAAACTTTACTGTATTGTTCTTACTTATCTACCCTACAGCCTGGATCTTGTACCTTCCGACATCCACCTGTTTGGCCCAATGAAGGATGCGCTTCACTGGAAGCAGTATGTGGATGGTGGGGAATTTATTGATGCAGCAAGATGTTGGCCAGACATTGATCAGTACAGTGGTACCATGCAAGCATGCAGCCAAAAGACTGGGGAATAATATGGTGTATTGGAATCCTGAAGAAAACTAACCTGCTTTCAGGGGGAGAAAAAGTGTTGCATTACTTACTGAATGCCCCTCGTACATACTCTTACAAAGTCCTGAACACTGTCTACATATTTACATACACTCTGTTGACAAATTGATTAACACACAGATGACCACGTGTTGAAAGACAGGCCTGGACTTGTACACTTTACCTCAGCACGCATTTACTGCATCATTAATTGAATGAGTACAAACTTCAATCTACAAGAAGATGGTTAATAAACATGGACTGACTGTAGCATTGTCCTGTTCTCCTACATACAGAAGAGTGTGTTGTTAATTATTGAATTTGGATATTAACTTTTAATTTATGACGGGGAAAAGAGCACAATTAGTGATTATACAATTTGCAATGAGTCAAGAACTAGTCTGGTTTAACTATGTGTTAGATAAGAAAATTGACAAAGTTGTGAGTATTATTTTTTTAATACATTGTTTACTCCCATGGTGATTTCCTAATCTTACCAAAATCGGCTTAAAAAAGTAATCTTCTAGATCAAATAATAAGCAAACTAACATGTTTTTCTTGTGCGAGTAGGCATTTTTGTAATCATAAAAATTAGGGCTACAAAACTAGGTAACGAAATTTAGAAAATAATCACCACTTAAAAAATGGAACATTCCAGAAGATGAAAACTTTAATTATGAATAACTAATTTCATATAATGTTTTAGGGAAAAAAATGCTTACTGAAGAGGGGGACAGAAGGGCTTTCAGACTAAACATAAGTATGCCAATACATTCGGACATATTGAGTAATAAAACTTTATGGAAGTCATATTAAGTAAGAAAGTAGCTGTTTTAGGTCATTCTTGTAGATGTATCATTCAGAAAAAGAGCTAAAATGAAAAAGAAATTATTATTATTATTACTATTATTATTAGAAATGGAATAAGAACAAATGGATGGTTCAAGCTTGCTCTGTTATGTCCAGTAGGTGTGTAGTAGTATGCAAGGAAAGTGTACTGAAAAATTATCTCTTATCCCTATTAGCACACAAAATGAGTGTTTTGCATAGGACAAATGTGAATGTAAAACTAGGTAAATGAGGAAGATGAGAGTTTAAAAGCCCGTTAATATTGAAGTTATTGGAAATGGAGCAGAAACTCAGACTGGACTAGGCTGAAAGAATTGGCTGTCTCCTGTTCAATGATCCATGTCTAAATCCGCCTCAAGTGATTTTCAGAAAGGGCAGGAAACTTAAATCTGAATGTCCAGACAAGCATTTGAATCCCATTCCTACCAAATGTGAGTTAACTGTCGTGATCATGTCACAATACTTGATTTAGGTAAATAGAACCTTTGAGGATGCAACTAGATGACACCAAATAGTTCAGTAATATAGTGTGCAGATTAAAGATGTCATCTCTTTCATCACACTGTGTCAGTCTGAGTAGAGTAACATTCCTTTCTTCTACATTTTTGGCTTCTTTTAAATATAAATTCAAGACATGTTTCTGCAGCGCAGTGTCATTTGCTAACTTTTTCCATTTTCTTGCAGATACTGATACTGTTCCACAAACAGGCAATGCCATACTTCATCTACAGAACACTAAATAGAAATACTGATGATAGTGAAGAAGTCATGCAGTATGCAAGACTGGTTGGTATGAAATGTGCAAGAAGAATGCTGCTTGTGAGGGTTTGATGCTATGTAATATTAGATACACCCAAATGCACGTTAATATGTATAGTGACAGGTGCATTATTTGTATATAGCTGATGTTTGCTAAAAGAAGTTTATTAGAGTGATGTTCATGGAAGAATCTCTGGCTTCTTTAGTAACAAATTAAGAGATAATCCTCCTCTTATTAAATCTTATTGGCAGGTAGCCATCATACAGCTCTGATTCATAATGTATTTGTTGTGTTCATTGTCAATAAAGTTGTATGTTGTTACTTAATGAGGCTGCCTTCCTGTTTAAGTACCTGACTTGAAATATGTGGTTCTATTTATATTGGTGTGACAGTGCTAATAATTATTTGCAATAGTTTCTTTCCTCTTTTCCTGTTTAACCAATTTATTACATTGCCTTTATATTTTTACTTTATTTTCAAGTACAACAGTTTCTTTAATTTTGCCTTATTAGCACATTTAAGATGCTTCTGAGTGAATTATACATATAAACTATTCTGCTCCTCCATGATAATGTTAACATGTGATGTCTCACTGAAAATACAGCACGATTTTCAAACTTGTTTTCCAATTAAATGACTTGGCTTTGTTGTTGTATTTCAAAATAAAACAATGCAGAAATAAAGTGAGTTCAGTTTGGAAATAATGACAGATATTGGGCTTTTCCAAAATGTAATCAGGATATTATGTTTCATGCATTATGATGATTAATGTTCGCAAATTTTAATAAAAAAATGAACTTTGACGAGTTTAATGCATTATGCTCATTATTTCATGTGTTGTCTGTAACATTTTAATTAAATGACCCATTAGGTTAATTATATTCAGTTTCTAAAGCCAGAAAATATAAGTGCAGATAAAATGTTTTGACGTGGCAGTGAAAGAGTTTTGCTAAAATACACTAATTTGATATTTTAGGTCACCGGACTCAGCCTTAGCAAAACCTTAAACTTTTTTATACAGAATCATTTGCCACTATGTAGCTACCATCTACATGTGCCCAGACTGTGGGAAAAAAGAGACTTTTTGATGTGGCAGGAGTGGTTGTTATTGAATTGGATGTATTGTTACACAGAAGGTCATAGCGATCAGAAGGCTCGTTTTGTTGTCAAGGAGCAAGTGAATTATGTTTGGGAGGAAGGTGAGCAGCAAGTGAAATTTATTTCACACCACATATTGTGATTCTGTGGCAGTGAAGGGAGTGTGTCTTTACCCTAATTGCAAATCAAGATGATTTTATCAGTGAATATAATAGAAAATTAATAAGAGTCCTCTAAGGAAGTGATGTATTGGTCCCCATGGGTATGCTTTGAATTTGTTTGCGCATTCAGCCTCCAAAGAAAAATAATGACAAAGACAGATGTAATTAGCCATATGTGTAATGAAATAGACCATCAGCTCTGGATTATTAGTGGTACTTGTAAAAATAGCTTTAAATATATCTCATATCTTTGTTGGATGAGCAGCAATGGCCTTATTCCAATTATTCTTAAAAAATGTTAGTGTAAACTTAATGAAATCCCATGCAACCAACCATTAGTTCCAGTCTGCCTTGTACTCCATCAAGTGCAAAGCAGCTGTGTCCTCCAACTCCATTGGGATCATTGTATACTACTCTATGTGTTCATGACATTGAACCTGTTTGTTGTCGAAAGGGTGAATGGACATTTCCAAGAGCTAAATAACTCATCTGGTAACAGTGTAGATAATTTAAGGAGTAAAGACAACAAATTTCTGAATAGTACAGGTGCTGATTCATCAAAAGGTACTTAAACAAGTCTGAGAACTTTGCTAGATTTCAGGCAAATGCGTTTTCAGAATTGTAGTGTGTAAATCATACACAGGCATGTGCCTACATGATAACTACACTGTGCTTGCACTGTGGCTCATCTGGGGTAGGAGTTGTGTCAGCTGGAGTTGGCAATTCATGGTGTTAGTCAGCCAGGATACTGTAGACATACAAGGGTTGTGTGTGTTAGGTAATGCCTCCCCTTACACCTACATGTAGATCTACGTACATACTTTGCAAGCCACTGTACGGTGTGTGGCGGAGGGTACCCTGTACCACTACTAGTTGTTTGTGATCCTTATGTGAAATTTAGGTTGGCGGTGCTGCTTTTCCTCCCCTGTGTGTGTGAGGGGGGAGGGGGGGGGCACATGCAGTATTTAGACCATTTTCTTCAGTCAAAACAAAATAACGACTTTTTCTGGCAGAAAATGGACGCACCTGATTGTCTCCACACTGCGGGCATCTGTGAAATGATGTGCGAGTGCAGCAAAGTGTATGCAGGCAAGATGGTAAGAACTGTTAAAGAACATACTAAAGAACACAAACACCACACGCAGCTAGAACAAAGTGTGAAATTGGCAGTAGCAGAACATCACGAGAACTGTGGTCTTGACATTGATTTCAATAACGAACAAGTGGTAGCTTAGGAAACCAACATTTATAAAAGAAAAGTCCAAGTAGCAATTGAGATTTCTAAGAATGCATGTAACTTCAATAGAGAGGATGGCTATGGGCTTCCGGTAACAGAAAGCGACATCTGCGGACAATAATATTTTTGAAAAACATTCCCTCTTTCGTGCTCTGGCTGTTTCGCTTCTAGCCAATGATGATGGCCCACCAATAGCAATAGGAGAAATTGTAACCAATAATTCTTCTCCAGCCTAAGTGCAGGAAAAATCCCTTTCTAAACAGTGATTTTGGCCCACCAATGGTAGCCACAAGACATTTAGCCAATAACCCCCTTCTTTGGCATTAACATGGGAATACTTTTCTTACTATCCAATGACAGTGGCCCACCAATGGTAGCCACAAAAATTATTCCCATAATATCACTTCTCCACCGCACGCACAGGAAAGCTCCCTTTTATAAGAGAACGTGACACTGGTCTCTGAAAGTGGTTGTTCTACGGTGGACACCACAGGATCCTGAAGAAGATCCCAGCAGAGAGGTCTAAACATTGATCACTTGAAAAAACGTGATACAACCTAACAATCCAGAAGATTTTAACTTCAACTGTATTAACATATTAGTATCAATCAGTGTGAACTGTGAAATAACAAACAGATATGCATATATACATCTCATTGCAGATTTATTGCTCACAGTAACATAGGTGGTGTGTCACAAGACCTCCAACCATCAATCCCCTCCAATGAGCTGACTATCATCCTTTTATAACATTCCAAACAATGTTTTTATTATTGCTACTACAGAATTTTGATATTACAATTAAAAATAATTGCACCCAATTGAACTGACTTGCATACATTATAGTTCCAAATACTCTCAACAGTTTGACATACAGTTCAGCCAGACTACAATGTTATTACAGTAATTTACATCAGATATGCAAAACAAACACTCAGTTTTCTAGTTTTTTTAATGACATAAAGATGAAAATACATTCAGTGTTTATAACATGTTTGGAGTGTATATGATGAGAGTCTTTTACAAGTATGTACAGTAGTTCTATTCTTTTACATGGAGGTTCCATTTATGAATTTGCTTATATCTTTCAGGCTGAATTATTGTGTGAATGAGTTTAATTACATTGAGAATTCAAGGCTTACCTTGTGAACATGTGTTTTACACAATGCCATTAGTGAGGCACATGTTATTTCAGGTATTTAAGCCAGCACATGAAAATTAAATAATACTTCATTATATGATTTTATTATTCAATAATTAGAACAGAGCACATTAATTTCAGATGTTCCTACCATTCAGCCGAGTTAATTGCTATTTCAAGACCACATACATTTTATCATTCACGAGGTAAGGATTACTGTTAAAAACATTGTATTTATATTGTAATTACACTGTTAATTGGGATCTGGGTAATTACAAAGTCTGAATTAACTAAGACTGATCTGTGTTAACGACCAGTTCAATAAACCTACTAAACTGGTCTTTTACATGTCAATACCCCCCCCCCCCCCCCCCCCAAGGACATCACCAGAATGTTCAAGATTCAAAGCTTATTGCAACTGGAACTGGTGGCTATAAATTCCTATGGTCATGATATCTTTGATATTTGACTCTTTGATCATATTTCACCATCATATGCACAACTATCCTGGCTGCATGCAGACAGGTGCACAGATTTCCATACTCTCTGCCTTCTCTACTGTCTTATCAATGAACAAGGACCCCTCATATCTCTCCTCAACCTTAAACAATGTGACAAAAACATGTGCACCCATGAAAGCAAAATCCTTTGTGTCCCGCTACATCGCTCAGCCCTTTTTTGAAGTCCTTCCCAATAGCAGGAACTGAATGACATCTCAAGCTTCAGAAGACATTTAATGACATATCTACTAAGGCAAAGTATAAGGATTACTTTAATCCCTGTAAGCACTTGTTTTTCTATACTTCACCCTTTCCAACCCGATCTTCCTCATTTCTCAGGCCCCTTAGCCAATGCAGTCTCTTTAAATTTCCTTTCTCCAGAAATCACTATATCGGAAAATGTGTTTTGTATACCTATAAACTCTTCTTGAATCTACCACTGTCATTATTGTTATTACTGTCACTATTATTATTACTATTAGTGGCAGCAGCTGCAGTATTACAAGTCCTGCCAGTATTAACTTAATTTGTTCAAAGTAAATATAATTCACTCACACTGCCACTTCCGACACTCTACTCATTTTAATACTATTCTTCATATTAAAACTGTTATTTCTTAGTTAACTATGGTGTATAAAAGTCACCGAATGTGTGAAACCTTGTGTGATGTACAGAGGGCCTGATGCCCTAATCAGATTCGGTTAAATAAACAAATAAGTAAAATATTAAGCAAAATGCTTAATTTCATATTGCATATTGCTTTTGTTGGTTATTTCAAACATATAATAAAATTTCAATACTTTGGTGAATTGCGTTGTATTACTGGATCAAATATGCATTTAAGACCCGTAGTAGTCTGAAAACACCATCCTGATCCTATTTCATTCACAACAACATCACCAACATTTTCTTTTTAAAAGAATGTTGCGTGCACAGGACATAATTTAAGAACATGAAGCAGAGCCACAGATGGGCACAACAAAAACACTCACAAAATGAGTTTTGGTCAACAAGTCCTGTGTCGGTTGTCTATTTTCGACAAAGGTCTTGTTGGCCGAAACCTCATTTTGTAACGGTTATTTTGGTGTACATATTGGCGACTCGACATCTCCACTCTATTGGCGACTCGGCATCTCCACTATACAGTGTGTGCAGACCGCCGATATTTTTCTCTCTCTCTCAAATTGTAAAAATGAGTGGTACAGTGCCAGCTGGACTTCCAGTGGTTGAAAAGTTGATCGGGGATGGAAATTATTCGACGTGGAAATTTGCCATGAAGGTGTACCTGGTCCATGACGAACTGTGGGATGTTGTTGAAAACCCTTCTTCGGATCCAACGAAATGGGACGATTCTTGGAAGAAGAGAGACAAAAAGGCTCATTCATGCATCATACTTTTCATGGACAAAATGAATAAGGGACACAAATATAGCAGCAGAAGCCTGGACGGCTGTGGAAAAGGCATTTGAAGACTCACGACTCACATGTAGGGTGGGCTTGCTTATATATTAATCACTAAATGAAATGAAGTTTGCGGTGAGGGAAATGTTAATGGGAACTTTGCTCCTGGCTGGATTACCTGATCGTTATCAGCCATTGATCATGGCACTTGAAAACGGTGACACACTTACCACGGGAGATTCTGGTAAAGTGAAACTGCTACAAGATGTCAAACCTGGACGCAACTGGAAATGAAGAATCTGCTCTCTATGCAAATAAGAAGAGGCTTACAAAATGTTTATTAAATGCTGCAAGTGCAACAAACCGAATCATATTGCTAAAAATTGTTATAGCAAGGACGAAAAAGGAGGAAGCTCGTCAAAAAATAACGATAAAGGATATGCTTTTAGTACACAGACGCACCACAAGAAAGCTTTCCTTGCAGTTGGTGTTAACCGGTCTCACGGAAAGAATATGTAATATTTAGATTCCTGTGCCTCGAGTCACATCACTAATGATGGAAGGAAGCTCCATAATGTCAAGCTGTGTAATAGTTCAGTGACCAGTGTGGGAGGTGATGGCTTAGTAGAAGACCCTACTGGAAGTGTTGACCTGATTTTCTATACTGGTGATAAAACAGTAGAAGTAGAAGCATCTGACGTCGTTCATATCCCAGGCTCAGCTGTAAATTTGTTCTCAATTAGTAAAAGGGCGTAAAGTGACTTAACAAAAAAGGTGGATTCATCTGTGATTCAGAAGGTGAACTAACAGCCAAAGCATTGCCTAAGAATGGCATCTATTGTTTAAATACAGCAGAAATGAAACAGTGCTACTATACAAAAGATAATGGATTCTTAAGGCATTGGAGGCAAGGAATATGAATCGCAAAAGTATGCTGAAGTTGTCAAAGGGTTCAATGGGACTAAATGAAGATATTCTGGTTAAGTTGTGCATCATGGGAAAACAGTCATGTTTTCTGTTCAAATATAGCGAAAGGTGTTCTAAATACATTTTAGGCTTAATACATTCTGATTTGTGTGGGCAAATGGAGACAGCATTTGTTGGTGAAAATCATTATTTTCTCACAGTTGCCGGCCGAGGTGGCCGAGCGGTGCTAGGCGCTACAGTCTGGAACCGCGCGACCGCTACAGTCGCAGGTTCGAATCCCTCCTCGGGCATGGATGTGTGTGATGCCCTTATGTTAGTTAGGTTTAAGTAGTTCTAAGCTGTAGGGGACTGATGACCTCAGAAGTTAAGTCCCATAGTGCTCAGAGCCATTTGAACCATTTTTTCTCACAGTTATTCATGATTTTTCAAGATCCAGGTTTGTTTATTTCTTGAAGAAAAAAATCTGAGGTAATACAAATATTTAAGAACTTCAAAGCCATGGTGGAAAAGCAGACAGGAAGGAATATCAAGAAATTGCGGTCTGACAATGGAAAGGAGCATGTCAGCGATGAACTGAAAGGATTTTCTGACTTCTGTAGGTATCGTCCACCAGCTTATAGTATGTTACAGTCCACAGCAAAATGGTGTTTCAGAGAAAGCTAGTGGAACATTGGATGAAAAGGTTTGTAGCATGATGTTCGATGCTAACCTACCAAAAGAGCATTGCGCTGAAGTTTTAGCAACAGCTGCATACCTGTCAAATTGTTCACCGTCCACCACACTTGGAGATAAGACGTCATATGAACTTTGGTGTAGGAGAAAGACTTGTTAATCACATTTAAGAATTTTTGGCTGCAGTGCAATGCTTCACATTCAAAAACCCCATGGCAAAAAGTGGGAAAAAATGCCAAAAATTGACTCTTGTAGTCTGTTGTCAGACAGCCAAAGGCTATCTATTCATCAATAGGGAGACTGGCTAGATAATAGTTAGCAGGGATGTAAAATTCCTACATAATGGGAATTTTTCAAGTTCAAAGACAGAGGAGCCGAAGACCACAAATGGCTTAGGACTGGAACAAGAAGCAGTTCTTCAGGACATCAGTACTTTACAAACCGAAGGAGAAGTTAAATCAGAAGACAGTGATAATGAATTCTTGTATGGCTTTGACAGTGATTTAATAGAAACTAAAGCTCAAGACGAGGGTCAAGAGAATCAAAACATAATTCAAGAAGTTACACCTCGAGGTCAAACCGAGAACCAAAACTCAAGACATGGCCTGATCATGTTACTTACTATTTGAAAGAAGGATCTCCAGGTGAAGACACTAAAGTCAAAGAAGCCTCTGAAGTGACAAATAATGAAGAATGGGAAAAAACAATGATGAGAGAATTCTCATCTCTGGTTTGTAATAACACTTTAGAAGAAGTAGAGCTACCTAGAAACACAGACAACTCAAGTGGGTATTAAAAATACATCCTGGGACTACCGTAGCAGTGCACCAGAAACATTTAAGGCACACATAGTGGTAAAAGGATGCACTCAAGTTCAAGGCGTTGCACCAGTAGTGAAGCATGCATGCATTAGATATATCTTGTCTATGGCAGCTTAAGAGAACCTGGAGATCAACCATGTTGACATCACTACTGCTTATCTCTATGGAGACTGAAATGAAGATATTTATATCATTCCACCAGAAAATTTAGCAACCCCTGGAAATGTATGGAGGCGGATCTTCATTCTACTTAAATATAAACATCCTAGCCTTATTTATTAGCCTACTTAATCTATCTTGCTTCCTTAATTTTTAAGACAAAATCATAAAATCATGAATTTCAACAAAATTTTTAATTTGTGAGATCCAAAGTACTGTTTCTATTAAATTATTATGAAAAAGGAATCTAAATATAAATTTTTAAGTCTCTAGCTCTTTTCTGTTGCGCCAATGATTTTTACAGCCAAACGTCCAAATTTCGAAAATGGTTAAAGTTATTGAACTGATATTCAACACATATTAATTTAGTATTACTCCTGACATGCTAGAACCGTTTCAGGTTATTTACTTGATTTTAAAAGTATTGCGCAACATTTATGACATCAGAACTAGTTACAGCGGACTGGCTGGCACACAATGGAAAGACTGATGTGAATTTACTACGGCGTGAGTAGGCTGCTTCCCTACAAAGCCAAAGTAAACACAGCTTGAAATTGGGTTGGACTTTGAAGCAGTTGAATGAGGAGATATTGAGGTAACATGTTAAGAAGAAATAAGGAACTCTTCTATATCTATCTCAAATCTCCAAACCTAATATGTGTTTTGCTGTTAATCTCCTTAGCAGATATAATCATTGTTTTAAAAAGATTCAATGGTTGTCAGTGAAAAGATTGTTAAATATTTAAAGGGAACCATGGACAACAAGCCGGAATTTTCTACAGATGGTTACAGAGAAATAATGGCCTTCAGTGATGCAGGTTGGGGAAATAAAATCAATGACAGACACTCTGTAACTGGTTCATGCATAAAAATGCAAAACACTTTAATTTTGTAGTCTAATAGAAAACAAAAAACTTATGCACTTTCTACTTGTGAAGTGAATATATTGCCTTGGCATCAACTGTTCAAGATTTACTGTGGTTAAGGTAACTATGTTCAAGATAGACCCAAGCAGTGTCATAGTCACTTACAATATATTGTGATAATAAAGGATAAGAATCCAGTGACAAACTCTAGATCAAAGGATATAGACGTAAAGTATCATTTTATATGAAGGCAGCCGGCCGCGGTGGTCTCGCGGTTCTAGGCGCGCAGTCCGGAACCGTGCGACTGCTACGGTCGCAGGTTCGAATCCTGCCTCGGGCATGGATGTGTGTGATGTCTTTAGGTTAGTTCGGTTTAAGTAGTTCTAAGTTCTAGGGGACTGATGACCACAGCTGTTAAGTCCCATAGTGCTCAGAGCCATTTTTTTATATGAAGGCATGTTGAGTCAAATGTCATTGATGTTGAATATCTGCCTTCTGAAGAAATGTTAGCCGATGCTTTCACAAAACCACTTAGCAGTGCCAGACATGAAACATATGTAAGAAACTGTAGCCTTGTGAAATAAGTGAAGGAGTGACTGTACATTTAGACTTCATACTGCATGTCAATGTCAATTTAAGGGGACATGTTGACATATGAAAATTGATATCAAGTTTTTTTGTTTGTAACTGTACATTTAGACTTCATACTGCATGTCAATGTCAATTTAAGGGGACATGTTGAGATATGTAAATTGATATCAAGTTTTGTTTTGTTTACTCCTGCATGTTGTAATTACTCAGTGGTTATTATGTGTTCTGGGGGATATAGTTCTTTTTATGCACATAATATTTAATCAAAAAAACATTGCTTTAGAAAGCTTTCACGTTTATATTAAAATGTTCAACAAATAACCTACCTATTGTCAACCAGTTACACATATCACTAAGCAATTACATCAGTGTCTCTGAAGTTGTCCTAGTAGTTTATTAGTAACAATTATTGAAACTGACCTTAAAACACACTTTTTCAGTCTTGCCATGGAGAGAGACAGGTACGTCTGACGCATGTGCTCTGACACATCGATGAGGTCATTAATCACATCATAATGCTAAAGTGAACTTCTCATTTAGTTTCTGTGTACATGTTGGGGTTTCTACCCATTTTAAAATTTGCACATTACTTTCACTGCAGTGGCCAAATGATGATGAATACTGGATTGAAGAATGGTAAGTCACGTAATCAATAAGTAAAAAATCTTCTTTTCTACACCTTATAATTGTAGTGTTAAAAATGTTGGTGGGAATCACAAATTGGTACCAACTGCAGTCGTAAATTCTAGGAGGATTTAGTAGTCTAGGCTTAAACTGCTGAGAGTGTAGCAGTGACTTCTATATTCTTTGTTGTTTCAAATAATTGGCTATTGCTCTAACAATACGTTGCAATTTCCAGGAGCGTGATTAAGCTGTTCTTTGTATATCCGAAAGATCTTCCCGTTCATATACGAAGGTGGAGAGAGTGTTCAAAATGGTTCAAATGGCTCTGAGCACTATGGGACTTAACATCTGTGGTCATCAGTCCCCTAGAACTTAGAACTACTTAAACCTAACTAACCTAAGGACATCACACACATCCATGCCCGAGGCAGGATTCGAACCTGCGACCGTAGTGGACATGCGGTTCCAGACTGAAGCGCCTAGAACCGCACGGCCACACCGACCGGCCGGAGAGAGTGGACGGGTTGTCAGAGGTGTCGTCCCACGATATGACAGCAAGACTAAAACATTTCGCGAATTAGCTAGCCGAGTACATGTTCCGTCGAGCATATCGTCAGAAATAAATATTACATCACATTTTTATCGAAGCCGACGGAACTACAGTGCTACATTCTTTCAAAGAATGTTTGCAAGTACGAATAGCGACCACAATTCCTTGCCTTTCAGGGAAACTGTCGTCGTCAATTTCCTCAACATTACAGGTATGTTACAGCATCACTTTGCTTGGTGCTGTACATTTCTTTGGAATATCTAGTTTATTCGTATTTCATGCTTAACATTTCTTCGTCGTCTGTGTGTTCACTCATTGGCTGATTACAGATTGTGTAACAAAGCGAATAGTATAGTGTAATCTCGATTGCACAGTTTCAGAAGATGGCGGATTTCGTATTTATACTTGCTTATTGCCCAAATACGCAGTTTCATTAGTACAGTGCTTTATACATCTATGGTAGAGACGTCCTTTTTTTCTCAGTTTGTCGTGGAACAGTGGCTGAAAGTCCGATACCGATTTATAGAAACGCTGAAAATTATTCTCTCCCATTGTTCCAAGTTTTACTACGCCGATTACAAGATTTTTGCCACCAATCAGCCAGTGCCAGTGGTAAGTATGAGAGCATTAGTCCTTTCGCAACTTTTCTCCCTCTTCAGGAACCTCAAGGAAAATTAGGAACAAAAATTACAAAAAAGAACTTTTTACTGGCAAAAATCTTGTACTCGACATAGTACCACCTGGAAAAATGGGAGAGAATGTATTAGCGTTCATCGACTGCACAAGCGACTCATACTTTTTTTCGCTCGAAATGATAAAAGTGCGGTTTGCACGCCGTTCTTGCACGAATGACTGACTGTCCTCATACACCACAAGTAGCTTCAACTTGACGTCAGCTTTTACTTGAAGTAAACTTTGTAGTTTCGCGACTTACTTTCGCATATAATTTTCTGAAACTGTTTAACTGGGTCGAAGAAGCCAGAAAATCACTAATTTTCATCTCGCATACAATTAAGGTAACCCTGTCTTGAATATTTCCCTCACTAGCGGTGCATTGACTCTCACGAACAGTTCTAAATGTTTCGAATAGTTTTTCTTTCATGCTTTTGCGAGTTCCATTTTGGCGCATATTTTAAACGTATTGAGGTATCTCGAAAAGAGTGACCTCCTCTATGTCAACAAGTATGGATTACGAAAAAAAAATCGATCATGTGAAACGTGCGATTATATGAGGTATTAAGTGAAATTTGTGACTGGACTGAGGACTTTTTGGTAGGGAGGACGCAGCAGAGTAATCGGCCGCCCCCAGGGAAGTGTTTTGGGACACTTGCTGTTCTTGTTGAATATTAATAACCTTGCAGACAATATTGACGGAGGATGTAATGGATTTTGGTTGAAAAAAATCGGATTTTTCAAAAATATTATTTTCTGGTTCTACATAGTTTAATCTATGTTGTGTGTGAAATTGATCGTGATACCAGCTTTCTAAATGCCTTTAAATTGTTAAGCTGATTAATTCGGTACTGGCAGCCACTCCCACCTTTTCTGACATTTGGAAAACTGCTTGCTTCAGCGGAATTTTGGTCATTGTGAAGACTATTTGGCTGACATCTATATGTTTGCCTGAAAACTTTCTTGCATGTGGTTTATTCACGTTTTGACAATAGTAACACATATTAGTAGGTGGGAGTCAAATTCGCAAACCTTTACGTGGAAGTCAAGATTTACGCACAGTGGGTGGTGGAAAAACTGTGTTTAGAAAATGGTAGTTTCATGGAAAAAGCAAGAGGAAGCAGCTCGAAATGAAGAACACAAGCTCTCAGCTTCAGCATCGAAACTTGGGACAGAATTATACAGGTGCATGAATAATGTTGATATGGATTCCACTGGATTAAGGCTTATTGATTTAAAGCCTCTCTGCCAGGCTATAAAGTGTTCATGTTCTTGTGTTAGCTGTAAAAATACAAAATGCACGATTGTTGTTAAAGAAAGAAGAGTGGGAATAGTTTGTGATTTTAAATTAATTTGTAATTTGTGCGGCTATGAATTTTCATATTTCTCCTCCAAAAAAATTGACACTGGTACCTAAGAAAGCAATTTTAGGTTAGCATGTTCTCTGAAATGCCTAGGACAGCGCAGGGAAGGAGGTGATTTATTGTGTGGCTTTTTGAACATACCACAACCTTGTGTAAGGTTTGAAAAAATAAATAAACAAATGTCTGACACTGTATGTGATACTGCCAAAATTTCTATGAAGAAAGCAGCGGAGGAATGGATGGAAATAAACCAAAAAGAAATAGATCCTGGGGTAGACATTCATGACAGTGAATCTCCTACAAATGTTACTGACCTGTGTTTGTCTGTAGATGGGATCTGGATGAAGAGGTGTCACACATCTCTGTATGGAGTTGCATCTGTTATTGTTATTGACACAGGTAAAGTTTTAGATGTAGAAATTATTTCTAAATACCGACACCAGTGTGCAACAAGGAAAATGTCCAACAATGAAGACAGCGAGAAACCGTGGCAAGAGAAGCATGCAGTAGCCTGCTCTAAAAATTATAGTGTCTCAAGTGAGTCATGGATGCTGCTGCAGTTGTGAGGATGTTCTCCAGATCTGAGGACCAGTATGGTGTTAGATATACTAAATACCTTGGTGATGGGGACTCCTCTTCGTTCAAAGCTGTAACAGATAAAAATCTGTACAATGCAATAATACACTCCTGGAAATGGAAAAAAGAACACATTGACACCGGTGTGTCAGACCCACCATACTTGCTCCGGACACTGGGAGAGGGCTGTACAAGCAATGATCACACGCACGGCACAGCGGACACACCAGGAACCGCGGTGTTGGCCGTCGAATGGCGCTAGCTGCGCAGCATTTGTGCACCGCCGCCGTCAGTGTCAGCCAGTTTGCCGTGGCATACGGAGCTCCATCGCAGTCTTTAACACTGGTAGCATGCCGCGACAGCGTGGACATGAACCGTATGTGCAGTTGACGGACTTTGAGCGAGGGCGTATAGTGGGCATGAGGGAGGCCGGGTGGACGTACCGCCGAATTGCTCAACACGTGGGGCGTGAGGTCTCCACAGTACATCGATGTTGTCGCCAGTGGTCGGCGGAAGGTGCACGTGCCCGTCGACCTGGGACCGGACCGCAGCGACGCACGGATGCACGCCAAGACCGTAGGATCCTACGCAGTGCCGTAGGGGACCGCACCGCCACTTCCCAGCAAATTAGGGACACTGTTGCTCCTGGGGTATCGGCGAGGACCATTTGCAACCGTCTCCATGAAGCTGGGCTACGGTCCCGCACACCGTTAGGCCGTCTTCCGCTCACGCCCCAACATCGTGCAGCCCGCCTCCAGTGGTGTCGCGACAGGCGTGAATGGAGGGACGAATGGAGACGTGTCGTCTTCAGCGATGAGAGTCGCTTCTGCCTTGGTGCCAATGATGGTCGTATGCGTGTTTGGCGCCGTGCAGGTGAGCGCCACAATCAGGACTGCATACGACCGAGGCACACAGGGCCAACACCCGGCATCATGGTGTGGGGAGCGATCTCCTACACTGGCCGTACACCACTGGTGATTGTCGAGGGGTCACTGAATAGTGCACGGTACATCCAAACCGTCATCGAACCCATCGTTCTACCATTCCTAGACCGGCAAGGGAACTTGCTGTTCCAACAGGACAATGCACGTCCGCATGTATCCCGTCCACCCAACGTGCTCTAGAAGGTGTAAGTCAACTACCCTGGCCAGCAAGATCTCCGGATCTGTCCCCCATTGAGCATGTTTGGGACTGGATGAAGCGTCGTCTCACGCGGTCTGCACGTCCAGCACGAACGCTGGTCCAACTGAGGCGCCAGGTGGAAATGGCATGGCAAGCCGTTCCACAGGACTACATCCAGCATCTCTACGATCGTCTCCATGGGAGAATAGCAGCCTGCATTTCTGCGAAAGGTGGATATACACTGTACTAGTGCCGACATTGTGCATGCTCTGTTGCCTGTGTCTATGTGCCTGTGGTTCTGTCAGTGTGATCATGTGATGTATCTGACCCCAGGAATGTGTCAATAAAGTTTCCCCTTCCTGGGACAATGAATTCACGGTGTTCTTATTTCAATTTCCAGGAGTGTAGAAAAGTTGGAATGTGTTGGCCACATCAAAAAGAGGGTTGGTGGTAGACGTTGTCACTTGCTGAAAGAGAAGAAAGGTGAAATACTTGAGGATGGAAAACAATTAGGAAGAAAAGACAGGCTTACTCTGAAAGAAATTGATTCTCTTCAGTTATTTTATGGGAGAGCTATAAGTATAAACACACACAATTTAGAGGCAATAAGGCATGCTGTGTGGGTAATTTTTTTCCACAAACTATCCACTGACCAAATACCAATGCAAAATCTGAAAGATGAGTTGTGTAAGTTCAACAACAGAATTGAGACATATTCATATAAACACTCATTACCAGAACCTGTTATGAATGCAACTAAACCCACATTCAGGTTTCTTGAAATCCCTGATTTATTGAGGAAGCGTCTTCACGGAAAGACACAAAATGCAAATGAAAACCTAAAAAATTTAATTTGCATTGGATGCTCAAAAAGGACATTCTGTGGACTTCATATAGTAAAAATTTGTGTCTATGATGCAGTTTTATGGCAGATTTGAAGTGCTGAAGAGAGTTGGTATAGATCCTGGTGTGTTTACAACCAAAGCATTTTACACCATCGACGAGAGCGGGCTCAAGAAAGCTAACAGATCAGTGTCTTCCCTGCAAATACAGGCCAGGCAGATTCGAAGAGGAGAGAAGAGAAACCTGGAGGGTGAGGAGTATCAGAAGGGAGGATTTTAAAATTGGGGTAAGCTTGTTATATATAGAAGTATGAGAAGAAAACCTTTGAACCTCATTTTCTCTCTTTTACTTTTTTTTACATTATTAGAAGCCTTTTCTCAAAAAGTATATGTGCAAATGCTATGAAATTTTCAGTAACTGTTCGCAACGCGTTGCTGTCTCCCTGGAACTAAACAATATGAGATCCTACAATTACATTCTGATTTTTAGATGACTGTACATAGAAAAAGTTAATTTTGGATGTGCAAAATTAAAAACTCTGTTAACGATACAGTTTGTACCATAAAGTAATAACTGTAGTTCAGAGGTCTTTTATAACCTTCTCAGGACACTATAATAAAATTTTCAGGTTTATTACACGATTAGAATTTGAGTTACGGTTTTATATATAAAAAAAAGACAATAAAAAATTTAAAAATTCAAATTTCTGGCAATATATTAATTCTGCATATTTTATTATATTTTACCGTTTGCTTTACACATGCAAAATTTTAGATTTGTACATTAATAAATATGGCTGTAATGATTTTTTAAATAAACCTTTACATTTTCTGGTACATTCCCCTTAATAGTAACTTCAGAGATTTTGCAGATGATGCAGTTATCTACAATGGAGTACTGTTTGAAAGAAGCTACATAAATACTCAGTCAGATCTCCATAAGATTTCAAAGTGGTGCAAAAACAGGCAACTTGCTTTAAATATTCAAACATTTAAAATTGTGCATTTCACAAAACGAGAAAAACATATCATCTTATAACATCAATAAGTCACTGTTGGAATCGAACAACTCGTACAAATATCAGGATGTAACACCCTGTAAAGATATGAAATGGAATGATAACATAGGTTCAGCTGTGGATAAAGGTAGGTAGTAGACTTTGGTTTACTGGTAGAATACTGGAGAAGTGCAAACAGTCTACAAAGGGGATTACTTACAAATCAGCAATGTGCCCAGTACTGGCATATTGCTCAAGTGTGTGGCATCTGTACCAAATAGGACTAATAGGGTACATTGAACTATACAGAGAAGGGCAGCACAAATAGTCACAGGTGTATCTGATTTGTGGTAGAATGTCACAGAGATACTGAAGGAACCGAATTGGAAGACTCTTGAAGATAGACATAAACTATCATGAGAAGGTCTACTAATAAAGTTTCAAGAACCGTCTTTCAGTGATGACTCTAGGAATACATCACAACATATCGCTCACACAGGGACCGTGAGGATAAGATTAGAATAATTACAGCATGCACAGAGGCATTCACACAGTCATTCTTCCCATCCTCCATACGTGAATGGAACGGGAAGAAACCCTAACAAATGATAAATTGGAATGTACCCTCTGCCATGCATCACACGGTGCGGAGTGTAGATGTAGGTGTGCTTGGTGTAAATCTTTCTTCAATTCAGATTATACAGTACGCATTCACATGTTACGAATGGTGGCTTTGCACACTGCTTAACTTTAAGAGTTTTCTCTCTCCTCCCTTTAATCAAATAATTTACAGCATTTTCTTTGTCACTGAAAACTGTAACTGTACATGTTTTCTTTACGCTAGGAAGGCACTGCACTCTGTTATAGACCTTAATTAACACAACAGTCATTGGTCGAACCACTGTTCACAGAATCATCAGAGTTATTTTCCGTTTCTTGTAATGATTCCATAATTTCTACAAAATATCGACTTCATTAGAATATAAGTTTGAGACATTAACCAATAAACAACACATGAGTTGGTATTCAGGAGAAATAGGCGATTTCGACTGCATACCACGTTCTTCAAACTTCATTTTTGGTAAGTTGGAAACATTAATCGGACTGCACATAACTGTGAAACACTGCAGCCCACATAAAGACAGATGCTATTAGTAAGCAAGTAAGGGGGAAAAAATCTTTAACTACGAGAATATTTCGGGAAGTAAAGATACACCATACGCCAGAGGAACAGAAGGGTTCTGGCGAGCAAGTTGGCAACACTGGTGTTAACCTTGAACCGTTAGCTTTCTCCTCGTGGTCGTTCAGCAGTTGAACGTTGCTCCTGGTTGGAGTAGGTCGAGTTTAAAATGGCTGCGCCGATTCAGAATCCCGCCAAATGCGAAGTGCGTTCCGTCATACATTTTCTTCATGCAAAAGGTCAGCGACCAGCGGATATTCGCAAAGAACTTGTTTCTGTTTATGGGAACATTATGAATCGACAAAATGTAACGAAATGGCGTCGTCATGTCTCTAAAGGTAGGACCTATGTTCATGACGAACAAAGAACAGGTCAGCCATCTGTGATCTCTGAGGCCCTTCTTCGGAGAACGGAGGAAGCAATTCGTCCGAATAGACGTCTCACATTGAAAGAATTGCTTCAGCTCATACCGTACGTGTCAATGACAACTCTTTATGACGTTGTGACTGTCAAGTTAGGGTACAGAAAATTGTGTGCATGCTGGGTTCCAAAACTGTTAACGGAAGAACACAAAAAGAAAAGGATGGGCTTTGCACTCGACTTCCTCACACACTATGCTGAAGCAGGTGATGAGTTCCTTGATCACATTGTGACAGGTGACGAGACATGGGTTTATCACCATACACCTGAATCCAAGCAACAATCATTGCAATGGCGCCATTCGAATTCACCAAATGCCAAGAAATGAAGAACTTCGATTTCAGCAAAGAAAATCATGCCTTCTGTTTTTTGGGACAGACAAGGCATTCTTCTGTTGGAATTTATGACTCCTGGAACGACAATTAATGCTGCTGGATATTGCCAGACTTTGAAACATCTTCGAAGGGCAATTCAAAACAGACGCAGGGGAATGCTGACAAGTGGAGTCCGCTTGCTTCATGACAATGCTCGGCCTCACACAGCGATCGTAACCAAAGCACTACTCAAACAATTCAAATGGGACGTATTGGACCATCCGCCATACAGCCCGGACCTTGCGCCCACCGACTTCCATGTCTTCCGTTACCTGAAGCCACATCTTGGTGGAAAATCATTCCACGACGATGAAGAGATCAAAGATGAAGTTAAAATGTGATTCTGACAACAGGTGGCAACCTTCTATGACTGTGGGATACAAAAGCTTGTGCACCGACTTAACAAATCTTTGGATGATGGGGGTGATTATGTCGAAAAATAACAAATAATCCAGTCAATAAGATGTAACTGACGTTTTATGAATAAATGTTCTATTTAAGGACTGCGAGCTATTGTATCTTCCCTTTTCGACACCTGATAATTATTCTGGATATTAAATGAGATCCGAATTCAAGTGAATAATAGCCATTAGCAACTGTGTCAAACAAATTATCGACAGAAACTGAAATTCGATTTACAAATTACGTTTGCACTGCGCCATGCTATCTGTTTATTGATGTGCCGTCAACCAAGGATACGTGTCTGCCATGTTGTGCATGCCCTACTTGCTAGAGAAGGGTAGGGATGTACATATCTCCAGCCGCCTTGTGAGCTACGAATTTGGCAACTTTCAATCTTTTTTTTAAAATACTTGCAGTTTGTCTTTGCTGCTAAAATGTTGACATTGCGTTTCTTTTGGAGTATTATTCCTGTATAAAAAATTTTAGGGTGTGTTTGGACATGTTGGATTGGACCACTTCCTTCTAAAAGCAGTATGTTTCGTTTCATGTGTCAGGGCAGAGTACTTTGCTTACATACATACTCACTAGTCACACAATAAATTTTTTGGATTGTATAAATATTCAAACTGCATTGATAATGCAGAAATGAGTAATATATATAACAATAAACTGACAAGTATTCAATGTACTGCACTTCCTGAAGTGACAGGAATGAATGTAATTTAAAGAAAAATATGTGATGTGTTACAAGTAATACATTTTCAATGAGAATAACTTGAATGTTACAGTAGTGTAGCTGAGTTGGCAAATAAGTAGACATTTCAGAGAAATATGTGTTCAGTAGTGTTTACAAGGTCACTGTAATATTTGTACTAAGATCCAGCTCATTATATTTCTTCTTTTGTTGAAACACAGAGATACCATGACAGTACTGTTTTTGGATGTCGGATATGTCAGAATACACGACTGCACATATTTACTCTGTCGACTGGATTCTGTAGTTTGTCCGCATCCAGCTTAAAATGCACTCTTTACCACGCTGCTACTTGGTGGCATTTTCCAACATTTCTTTTTTTCCAGATTTGTTTGGCAACAGATATCACAAAACTTCTACATTGACTTTGACTATAACATTTAAATTAGATGTATGAATGGCAAGAATTTTTCTATGTTCCATTCATTGTTGAGGATTTCTTGATTTTCGTTCTTCAAGTGTTGTTTCAGGTCATATATAGATTCTCCTCCCTCGCTCTTTATTTCGTTAACAGTGGTTGATAGCAAACTTACTGATTAAACTTTATCCATTTCAATAGACCTGCGATTCTGGAGGAACCTACTGTTCAGTGTATGGGAATCCTGCAATTCTGGACCAGTCTATTGTTCAGTGTAAGGCAGTGTCAACCATTCTACAATACTGATGGTGCAGATGATTATTTAGTTTTATTCTGTGGTGTCGTGCAGCTGTCGGGATCAAATCATTTATAAATGTGTAACCTCCTGAGAGCAACCATGAACTTTCTGATTTGACTGCAAAATTTAACCTGACTGTCTTCCATTTTAAGTCTTTGTGTTTCATCTGGTTTGCTGTGGGACATGGAGTTTTTCCCCCAAAATTTTCGATTAGTTTATTTGTCACATATAATCTTGCAATTGAAATCTTCTCTAAAACGTATGTTGTATTTGCATCCTCCTGTCATCTCTGTTTTTCGCCATGATACCCCAGCCAGCCTTCAATAAGTCCAGTTGACTAGCTGGTAATTTGAGGTCTATGTATGAGATTTTTTACTGTAGGGACTGAAGATTTTGCCTCACAATCTTTTCATGCCATGGTTCCTTCGTTGAGTGGGTTTGTGAGTTAATCCCTTGCTACTGAAAGCAGCATACCTTTCCAAATAAAGCAGCCTACATACTTCCTAATTTGCGCAAAACATTTTCAATTCATTGGTATGATTTGTGCAGTGTACTAAATATTCGATAGGACCAGCATATTTATGGGTTCAGTCCTTTGAATGATCTTTACTTTTCTTGTTCTTTTCGCTATCTGGGCACCTCTTACTTTTTTATGACTCCTTTGGAACTAGTGTCAAATAACTTGCTTACATTTTTCCTTAATTTCAGTCCCGCCACTTCCATTTGAGCTCATTTGGTGAAGGGGCGTTGCATGGGGTTAGCACTTTCATTTAAACACAGTAGCTGTGTTTTATCGTTGTTTATCTTTGGCCCTGTTGCTTCTTTATAATCATCCATTATCTCGTATAAATGGGAGGAATCTACATTTTGCATGAGAAATTCGAGCTGTATCGATAACACGACATCCCCATTTTGGATACAGTTAAGTGGATTTTTTAAACTGAGGAGTCTATGTCAGGGGTGGAAATGCAGTTAGTCCAATTTGCGCCTGCTTGTCTTGCATTGTGCCACTGCCGGAGGCAGAAGTGGTCATGAGGTAGTCAGACGACTGGAAGCCCCAGCTTAAACGTGCGTACACACTACTCATGTGGCTCGTGTACTTGTGAGACTTGCGAGCCTTACGAGTAATGTGGACGGAGGTAGGCTCAGAGGGCTCACTGCAAAACAGGCTTGTGAGCCGCCAGAGCATATGACTTGTCTGGCTCCGGCTGTTGTCGGTACATAAAAGGGACATGCAGCAAGCTGCGTGAGTGATGTGGACGGCAACAAGCGCTGACCACTTGTTGTGGACATCGGTTTTTCTTTTAAAATGGAGTGGACCCACGATTTTGCCATTAAATTCATAAATACTAATGAACTACTGAACTCTGGGTGGATGTGGCCGAATTAAAAAAAAATGACCAGCTTATTAGCCACTTACAGGAAAGTCCACCAGAAGAAAAATGAGCCTGGGAAGTCTGGCGCTGGGGTTGAGGAAGTGAACGCTCCAAAGTGGTTCGCTTAAGCGTTTGAAAGACTGCACTGCAAATATCAGCCACAGAAGACAATCAACACAGAAGTAAGTAAAAAATATTTATTTTTGGAAATGTATAGAAAACCTATGAACAAACTTAATGGGGTTCAGTCCCTTTTGGGTTCTGCCTCCATGGCTACTTTATCTTTTCCAGCTTACATGTCGGTCGGTCCCTGCTTATTTGTTATTTTTAAATTTTTTGGTTTTATTCCCTTATATACTATTAATTACATCATATCTTCAGATTTTTTTTCATATGTATTTTAGCTTACTACCATTTCTATTAGTAATACACCTAGTAATTGCATATAGTTTCCAAACTTAAAAATTAGAAAAGTTCTAATTGTGATAAAATTACAGGGTTTATAGGAAAATGATCGTCACAGAGGGGAAAGGAGGAAATGGACTAACAGGATTGGAATATATACTAGGACAATGCTGGGTACTCAGCTAGTAATAAATAAATAATAATAAATAACATTTATTTTTCTAACACAATATATTTAAGCACTTGTACATTTATATGTATTTTATTTGTGTATTATGTTATTTTACGAAATAAAAATTATAAAATAGGAATTAATGAAGGTAAAAGTTCACATATATATATATATATGTACTTGAAATGTGTGCAGTCATGCAGTCAATAGTACATACATAGCTAGTAGCTGAAAAGAATTCTTTCGTAAGTTATTGGTAATAATCTTGCCATGGCACTCTTCCCTCTTCAGAACTGAAATAAGCAGTGAATTCATCTCTAATGTCTTGGGCAGTCTGTGTTGAACATCATGGAATGTTCACTAATCGTGTAAACGTTGTAGCTGGAGTGATCTCATTTCTACAAGTTTCTGGCTTTAAATGCTCATTCTTCTTCATGATCCACTGCTCCTAGAAGGGTATAAATTTGTCTGGAAGCAGAACTTTTTCGCAAGAAATTATTGAGGTATATACAAGTCATAATTACACTTTGGGCTTTCTCGGACTCTAGTAATATATGCTTTCTTAGTATCCAGAATACGGAAGAAAGTATTCCGAACGCATTTTCCACAATCTGCCGTGCTCTTGATTACTCGTAAAAATGCTTTTCATTGACCTCCGAGATTGTTGTCCACTATACGGTTTCATGATATGATTGTTGAGGGGAAACGCGTTGTCTGCGACATAGGGTACTTTTTCTATTTACCTGGGAGGGTATGATAGTCTGGAAAAACGATGGTACCGTTACTCATATTCTTAAAAAAAGATGTATTTCGAAAAACACCACCGTCTGAAATGCGATCCTGGCAACCGACATCAGCATACAAGAAACAATAGTCAGCATCCGCTAGAACAGAAAATAATACTGCAAAACGACTTATAATTGAAAAAATCGCTTCGAGAATTAACTAGGCTTTGGACTGCGCTATGTTTGCCACCCATTGCACCGAGGCAATGAGGAAAGGTCCATTTTCTTTCATATTCCTCTGCTACAAGCAACCACTCTTGTTGTGTATGTGGCATCTGCAAAAAGGTAAATAGAAAGTAATAACTCCTAATAATATAAATAATTATTAATAGCACCAAGAATAATGGACTTCTAATAATTAAGAACATTAAAAATAATTAAAATCAATAATATTGTGTAATAATAGGTAGGTAAACATTATAACGAATATTCTGCATTTCACTTATCAACTTGACTTTGTTCCCAATTTTTTACGATTATTAGCGTATACCCCCTATTCCTGCATCCATTCTTTTATTTTATTTGGTTTGTTATTGTTTATACCAAACTGTTGTCATCACTTTGTTTTAGAAGGAATTTAAGGAGGATTGGAAGAACAGGAGGTTGCGGGCATGGATACAAACGTAGGTACAGCGAGCACTTGCAAAGAAATTAGTAGTGAAGATGTCGATCGTCAAACAACGCAAGGAAAACCACCACCCACATCAAACAAAAGCACCAAGGTATTTGCTTCACCTAGAAAAAATCAGAGAAAAAGTGCCAAAGAGGGTATAGGAGAGGCATGTAATGCACTACTGATTGCTTTATCTAAAACTAGAGACGAGTTTGACGCCTGTTGAGAGTGCATAGCGAACGTTCTATGGTCCATGGACAAAAGAACACGTGCTTTTGTTAGAAAAGAATTTTCCGACACGGTTTTCAGAGCAGAAAGCGGCTGTTTCGAGCATTTTAGACCAAGTTCAACCAACAGCGACTACAATTGCTCATCGCATTTACCGATTCCTTCGACTCAACATGTTCACGCCCATGAGCAGATGCAAAGCAACTTACAACTGACATCTACTTCTACTTCTGGCAACACCAAACAAGGCTCTCCACGTTTTCTGGATCTGCTTGATTTATAATAATTAAAAGTAATAATCGTTGCGTTTAATTGTTTTTCATTCTTTAAATCCAAATGTTTTTATTTCTTTTGCTTATTAACTGATGAATAAAAGTGCATTATAACAAAATTTCTGTAATTTATTAACTTACCTTTACAAACTCCTTCAAGCTGCCAGTAAGAGCTGCACATGATTCAGGAACAATGTTTGATATTACTTGCTTGAAGACTAAATAAAAAACTGAGGCTGGTGTAGGAATCGTCAGTTGCTAGGTATCTGAGCGTATCCCAACCACCCAGTAACTGGTATAGCTTTCCGAAATTTGCTGTCAGTCTTGATATTTTCGTTCCAACCAAATTTATCAGATATTCAAAATCTGATGCGGACATACGGCAAAATGTCTTGAAGTGTATGTTTTCAATATTCAAGTCATCCATCAAACCACTGTGGTCATCCATAACCTGACTTTTCTTGGGTCTTTGTAGCACCTTCTTCCTCATCTAACAGGCGCATCACAAGGAAGCTGACACTTGCTATAACTACTTCGTCCATTTTTAAATTAGAAAAACTGACACTGGTCACGACTGCGAGCATGGAGTGGCCGTGCAGTTTGAGGTGCCATGTCACAGACTGCGCGGCCCCTCTCGCCGGAGGTTCGAGTCCTTGCTCGGACATGGGTGTGTGTGTTGTTCTTAGCATAAGTTAGTTTAAATTAATTTAAGTAGTGTGTAAGTCTAGGGGCCGATGACCTCAGCAGTTTGGTCCCTTAGGAATTCACACATATTTGGACATTTGACTGTGACTACGGTGCAGACCCTCGCAAGCCAAAGCCTGGCAACAGCTGGAGTAGAGTGGACGAAGATAGAAGCAGCACAAGCGCAAGTCAGATAAGTTTGACAAGCCTCCTGACAGACGAGTATGACGAGCACAAGTCTGGCGAGCACACGTACTGTGGGCGCACCTTAAGGCTTTAGTGAGTGGCAGTTACAATGGAAAGTTCCAGCTGGTCGGTTCTTCAGGTACGCAATGCACACATTAGATGGTGCTTGACTAGACGGTTGGTGACTGGTCAGATTTTTCGTCTTGAAATGAACGAATGGCTCTGAGCACTATGGGACTTAACATCCAAGGTCATCAGTCCCTTAGAACTTAGAACTACTTAAACCTAACTAACCTAAGAACATCACACGCATCCATGCCCGAGGCAGGATTCGAACCTGCGACCGTAGCGGTCTCGCAGTTCCAGGCTGAAGCGCCTAGAACCGCTTGGCCACTCCGGCCGGCCCGTCTTGAGATGCCATATTCAAGTAAGATAACGAGCACTACATTTGTAAGAATTATCGTACAACGTACTTCCATACTTCTATTGGTTTGGATGCAACCTGCGACTTGTAAATAGGTATAAGTGTGTTTCATTCCAAAATTACGTTGCTAGAGGAGTCTTGTATATAGGGGCAGGGATTTATAACTGCACAGTTATTAAGGAAACTGAATAGAGCTACCATAAATAGCTCAATCAACAGCAACTACTCTTCCCATGCTTCACAGCTAGAGCAAAAAATTTGAATGTTCCCATCAATTTTTGAATTTCCTGCAAATTGGAAGAGGGAAGTTAGACAGCACCAGTATTCTGTGTCAGCCATTTTGGATTCTTATGTTATAATTAGACTGTATCAGTTTTCAAAAGATGATACACAAATGGAATTTCTATAAATAAAGAATATATTATTATTAATTAATTTTATATCATCTGCAATACAATGTAATTAGCATTTCAATTTGCCACCAAATTAAAATTTACCCTGAAATTTTGAAATTTCCGCCATTTCTTGAATTTACCACGAACATTTGAATCTCCTACCATTTTTTCTGGGTAGAGTGGTGGGGATGGTAGGGGAGGGGGCACCCTGTGCCCTGCAAACTGATTAAATACTGATTTTGCAGCAATATATTACTGACACTGATTTGAATTTCGAGCCTCGAGTCTTCCTCTCATGCACAGTTTGATCCTTTTTTCTGCCAATATCCACATGGAGGGAGGTGGGAAAGTGGGGAGGGGAGAGGAGGGGTCTGGAGGGGAGTGGAGTGGAGTGGAGTGGAGTGGAGTGGAGTGCAGTGGAGTGGAGTGGAGGGCTGGGCTGGGGTGAGTTGGGCTTGGGATTTCCCAGGGGGTAGTGAGGGTTAATAATTGATCAATTTAATTAATTAGTTAATTTGATATCGTAAGTGTGCTTGTGTGGGTGAGGAGAGGGGGAGGGATTGAAATTTCCCAGAGAGTGGCAGAGGAGGAGGAGGGGGATGAGGATAAGGATGGGAGTGGGGAAGGGGATTACACAGGGACAGATATAGGGTGGGGTGGGGTGAGGTGAGGTGTGCGTTTCTTAGGAGAATGGATTATCCCCAGGGGGTCATAAATCAATTAGCATAACAACAGGTTAAGACGAGAGAGAGGGGTTACATGAAAAATAAAAATAGGCTAAAATCGTAAATCAATCAGCTGTCCCAGTTTAACTTATTTGTCTATCAATTTGATACCAAATGCGCACCAAAACATACATTATCCTTCTATCTAGCTGATCCTTTGGGGATGTCAAACGACTTTCGAGGTTGTATCGAGTTATGAGATGTTGGAGAAGCCCTACTGGATTTTGTCACTTAGTTTAATCTTGTAATTGATAGGTTTTAAATTGCAAAGTGTATCCTATGAATAAATGCTGTTTTAAATATTAGGCTGTCTTGAAAATGCAACTTTATTGGTATAATTTGTTATATTTAAATGTGAGATAAAAACGTATCAGTGGGAAAAATTCAATAACAGAAGTTGTAATTGTGGGAGCCCACTATGGCATAGTGAGTATACAATGTAGGTTCAATGGTGGTTCAAAAATAGCTCAAATGGCTCTGAGCACTATGGGACTTAACATCCATGGTCATCAGTCCCCTAGAACTTAGAACTACTTAAACCCAACTAACCTAAGGACATCACACAACACCCAGTCATCATGAGGCAGAGAAAATCCCTGACTCCACCGGGAATCGAACCCGGGAACCCAGGCGGGTTAAGCGAGAACGCTACTGCACGACCACGAGCTGCGGACTAATGGTGGTTCGAATATTATTTGTGCTAAAACATTTTGCGCTTTTCTAATAGATTGTGAGACCTTCTTATTAACTAAAGAAAATTAGTTTCTGTAATATTCGATGTTTTGTGTACATAAGAGCACACTCTCCCAGGAGTGAAATAACATTGTCAATAATTTGCAAGTGAAGGATGAAATAGGCAACCGCCGGTAAATATTCGGAATGTGCTGATCATCAGGTAAAACAAACTAGGTACCACTCAGCATAAAAAGCATAGAAAAGATTGATGCATTTGAAAAATGGTTAAAGGATAACTTAATCTGTAGCTTCTTTAAAACATGAACTAAGTTTACAACCTAGTTATTTTAAGAGATTCTTTTCCAAAAAATAACATCTTCAGTTAATTTACATATGCAGAAGAAACATATTCTAGTTCTGGTATTGGTACAAGGATATTCCTCCTGCTGTTTTTATCATTTTTTCAGTTACTTCCACATACAAAGGAAGGAGTTCATGGAGCCTAATTTTAAAAGTTCTTTTCGTAATAAATGTGGGAATAACGAGTATGAAGTGGGTAGATTCTCAGTTTTAAAGAAAGAAAAGGCAGCAATAGTTTCCAAAACGGCAATGAATGACCAATTGGAGATAATGAGTTGCTGCTTTGCACGAATGGCTTCCACAGTCACAACGATTCTCCGTATTTACAATCTTTTTACAGTTAGAGTGTTTTGGTAATACTACATTTATTATTCTGCTGAGCAAAACATGTTTAATTATGAGCCTGTAACTAGACGACATAATGTTATGTATACGTCCCTCAAATGAATAAACAGTTCAGTTTCAACGAAGTCAACAAACAGGTTTAGTCGAATAAAACAAGGCAAGATGAGATTTTTCTCACTGGTCCACAACTTGTAAATACGTTTCCATTTATTAATACTTACAAAACACGCCAGTGATTGAGCATTTGCAGACAGAATTTCTGAAATGAACATATCCAGAGCAGCTTAATGCTTGGAAGCAATTAGGTACTGGAAACAGCAACCAGTCACATTATTTCTAAGAATCATTAAATTACAGCAGTTAGTGTACCAGAACTTCATGCTACGGGAGGCTTACTGTGCAGACGTGCTCATACTTGATACGACCACGAAAGTCGATAGGCATCCCCGACGGTGGAAACTGGGATGTACACGTCTTAGTAGCGTCATAGAGAAGTATTATAGAGGTGAATCTAGCTTTCCCTGCGATGCAGTGAGTCAAGGACCATACATCAAGTGACAACAGTAACCCCCACATTCTCCCTTTACTCTCTTGTTACAGAAGCTCTTGGCTGAGTAGCCGCTAATTGGTTAGTAATGCAACAAGTATCATTGGTTGGAAAGAATTTTATGCTGAGGATATACAAACTATTTTGTTTTCGTGGCAAATTGCAAATGTTCCGTAATGATTTGGATATTTTTTCCCATTGAGTGTTCTTCACAAGCGAGGTCTATTATCTGAAAACGGTCGAGCAAGGTGATGCAGTGGTTAGCACACTGGACTCGCATTCAGGAGGATGACGGTTCAAACCCGCATCCAGCGATTCTGATTTAGGCTTTCTGTGTTTTCCCCAAATCGCTTCAGACAAATACCAGGATGGTTCCTTTGGAAGAGCATGGCCAATTTCCTTCCTCATCCTTCCCCAATCCGAGCTTGTGCTCCATCTCTAATGACCTCATTGACGATGGGACGTTAAACACTAACCTCCTCCTCCTCTTCATCTGAAAACGACAAATTATTTAGGTTTTCAGTAATAGAAAAGAGCTGACACTCACACGGTGTACAAATAAGAACATAAGTTTATGAAGGAATTTTCATTAAATAGCACTGAAAGTAAAAAGGCTGGCTCTAAGGAAGAAGAAAAATACGATTGTTTATGAAGTAATTAGTTATATAAATAAAAACGAAAGGGATAAGGTAAACATGATCCTATTTACGCTCTAATACATGTTGTTTGATGTGTTTGCATGTATATATTTTCGCTAGCAAATAAACGTCGATATTTTGAAATGTTGTTTCACTTCTTAGCACTTTACCACGGAAAATTGATCAAGAAGCTACATGAAAAGGTTTTCTTTGGGCATTAATAAACTTTACGATTGTTAGTTCCTCGATTCTGATGCCATTGTCCAACTTTTGGTGACATGGGTGGTTAGTAATAACCTCACTTCCACTAGGCCTACCGAATCGACAAGACATGACAGGATGAAAGTGGATATCACCTAAAACAAAATAACTAAATAAACCAGTGGAAAAATTCTCCTATTGGAGAACAAAAAGTGTGAATATGTTCTTGTTTATTTAAATGATTCTGACTGAAATGTGGGCTACCATCTCTGTCATTCTACCTTCCACAGTACTTTTAAAATTTTACCCAAACATTTTGGCATGCAAGCGTAATCGTGCTCTCTTTAACATATAAATCATCTCTCATTCCCACAAGCTCCCTTAACTATAAGTCACTCACTTCCATTAATCCATTGCTGTAAGTCACTCACACCCAACCACTCCCACTTTCCCATCATCGAACCCAACTCATTGCAATTATGAAACTTCCTGGCAGATTAAAACTGTGTGCCCGACCGAGACTCGAACTCGGGACCTTTGACTTTCGCGGGCAAGTGCTCTATCAACTGAGCTACCGAAGCACGACTCACGCCCGGTACTCACAGCTTTACTTCTGCCAGTACCTCGTCTCCTACCTTCCACTCCGCTGCAGAGTGAAAATCTCATTCTTCTTCATTGCAATTATATCTTTGTGTCTCTCTAAATACGACTGCCTCCCGTGTCACAGTCAGCGTCTCCTTTGTTCTGTCCTATTGCTACAGCATCCTCTCACTGTCACTGTCTCCTCTTGCTCTCTCTTATTGTTACTATCTCATTAATTCATTTCCACTGTTGCTCTCTCTTCTTACTGTCATGATCCCTCTCTTCCTCAGTGGCATTATCATAGACTCTGTCTCTCATCATCATCTCAACGTCATCTACTTTCTCCTCTCTTTATTCCTCCTCCACTGACGTTATCTCCTTCACCCTTTTCCTAGCACTGTTCTGCCACTGTCAACTATGTTCCAATGCCACTGCGTCCCTTTCTTTCTCTCACACTGCCATTGTTTCTGTTATAGCCAGACGAAACTGCAATCACCCAGTCATAACTCTGGGTTCTTTGAATGCTCTGGGAGATGGCTCATTGGAACTACAACACATGAAATATTAGTTACTTTAATTAATGATAAGAATATTCACTTAACTCAATACAATCCTTTGCCACTGAAGTGCTTGTAATTTGATTACTTAAGCGTTACTTGATGCACTAGTTAACAATCATTTTCAATGCCTGCTTCTGTTTGTGAGAGGAATGGAGTTTCTCCACGTGGCTTTTGATATATGAACGAACTGTTCAGCTTCACCATTTGACTATGGGTGAAAAGGTATGGTGGTCACATAGTGTAAGCCACTGGCGGCACAAAACTGTTGGAATATGGCTGACGTGAATTGTGGTCCACTGTCAGAGACAAGAGAAAAAACAGAAGGCAAAGCCGATACCGCATTTTCAGTAGTGGTGGATGTCATGGGGACAACAAAAGAAGACTCACTTTAAGCATATACCACTAACAACTACCGCGTGTTCCAGAACGTGACCGCGAAATCAATATGAATGTGTTGCTACAGTTTGGATAAGTGTGGTCGCTCAAAAAAGTCATGTGGCGGAGCTGATTGATTTTCCACACGAACATAGCAATGAGCAGTCACGTTTTCAGCCTGGGTAACCATTCCTTGCCAAGCACAATGATGACAGGCGAATTTCTTCGTGCGAACTACGCCCCAGTGACCTTCGTGACGTCGGTAGAGCACTTGCGCACGACAGGCAAAGGTCCCGAGACCGAGTCTCAGTCCGGCACACAGTTTTAATCTGCCAGGAAGTTTCATATTAGCACACACTCCGCTTCAGAGTGACGTCTTGCTGCATTGATTAGGATTGAGAAACCACAACACGTGCATCGCCATTCCCTGTGTACAACAGCAGATGACAAATCCATGTGGAAAGCCGTGATGATGTCAAAAGTTGCGATGCGCCACTAGGTGAGGAATTTCTTTCAAACTTCATGGCCACCCATGGCGCACATATTGCAAAACAAGCTTAAATATGCGTCAGAAGCTGACAGTGATAACACGCTGGAAAGCAAGAGGAAATTTTGAAGACTTCCAAATTCTTGAGAATTGACTCGAAAAAATGATTCCTCAGATAAATCAAGTTCTGTGCCTGTACTGACTCGAAACCGAAACAACATGTCCGCATTCAAATGCTGAGCAGTGAGCGTGTACAAAGCTAATACTGATGACTGGACAGTGTCAGAGCCCAAGGTTGCAATTTTTGCACTGTCCAAGGTGGGAAAGGCTTGGCAAGATTGAACAAGACTGTCAAAGGCCAATGATCTGTCAGACAATACAACTTGCGACCTTACAAATGTTGGTGGAATTTCGTAACGCCACAGATAATAAAGAGAGACTCTTTTTCAGGCTGACTACAGTTACACTGCACTTTATTAAGAATTTTAATGGCAAAAGCAGTAAGTCTGTCAGAAGAACCAAGCATGTGGGAGAGCACAGTCACAATCTCATAAGAAGATGCATTCACAGCTAACACAACTGACTCAACTAGGTCAAAATGAATCAAACATCTATGACTTAACACTGTGTCTTTCAGTTGCTGAGACGTGTGCTGGCTTTTTTTGGGCCACCCAAAAGAAACAGTTTGACAGCACAGCCGTTTAAATGGAACAGTAATTCGCATGGCATCTGGAATAAATTTCGTGTAATTGGCAAGCTTCCCCAAGACTGAAGGTCGAGACACACACGTCCGGGTCGTGTCAGGGCCGAGCCTCGGACGAGTGACGGCCGTGCTCCGGTCCGTTCCTGCAGGGGCCACACATGACCGGGGCACGTCCGTGTCTTTGTTGTTCCTTGTAGTGACTCGGACGCGGTGATCTGTGTTTCTGTTTGTGAAAGCTGTAAAACATGTTCACTAATTTTCGTAATAGTGAATCAGGACTTAAGGCACTTGCTTTAGACGAAGAGGAAAAAGAACGAAGGCAAACAAGAAGAAGAAAATTATGGATCCACAGTGCCTGGAAAACAAGACCAGTACAGGGAGAGTTTCGAACATTATTTTCTCATCTCATAGATGATGAGACTAAGTTGACCCATGTTATAATTTTATTGCAATAGACGTGGGAGCGTACGGAAAAAACTCTGTGAAGGCATTCTAGTAAATTCAAACCTTGGAAAGTCATTGGAAAACAATATGCTTTGCGTCCCAAAGAGTAAAACTTTACCCGGAACTGATGTTGAACTCCCAATGGTAATTGTAGGCGATGAAGCTTTTCCTCTCAAAACATACTTGATGCGACCATATCCTGGCAGGAACTTAACAAATGACAAGGCTATATTTAATTATCGTTTGAGTCGGGCAAGAAGAATATCCGAAAATGCATTCGGTATACTGCAACAGAAATTTCGAATATTTAGAAGAATCCTTCAGGGAGATCCAAATAACCTTACAATGATTGTGGCGGCTGCGTGTGTACTGTACAACTTTATTCGAAAAATTGAAGGTTATAGGGTGCCCGAACAGAGGATGGATCAAAAGGAAGCTGCTGAGGGATCTGGAAGATCATCAAATCTTCGAAACCTACCTCGAATTCTTGGGAGATCAACAGATACTGCATTTTCTGTACGAGAACAACTCAAAAAATTCCTGAATTCTCCACAAGGGACTGTGGAATGGCAAGAACATGTCGCCTTGGCGATATAACGATGACATGAACCAAACATCTGTTTGTAAAATAAAAAGTAAATAAATATCTTTCGGGTATTAAAACTTGTATAGTTTTTATCTTCCCTTTGGCTTGTAGATCTGTTGCAATTGTCTTCCAAACTCTGTCTTTGTACTCGATATTCCTGTAGTTTTCACTTCCCTGATCGTAAAGAACAGGAAACTTACGAACTTCTTCTATTAGTCGTTCCACATCCATGTTCTGTGCACAGAACAGTCTTGCGCAGTTGCACAGCTCACAAGACAATTCTACCGTCAGGCCGTGTCCGCCACGTGAAAAATTAAACACGGCGAATCCCGCCCGGCCCGGCGCCGGCCCGTTGACGTTCCCCGTGCACGGCCCGGTCAAGTGGGGCCCGCTACATTTGTTTTAATGATGTATTTCGTTGTCCGGGTGACGGCCGATACTCGGACGTGTCTCGGCACGGACACGGTCCGGACATGTGTGTCCCGACCTTGATTGGAGCTCCTTAACGTTACAGGGTGCTGGGAGAACTCTAGCAGCAGCCAAGTACGAATTAGTGGGATGTACACCCTGTGCTTTTATTATGTGACCCAAATAGTTCAAATTCTTCGTGGAAGAAAGAGGTATCTTCCCTTGCTGTAATTCTGCCAGCGCCAGAAAGGACATGAAACAGTCAAAATTTTCTAAATGTTCAGCAGGTCTACAACCGACAACAATAATGTCCTCTAAATAGTTTGTACAAGAAGAGACTTTTGCTGTTCACTGTTCCAGAAACCGTTCAAAAATTGGAAGAACTGAATCACTTCCAAATGATAGTCTTTGAAACAGAAACAAACCTAAATGGGTGTTTATCACAACGTATTGCTTGGACTGTTTGTCCAGTGGTAACTGTACATTTACCTCCCACAAATCTGTCTTTGAAAAGTATCTGCCCTGTCTTAGTCTGTCCATCAACTCCTCCGGATGTGCAAGAGGAAACAAGTCCACTGCTGAAACTTCCTGGCAGATTAAAACTGTGTACCGGACTGGGACACAAACTCAGGACCTTTGCCTTTTGCGAGCTAGTGTTCAACCACTGAGCTACCCAAACGACTCGTGGCCCGTCAATCAAGGCAGCTTCAATTCTACCAGTATCTCGTCTCCTACCTTCCAAACTTCACAGAACCTCTTTTGCAAACCTTACACAACTAGCACTCCTGGAAGAAAGGGTATTGCGGAGACATGGCATAGCCACAGCCTGGGGGATGTTTCCAGAATGAAATTTTCACTCTGCTGTAGAGTGTGCACTGATATGACACTTCCTGGCAGATTAAAACTGTGTGCTTGGGTAGCTCAGTTGGTAGAGCACTTGCCTGCAAAAGGCAAAGGTCCCAAGTTCCAGTCTCAGTGCGACACATAGTTTCAATCTGCCAGGAAGTTTCATGCCAGTGCACACTCTGCTGCAGAGTGAAAATTTCATTCTGAAGTCCACTACTGTCTGTGGACTTACTGTTGCCAGAAAGTCCAGACACAAATTAAACCACTGAAAGCTTCTTTAGAATGATCAAACATGATATCCATTGGCTTGCAGAAATGGGTTAGGTAACCTCATTGTCTTGATATCTACGCAGTTCCTTAGCAGCTTGCTCACATATTGCATGAGGGACAGGTCGTGCATGAAAAAATCGAGGCTATGCATTTTCCTTCACAATTATGTGTGCTTCACTGTGTTGAGCCCTTTCTACAACTGGTACAAATAGTCCCTTGTACTTACCACGCTAGTCAGAAACGTTAGTGTGAAGCACAATAAACCGTTCAAACGTGTGTGAATTCCTAAGGGACCAAACCACTGAGGTCATTGGTCCCTACTTAAACTAACTTACGCTAAGGACAATACACATGCCCATGCCCGAGGGAGGACTCGAACCTCCAGCAGGACGGCCGTGCAATGTGAATCACAAACACTGATTTGTAATACAACATTTGAAATGCACAAATTGAACAAATCAAATAAATCCAACCCAAATATGTTTGCACTGTTTCTAGAATTGAGTACATGAAATGAAATACTCTTTGTTACAGCCTGAATAGTTGCTGGCACACTATACACGACAAGGACTAGAATTTGACATTCATTCTAGACAGTCAAAATAGGAATAGGCTGCTGTAGTAGTGGGCTGCAGATTCTATTATAAGTGTATTTATTTATCAGGGAAACTGAAGCACCAGTGTCTAGCTGTAGCTCAATCACCTTTCGTTTCACTTTTAAATGAACAAAAAACTTGTCTGCAAAAGCAGAAGTGCCTGATTCAGCTCGCTCCTGATTGAGTGGCGTGGGGCGTATTGCATACATCTGTTAACAGTGTAGTTATGGTTGCTGTGCCCTGACATAATGGTGATTGTCGCCTGGGCCTTGTTTGCTTTGGGCCTTGTTTGCTGCATAAGCACACAGACTGAATGTGGTCATCACATCTGCATTGAAAGCACCTAGCATTATGACAAGGATAACCTCTCTGAGCATGTCTCAAAATGCACTGAGGAGATGATTTTCTACCAGGGTGTTGTAACACACACCGTGTGCCACAAGGCTGAAAGTTCTAACTTCTACTGTTCTTACTATTTGTCTGAGTTCTATTCTTAATTACCTGAACACTATTCTGTACATGACACTTAGTGTCTGACGCACTACGAACAAAAGAAACACGTGGAGCCTCAAAATCGACCTCTGTTTAGCCGTCAATTTTTTTTTGATCGCTGTATAGACAGAACCATTTTTAATTAGGGCCTGGCAGGTCTAGAATCGCAGCATGAATACATGTGTTTGATGCATTCTGTGGGATAGCATCATGTAACATGACTTAACTATAGTTAATTCCACATTAACATTTAAATTTACAATGCCTGGTGAGACCTCTGAGTTCTGCTAGCCAGTGTTTGATTGACTGAGCATGCTGCTGCTTCAGATGAAGCTACATGGATCTGATTACCAGAACGTTTATCTGACAATCTCACAAGACTGTCATACTTGACTCACTCAGGAACACGTAATTTGAAGCAGAGAAGATACATGGTAGGACCAATAGTGGACAAAAAGCAGGCATTGCACTCCATACCTGTAACTTTGAAGGTGGAGAAGCATACCTCCAATTGCGCCCTATAGTACAGCCTGTCTCTGTCTTGGCTGTGGTAGGGACGAAATTTTGGAACAGCTAGTGCTGGCGATGCTGCTGGCTTCTTCAGTAAAGATGTCAGTTGGCTGACAGTGATAGTTTTTACAGTGGTAGTATATATATGTCAATTTTCAGTATGCCAGTAGGCTTACATTTCCTAATTCAAGTTATGTACAGCCATGTCTCACTGGGTATACTGAGCAGCTGATGCAGCAGGATACTACTGCACTTGATTGTTCATAACCGGTAGTACTGTTATCAAGTGCTGCTTAAGACAGTGTCAGTAATATGATAACATATGAATGTGATACAAAGAGTGTAATTACTTATTTCTATGGACAATTGAAATTAATCTGCCAGTATAGAGTATTAAATCAAAATCTTCTTATTTCTATTGATTTCTGTATATATTGTACATAAGTGATTTACTATTGCATTTAATTATTTTACTGCATTGTTGCAGATTTGTATCATGTAAACTTTAATTTGTTTGATTTATGGATTTGATTTAAGCTTTGTTTACAGACACTATTACATAACGTGCTTTTATTCATATTTTCTTGATCAACACATGAAAGATCCCATATCGTCGTATATGATAAAATGGATGCTCAATAAATAATTATAATAATAATAATAACATATCACCAATAGAACCTTAAGGGTGAGCCCTGGAAAAATCCTATTTTTATGTGCAGCATTTTTTAACATATCCTGATTTGTGCTTCTATGGTCCCCCTTACCGCTAAGGTGAATGCTGGAATGGTTTCTTTGATTAAACTATGGCCAATTTCTTGTTGTATCCTCACCTTATTGTATCCTATTTTGTTTACATTTCATTCATACCATATATATTACCCCTGTAATGTGCCTGACATTGCTGATAGTATTGTACTAAATGGTCTATGGATGAATGAATAAATAAATAATAAAATAAAATTGGTAAGCATGGTGAAGCATCTGTACTGATAAAAACAGACTATCTGTCACTCACTTCAGCTTCTTGCACTATTGGTATTTGACAAACAAGCTATGGCAACACATCAACACATGTGACCAGTTTTGTTCAAACTTCCGACTTCTAGGTTTGTGTACAGCTCATATCTGTGAAATTCTCTTGTTCTCACGCTACAATGAGTACGAGATCAGTCTGAGCAGATTTGATGTATGCAGACTGTTCATTGTGTTCGGACTGGCTGTAATGTTAGAGTTACTCATAATCTTTTTTTAACTGTGATCACCTCTGTCATTAACATATTTTGCCACTCTGTTTAACTTCATATCAACATTAGTAACTTGCCGTATGATCCAAGACTGAACTGAAAATGCTCATGAAATCTTTCAGTTCCATAGTTTCTTGAGAGTCAGTGAATCAACATGCAACAAATCGCTCCTTTTTTTCAACAGGTCTCTAACATATTTCTTCTTGTTTTCAACTATACCCAGCAAACCACCACGAGAAGCATGGCAGAGGATAAATTTCAAAACAAAACAAACTTTATTAAATGTGGTTCCAAAAGTATTTAAAAAATTTTTTGAAAAATGTAACAAATAAAAGAAATACAAATATAAGTGTTGAATACACATGTTGTCTAGAATTACATTGCATTACATTAATACTTGTTACCCAGACATGAGTATGACATTTGGTAATAATGTGGAATGTTTCAGTTTAACATAAGTTTTCATTAGACAATTTTTGTCCAGTTACTACTTCATATCTAAAAATCCATTTGTTGAGTAGAAGGAGTTGTCATTCCGAAATTATTTTAATTTGTTTTTAAATGTTAGTTGGCCATCTGTCAAACGTTTTATCCTATTTGGCAAATGACCAAAGATTTTTGAGGCAGCATAATTAACCCCATTCTGTGCCAAAGTCAGACTTAACCCAGAATAGTAGAGAGCATCCGTTCTTCTCGTGTTGTAGCTATTCACTTCACTGTTATTTTTGAATTGGAATGGGTTATTAATAACAAATTTCAAAATGAATATATGTATTGAAAAGGTACTGTGAATATCCTGACTTTGTTAAATAAATGTTTTCAAGGTGATCTTGGATGGGCTCCAGCTATTATTCTGATTACATGCTTTTGTGCAATGAATACTTTTTCTGTTAATGTTGAATTAACCCCAAAATATGATGCCATATGAAAACAGTGAATGAAAATAGGCATAGTAGGCTAATTTTCTGATAATTTTATCACCAAAATGTGCAATAATCCTAATAGCACAAGTATCTGAATGTAACTGTTTCAGCACATTATCGGTGTGTTTCTTCCAATCCAATTTCTCATCAATGCACACACCCAGAAGTTTTGAATATTCTGCCTCTGGCTTAGCAACAGACTTCTGTTAAAAGTCTATGTTTATCAATGGTGTTATGCCATTAACTGTACAGAATTATATATTCTGTATTTTCTCAAAATTCAGTGAGCGTCCATTTGCAGAGAACCACTTAATAATATTATGAAAGACATTATTTACAATTTCCGAAGCCAATACTTGTTTTTTGGGTGTTTACTATTTGGGTATCATCAGCAAAAAGAACTAGTTTTGCATCTTCATGAATATAGAGTATTAAGTCATTAATATATATTAAGAACAATAAGGGATCCAAGACTGAACCGTGTGGGACACCATTCTTGATTCCTCCCCAGTTAGAGGACTCTGCTGATTTTTGCAGACTATCTGTACTGTTAGTTTCAACCTTCTGCTTTCTTCCAATTGAATTAAAACAATTATCCACTGAATTAAACCATTTGTAGACCACAGTACTTAAGCTTATCTAGAAGAATTTCACGATTCACTCTCTCAAAATCCTTTGGGAGATGACAAAATATCCCAATTGGTGATGTTTGGCTATTCAGAACATTTAACATTTGAGCAGTGAACGCATATACTGCATTTTCTGAAAATAAAACTGACATTTGTCAGTACTTCATTTTTACAAACATACCACCCATGATCCATTGGTGGGGAGGCTTGTGTGCCTCAGCGATACAGATAGCCATACCATAGGTGCAACCACAATGGAGAGTTATCTGTTGAGAGGCCAGACAAATGTGAGGGGCAGCAGCCTTTTCAGTAGTTGCAGGGGCAACAGACTGGATGATTGACTGATCTGGCCTTGTGGCACTAACCAAAACGGCCTTGCTATGCTGGTACTGCGAATGGGTGAGTGGAAGGGGAAACTACAGCTGTAATTTTTCTCGAGGGCATGCAGCTTTACTGTATGGTTAAATGATGATGGCTTCCTCTTGGGTAAAATATGCTGGAGGTAAAATGGTCCCCCATTCAGATCTCCGGGTGGGGACTACTCAGGAGGACATTGATATCGTTCTACGGGTTGGAGCGCGGAATGTCAGATCCCTTAATCGGGCAGCTAGGTTAGAAAACTTAAAAGGGGAAATGGATAGGTTAAAGTTAAATATAGTGGGAATTAGTGAAGTTTAGTGGCAGGAGGAATAAGACTTATGGTCAGGTGAATACAGGGTTATAAATACAAATCAAATAGGGGTAATGCAGGAGTAGGTTTAATAATGAATAAAAACGTAGGAATGTGGGTAAGTACCACAAACAGCATAGAGAACGCATTATTGTGGCGAAGATAGATACAAAGCCCATGCCTACCACAGTAGTACAAGTTTATATGCCACCTAGCTGATGACAAAGTGATTGATGAAATGTATGATGAGATAAAAGAAATTATTCACATAGTGAAGGGATACAAAAATTAAATAGTCATGGGTGACTGGAATTCGAGATTAGGAAAACGAAGAGAAGGAAAGGTAGTAGGTGAATATGGAATGGGGGTAAGGAATGAAAGAGGAAGCCTCCTAGTAGAATTTTGCACAGAGCATAACTTAATCATAGCTTACACTTGGTTCAAGAATCATGAAAGAAGGTTGTATATATGGAAGAAGCCTGGAGATACTGGAAGACTTCAGATAGATTATATACTGGCAAGATAGAGATTTAGGAACCATGTTTTAAATTGTAAGACCTTTCCAGGGGTAGATGTGGACTCTGACCGCAATCTATTGGTTATGAACTGTAGATTAAAACTGAAGAAACTGCAAAAAGGTGACAATTTAAGGAGATGGGACCTGGATAAACTGACAGAACAAGAGGTTTTAGAGAGTTTCAGGAAGAGCATTGGGGAACGATTGACAAGAATGGGGGAAAGAAACACAGTAGAAGAAGAATGGGTAGCTTTCAGAGATGAAATAGTGAAGGCAGCAGAGGATCAAGTAGGTAAAAAGATGAGAGATAATAGAAATCCTTGGGTAACAGAAGATATATTGAATTTAATTGATGCAAGAAGAAAATACAAAAATGCAATAAATGAAGCTGGCAAAAAGAAATACAAACGTCTCAAAAATGAGATCGACGGGAAGTGCAAAATGGCTAAGCAGAGATGGCTAGAGGTTAAACGTAAGGATGCAGAGGTGCATATCACTAGGGGTTAGATAGAGATACTGCCTACAGATAAATTTAAGCGACCTTTGGAGAAAAGAGAACCACTTGTATGAATATGAAGAGCTCAGATGGAAACCCAGTTCTAAGCAAAGAAGGGAAAGCAGAAAGGTTCAAATGGCTCTGAGCACTATGGGACTTAACTTCTGAGGTCATCAGTCCCCTAGAACTTAGAACTACTTAACCTAACTAATGTAAGGACATCACACACAACCATGCCCGAGGCAGGATTCGAACCTGTGACCGTAGCGGTCGCGCGGTTCCAGACTGTAGCGCCTAGAACCGCTCGACCACTCCGGCTGGCAAAGTAGAAAGGAGGAAGGAGTATATAGAGGCGATGTTCTTGAGGACAATGTCATGGAAATGGTAGAGGATGTAGATGAAGATGAAATGGGACATATGATACTGCGTGAAGAGTTTGACAGAGCGCTGAAAGGCCTAAGACGAAACAAGGGCCCAGGAGTAGACAACATTCCATTAGAACTACTGATAGCCTTGGGAGAGCCAGCCCCGACAAAACTCTACCATCTGGTGAGCAGTATGTATGAGATAGGCGAAATACCCTCAGACTTCAAGAAGAATATAATAATTCCAATCCCAAAGAAAGCAGGTGTTGACAGATGTGAAAATTACCGAACTATCAGTTTAATAAGCCATGGCTGCAAAATACTAACGCGAATTATTTACAGACGAATGGAAAAACTGGTAGAAGCCGACCTCGGGGAAGATCAGTTTGGATTCCATAGAAATATTGGAACATGTGAGGCAATACTGTCCTTACAACTTATTTTAGAAGAAAGATTAAGGAAAGGCAATCCTACATTTCTAGCATTTGTAGACTTAGAGAAAGCTTTTGACAATGTTGACTGGAATACTCTCTTTCAAATTCTAAAGGTGGCAGGGGTAAAATACAGGGAGCGAAAGGCTATTTACAATTTGTACAGAAACCAGATGGCAGTTACAAGAGTCGAGGGGCATGAAAGGAAAGCAGTGGTTGGGAAGGGAGTGAGACAGGTTTGCAGCCTATCCCTGATGTTATTCAATCTATATATTGAGCAAGCAGTAAAGGAAACAATAGAAAAATTTGGAGTAGGAATTAAAATCCATGGAGAAGAAATAAAAGCCTTGACGTTCGCCGATGACATTGTAATTCTGCCAGACACAGAAAAGGACCTGGAAGAGCAGCTGAACGGAATGGACAGTGTTTTGAAAGGAAGATATAAGATGAACACCAATAAAAGCAAAGCGAGGATAATGGAATGTAGTTGAATTAAGTCGGGTGATGCTGAGGGAATTAGATTAGGACTAACAACGGCCGGCATCACACTGACTATTGTTAGTCGAGCAGCGATCATGTACCAAATAGTTTTATCTTGTGACTTCGGTTTTACATATCTGATGGAATAGAATGACCACGAGTGCAGTTGTTTTTTATTTTTGTGACAATCATTTTATATCAGCTGGTCTGCCTCATGTATCGTTATATCCAAATGGTTTATAAATGTTAAGCTACATTCAGATTCGATGATGGCACGTTTAGTGTGTTGAAACATTATCCAGTAAACAGTATTTAAGCGATCTTGGCTTTTGAGCTATTTCTATAAAAATACTTTTTTCTTTTGACTTTTTATTAACAAACTTTTCATTGGTTTGATAGGAATAGAGTCTTCCTGTGCTTTTGGCTGCCCTATTTCGCTTTTAACTATATTCCAAACTGTTTTAGTTTTATTATCAGATGTGCTAATAGCAGACATAATGCATATACTTCTGGACTTTTTAATAACTTTTCTTAATACAGTGCAGTAGTTTTTATAATGTTTGATTGTTTCTGTATCATTACTCCTTATAGCTACAACATACATCTTTCTCTTCTGTTTACAAGATATTTTTATCCCTTTAGTAAACCATGACTTTTTAGATGGCTTCTTACAATTAAGTTTCACTGTTTTATTAGGGCAGCTGTTTTCAAATGTACTCACAAAGGTATACTGTAACTAGCTGTGGGCCATGATCAGACAGACCTTTCTTAACAGGAAAAGTTATTATTTTATTACATTTATCTTGGTCTATAAAAACATTATCTATCAGTGTGTCGCTTTCCTGTATCACTGAAGTAGGAAAATCAATAGCTGATGCGTAATTGAAAGAACGAAGTAATACTTTAAGGTCATATTTTCTATCAGATTCTTTCAGAAAATCAACACTGAAATCCACATAAACAATAAGGCTCTCCCTTGTCTGACAGATACCACAACAAAGAATCCTTTTTTTTTCAAAAGTAGCTGAAAATTTCGCAGTGGGGATCTACACACAGCTACAGTTATAAAATGATCATTATTTAGTTTAAGCTCACATGCACACCAATCTTCTAAGCAAACAAGAAGCTCAGCTACTTCTTATTAATCCTATTTATATTCTGATGCAATGTACTAACATTATTTTATGAGAATCTAGAACAAACTCAACCTGCTGGAAGCCCTGGAAATTAACAAACATCTTGCTCACAGACCAGATCTCATCCTAAATGACCAGACACAGCTCAACACTTCCCCTCTCCTAAACTTCATATAATTATCTCTGTTGTTCATTACTTCCCACACTCTCTCTTCCTACATATTCCCATTTTCCTGTATTCATTAAGTTGTTTAGTTATGTTGAAGTTGTCTTTGTATTCCATATAGACTGTAGTTTCAATAGTTAAGGCTTTCTTTTAACTGGTACTTGTATTACTGTCCATGTTTAACACCCCTTGTAGTTGTCTCATCAAATACTGTTCATATTTTACTTTGCTCATTTATTTAATGAAAACAGTAACACAGCCACTGCTTTGATTATAATGTTAATGTTAAAATGCAGTACCACCACACTCTCGAACTGTAGGTGCCCTCAAACACCTCCATTTTCATGCATTTATTTATTTCTGTTTATCTTCCTGGTATTGCTTAAGTTCCTTACATAATCTGTAGTTACATTGATAATTGTCTCTTCTTTTAATTGGTTTGTGTACCAATCTCCATGTTTCATACATCTTGATGTAGTCTTGTCTAGTACTAATTTTATTTTATTAGTTTTGTTTATTAATAGAAACTGTTATGTAGGTGTGCTATTCCTATTTTGTGCTAAAGGTTTTCCTGTCTACTCCATTGTTCTTTATGTACTGTTCAATTTTTACTTTTTCATTGCAAAGATGTTACTTACTGTATGTTTCTTGTTTCTACTTCAGTCTACACGTGTTTCTTCTCTTCCAATGTTGTTTTCAAACATTTTAACTTCTTTGGTGATAATACTCAGTAAATGTCTGACGATGGCCTTGTAAGCCGAAAACCAGTTAACAATAAAACTAACATTGTAGAACAAATGCAAACTGGTGCTTTTCATTTGTTAATCTTGTGATATTTTAACATCTGTGGTACGTGCCTATCTGAGCTTCTCATTAACCTTAATTTCATTCAATGTTGAATAATTGGACACTGATCTTAGTTTAAAAAAGAGGTACTCCCCTGAGTTTCAGTGCCTCCCCCCCCCCCCCATTAAAGATTTCTCTACCCTCCCCTTTTCGACTGAGATGCAGGCCATGCCTTGTGAAGTTCCACCTGCCAATAATATCAACAGGAACCGAACCTATGACTGACTAATTAGCCGCCCAAAGCAGTTTATCTAGCTTCATATTGACCCTCCTGACAGAGCTGTTTAGTTGGGGCCCATCATATTGCATGAAAGCAGGAACCAAGTCAACATTTGTATGGTTCATTGCAGATGCTATTTTTACTAGGTCACACTCAACATTGTAGGCTTGATCCCTATCAATACTGTTTCCTGTTCCACCCACTATCACAACATGATCCTGCTTTGTAAAACCCTTGCACAATGATCCTACATCACTATCACTTGGCTAAGACATGAACTCGGCTTGAAAAAAAATTTGTGACCTGGTACTAGTCACCTAATTTTTCCTTCATGATCAGGCCCACATCTCTTCTATGGCTACCTTACATATACCTGAGTCTCTTTCTTCGTTAAATGAGGTAACAAGGCAAATCTATTGTTTGCGCCAATGATAAAACTGTCAGATGCTGTTCTCTTTCTGTAGCCCCTGTTCCTTGCTACCACTTTTTAACATGTTCACTCTTTACTCCCCTTAACCTCATCAATTTCTCCCTAGCGCTATCCTGTTCAGCCTTAAGTCTCTGATCTTCCCTTCCTGTTCAGCTATTTTCCTATCCCTTAAACATTCTCTGCAGTACCATGGAAGAGACTCATTTACTTCCCCAATTCCCATGCCACTACGCACCCCGTACATACAACATGAACAAATGATACAGAGATACATTCTTATCGTACAGATACCACAGATAACCATTGATATTTCATTATTAAACAAACTTCGTTAAATGTGCATTTAAAAATTATTAATAAATAATCTTAAAAATGTCAAAAATGGTGCTGTCTTGAAGATGTACTTTTGTATTTGCTGCAGTTCCGCCTCCTCTCGTTCCTCTTTCGATGGGTAAGTTACAGGCCTAATGCGAAAATGGGAAGTGAAGTTAGGTGAACTGTGGCACAGTACAGCGTAATTTCTTGTAAAACAGATGTACTTGGCTAGCTTGTCACTCCTGTGAGCATCGATAATAGGTTTTGTGCGGAATTTCACTGGAATATTCGCGCAAACAAAGTTGGCCCTCGGCGAGGTGTCAGATGGCAGCGGTTGGAAATGGGGAGTGCGAGAATACATAGCTTCTGTCATACTCACAAATTTCTTCTGTGCCGGCTTCTTTCCATATGGTGACTCATTTGATTTGTACAGTTTAATGAACGTTACCGTCTCCATTTATTAGGGCGTTTTCTGCTTGGTGAACACAAACAATTATGCCTTTGCCTTCCTGAACAATCAGGCTTTAGTGACTGAGACCCATTAGGTGACTGCACATCATCGATGACGATGGCACTCATTTCATCACAGAGCAGTTTTGGTGAACTGGAGATGTCCTACAGCACTCCTTCACCTTCAAAACATTCCGTTCCACCATCACTCATATCACTCCTGTTTTTTAAAACAACATGACAATAATAAATGCTTCTCTTGCGTTGGTTTATGTAGTTTTACGCCAGTTCCAATATAATTGGGGCACATGCCTTCTTTGTTTTTCGACGTCGGGTTGCCAACTGATAACCGGTGGTTAGGCAACTGTCAAGTAATAACGGGCAACAGGTGCGAACTGAAGACAGGTTCAGCCAATCAGCTGTTCTTGTTTGTACACGTTCCCGTGTTGTTATGCTTGCTGGTGGAAGTGAGTGTCATGCTTGATTAGATAACGCATAATGACGTCTTACTGAAGTTCGTTTTTGCAGTAGGGCAAAGTGTTTAGGCCTTTGGATGCAAGAAAAATGACTGACACAGAAGAAATAGATGGAAATACTATTCTGGCAGAAGCCTTGAGAGACCAGGTTAGAATAAACGTCTCCAATGTATAGGTGAAAGACTTGTGTGATGTCTGGAAACATAACGTAATAACAATAATCATATTTCATTGCGTCTTGGTTACGTATAGTTGCTAACACTTGTATTATGAATAAATGTAAGTCGCCTTGAAAACAACGTAAAGCAGACAGTACGTAGAAAGTACTGAATACATCGCGTTTTTTCGACGTGACATGTTTTCAAACTATATTTCGCTGAATATGAACTGCATCCAAGGACAAATCGACAATCCTTAAGGCAGCGTAAATATAATTAAAATTACATTGCCTAGTATTCAGCAAAACAAATTAACCCTAGAACCTTAAAGAGGGGGGGGGGGGGGGGGGAGGAGGGATATTACATTGCTACAGAGCGAGCTGAAAATTTTGTACTCCACGCTTGATTCAAAGAAAATCATAATTTATAGGTTATGCATTAGTCAATTACAGTTATTAGATCTCCAATGGCATGTTACATACCAAATTAAGTACAAAATTGCCTGTTTTATACCCTCCTGCAATCATAGATTTTGCAAGGGTTTAGTAAACAAGGGTTTATATTGAAGTAGTTCCCATATTGTACCTAGGACCACAGTTAACACTGTACCTCGAAGTGACCACCTGTCAGCTTTTTCCACATTCTGTTTAACTGAGTTTATTGTCAAAAGTGCACACTTTTTGAGTCGCTGTTCGTATTGCAAGATACATAAATTTTCTTATAACTTATTCAACAACCTCCAGTATTATTTTATAGAAAGTAATAGACAGCATTATTCTACCATTTTTTAATGCTTGAAGTTGATGTCCTTTGTTATGATAACTTGATTTAACTGTCAAACTATTACTGGAGAAATATTGGTTTCTCCTTTAATTTATTTACAATATAACATGGTATTGCACCCAGAAAACGTTTAACTGACTCTGGTTGCAGAAGCCTAAACAATTATATTAGTGTTAATTATCTGTTATTTTTCCGTTTTAAAATCTTGACTTCATTTATGTTTACTTTTATGTCTGTTGTGAATTCCACAGTGATGGGATATAAATCCCCACTTGCACAGGGTTAACGTATAAATAAATAATCATTGGTGCATTCTAAATTCTAATCATGCTATTTTTGTTACATTGTGGATTTATATCATTGCTTTTGTAAGAGACTGTTCCGTGTGCCATTTGTGTGATGGTATTTTTTGGATTACATTATGGATCTTCCCTTTGTAAGAACTAATGTGTGTTGTGCTTCTTGTAGACTATAGTGTAGTTGTAACATACGGTTTTTGTTTCCTTTACTGCCTTTTTTTCATTTAAACATGAAATATTTGGTTTTTGCAAGTTTATTTTAATGTGTATAAGTTATTTTGCTTTTTTGATTTGTTCACTCATTGAGTTCTTCAGAAGAATTATCAACTAACTCCTGCCAAGGAAACAGGCCTTAAGTCAATCAATCAATACAGTATTGCAGCTAGCAAAAATTGGCCATGAAATCATGCAACAGTCATTCCATTGGCTTGAGGCAATGTTTTATGCTTGAGAGAAATGTCTTCCAGCAAAGCAAACTTTACTGGGTGTTGTATGGTTCTGTGTGTGATTCAAGTGGTGGTCAGTTTTTTCCTCCATGTCTGTGTACCAATCCCTGTATTCCTTTGACATTTTTCATTATTAATATTTCCTTTTCCTCTATATTTTTTGTTCTGGTGTAACTCATTTGCTTTTTGCCGTGATTTATGCATTCATTTGCAACTTTTGTTTTCGTAAGTTAAGTTTAGTAGAAAGGCCCTGGTAGAATGTAAATAATTAGCTCATTGTTACTTCTGAATACTATCCCACATCATGTGATGCTCCTCATGTAGGCTTTCGAGTTTGTTTATCCCATCTAGTGCTTACATCCTTAACTCCTCAATTTCGCCCCCCTCCCCAGGGGTATCACAGTTATTTTGTGGGTTTGTATGTGGCGCACACAGGGCCCCGAGCTATTGCAGCCCTTTATTTCTTAACTGACTGCATTTCCCCTTCACCGTGCCCCGTCCTCGCTCCTTCCCTGCTGACCCCTCCTTCCTCTCTCTCGGTGTTCTGATTTATGTCAACCTGGCTTTTGACCTATTTCCCTGTATTGCTTTCAATTTTGTTCCTTCTGTCTGTTCTATTTCATTCTTTTTTGGCATTTAAGTCCCTGCTTGAGGTTTGACCTCCACTCCCAAATTTTCTGTTCTTAGCGCGAGCCATTTCGGGAAGAACTTGCTCCCTGATGTCTACAGTGTGGATTCCTCTTCCCCCTTCCTGCCCTGCTCGAGCCCTTCCCCCCACCCTCACTCTGCTAGGTCATCAGCACTTGAAGCCATTCTGTGTGGTGGGCTGTTATGTACCTGTCTGGGTGAGCCTGATGACAAAACAGGGATCACAATACTGATACCCAAGCTGTTCCCTCCCAGTGTATGCCAAGAAGTGGTTGCTTGTCTTCCTGGAACATCGGAAATCCTGAAAACGTTCACCATACCATGTGGCCCTTGCTGTTGTTGGGTGGCGCTCGTGGGGAGAGCCTTGGTCGGAGTATGTTATATCAGAGCAGATGCTTGGAGCATGAAGTATATCAAGCTGCAAAACTTTGGCTGTTTTCAAACAGCCTCTCTTCAAATGGTAAAGGATCATTCAATGCTGCTTCATATGACCCGGCAGCCTTCCCTTCCCTGGCTACATCGTGGGAGGTGAGCCTAGTTCCCTGTCTTAGGATGAAATACTTTCCCTGTTACCTTGTCTGCACTAGGACAGACAGGGACACATTCACCACCACAAAGCTATTGGTTTCTGTGGAGAATATCGAGGAAAAGTTTGGTGAAGTGGAGTGTCTCAGTAAGATGTGTTTGGGCTCCCTGCTGGGCAAAGCTGCTTCTGCTGCCCAATATGCAGCTCTTCATGCTTGTGATCACCTTGGCAATGCCAGGTGTCTGTTGCCCTCACCAGTCTCTGAATATGGTCCAGGAAGTGATTTTCATAGGAACCTCATCCTGCAAAGTGATGAACTCCAGGCTAATCTGGAATGATGCAGCATTCATTTTGTTAGACTTGTGTAGAAGGTTCGTAAAGACAACAGCACCAATATTGGCGCCTTCATTCTGGTTTTTGATAAAGATACCCTCCCACAGAAGGTCAAGGTTATGTGCTACAGATGTGACGTGAAGCTGTACTCCCACCACCCATGTGAAGCTTTCGGTGCTGGCGTTTTGAGTATATGTCTTCCCGCTATACGGTGGACCCTCTGTGTGGTGACTGTAGACATCCACTCCATGAGGGAAGCCCCTGTGTACCGCCACCTGCGTTTATTAATTGTCATGACCGCCACCCTCCTTGCTTGCCAGACTGCCCAGCTTACAAGAGAGAAAAGAAGATCGAAGAGTACAAGTCCCTGGATTGTCTATCTTATGCTGAGGCTCGCCAAATATGTGACAGACTACACCCAGTGTCACTTTCTTCAACTTTTGCCCCCCCCCCCCCCCCCAGAGGTGCCATCCCCCCCTCGCAACCTGATTCTGACATCTTATTTATGAATGTCACCCCATTCTTGTTGATGATGACCACTGACTGACATGATGGCGCTTTGGCTTCTTTATGTCTAACCTGGACTCTCACCACACGATAATCCAGTGGAATTGCAACTGGTATTATCGTCACCTACTGGAAATACAACACCTTGTTTCCTCCTATTCTGCAGTCTTTGTTGCTCTTCAAGAAATGCACTTACACAATGACCACTCTCCAATGGGCATTCTGTCAGAACCGTTACGGCTCCAGGATGACACCTGGAGGGGTCTGCACTTTGGTTCTTGCTGATGTCATTTGTGACTGGATCCCCCTTCATACCAACCTGGAAGCAATAATGATTAGAGTACAAATGATTCTGGCAATAATCACTTGCAATGTCTCCCTCCATCCAGGCTACTTCCTTTTGTTGAACTGTTTACCATAATACAGTGACTCCCACCCCATATCTCCTCCTCAGGGACTTCAGTGTGTGCCACCCGCTGTGAGGGAATGCCACTGCGACAGGTAGGGTCTTCTAATTGAGCAACTTATTACAGACTCCGATTTGTGTCTCCTCAATGACTACCCACTTCAGTGCTGCTCGTGGGACCTTTACTGCTATCAATGTCACGATCTGCTATTGTGGCTTCCCTGCATTAGTCACCCCATGATGATCTTTGGCAGTGACCACTTCCGGTGATTATATCGGTTCCCTGCTACCACCAGGCAGACAGGCCCCTACGTTGGGCATTCTGCTGGGCCAATTGGCCTTTATGTATGTCTGCTGTGCACTTCGATGCCTCTCTCTTGAATTGCATTGATGCAGTCATGCAGGGTATCTCTGCCACTATTCTTCATGCTGCTGGCACTGCTGTCCCCTATCCACAGGTTCCCCTCATCGCTGACCGCTACCATGGTGGACCAAGAACGTAGCAGTCACTGTCCAGAGTGCTGCAGAAATATAAGCGACACCATTTACAGACCAAACCCTTTGGTTTCAAGCGTCTCCGTGCTCCTGCTCCTGCTCCTGCTCCTGATTACCATGACAAAAGTACTTTGTAAACTGCTTGAGAGGATGGTTAGCTTCCTATTATGTTGGGACTCGAATCTTGTGACCTTTTGTCCTTGTATCAGTGTGGTTTCTGGGAAGGATGATCTGCAACTGACCATTTACTTAGTTTGGAAACAGCAATCCGACAAGCTTCTACTAACCGCTGGCACCTTGTTGTGGTCTTATTTGACCTACATAAGGCATATGACATGGCTTGGTGCCATCAGATTTTATTTACCCTCCATGACTGGGTCTTTCACGGCCCTCTTACAATTTTAATCTGTGGGTTTTTATCCCAACGGCTCTTCTGGGTTTGAGTTGGCACTTCACTCAGCACCCCTCGGATTCAGGAGAAAGGTACCCCATAGGGTTCCATGTTAAGTGTCACACTCTTCCTCATAGCCATAAATGTGCTTGTAACCTCTTCTGGGCCTCTGGCTACCCTGGTGTTGTATGTTGACGATTTTTGCGTCTGGTGCAGCTCCCCTTCAGTAGCATCTGCTGAGCGCCAGCTCTGAGGCGCTATCCGATGGGCCTCTGCATGGGCTGTCTCCCATGGCTTTCAGTTATCTCCCTCCAAAACACAGGTTATTCATTTTTGTCATCAACCCACAGTATGCACTGATTCAGAACTTTATTTAGCTGACCAGCTCCTAGATGTTATCTTGGGCCTTAGTTTTGATAAAAAGTTGACCTGGCTGTCCCATATTTGCCACCTGAAGGCTACGTTCATGTGGAAGCTTAATGCTCTCCACCTCCCTTATGTTAGTCAGGTTTTGCCACAAATATATTTTTCCCCAATTCGCTTCAGTACCTCCTGATCAGCTGTTCAGTCAATCCATCCAATATACAGCAGTCTTATGTAACACCAAATTTCAAAAGCTTCTATCCTCTTCCTGTCGAAACCATTCAGTGTCCATGTTTCATTCCTTCGAGGCCATATTTGAGACATACCCTTATAAAAGGCTTCCAGCATATAAACATATATTAGATGTCAACAGATCTCTCTATTTCAGAAATGCTTTTCCTGCTATTGCCAGTCTACAGTTTATATCCCCCTACTGCAGCCATACTCAATTATATTGCTGTCCAAATAGCAGAACTCATCTATTGCTTTTAGTGTCTCATTTCCTGATTTCATTCTCTCAGCCCCACCTGACTTAATTCCACTTTATTCCATTACCATTGCTTTAATTTTATTAATGTTTGTCTTATAATAAATTTTTAAGGCACTATCCATTCTGTTCAGCTAATTTCCAAGTAATTTGCTCTGTCTGACAGAATTATATGGTCATCAGGAAACCTCAAAGTTTTTATTTCTTCTCCCTGAAACTTAATTTCCTTTCAGAATTTCTTCTTGGTTTCCTTTACTGCTCACTCAGTGAAAAGATTACATAATGTAGAGGATAGGCTACAACCCTGTTATATTCCATTTTCAGACACTGATTCCCATTCATGTCTTTCCAACTCTTATAATTGCAGTCTGGCTTTTGTACAAATTGTAAATAACTTTTTGCTCCCTGTATTTTATCTTTGCTACTTTCATAATATGGGTAAGTACATTCCAGTCAATGTTGTGAAAAGTTTTTTCTAAATGTACAAAACCTATAAATATAGGTTTGCCATAATTTCTAAGATAAGTTATGAGGTCAGTGTTTCCTTGTATACTCCTACATTTCTTTGGAACTCTAACATATCTTCCCCAAGGTTGGCCATTACCATTCTTCTGTGAATAATTTATGTATTTTACAGCTATGACTTATTAAACTGATCGTTCCATAATATTAACACTTGCCTTCTTTGGAATGGAATGATTCATTATTCTTGAAGTGTCATATATCTTGCACCAGGGAGGAAATATTTTTCATCATGTCTGGCTGCCCCAAAAATCAACAGTTCTGAGGGTATGTTGCCTACTCCAGGAGCCCTGCTTTAGTTTAGGCCTTTAAGTCCTCTGTCGAATGCTTAGCATAGTATCATATCACCTATCTTATCTCTAACTTCCTCTTCCCATTCTGTATTATTTTCTTAAAGTCTATTTCCCTTGCATTCTCTGCTTTTGAAAGTCTAAGCCTTGTCTCTGCAGCCACAGCTTTCTCTATTAAGTTATCCTCGTCATCTCCATGTATGAAGAATGTCCCATCTCACTGATCATATTGTTTCAATAGAATTTTCTCAATCATACCCTTATTTTACTCCCTATGATTGCACCATTGAAAATGTTTTGGAGAAGGATATCATATCTAATCAAGTGACCAATGAGTTTTGCTTTCTACTAGCCTATAACTTTCAGTAGTTCTTTCCCTTCCGTATTGCTTCATTTTTTTGCCAGTCCAGCTAGTTCTGGTAATTGTCCTCCAAAGCCACATTTCCGCATCTTCAAAGCAAACTGTTTTTCTCATGTTCAAGTTTCACATCCATATGCCAGAACACTCCAAACAAAGGTCTTTACAAATCTTTTTTTAGTGTGGAATCTGCTGAAGTTATCAGTAGAAGGTTTTTGTTACTTTGGAAGGCTCTTATAGCCAGTGCTATTCTTGTCTTGAGTTTCTTGAAACCTCTATCGTTTTCATCCAAAGTGCTGCTGAGATAGCGAAATACAATAATTTAGAGTTGCATTTTTGTGCCAGTCTTATAAGCACTTCCTTTCTTGCCTTTAACATTGACTTTGTCTTTCTGGTATTTACCTGTGTTTTTGTTATCTCTTGATTTAAGTCCTTAAACATTTTTAGTTTCGTCTCTGAGTCTGCCACTGTTGCAGTGTCATTGACAAAGCTGATGCAGTGAATACAGGAATCATTACATTTGATTCCAGCTGTCATTTATTTAGTTATTGTCTCTTCAATGAACATATTAAATGACCAAGATGATAGAGAATACCCACGTCTTTCTTTGCTTCTGGCTTTTTGCTTCTTTCTTGCTACCAGTAAAATCCAGTTCAATACTTTGACTTTAGTTATACTCAAAATTACTCACCTCTTCTTCCAGCCAAGACCAACTTTGTACATTGCTTGAAATAACTTCCAATCAACCATATCAAATGCCTTTTCTAAGTAAAAAAAAACTGTACATGTTTTAATGTTTACTTCTAATCTTACTTCCAAAATCGGCCTATTATCAGAGTTACTTGTTCCTTTCCCAGTCCTGAAGCCATATTGATTATTGGCTAAGTTCCAATCTATTTCCTTTTAACAGTAACATTTTTGATGAATGTGACAGAAAGACTAGTGTTGTATAATAACGGTCCTTTGCATTCTCCCCCCCCCCCCTCCCCCCCTCTCCCAACCCCTGAATAATGGAAGAGTTCTACTTTTAGTAGAGTCAGGTGGTATTATGTCCCGCTCATACATTTAAATACCCCAGTAAACAAGTTATTTTGATGTTGTCAGTACAGTTTTGTAGGAACTTTGCAGAGATGTCATCTATAGCAGTTGCTTATCTGTACCTGAAGGAAATGGGTACCAGCAGGAGTGCATACATAATATACAGTACATGGAGTGTGGTAGAAAAATCCTTACTTTATTTTGCTGGGCAGAAATACATTATGGTCTGCACTGGTCAGAGGTTCGACACATGCTAAATTGTCACAGATCTTATCATTCTAGTGAATGTTTATTTGGTTAGTCACAGGTTACATATAGTTGCTGTGTCACTATAGAGCTCCTTTTTTCCCCTGTCCCATAGTGTGGAGCATGGGAGAAGGGAAGCTTTGCTAGGAGATGAAGTCTGCAGTTATGCCGGAGATCTCATAGTCTCTGAGGTGGGAAGGAGGCTTGAGGGCATGTCCATATGGGAAGTAGCTGGTATCAGTGCACTGTCGTCGATAGCAGCCTCAGCAGTGGTTGTAGACGGTGGAGTTTCCAATGGTGTAGTTCTATTGACAGCTGTAGCTGGACACTCACATTGTAAACTAGGGCAGTTATGATGAGAGAGCCCTTAGTATTGAGCTGGAACATCAGTTACATTATGTCTGTGTTGGCTGGTATAGGCATGGTGTGGTGATAACATTGCAAAAACATGCTGGCCCCAGATCTCCTGTCTTTGCACTGCTCGAGGACGACCATGTTTTCATTGACAAGCGTCACAGATATGTCCTCGGGGAGAAAGTAGGAGAGGTTGAGCTGCAGTGTGAAAGGGGTAGAAGCTGGTTGGTCAGGTGCAAGGCTGGATGGCGGCTGAAGAGATCATTCTGCGATGGACTAAGCTGTCTTCAATCTGTTAACAGAACTATCAGTCATTTGGCCTCAATCATGATGTCAAATGTATTTGTGCCATGAGTAATAACTTTGAGGGCTCTGTATGGCGGATGCAGGGGTCACACCCCAGGGTGTGCGAGATTGTGGATGAGATTAAAGATTTGTTTATGAAAAGGTTTTGGGACAACTGATCAGACCTAGTCGCAGGACACATCGCGCCAAACTGATTTGGTGAAACCGGGGAAGGTATGTTGTTCAAGTTTGAAGCCTCTGGCCAGGTCATGAAAAAGGTTATGGAAGTCTTGATCCACGTCTTGTATCTTAGCGATCCAGTCGTAATTGAGCTGGGCAGAGGAAGAGGTGATGCATGACAAATAGTCTGCAACAGTGTTGGCAGCGCCTTTGATGCAGCGTGCGTTGGTCGTGAACTGTGAAATTAAATTGAGGTATTGAAAACGCCTGTGGGAGGGGTCATCAGACGGGCTGTGTAATGCCCCAGGCAGAGTACGGTGATCTGTGTAAACAGTAAAAGGTCTGCCCTGTATATATTTTCGAGAGTAGCAGATGGCCTTGTATAAATAGCAAGTGGCTCACAGTCAAAGTTCGATCACTTACACTGAATGTCTGAAAGTTAATGAGTGAAAAACTGCAGAGGCTTGGGAATGCCAGCTATCTCCTGTTGTAACATGGCACTGATAGTGAGGTCACTTGCGTCCGCTGTTATAGGAAGGTGGGCATTAGGAGACGGATGAGCCAGTGTAGTAGGGTGCAGTAAGTCATCCTTGATTTTATCGAAGTTGGTATACATAGGATGTGCCAACTTGGGGCAGTGTCTTCCCACAGTATTCTTCCCATGCAGAAGTTTGGTCAGAAGGAAGAAGAATCTGAGCTGCATATGAGATGTGTCTCTTGTAGAAGTTTATGATGCCTAAAAATCTGCATAACTCTTGGTAGATGGAAGAAGGTGTTAAGAGTCTGGTTGGTCTTCTCTGGTGTCAGGCGGATGCCTGAGGTGCCTATGAGGTGGCTGACAAATGGCACGTGGGCTTGCCGTAACTGACATTTGTCTTCGTTGATGAGAACCTCACAGGCAGCTAGTCTGTCGAACACTTGTTTTAAGTGAGCCTTGTGTTCTTCCACTGATTGTGGGAATATAAGAATGTCATCTATGTAGGCATAACAAAATGGTAGACTGAACAAAACTTTTTCAATAAAACGTTGCTACGTTTTTAAACTGTAAAACATATACAAAACTGAGACCTGAGTTTCTCCTGGCGTATACAACTTTCAAATAACTTCCGGGAATTCAGCCAGGTAACACTTCCAGCGACCGCCTGAAAATCAAGGCCTTGAAAATGGCGGGGTGTTCTCCCGCCGAAATATCGGCGGTCGCTGGAAGTGTTACCTGGCTGAATTCCCGGAAGTTATTTGAAATATACAAAACTCAAAGACTCCTAAAAGTGTAATTATCGCTATCTTTGGTATGTCCTCTTCTGCCTTGGGAATCTGGAGGTACTTCATTTTGCAGTCAAGTATGCTGAATATTTTGGTGCCTGCCAGCATGTGGGCGAATTCCTGTAAGTTAGGGACTGGATAACTGTCTATAATAGTTTGGTAATCGAGCCACTGGTAGTCGCCATGTGGGCACCATCATTTGTTTTTTCTTAAAACAAGCTTTATAGGGGCATCCAGGGACTATCCAATGGGTGAACGATGCCTGCCTCCATTAGTTTGTCGATGGTGGCCTTCGCCACTCTAAGTTTTTTTTTTTTTGGGGGGGGGGGGGGAGGTATTGAGGTCTATGTCAGACAGGTGAACTGAGTGTAGTGTTTATACAGTGAACAGTACCATCGCGGACAGCACAAACTGCATGTGGCCTGATCGTTGGGTGCACATCTGTGGCCAGAAACACACCGCGTTCTAGAGCAGGGTCACTGTGTAGAATAATGGATACACTAATATATCTAAAAACAAAGATGATGTGACTTACCAAACGAAAGCGCTGGCACGTCGATAGACACACAAACAAACACAAACATACACACAAAATTCAAGCTTTCGAAACAAACTGTTGCTTCATCAGGAAAGAGGGAAGGAGAGGGAAAGACGAAAGGATGTGGGTTTTAAGGGAGAGGGTAAGGAGTTTGTGTGTCTATCGACGTGCCAGTGCTTTCGTTTGGTAAGTCACATCATCTTTGTTTTTAGATATATTTTTCCCATGAGGAATGTTTCCCTCTATTAATTCATAATGGGTACACTGTCAGAATTGCACACTGAAGTTGGATATAGCGCTCCACCCACCTGTTCAGATACCTTGCAGATAGGCTCTGGTAGTATGTTGGCACCCTCTAAAGAGGCAGACCTGCGGTGTGGCTGTTGCAAACATGGTAGGACAGCAAGTTTGTGCTTGGAAGCATGAAATGATGCAGCAGTGTCAGCAATGCACTGCTAAAGATCCATGATTTTTCATCTCATGATGTCATTTGTGGTGCATAGCAAAGAATACCTGGAGATCAGAGAGAAAATTTCACTGAAGAGTGCTCAGCATTTTAGGTGGTGATTCAGTGGTGGATCTGTGTGTGATGAAGAGGTGGGAGGTGGACAAGAATATTTGGTGAGAACTTTGCCGATAACTCTAATGATTGGCTGCTGACCATTATGACCTAATAACAAACAACACACGAGGTCAGGAGGCAGGTGATAGTGATGCAGAAAATCTGCTCCAAGGACTGGCTCATCTGTCCTGGCGACAAGGAAGTCCATTGCATGCGACACTCTGCCCACAGGTCCAACATGATTGACGCAGAACTTTATGGAAGCAAGATTTTGTGTGACTCGAAAACCAACATGGCATGTATAAAGCTCAGTTGACTGAGATGATGATGATGATGATGATGATGATGATGATGATGAGGGGGATGATGATGATCCATCTCCGTGAGTGGCGTATAAGCAGTCAAAAGTGCACACCACGGCTGACACGAATGTGATGTCAGACATGGGTTGGCACAATGTAGATAGAATATGTTGCAGTGAATGCTGTGAAAATTAATAGGTGCGGAGCATGTAAGCACTGTACACAGAATACAACTGAGAGGTGTGAGATGTGAGGTGTGTGGCGGTGGTTAGGTTGAAAATGGTACACAGCATGGGAGGCGCAGCTGGAATGTGTGTGATGTTACTGTTCAATTACTGGGACCACTTTTGAGTGGGAAGAATGGTGCAGTTATTGCATAATGAGACTTGGGGTTTTTGCCATTGTAATTTGCTATCCATTCATTGAAGCAGGATTATTTGACAGAGTCCATTGTTGATGCGTTGGAAACGCGCCGTTAAAAGCATCTGTATGGCATTGTCACTGGAGAATATCACTCGAAAAGTCACTGGAAAGGTTCGGAACTCCGCACTCAGGCACAGGAACCAGAGCAGAGGAAAAACTAGGAGCACATGAGGTATGTGAGGTAATGGGAGAGTTGTGGCGCCCTGGAAATATTCTAAGTTCAGAGTTGGTGTGGCCGTGCAGGCGCCACTCGGCGGGTCGCTTCCTGGCAGCAACCATGTGGTGCCAAACATTAGCTTAGCAAGAGGGGTAGCCCCGGTGCGTGGTCCAGCCATGTGGCTGGGAATTCCATGGTGATGCTGTGTCGATGAAGAAGACACACCGGGAGTGCCAAAGATGGTGGACTTTGTGAAACCTTAATTGACATTTCACAGTTCGCATAGAAATTAATGAATCATGATACCTCAAAAAGAAATGTGTACATTACCATTATTTGCACAATGTTTAAAGTTTAGTATCTGACTATAAATTATACAAGTAACACCCAGCAACAAATTTCCAAAATCTAAACGGTTCATCCGATTTTTGTCAATCGACACGTCATTAGAAAGCTATTAGTGTAAACCTAAATAGGTATAAGTTATAGGTGTGTAACTTGAATAGTACATGAGTTATTGGAGGTCAAAGTGGCCAATTACTATAGATCACATCAGGCCATAATTTCTCCACAGTTACACGGAAAAACGGTAGCAGCATGCTTATAAATATATTTATCCATGTATGTCTTTGTTTATATCCTATATATACTATTCATGAAGAAATTGGTAAAATATTTACTGTGTTTTAGAAAGCACAGAGACATTAGACTACTGGCCTACTTTTGCTTGCTTATTCCTTTGATGTATGTTTATTTAATTTGTTTATGTATGAACCATGGACCTTGCCGTTGGTGGGGAGGCTTGCGTGCCTCAGCGATACAGATGGCTGTACCGTAGGTGCAACCACAAAGGAGGGGTATCTGTTGAGAGGCCAGACAAACATGTGGTTCCTGAAGTGGGGCACCAGCCTTTTCAGTAGTTGCAGGGGCAACAGTCTGGATGATTGACTGATCTGGCCCTGTAACACTAACCAAAACAGCCTTGCTGTACTGGTACTGCGAACGGCTGAAAGCAATGGGAAACTACAGCCGTAATTTTTACCGAGGGCACGCAGCTTTACTGTATGATTAAATGATGATGGCGTCCTCTTGGGTAAAATATTCCGGAGGTAAAATAGTCCCCCATTCGGATGTCAGGGCGGGGCCTACTCAAGAGGACGTCTTTATCAGGAGAAAGAAAACTGGTATTCTACGGATCATAGCGTGGAATGTCAGATCCCTTAATCGGGCAGGTAGGTTAGAAAATTTAAAAAGGGAAATGGATAGGTTAAAGTTAGATATAGTGGGAATTAGTGAAGTTCGATGGCAGGAGGAACAAGACTTTTGGTCAGGTGAATACAAAATCAAATAGGGGTAATGCAGGAGTAGGTTTAATAACGAATAAAAAAAATAGGAGTGCAGGTAAGCTACTACAAACAGCATAGTGAACGCATTATTGTGGCCAAGATAGACACGAAGCCCACGCCTACTACAGTAGTACAAATTTATGCCAACTAGCTCTGCAGATGACGAAGAAATTGATGAAATGTATGATGAGGTAAAAGAAATTATTCAGTTAGTGAAGGCAGGCAAAAATTTAATAGTCATACGTGACTGGAATTTGAGAGTAGGAAAAGGGAGAGAAGGAAACATAGTAGGTGAATGTGGTGTCACCGCCAGACACCACACTTGCTAGGTGGTAGCCTTTAAATCGGCTGCGGTCCATTAGTATACGTCGGACCCGCGTGTCGCCACTGTCAGTGATAGCAGACCGAGCGCCACCACACGGCAGGTCTAGAGAGACGTCCTGGCACTCGCCCCAGTTGTACAGGCGACGTTGCTAGCCATGGTTCACTGACAATCACGCTCTCATTTGCCGAGACGATAGTTAGCATAGCCTTCAGCTAAGTCATTTGCTACGACCTAGCAAGGCGCCATCACCAAGTATATTGAAATGGAGATTATATCTGTACCAGAGTGATGTTATACAATTATGGATTAAAGTTAAGTATTCCAGAAGCTACGTACTTTTCTTTATAGCATTCATTACGTATCCTGTTTCAGACCTCACGCCAGCCTGCATGAGTTTAAGCGCGTGCCTTTCGGCTTCCTCTCATTGTGTCTAGACTGTCTTGTCTAGACACAACAGTGAATATGGATTGGGGGCAAGAAATGAAAGAGGAAGCCGTCTTGTAGAATTTTACACAAGCATAACTTAATCATAGCTAACACTTGGTTCAAGAATCATAAAAGAAGGTTGTATACATGGAAGAATCCTGGAGATACTAGAAGGTATCAGATAGATTATATAATGGTAAGACAGATTTAGGAACAAGGTTTTAAATTGTAAGACCTTTCCAGGGGCAGATATGGACTCTGACCACAATCTATTGGTTATGAACTGTAGATTAAAGCTGAAGAAACTGCAAAAAGGTGGGAATTTAAGGAGATGGGACCTGGATAAACTGACAGAACCAGACGTTGTAGAGAGCTTCAGGGAGAGCATTAGGGAATGACTGACAAGAATGGGGGAAATAAATACAGTAGAAGAAGAATGGGTAGCTTTGAGAGATGAAATAGTGAAGGTAGCAGAGGATCAAGTAGGTAAAAAGACGAGGGCTAGTAGAAATCCCTGGGTAACAGAAAAAATATTGAATTTAATTGATGAAAGGAGAAAATATAAAAATGCGGTAAATGAAGCAGGCAAAAAGGAATACATACGTCTCAAAAATGAGATCGACAGGAAGTGCAAAATGGCTAAGCAGGGATGGCTAGAGGACAAATGTAAGGATGTAGAGGCTTATCTCACTAGGGGTAAGATAGATACTGCCTACAGGAAAATTAGAGACCTTTGGAGAAAAGAGAACCACTTGTATGAATATGAAGAGCTCAGATGGAAACAGAGTTCTAAGCAAAGAAGGGAAAGCAGAAAGGTGGAAAGAGTATTTGGAGGGTCTATACAAGGGCGATGTACTTGAGGACAATATTATAGAAATGGAGGAGAATGTAGATGAAGATGAAATGAGAGATATGATACTGCATGAAGAGTTTGACAGAGCACTGAGAGACCTAAGTTGAAACAAGGCCCAAGGAGTAGACAACATTCCATTAGAACTACCGATAGTCTTGGGAGAGCCAGCCCTGACAAAATTCTACCATCTGGTGAGCAAGATGTATGAGACAGGTGAAATAACCTCAGACTTCAAGAAGAATGCCAGCCCTGACAAAATTCTACCATCTGTTGAGCAAGATGTATGAGACAGGTGAAATAACCTCAGACTTCAAGAAGAATATAATAATTCAAATCCCAAAGAAAGCAGGTGTTGACAGATGTGAAAATTACCAAACTATCAGGTTAACAAGTCACGGCTGCAAAATTCTAACACGAAATCTTTACAGATGAAAGGAAAAACTGTTAGAAGCCGACCTCAGGGAAGATCAGTTTGGATTCCGTAGAAATACTGGAACACGTGAGGCAAGCAGTAAAGGAAACAAAAGAAAAATTCGGAGTAGGTATTAAAATCTATGGAAAAGAAATAAAAACATTGAGGTTCGCCGATGACATTGTAATTCTGTCAGAGACAGCAAAGGACTTGAAAGAGCAGTTGAACGGAATGGACAGTGTCTTGAAAGGAGGATATAAGATGAACATCAACAAAAGCAAAACGAGGATAATGGAATGTAGTCGAATTAAGTCGGGTGATGCTGAGGGAATTAGATTAGGAAATGAGACACATAAAGTAGTAAAGGAGTTTTGCTATTTGGGGAGCAAAATAACTGATGATGGTCGAAGTAGAGAAGATATAAAATGTAGACTGGCAATGACAAGGAAAGGGTTTCTGAAGAAGAGAAATTTGTTAACATCAAGTATAGATTTAAGTGTCAGGAAGTCTTTTCTGAAAGTATTTGTATGGAGTGTAGCCATGTATGGAAGTGAAACATGGACAGTAAATAGTTTGGACAAGAAGAGAATAGAAGCTTTCGAAATGTGGTGCTACAGAAGAATGCTGAAGATTAGATGGGTAGATCACATAACTAATGGGGAAGTATTGAATAGAATTGGGGAGAAGAGGAGTTTGTGGCACAACTTGACAAGAAGAAGGGACCGGTTGGTAGGACATGTTCTGAGGCATCAAGGGATCACAAATTTAGCACTCTTGCACTCATAATTTAAAGTCGTTAAGATAGCACCTGCAGATTTTATTTATTGCAGTCTTTCATTTATAAATGTGTATATTACGTCCAAAATTCGCAATTGCCGAGTGATAAGAACCTTCAACCATTTGGTTCATGTGTCTATTCATATTGCATACTGTAGACTGAAAAGAATTTGTCTTGTAATGCGGCAACTACATATCCCAGCCCCTAGACAATGAAACTAGCCAAAACTTTTAATATTTCAACTCATCATATCATTTCATTTCTATTTGAAAGCCCACGGGTAACAGCTGCTGGTTAAAGAGGGCACCATTTTTCGTTACTCCACTTGGCTTTGCTTCTGTCTAAATCATGCACTGAAGTTCCTCTAGTCCAGATTGAGCATTATTTGTAAATTGTTAGATAGAATGTTCGTATCACACCGTGGCACTGTTTGTGAAACATCCTCGGCACCGCCATTGATACGGTGAGGCGATGTGATGAACACTGGCAGCATTGTTGAGTGCCTACCCGGCGCAGCAGATTTGCGCAGAATCACGACGTGGTGCGATTGATAGGGTCGCCACTGTAAGAAATGCTGTACCAGCAGGAGTGCATATGTCATATATGGTACGTGGACTGTGGTAGACAAATCCTTACTTTATTTTGATGGGCAGAATTACATTGTGGTCTACACCGATCAGAGGTTCAGCACATACTAAACTTTCAGAGATATTGTTATTCAATATACTGCACAGGGCAGTGATGTTTATTTTGTCAGTCAGAGGTGATGTATAGTCGCTATGTCGCCACAAACCTATTTATTGCAAGGGAGAACTCTTTAGTTATAGATGGTCTCTTATTGGTTTTATCAATTAGTTTTTAATTTTCAATAGTACACCTTCAGTATACTCTTTGTGTCCATCACTTACATCCTTTACGTCAAACATCAGCTACCCATTCTCTGTCTATGCTGCAATGGCTTCTTTCTGTTTCCCTTATTTTAAATCATCTACTATTTCTTCACTAATTTTTCCCAGTCACTTTATTTCTCTAGTTGACATCTTGTTCTTGCTTTATATTGATCAGCGTTCTTTTCTTGTAATCTTTTCCTTTTGTCAGTGAGTTCCAGTAATTCGGGGTCATCCAAGGCTTTCTAAGTTCTAACTTCTTTCTTTGTGTGTGGCTGCACTTGTTATATTTGGGTTAATAGCACCCCGACTGCTTTTGCCCCTGCCTGATTCAGTTGTTGCATGTATAAATCCTTCAGTTTATACACTATTGGCCATTAAAATTGCTACACCATGAAGAAATGCAGATGATGAACGGGTATTCATTGGACAAATATATTATACTAGAACTGACATGTGATTACACTTTCACGCAGTTTGGGTGCATAGATCCTGAGAAATCAGTACCCAGAACAACCACCTCTGGCCGTAATAAAGTCCTTGATACGCCTGGGCATTGAGTCGAACAGAGCTTGGATGGCGTGTACAGGTACAGCTGCCCATGCAGCTTCAACACGATACCACAGTTCATCAAGAGTAGTGACTTGCGTATTGTGACGAGCCAGTTGCTCGGCCACCATTGACCAGACGTTTTCAGTTGGTGAGAGATCTGAAGAATGTGCTGGCCAGGGCAGCAGTTGAACATTTTCTGTATCCAGAAAGGCCTGTACAGGACCTGCAACATGCGGTTGTGCATTATCCTGCTGAAATGTAGGGTTTTGCAGGGATCGAATGAAGGGTAGAGCCACGGGTTGTAACACATCTGAAATGTAACGTCTACTGTTCAAAGTGCTGTCAACGTGAACAAGAGGTGACCGAGACGTGTAACCAATGGCACCCCATACCATCATGCTGGGTGATACGCCAGTATGCCGATGACGAGTACACGCTTCCAATGTGTGTTCACCGCAATGTCGTCAAACACGGATGCGACCATCATGATGCTGTAAACAGAACCTGGATTCATCCCAAAAAATTACGTTATGTCATTCGTGCTCCCAGGTTCGTCGTTGAGTACACCATCGCAGGCGCTCCTGTCTGTGATGCAGCGTCAAGGGTAACCGCAGCCATGGTCTCCAAGCTGATGGTCCATGCCGCTGCAAACGTCGTTGAACTGTTCGTGCAGATGGTTGTTGTCTTGCAAATGTCCCCATCTATTGACTCAGGGATCGAGACGTGGCTGCATGATCCTTTACAGCCATGCAGATAAGATGCCTGTCATCTTGACTGCTAGTGATACGAGGCTGTTGGGATCCAGCACAGCATTCCATATTACCCTCCTGAACCCACCGATTTCATATTCTGCTAACAGTCATTGGATCTCAACCATCACCAGCAGCAATGTAGTGATACGATAAACTGCAATTGCAATAGGCTACAATCTGACCTTTATCAAAGTCGGAAACAAGATGGTATGCATTTCTCCTCCTTACACGAGGCGTCACAACAACATTCCACCAGGCAACGCTGGTCAACTGCTGTTTGTGTATGAGAAATTGGTTCCACACTTTCCTCATGTCAGCACGTTGTAGGTGTTGCCACCGGTGCCAGCCTTGTGTGAATGCTCCGAAAAGCTAATCATTTGCATATCACAGCATCCTCTTCCTGTCGGTTAAATTTCGCAGCTGTAGCACGTCATCTTCGTGGTGTAGCAATTTTAATGGCTAGTAGTGTATATTGGCCATTTCTTTGGATATTTCAGCTGCTGCTTCTTAAATTTGATATTTCATTTTGTTGTAACAAGTGTATGGTGACTGCCTGTGTTAGCACCAGGTCAACTGTGACTAGATTGTACATTTACCTGTGCCTTTACTTTACTGTTGTATAATCAACTGTATATTTCAGCTGGTGCTTCTAAAATTGATACTGCACATTTCTGCAATAAGTGTACGGTCACTACCTATGTTAGCTCCAGGCCAACTGTGACTAGATTGTGCGTAGTTTCTCTACCTCTACTATTATATAACCAACTATGCATCCCCCATTGTTACCAGATGTTTTCCATGTGTAGTGTCTCCTCTTTGGAGCTTTATAACATGTTTTTTCTACAACCATCTCAATATTGTTGACAAAATTGTAATTATTTCTCACTTCATGGATTCATTCTTCCCAGTATGAACTTACCAGCACACTTATAGTTCTCTTTGCTACTGACACTGAAATCTCCCATGAGAATAACAGTGTCATTGGTGTTTATCATTCTCATTGATTCTTCTCTGAAGTCACAAAACTTTCTATTTCTTCATTGTTTCTATTTGTGATTGGTAAATATACAGGTAGACTCTGTTACATGTGGATTTCTTTATACCTGGTTTTGCGTATATGTGATTTAAGTTTTAAGTCCAGTGCTGCCCTCTGTTTACAGTATATGGAAGCATAATGTTTTAGCATATCATGTTAGCATGTTTTAGCATATCATGTTTTAGCATATTCTATTGCATGTGTGGTGACGTGAATCATCAGTTAAGGCCAGTAGAGCTATGATGTTGCTCTCCACGGGGTCTGTATTAAAAATGCTGGGTAAGAAGAAGAGAATGTGTGCGACATCCTAACTCTCATTCCAGGGATCTGAGCAACAAAGATTTGATAGTTTTCAGTGAGGTCAGTGATAAAGAAGAAATAGAAGCTGAGGAAGTTCAGCCCGTTAGAAAACTGACGATGAAGAAAATGGCTGAGGCCAATCAAAATGATCGTCATTGCTATGTCAGTTTTTGGAGAAAACAATCTTGAAGAAGTAAGGAGTGTGATAGTGAAGAGAGATGTTGAATACACTATTAAAGGTAGCAAAGAGTTATATAATCAATTGGCAAAGAAGCCGACACAGCCGTCAATGAAAAATTTCTTTTGTACTTCAAATGAATGTGGAGTGCCAAGCAAGCTACAAAGGATTTGCATGAAAGGAAATCTGCCATGAAAACTGAACTGACTGTAGCACCAACAGATTCTTCTGATGCAGATGATCCAGAGGCTATTTAGGATGTAACTAGGCTTAATGAATATGACTTCATTGTGTTATGATGTGAACAACGTTAAATTTTTAGGTGTATAAATTTTGCATTACTGTGTGTTTCAGAAAATAATGGATATTTTTGGTAAAATACTGAGAAACTCTGCTATTGTGAATGTAATAGGTGATTAAGTGAGAACCTAACCACATATTTTATGTAGAAAGTGACTCTCACTTTACACGAATTTGGTATGTGTGGCTGTTCTGCAGAACATCACTATTTTGTGCAATGAGATTTCCTGTACTTGAGTTATTGTTATGTCAAATGGGTTAGCATTTAACTTTATCTTTAATATCCTACCACTCACTTGGTAAATATTCATTACATTAAGGATCCACTTCTTAGTTAATGTAATAGATACTTCGTTTATCTAGTATGAATTATTCTTGAAATTTTCTGGTCTGTAGTTGCCATTTTTAGCCCATCTTGTCTCACATAGTCTTATAATATCCAACTGACATTTTGTCATAGTCTTTTTGACTTCATCCAGTTTCCCAAAATTAAACTGTGTTTGCGCATTCCATGTGCCAGCGTTAAATTTATCTTTTCCTTCTTTTTGTGGTCTTCCTCCTCCTCCTCTTTGATTATTTTGTGGAATGACGATATGAGAAGTCTCGCCACTCCTCCTGCCAGATCTTGGGATCTGAAACCCATTGTCAGTAAGGACAGATGTATTATTAGATTCTGCCACAGTTGCCACACATGGGCTGTCCAAATGGACCTTTAATGCACTGCTTTTCTTCAGGGATAGTTTTCCATTCAAAAGACAAGAGGTTGTCCTACCTCTGCCCTCCATTTGCCCTCCAAGGAGATAGTTGGAACTTGATTGATGTTGACTCCTCATTCAAGGAGAAATCTGATCCTGCTCTATGCTAGCCACCTGAAGCATTGCCTGCTTCTCACCACTAGGAGGTGTAGATCGGGTTTTCCCTTCATTTTCCCCTCAGTATATTCCTTTCACCTTCTAGCTTTCCTTTCTTTGCTTAGCTCTGCCTTACCGTCTGAGCTCTTGATATTCATACAGCTAATTCTCTTTTCTCCAAAAATCTCTTTAATTTCTTATATGTAATATCTATTTTCCCCTTGTCATGTGAGCTGCTGCAGTCTAGCATTTGTCCACTAGTCATACCTGTTTATCATTTTGAACTTCTGTCAGTCCCATTGTTTAAATGTCTTTTCCCATCTGCCCACTTCTTGCTGCACTTTTACATTTTCTCCTTGTGTCATTTAAATTTAGTATCTCTTGTGTTATCTAAGCATTTTTGTTAGTCTTTGTCTTTTTTCCATGTTTGATTCCCTGTTAACTTTACTTTTTCATCTCTTAAAGCTTTTCATTTATCTTCTGATGTATTTCTTTCCTCTGTTTGTCAGTCATTGTCTAATAATCTCTTTGAAACTCTCAACAACCTCTGATTCATTCAGTTTACCATGGTCGTGTCTGCTTTAAATCACATGTTCTTCAGTTTTAATCTGCAGTTCATAACTGATAAATTATGGTAAAGTCTTCATCTGCCCAAGAAAATGTTGCAAAGTTTAAAATCTCATTTCAGAATCTCTGTGACCCCTTCTGGTGTCTCCCAGTCTCTTCTATGCACATAACCTTCATTCATGATTCATAAATAAAGTCTTTGCTACAATTAAGTTATGCTCTATGAAAAATTCTGCCAGGTGGCCTTACATCTCATTCCTTTTTCCCTAATCCATGTTATCCTGCTACTTTTCCTTCTCTCCCTTTTCCTGCTATCAAATTCCAGTCCCCCATCACAGTTAAATGTTCGTCTCTCTTAACTGTCTGAATAATTTCTTTCTTCATACATTGTTTCCATCTCTTCATGATCTGCAGAGCTAGTAGTCATATAAATTTGTCCTATTTTGGTGGGTGTTGGCATCATGTGTGCCTTGGCTGTGGTAATTTATTCACTGTGCTGTTCATAGCAGCTTATCCACATCCCTATTTTCTTATTCATCATAAGACCTACTCCTGCATCACCTCTATTCGATTGTGAATTTATAACCTTGTATTCACATGACCAGAAATTATGTTTTTTTTTTTTTCTCCCCAGTACATGTCACTAATTCCCACTATATCTAACTTCAGCATTTCCACTTTTCTTTTTATATTTTCTAACCTATGTACTTGATTAAGGTATTTAACATTCCATGGCCCAAACTGTAGAATGCCAGTTACATTTTTTCTGATGACAGCATCCTTCTGTGTAATCCCCCTGTGGACATCTGAATGAGGGACTATTTTGCCTCTGGAATATTTTACCTAGAGGATCCCATCATCATTAAGCCATGCAGTAGAGCTGCATGTCCTCGGGAAAAGAAAATAGCTATAGGTTCCCCTTGCCTTTATCCACTCATATTACCAACATAGAGTGGGCATGTTGACTAATGTTGGAAGGTCAATCATTCAGGCAGCTACTGAAAAGGCTGCTGCCACTCTTCAAGAAGCACTCATACATTACTTCCCATTGTATTAAATACATTACTTTCCATTATATTAGCGTTTTTTACTGTTCAATCGGCATATGGAGTGTGGGATGGCTAACTGTGTAAACGCCTCGTGTAAGTTGTAACTAGTCTATGGAAGTTATATGTGTGATATAATGCAGTTAAAGAGGGACTAACTGAGACAAAAATTTTATGTAGAATGTTATAGAGATTGCATTGACTTCTGGAGTTTTGTAGAGTTTTTGCAAAATTGCTCAACTCTGTAGTGCTGTGAGAACTATACTTGGGCAGTACGTGTGGACTTTTCTTTGTAAAGGAACATCTGACAGTGGACTTCAGCTTTTAAGATTTTGATTTACTGCTCTGTGTCAATTCTCTTGTCATCAATGGGTGTGTGAACACTAACTTTGATGCCATTGACAGTCTTTACATATGGCCATAATTTAATTGAACCTTGTGTGAGATATTTCTGTAAGATTCTTTTACTATAGTCATTAAAGGCTTCACACACTGTCATTTTGATGGGCAAACACATTTCATTTAGCATCTCTCTTTAGCCCTATGCTTTGTTCAGTCTGTATAGTGAAGCAGTTGGAGTTTCTTTGGAAATTTCTTTACTCAGACCATGGATCATGGTGAGTCCATTCCATTACAAGCTATTCTACTTGGTACAAATCTCCAGTGCTTGGCCTACTGTTCTTCTAAACTTGAGCTGCAGTTCCTCTACATGCACGTGTCCCTGAGATAAGAGTTTAATCATAAAGTCTTCTCCAGTGTAGCAGTATGATTGGGAAACAGATGTACTGGCAAGCTGATGTTTTCTTGGTTATGCTAATGTCTTGAAAATTTATGCCAGACTCAGGTTAGAACCTGGATTTCTTTCTTACTGTGGCCAGTCACATTAATCATTAGGTTGCCTGAGCACACCTCCGACCCCACTCAAACTTTGTCACTGACAGGTCCATCAGTGTTTTTCAAACACCACTACTGGAGGTTCTCGCACAGGATATTTGGGAATGTTTGGAAACATCAGTCACAATGAAATTTCAAGTCTGTCCTTGAGGTGCCCTTAGCCTAATGGTTCTATATCTACATCTATACTCTGCAAGCAGAGGCCACCTCTGGTAATACTGTCCTTTTCATTTCCTTTGTTTCAGTCATGAAAGGTGTGCGAGATAAACTTCTGTATAAACTGTAACTTCTGGGGTTGTTTTTTTGTCATGATCTTTTGTGAGGTGTTGGAGGTAGCAGTACATTATGGTGCTCACCTTCAAATGTACAATTTTGGAATATCAACATTTATCAGTAAAGCTCTTACACTTACTGAACAATCCCTAATGAAACCTGCTACTCTTCATTGGATCTCCAGAGTACCTGACTGATGAGCAGTACTCAAGAATAGATCAAATGAGTGTTTTGCAAGCCACTTCTTTCTTGGTTCAATTACATTTCCTTAAGTTTCTACTAATGAATCTCATCCTGGCATTCAATGTTCCTACTCTTCTCTTTAGCAGTCTTTCTGCTGTAGATGGCCTCAGATGGTTACTTCTAGGTATTTACTACTGTTTCCAGTGATTTTTCACTGATTGTCTAATTAACGGTAATGGATCTTTTATGCTAATTTACATGCAACATTTTACATTTTTCTACGTCCAGGTTCAGCTGATAGTCCGTGTACCTATCATTGCTGCTCTGCAAGTCATTTGACATTTCTGGCATTGTAACCTTCCAATAGACAGCAGCATTGCCCACAAAAATCCCCATAGAGCTTCCAACATTATCCACTGTATCCTTTTTATATGGCGGTCATGCAGTAAATAATGCCCCAGTATATTTTATTTATTTATTTTACTGCTGTTAATGAATGTAGGAAAATGCCCTCTTTGATGCTTCAAATTTGGTATTCTTCTGCATGTCCGCAAAGTTTTGAACAAGTTCAGCAGATATTAGAGCTGTAGTGAAATATCAAAATGGCATCTTTGCAGGACACACATTACAAGCAATGTGCTGTAATTGAAGTCTTGGTTGCAGAAAAAACCCTGAGTTGAACATCATTAACTTCTGTGTGCAGTGTATGTTAATGATGCAGTTGTTAGTAGAACTGTTGGCTGATGGGTAGAGAGAGTTAGTGTTTGGAAATGCAGACTCTGAGCTCTATAATCTGCCGTATTTCCAGATGTCCAGTCACAGCTACTCTGCCCTCGGACCTCCGTCTGTTTGGGCTGCTTAAGGATTCTCTTTCTTGGGTGTCTTTTGAAGATGGTGAGAGCATAATTCATGCAGTGAAAACATGGCTACAAGCACAAGATGAATGCTTACCAAATCATAAATCTACTAACACTCAGTAAGCTTGTACTTTGTTCACTAAATGAGAATGTGGAACTGTATCAAATGCCATTTGAAAATGAAGGAACACAATATTAACCTGGGTGCCTTTGTCTTCTCTCGATTTCAAGGACAAACATCAACTCGTCCATTTCATTCATAAATATCCATTGTAGCAGGGCAAACCATCATCCTCCTCCAACTCTGGCCCACAGTGATACCATCCTTACATACCTTGTGAAAGAACCTATGGTAGTGTTATTTAGAAATCATAGATGGCAACATTAGTGTCATGTTTCATCATTTTTTGGCAATGCATCAGGAGTAATAACACTTCCTTATGTGACATTTCAGGTGTGAACCCTACACTCATCTTCAAGCGAAGTCAGCAATTGAGGTCTGAGTGTTCAGGCATGTGTATTGATAAGCTAAAATCAGGTGATTTAAACTTATATTGTCTTGTAAATAGGCACTCTGAGACAATTAGAACTTGGATGCTGATTAGCCTTGAATATGGCTGTAAGGTTCACAGCCGAAGTATCGCAAGAGCAAGTGTTGATGTCACTGATACACGCACAGCGAATGTTGGGGGATAATATGCCTGTCAGGAACACTTGAAGAACTTCGTAACATCAATTTGAATCATGTTTGGAGGTGTCCACAGTTAATCTAATGATTAAGGTGACTGTTCACAGAATCAGGAAATCTGGGTTTTGAGTCAGTATTTGTCATAAATCTTCAGTTGTCACTAGACATTTATTACACAGCAGTTTCAGCATATCAGAGTGTTTTGTACTGATAATACTTCATGTCATTGATTTTATTCCTATCATTCCATTATTTCCTTGATTATAGCAGTGGCAGGAACTGTAGGTGAAAACATCAGTGCAGTGTTAGTGAGGCCTGGAGGCAAACTCATATAGCATAATGGTTAAGGTGACTGCTTGCATTAAGCAGGAATTCTGGTTTCAGGAATACATGTTCCACATCCTCTAAGGCCCTCCTTCATGATGGGATTTGCAGAACATGATTTGTGAGTAAATGAATGAGTCTCATCCTGTTTTGATTGTCGCTTCATATTCATTAAATTGCAGTTTTGGTGTATTTGAAGGGTCTACACTCATACAAGTGTTGTCTTTTTATGTGTTGCATAAGTTGAAGCATGTTTGCTGCATCTGAAGATGTCGGTCAGTTGTGCTGCCAAAATATTGTGAAATTTTCACAGACACATCAGACATCTCGCCCGAGAGCTATATTTACATCGTTGTCTTTTAAGTTTTAAAAACTGGCTGCTATATGTTGCTGCTGAGAAGTAACATTACTGTTGTTTTAAAATTTGGAATTTGTTATTGTTAAAACAATGTGGCTCAAAAACTGGACATCCAGGTTGTTTACAGTATGTGTTTAGAAAAACAGTTTTGCAAAAAAATCAAAATTTCATGTGTTCTGTGATGTTTTATGCTTTTCATGAACTCAACAATACCATCCCCAAGAATCAGCTGCAGATGACTGCTCCTTGTCACCCAGTATAACATGGATTGGAGCAACTGAACCATATCCATCAGTGCTTTATTATCTATCATCATGACCCGAAATGAGAGTCATTTACCCAGGATCCTTCCCACCCTTTCTAAAGTGGTGTTCTGTCTTCCACACAACCTACACATCATAGTCAGTCTCTATGCCACATGCACTCCCAACTTCTTGTGCCACAGGAATCATGTCATTGTGGAAGCCGAAGGTTCAAGACCTGCCCAACCCACCCACACAGTACTGGCTACTCCAGTCTTGTTGCAGGCTTATCCTGGACTGTCAGAGGCCCGGGCCACCTGTGAAAGCAGCCATGTCATGCACTAACTCTGCTGCAAACACTGCACAGCTTTCTGCAGTGGTATAATTACCAACCAGCTGTCCACCAGGATGAAGGGCCACAGCCAAAGTGTTGCCAAGAGCAAAGCTGACCACCTGTTGGCATGACATGCAGCTGAGCATAGCTTGCTCAATTTAAATGGCTGCTTCACAATCTGGGCCATCTGGATTCTTCTCTGCACCACCAGCTTCTCTGAACTATACAGATGGGAATTGTTCTTGCAACACATCCTTTGCTCCCATAATCCTCCTGGTACCCCAATCTCTGGTAACCCACTGGTTCCACACCTTCCACCTAACAGTTTCTCCTTCCTCCATCTTGACATCTCCTTCCAATTCATGTCCCACGTTACCTTCAGCATGCACCACTCCCCACCAACTGCGCATCATATGCCTAGCCCGTGCACCTGTCACACCTCCCTCCCCCAATTCCTAGCTCGCAAAACAGCTGTCTCTCTGAGGTGCTAGCCAGCCACCTAACCACTCTCCCTGCTTCCCACCACTCTCTTCCTCTACCCAGAAAAAGGATTACTCCAAAAGCTTGCGTGTTTTTCTTTTTTTGTTTTTGCCTGTCAACGATGCAATGGTTCTGCTTTTCGATGAGTGGTCTCCTTTAATTCGGAAGTATTTACAGTGTACCAGAAGTTTCCACAACAGTTTATTAACCTGTCTCTGGTTTGAATAACACTTAGACCCTTGACACTTGGCATTCATTGTACGATGATCACTCATTTATAGCGGCTGGCTTTAACAGTGGCAGCTATTGATCTGTGTCAGTTGATGATGTTAAGGTACGTTTACACTGGGATACATGTATCGCGACATGTATGAGCGACATGTCAATTTGACATGTCGCGATACATCACCTCATACAAAAATTCACGGAACTTGTATGCGGACCCTCGAGCTCATACATGTCGCGTATACATTTTGTATATCGCTTTTTGGCCATATACGCGACATGTATGAGCGACATTTGAAGAACTCGCGCATGCGCAGTACTATCATTTCCTGTCGTCTTGTCGACTGCCGCTTATGACGACGATAAGTGCATGCGTAGTACCAGGGTCTTTGGCGGCTGTTTGAGTTTTGAAGGTGCCGACTGTCGTTTCGACATCAATGTATCTGCATAGAATATCAAAAAGTGCCATATGCAACATTATTCTTCGTGTTTGTGAGGCCATTGTGCAAGTTTTATCCCAAGAAGTGAACGTAAAAGTTTTATATATATATCAGAGTATGTAATACATTATATAATTTTTTCATGCATCTGGCACGTATATCAATGTTTTGCTATTATTCCGGCGGCCTCACGTGATAATGTTGACAACGGATGCCGACAATCGTGTGTGAGACGTTGGCATTAGCAATCGCGCGACAATGCAAATGTTTTGTCATGAAATCTTCGTTTTACGAGGAATCCCCAGTGGCTAAAAAACGGAGTGTTACTGCCAACTGATCCTCTGGTGGAATCGCTTCCCGAAAGTTTGCGTTGGTTTTGGACACAAGAGGAGCCACAAGTGATAACAAACCGCGGAAATCCTCCATATTCATCCTAACATAATTTCTAAAATATGCGCCATCCTCTAGCGTTAATTCGCGAGAAACCCTCTGTGCCACCATCTACGCTTCCTCCGCCTTTTCTTCCTATCATCTTCCAAAAGAGCAAGTGTATCAGCACATAAAAATGTGAAATCTTCCAAATCGTCGTCGGAAGCTATCGCACAGTGATACATATCAACCAGTGTAAACGCACGCTCATACATGTATGAGGTTGATACTTGTCAACTCATACAAGTCGCGATACATGTCGCAAAGTCGCATATACATGTATCTCATACATGTGCCGATACAAATCGCAGTGTAAACACACCTTTAGATTGGAACTGATGAACTGCAACTGGTGAGTGTGTGTGGTATGGTGGTATGTCTCCATTTATTCGTGACCAGCAGAATGATGTCCATCTGAACTCTATTTTGTGAAAGAGGAACATAGTACCAGGTGTCAGCACCCTCTGTGGTGGCTGATAGAACTACCACCAGGTGGAGCTGACTATTTGAGGGTCTTGCGACAAACAGATAAATTGGTTGCAGTTTACGAGTGCCATCTAGGTAGCGACTGAACAGAACTCAGTGTGGTACCATGGCCTGAGTGCCTTGTATGGTGACACCCTCTGGAGATATTGCTGTGAACAATATGACTGCATACGCAGCATCGCCACACGGGGGAGGAGCAAGCTTATGAAGTTGACTTCATTAGCTTCATGCTCCCTCATTTGCCAATATCTAGATGTGGGAGGGTGTGCACACATGTTCTTCCTTGCATTCGTACACAGCTCTGGAGTAAACAACATCCAAAACCCTAATGAGGGGGCAGTTGGTGAAACTATTGTACCATGTCCATTTCTGTAGGCTCAGCTGTGAAGTGAGGTGTGATGTCTGCATCTATCTGGTCATTGCCATTTGGTTGCAGCTGGGCTCCACAGCCAGAGGAAATGTAGAGGGCAGCTGCTAGCTGCATCTGTAGGTCCTTTGGATGGCTGGCTGCATTGAAGTCAAGAGCCTGAGAAAGACAACAACCTAGAGTTCCGCCAATATGTGCATGAGGGTAGCATGGACTTATTTAGTATTTATAGCAGATTGCTGCACCTCCAAGATTTCTTTCCATACTTACACATCATAGTGCGTATGGGATCATTTATTTTAAAATACTTTATCTCAACTGGTGTAAGTGCTTGGGCTGTGGATGCATGTGTGCCTGCAAAATTGAATTAAAGTATAATGTGGTCTCCCTTGTAACTCTGCAACTGGAGATTTTGCTTCACGTGGAGTGGTTCTGTACCGAGAGAAAAAAATCAGTAAATGACTATCTATATTGTACTGCTGAATAAGCTTCTGCCCTATTGGCAACCATGAAAAGAAATCTGCATTCGCTTGTTGAGCTGTGAACCTAAAAAGAACTTCTGTTGTGGAAAGCTGATGGAATGGCCTTAAAAGAGGTATTTCAAATGCACCAGAAAAATTCCAGAAATGAAATCGTGCAGGAAAAGTGAAGAAAGAATGGATGTAGGAAAAATGTCATGAGGGAAAAATAAAATTAAAACAGGGTGTGACAGAAACTGCTCAGAAATACTCTTCTCTGAATTTCAAAAAGCTTAGTACAAACTGGGAAGGAAGAAATGGCCAGGTATTAATGAATACACGTGGAACTCTTGCAGACATCAGGCCAGAAAGCAAAACAGGAACTATACAAGCTCAGGAATGAAATTTATGTAACTGGGGAGGTTGCATTATATTTTGTAAAGAATGAAATTATTGCACTTCTGAAGAAAGTGAGACTAGATTGATGTGAAAATTACCATATAATCAATCTGTTATAATGTGCAGTAAAAATAAATATCTAAAGTACTTTATCAAAGAAAGGAAGGAGAAGTTGAATGTAAACTAGCAGAAGACCAGTTTGGTTTTAGGAGAGAGAAACAATACTTAGGATAAACAAGGAAACATACATTGCATTCTTAGATTTGGAGAAGACTTTTGGTAATGGAATGGAATAAAATGTTTTCCATTCTTAGGGAGTTTGGTATTAACTAATGGGATACAAGGGTAATTAACTCTATTTATGTGAAGCAGACTTATGTAATCCTCTCTTATGGAAATAATACAAGAGAAGAAAATCAGTGTCAAGTGTGATATTTAATTTCTATGAGGGTGTGCTGGACCATAATGCATTTGAATTTTTTATGTAAAAACTCAAAGTTTATTAATTAAAAAAAGTAGGTAGCATTAGATTACTTTAAGTGAGCCTGTGCATTCTGCAAATATTTTCCTTATCAGAAAAATGCTGCAGATGTGCTCATCAGAAAAATGCCCTATTTTGCCAAAACCCAGTAGTAGTTAATGTATGCTGAGAAAACTTTTCCAATTGCCAATGTATTATGAACCTAATAAAATTAAAACTCTGCCCATCTGTCTCTTTCTCAGCAAAAATACACACGTGGAACAAAATCATTAAATGCACAGTATATAGACAGAATGTCAGATTAGAAAGTACACTAAAACTAATCAGTATTACCCACAATATTACTCCAGTTAAGTGTCCTCACACATGTCTAAACACACACACACACACACACACACACACACACACACACACACAAAATCTCACTAACTGTTCACACAAGAAGCAATAAATTTCAAAATACTTATCAGAGGCTGTCAATGTCCATAAGTAGCCAACTATATAATTAATAGAGGGAAACATTCCACATGGGAAAAATATATCTAAAAACAAAGATGATGTGACTTACCAAACGAAAGCGCTGGCACGTCGATAGACACGCAAACAAACACAAACATACACACAAAATACTAGCTTTCGCAACCAACGGTTGCTTCATCAGGAAAGAGGGAAGGAGAGGGAAAGACGAAAGGATTTGGGTTTTAAGGGAGAGGGTAAGGAGTCATTCCAATCCCGGGAGCGGAAAGACTTACCTTAGGGGGAAAAAAGTACGGGTATACACTCGCACACACACACATATCCATCAACACATATACAGACACAAGCAGACATATACAGAGGCAAAGAGTTTTCGGTCTGCTTGTGTCTGTATATGTGTGGATGGATATGTGTGTGTGTGTGTGTGTGTGTGTGTGTGTGTGTGTGTGTGTGTGTGTGTGTGTGTGCGCGAGTGTATACCCGTCCTTTTTTCCCCCTAAGGTAAGTCTTTCCGCTCCCGGGATTGGAATGACTCCTTACCCTCTCCCTTAAAACCCAAATGCTTTCGTCTTTCCCTCTCCTTCCCTCTTTCCTGACGAAGCAACCGTTGGTTGCGAAAGCTAGTATTTTGTGTGTATGTTTGTGTGTCTATCGACGTGCCAGCGCTTTCGTTTGGTAAGTCACATCATCTTTGTTTTTACAACTATATAATTACGCACATTCCAGAATTAAGTAACTGTACATGAGCCAGAAACATATTTGTCTCTAACACTGCTCACAGTGGTGTTTACCCTCATGTTTATCGGATTTTGTAGCTTCCAGCTCGATAGTATTTTGACACTTGATACCTGTAATATGATAAGGACCCATGTACTCATGATTAAACTAATGTATCTCTTCGTTGATCTTGCTTGAATGCATACGAGTCTTAATTAACACAAGATCCCCTCTTTCATATTTGATGGGCTGCACCATCTTACCATGGTGCTCCTTTCTCTGCTGAGCATTCTATCTCAGCTGTTATGTGGCTGACTCTATCTTTTCATCCCACATTCGATCTGCGACTGAAGACGTATTCAAAATTTCCAAAAATATACTTTCAGGCAAGTGGTTGAGTGGAATTTTGCATGGTGCGAGTCCTGTCATGGAATGAGCATGCTGTTAAACACTCCCTCAAAGTCCTCTGCATATTCTTTCCACTTACAGTGCTTGCGGTGGCAATACATATCACACATGCAGTTCACTTCCTTCATAGCCCTCACTGCTGGATTGGACGCTGGTCTATATTATGCTATTTAGGTTTGTTCTGTGTTGTTATTCTGTATCATCTTCTTCCACTCTCTGGAAATAAATTGTGGACCTTTGTCAGAATTTTTTTGAACTTGCACTCATTTTTGAAATAATGGTTCTCCAGTTAAACTGACATGACCTTGCTATTTGCTATCTTCAGTGGGTAGAATTTCACAAACTTCGAACACACCTCTAGTGCCCCCGTGAGTTGTGTGAAATTACCACAGGATTTTGGCAGAGGACCAAGTAAATCAATAGCATTGATATCTTTGGTGTCTTCTTTAATTATAGGGTGCGTGGGACCCTGATGTTTAATAGTAGTCATCTTCCCCCTCTGAAATATATCATGCTTGTGTAGAATCCTGTGAGTCCTTTAATCATTCCAAAAAATACACAGTCTTTTCTGAGCTTCTCTAGGCATTTATCTGCACCAAAATGAGTACTGCTGAAATGTATGTACTGCAGCAGCTTTTTAGTTGCTTGTTCTGGAATACACAACCTCCAATCTTGTGATGACACATCCACACACCGATACAGAGTTTTTCTCAACTTCTCTTCCCCTTCACAGTGATATTTCACCATAATATTCTTCAGCAGTCAGATCCTCGTTTTGCTCTCTTCAAATAATCTTTAGTAACTTCATTACAAGTGATTCATACTGAACACCTCTTATCAGATTAATGCTCAGCTCCCATCCTTGCAGACTTTTTACATTGACACCTTAAGTATCTGGTGGCACCTCGAAAGTACATCCAATATGATTCTGATGTCACCATTTCATTTTTGTATTGCAAATAATGTGGTTGACTGTTCAATGAGTTTCATCCTTAACATCCTCTGGATTTCCTCCTCCACTGCTTCAAGTTTTTACTATGGAATCACATATAGCTGTACGAAAAATGGTTCATGTTCTCTCACCTGCAGTTTACATTCTGCTGTCTTTATCATCCCTGGATTACTCAAGAAAATTCACTTATGCCTTTTCAGGATCCCTATTGAACTTCCTGTCTCCACCTGGTTCTGTTGCTCTAGGTACTGGAGTTTCTGCTCAACAAGTTCAAAATCTTCTGTTGCCTTCCTATCTCCATTGCTTCTTACATAGTGCACTTAAACAACATAACTCGGTCATTCCTGCCCCTTTCCTAACATTGATTCTTCCTTTAAAGTAGATAACTGTGTCCTTTCCTTCCTTTTGCACTCTTCTAACATGTTTGCCTTCTTCTGTTCCTTTGTGTCGTGCAGTCATGAAGGCTACAACTGAAGGCCTTCAGCTCCAAAAGTCCATATTGATGATGTTTCATTGAATGTTTTGCATGCTGACATTTGTTGATGGCCCAGCATTGAAATCTGCAGCAATTTGCGGAAGGGTTGCACTTCTGTCATGTTGAACAATTGTCTTCAGTCGTCGTCGGTCCTGTTCTTGCAGGCTATTTTACTGGCCGCAGCGATATTGAAGATTTGATGTTTGACCAGATTCCTGATATTTACGGTATACTCGTGAAATGGTCATAAGGGAAAATCCCCAATTCATCATTACCTCAGAGATGCTGTGTCCCATAGCTTGTGTGCCAACTATAACACCACATTCAAACTAACTTACATCTTGATGACCTTCAGTAACCAACCTAATGGCTGTACCAGACACTTGTCGTCTTATATAGGTGTTTCCAATTGGGTGCTGTATTCTGGCTGTTTACGTATCTCTGTACTTGAATATGCATGCCTATACCAGTTTCTTTGGTACTTCAGTGTATAATCAAATGACACAGGAATATACTTATATGTACATAACAGATTTGGTTCCAGATTAGTACTGTGTTAAAAAATTAGTGTGTGCTACTATTTAGAGATAGGGCAATAGCATTTACATTACTGTACTCACTGATTGACAAATGTCAAGATGTTGTTGTTGTTGTGGTCTTCAGTCCTGAGACTGGTTTGATGCAGCTCTCCATGCTACTCTATCCTGTGCAAGTTTTTTCATCTCCCAGTACCTACTGCAACCTACATCCTTCTGAATCTGCTTAGTGTATTCATCTCTTGGTCTCCCTCTACGATTTTTACCCTCCACACTGCCCTCCAATACTAAATTGGTGATCCCTTGATGCCGCAGAACATGTCCTACCAACCGATCCCTTCTTCTGGTCAAGTTGTGCCACAAACTTCTCTTCTCCCCAATCCTATTCAATACTTCCTCATTAGTTATGTGATCTACCCATCTAATCTTCAGCATTCTTCTGTAGCACCACATTTCGAAAGCTTCTATTCTCTTCTTGTCCAAACTATTTATCGTCCATGTTTCACTTCCATACATGGCTACACTCCATACGAATACTTTCAGAAATGACTTCCTGACACTTAAATCAATACTGGATGTTAACAAATTTCTCTTCTTCAGAAACGCTTTCCTTGCCATTGCCAGCCTACATTTTCTATCCTCTCTACTTCGACCATCATCAGTTATTTTGCTCCCCAAATAGCAAAACTCCTTTACTACTTTAAGTGCCTCATTTCCTAATCTAATTCCCTCAGCATCACCCGACTTAATTAGACTACATTCCATTATCCTTGTTTTGCTTTTGTTGATGTTCATCTTATATCCTCCTTTCAAGACACTATCCATTCCATTCAACTGCTCTTGCAAGTCCTTTGCTGTCTCTGACAGAATTACAATGTCATCGGCGAACCTCAAAGTTTTTATTTCTTCTCCCTTGATTTTAATACCTACTCCGAATTTTTCTTTTGTTTCCTTTACTGCTTGCTCAATATACAGATTGAACAACATCGGGGAGAGGCTACAACCCTGTCTTACTCCCTTCCCAACCACTGCTTCCCTTTCATGTCCCTCGACTCTTATAACTGCCATCTGGTTTCTGTACAAATTGTAAATAGCCTTTTGCTCCCTGTATTTTACCCCTGCCACCTTTAGAATTTGAAAGAGAGTATTCCATTCAACATTGTCAAAAGCTTTCTCTAAGTCTACAAATGCTAGAAACCTAGGTTTGCCTTTCCTTAATCTTTCTTCTAAGATAAGTCGTAAGGTCAGTATTGCCTCACGTGTTCCAGTGTTTCTACGGAATCCAAACTGATCTTCCCCGAGGTTGGCTTCTACTAGTTTTTCCATTCGTCTGTAAAGAATTCGTGTTAGTATTTTGCAGCTGTGACTTATTAAGCTGATAGTTCGGTAATATTCACATCTGTCAACACCTGCTTTCTTTGGGATTGGAATTATTATATTCTTCTTGAAGTCTGAGGGTATTTCGCCTGTTTCATACATCTTGCTCACCAGATGGTAGAGTTTTGTCAGGACTGGCTCTCCCACGGCCGTCAGTAGTTCCAATGGAATATTGTCTACTCCGGGGGCCTTGTTTCGACTCAGGTCTTTCAGTGCTCTGTCAAACTCTTCACGCAGTATTGTATCTCCCATTTCATCTTCAACTACATCCTCTTCCATTTCCATAATATTGTCCTCAAATACATCGCCCTTGTATAGACCCTCTATATACTCCTTCCACCTTTCTGCTTTCCCTTCTTTGCTTAGAACTGGGTTTCCATCTGAGCTCTTGATATTCATACAAGTCGTTCTCTTATCTCCAAAGGTCTCTTTAATTTTCCTGTAGGCGGTATCTATCTTATCCCTAGTGAGATAGGCCTCTACATCCTTACATTTGTCCTCTAGCCATCCCTGCTTAGCCATTTTGCACTTCCTGTCGATCTCATTTTTGAGACGTTTGTATTCCTTTTTGCCTGTTTCACTTACTGCATTTTTATATTTTCTCCTTTCATCAATTAAATTCAATATTTCTTCTGTTACCCAAGGATTTCTACTAGCCCTCGTCTTTTTACCTACATGATCCTCTGCTGCCTTCACTACTTCATCCCTCAAAGCTACCCATTCTTCTTCTACTGTATTTATTTCCCCCATTCCTGTCAATTGCTCCCTTATGCTCTCCCTGAATCTCTGTACAACCTCTGGTTCTTTTAGTTTATCCAGGTCCCATCTCCTTAAATTCCCACCTTTTTGCAGTTTCTTCAGTTTTAATCTACAGGTTATAACCAATAGATTGTGGTCAGAGTCCACATCTGCCCCTGGAAATGTCTTACAATTTAAAACCTGGTTCCGAAATCTCTGTCTTACCATTATATAATCTATCTGAAACCTTTTAGTATCTCCAGGGTTCTTCCATGTATATAACCTTCTTTCATGATTCTTAAACCAAGTGTTAGTTATGATTATGTTGTGCTCTGTGCAAAATTCGACCAGGCGGCTTCCTCTTTCATTTCTATCCCCCAATCCATATTCACCTACTATGTTTCCTTCTCTCCCTTTTCCTACACTCGAATTCCAGTCACCCATGACTATTAAATTTTCGTCTCCCTTCACAATCTGAATAATTTCTTTTATTTCCTCATACATTTCTTCAATTTCTTCGTCATCTGCAGAGCTAGTTGGCATATAAACTTGTACTACTGTAGTAGGCGTGGGCTTCGTATCTATCTTGGCCACAATAATGCGTTCACTATGCTGTTTGTAGTAGCTTACCCGCATTCCTATTTTCCTATTCATTATTAAACCTACTCCTGCATTACCCCTATTTGATTTTGTGTTCATAACCCTGTAGTCACCTGACCAGAAGTCTTGTTCCTCCTGCCACCGAACTTCACTAATTCCCACTATATCTAACTTCAACCTATCCATTTCCCTTTTTAAATTTTCTAACCTACCTGCCCGATTAAGGGATCTGACATTCCACGCTCCGATCCGTAGAACGTCAAGATATAATACCAGTATTATAAGTTGCCTCCATTATACTAAATTGTCACTATTTGCATTTTACTGAAGTTGTCTAAACACGGTTGTCATTGCCAGAGCAATCGCAGCATTATGTAATGTGGCTCATGCGTCACTACCTGCAGACCGTTTGGAGAAACACAGCAATGTAGTTGTTTGTTTTGCTCATACATGCCACTCTCATAGGTGACGTAGAATACAGTAGTAGACTTACTCTTCAACAAAGGTTCTCTGTAGTGCACTCTGTAGTAGTTAAGTGGGATTGCAGTAACTTAAACTCATCATCCACTCTGTGCACACACTGACCTCACACAACAATCTGAAATACTTTCACTATTCATATAAAATTTTACACAGTTTCAATTTAAATAATCCACACCTTATCATCAAGGATCACAAGTCCTGGAAAGCACATCACCATGTAACACACCTGGGAAAATGTAGCGTATATTTTCTGCACAAGTACTCCATAAACACAAGAACAGGAGCTGGATATTTAATGACCACGCGCCTAAACCCAACCTACCTGGTTTTCCGTGGCAGTTGCTCTTCTGCTTCTTGCACTGCCTGTTTCAATGAGTCCTGCAATAATTATTATCTAACAGTGTGTGGAGCCCCTCACACAAACAATGCCAACTTAATCTAGCAGAATTCAGTATGTTATGTTAAACACACACACACACAGTGTTGAGCTGTACTGTTCATAATTAACATTATTCCACAATTGACATATCAGTATTTGCGTTCCAAGTTATGACTTACTAAAGTTATTGTTGAAACAATATCATCCAATTCAAGAATGCACAACACAGAACACACATGAAACTTACTGTTTGAAAGCGGCTTTATAAATCGATGAAAACCACCGTCCTTCCAGTTGTTGTTGTTGTTGTGGTGGTCTTCAGTCCTGAGACTGGTTTGATGCAGCTCTCCATGCTACTCTATCCTCTGCAAGCTTCTTCATCTCCCAGTACCTACTGCAACCTACATCCTTCTGAATCAGCTTAGTGTATTCATCTCTTGGTCTCCCTCTACGATTTTTACCCTCCACGCTGCCCTCCAATACTAAATTGGTGATCCCTTGATGCCTCAGAACATGTCCTACCAACTGATCCCTTCTTCTGGTCAAGTTGTGCCACAAACTTCTCTTGTCCCCAATCCTATTCAATACTTCATCATTAGTTATGTGATCTACCCATCTAATCTTCAGCATTCTTCTGTAGCACCACATTTCGAAAGCTTCTATTCTCTTCTTGTCCAAACTATTTATCGTCCATGTTTCACTTCCATACATGGCTACACTCCATACAAATACTTTCAGAAACGACTTCCTGACACTTTAATCTATACTCGATGTTTACAAATTCCTCTTCTTCAGAAACGCTTTCCTTGCCATTGCCAGTCTACATTGTACATCCTCTCTACATCGACCATCATCAGTTATTTTGCTCCCCAAATAGCAAAACTCATTTACTACTTTAAGTCTCTCATTTCCTAATTTAATTCCCTCACCATCACCCGAGTTAACTCGACTACATTCCATTATCCTCGTTTTGCTTTTGTTGATGTTCATCTTATATCTTCCTTTCAAGACACTGTCCATTCCATTCAACTGCTCTTCCAAGTCCTTTGCTGTCTCTGACAGAATTACAATGTCATCGGCGAACCTCAAAGTTTTATTTCTTCTCCATGGATTTTAATATCTACTCCGAATTTTTCTTTTGTTTCCTTCACTGCTTGCTCAATATACAGATTGAATAACATTGGGGAGAGGCTACAACCCTGTCTTACTCCCTTCCCAACCACTGCTTCCCTTTCATGTCCCTCGACTCTTATAACTGCCATCTGGTTTCTGTACAAATTGTAAATAGCCTTTCGCTCCCTGTATTTTACCCCTGCCACCTTTAGAATTTGAAAGAGAGTATTCCAGTCAACATTGTCAAAAGCTTTCACTAAGTCTACAAATGCTAGAAACTTAGGTCTGCCTTTCCTTAATCTATTTTCTAAGATAAGTCGTGAGGTCAGTATTGCCTCACGTGTTCCAGTATTTCTACGGAATCCAAACTGATCTTCCCCGAGGTCGGCTTCTACTAGTTTTTCCATTCGTCTGTAAAGAATTCGTGTTAGTATTTTGCAGCTGTGGCTTATTAAACTGATTGTTCGGTAATTTTCACATCTGTCAACACCTGCTTTCTTTGGGATTGGAATTATTATATTCTTCTTGAAGTCTGAGGGTATTTCGCCTGTTTCATACATCTTGCTCACCAGATGGTAGAGTTTTGTCAGGACTGGCTCTCCCAATGCCGTCAGTAGTTCCAATGGAATGTTGTCTACTCCACGGGCCTTGTTTCGACTCAGGTCTTCCAGTGCTCTGTCAAACTCTTCACGCAGTATCGTATCTCCCATTTCATCTTCATCTACATCCTCTTCCATTTCCATAATATTGTCCTCAAGTACATCGCCCTTGTATAGACCCTCTATATACTCCTTCCACATTTCTGCTTTCCCTTCTTTGCTTAGAACTGGGTTTCCATCTGAGCTGTTGATGTTCATACAAGTGGTTCTCTTATCTCCAAATGTCTCTTTAATTTTCCTGTAGGCAGTATCTATCGTAGCCCTAGTGAGATAAGCCTCTACATCCTTACATTTGTCCTCTAGCCATCCCTGCTTAGCCATTTTGCACTTCCTGTCGGTCTCATTTTTGAGACGTTTGTATTCCTTTTTGCCCGCTTCATTTATTGCATTTTTATATTTTCTCCTTTCATCAATTAAATTCAATATTTCTTCTGTTACCCAAGGATTTCTACTAGCCGTCGTCTTTTTACTTAGCGCTAAATAATTACTTTGTGCGTTACATGAGTATGCATGTGATCAAATTGTGAGCTGGATGTGTATAAAAGTGGGTGTATGATATCCAAAACAAGAAAGTACCAACACTTGTGATAATCAGATAGTCAAATCATACGTGTTTCTTTCACTTGGAACTTGTAATTAGAATCAGTCCAGTCCACATTATTGTCCTGTAGCCGTCCTGATACGGTTGATTATAGACTTCCCAAAATGACACATGGGCTTGAAAATTGTCACCTAACATTAATAATTAGCCATGACCACTGATATGAAATGTACAACTTGTGTGGCAAACACTTTTAATTTCATCACTGTAACTTGAGAAGTTTGGTCTGCAACCATGGGACCATGCTGCATGTTGCATGCCCCGTGGTAACTAAGCTATGGCTCCTCAAGTGCTCTGCAGTTGCTAGAGAGGCGGCTATAGATGGGTCAGCGATACAACACTGATGATATTGATATTCTCTGTGAAAGTGAGGGAGAATTACTGGACATGTTGAAATGAATGTAGTCTAATGAGCACAGAATATTGACTTTGGGTGAACCTAAGAAAGATGTAAGAACTGAGGAGTGGCAGAAATGAGATGAGCAATAAACTTAGCATTACAATAGGCTATTTTCCTATCTTAAAACTATGATTCAAATTGTTTTTATTCTAATTGATTATAACATTTAAATAGCATTTACAGTCAAAATTCTCACAAAATATGTTATTTTTATCCAATTAAAGATTAAAAATCACTGAATATCAAGATCTGGTCACGTGATTGAAAATGCTGTGTTATTGGATGAAGCTCTGGCGACATCACAGACTAGGAGTAAGACGGAGTTATACGTTGGCCAAAGTTACGGGGTAGTTTTTCTGCAAACAGTTTAGCTATTTAGTGGCAGAAAATGCAATTGCAGTACAACTTTTAAGTAATAATAGAAAGGAATTTTGTGAATGCTGATAGTGGAAACCTTGCGAAAGTTGATGCGTTTATGCTCCATGCATTATAGCACCAATATGTGCAATGATGGACATTCTTCCTCCTGCTCCCTGAAACATTGTTAAACTCTCTGAAAACTAAGGAATTGTAGAACTCTTGGGTATCGGTCTGTATATTATTACTAGATTGTCAGCCATCAGTCATGAGCTACGACTCAAAGCACAATAAAATTATTCTTGGCAGAACTTGATGCTGATTTCGTCTGTAAAAGACACTTAGCAGAGATACTGTATCAAGCAGGCATTCGGTGGTGGAACGATTAGCACATCTGACTACAGGTAAAAAAGTCACTCGTTGAAAACCTGGAAGGATTATATATTTTGAAAATTTTACACTAAATACAAAAATAGTGTAAGCAAGAACTGATTATTGCAGTTGTTTAGATTGTGGGATATATATATATATAAAAAACAAAGATGATTTGACTTACCAAATGAAAGTGCTGGCAGGTCGACAGACACACAAACAACCACAAACATACACACGTGGAATGTTTCCCTGTATTTTATATATATATATATATATATATATATATATATATATATATATATATATATACTCCTGGAAATTGAAATAAGAACACCGTGAATTCATTGTCCCAGGAAGGGGAAACTTTATTGACACATTCCTGGGGTCAGATACATCACATGATCACACTGACAGAACCACAGGCACATAGACACAGGAAACAGAGCATGCACAATGTCGGCACTAGTACAGTGTATATCCACCTTTCGCAGCAATGCAGGCTGCTATTCTCCCATGGAGACGATCGTAGAGATGCTGGATGTAGTCCTGTGGAACGGCTTGCCATGCCATTTCCACCTGGCGCCTCAGTTGGACCAGCGTTCGTGCTGGACGTGCAGACCGCGTGAGACGACGCTTCATCCAGTCCCAAACATGCTCAATGGGGGACAGATCCGGAGATGTTGCTGGCCAGGGTAGTTGACTTACACCTTCTAGAGCACGTTGGGTGGCACGGGATACATGCGGACGTGCATTGTCCTGTTGGAACAGCAAGTTCCCTTGCCGGTCTAGGAATGGTAGAACGATGGATTCGATGACGGTTTGGATGTACCGTGCACTATTCAGTGTCCCCTCGACGATCACCAGTGGTGTACGGCCAGTGTAGGAGATCGCTCCCCACACCATGATGCCGGGTGTTGGCCCTGTGTGCCTCGGTCGTATGCAGTCCTGATTGTGGCGCTCACCTGCACGGCGCCAAACACGCATACGACCATCATTGGCACCAAGGCAGAAGCGACTCTCATCGCTGAAGACGACACGTCTCCATTCGTCCCTCCATTCACGCCTGTCGCGACACCACTGGAGGCGGGCTGTACGATGTTGGGGCGTGAGCGGAAGACGGCCTAACGGTGTGCGGGACCGTAGCCCAGCTTCATGGAGACGGTTGCGAATGGTCCTCGCCGATACCCCAGGAGCAACAGTGTCCCTAATTTGCTGGGAAGTGGCGGTGCGGTCCCCTACGGCACTGCGTAGGATCCTACGGTCTTGGCGTGCATCCGTGCGTCGCTGCGGTCCGGTCCCAGGTCGACGGGCACGTGCACCTTCCGCCGACCACTGGCGACAACATCGATGTACTGTGGAGACCTCACGCCCCACGTGTTGAGCAATTCGGCGGTACGTCCACCCGGCCTCCCGCATGCCCACTATGCGCCCTCGCTCAAAGTCCGTCAACTGCACATATGGTTCACGTCCACGCTGTCGCGGCATGCTACCAGTGTTAAAGACTGCGATGGAGCTCCATATGCCACGGCAAACTGGCTGACACTGACGGCGGCGGTGCACAAATGCTGCGCAGCTAGCGCCATTCGATGGCCAACACCGCGGTTCCTGGTGTGTCCGCTGTGCCGTGCGTGTGATCATTGCTTGTACAGCCTTCTCGCAGTGTCCGGAGCAAGCATGGCGGGTCTGACACACCGGTGTCAATGTGTTCTGTTTTCCATTTCCAGGAGTGTATATAACAAGCAGACAAATATGTCTGCTTGTTTTTATATATATATATATATATATATATATATATATATATATATATATATATATATATATAACAAGCAGACAAATATGTCTGCTTGTGTCTGTATATGTGCGGATGGATATGTGTGTGTGTGTGTCTGCTTGTCATATATATATATATATATATATATATATATATATATATATATATATATATAAACAAGCAGACAAATATGTCTGCTTGTGTCTGTATATGTGCGGATGGATATGTGTGTGTGTGTGTGTGTGCACGAGTGTATACCCGTCCTTTTTTCCCCCTAAGGTAAGTCTTTCCGCTCCCGGGATTGGAATGACTCCTTACCCTCTCCCTTAAAACCCACATCCTTTCGTCTTTCCCTCTCCTTCCCTCTTTCCTGATGAGGCAACAGTTTGTTGCGAAAGCTTGAATTTTGTGTGTGTGTGTGTGTGTGTGTTTGTGTTTGTTTGTGTGTCTATCGACCTGCCAGCGCTTTCGTTCGGTAAGTCACATCACCTTTGTTTTTAGATATATTTTTCCCACGTGGAATGTAATGAAGATATCACCATACACTCACAGTACAAGGGGGTGTAGGGTGATGAGGTTCTGTATGGAGAGAGATATAAAGCATGTACAACATGCAAGTGACACAAGCGTAAGGGCTCTGATGTTCTTGAGTGTAAACTAATGTTAGCGTCTGAAGCAGATTTGTCATCTTGATGTAAGATTTTAAAACTGAAAAAGTTTAAACAATAAGGATCATAGCTTGGCAGTACGAAGGTAAAAACATTGTTTCTAAAAAAGTAAAAGTTGTGTGGTCATCTTAACTAGACAAAATCTTTTTGAATGCGGTGTGTGTTACCTATGATTGCAAATGTAAGCACATGTAAATGGCAAGGAAAACACAATAATATTCAGTTTCTGATTGGTTTGGTGAAGTTTTGTAATTGTGATTTGGTTTTCATATGAAAGGACTGTTGAATCATTTTACAAATAAGTTAAAATGTTCTTTTGGGTTGGCAGTCAATAGACATCTTCTTTAAAATTCAACAGTGTACAACTTTAACAACTAAGCTAGTGAATAATTGAGGTATATTCGGGTGAAATGACAATTTTCACTAGGAGTTTAATTTTCTTGAATGACACTATCCTTGTTGCAACAGTGGGAGAGTATATCTTGGAGGTAAGTTAATGTTAACTTCACAGTGCAACACATTTTTAATTAAGTTAGTGAGCTTGTTTTCTGCCGTGATGGCAATATGCTGGTACAGTGCAACCATATTTTGCGCTTCTCCTCATTGTCTGGAAACTCAAAACCAACTTTTTGAAGTTTTTGTAGATGTAGTTGTACAGTACACTACTACATACCATTTGTAACCCATTTTCTGAAAAGTAACATCCAAAATAAGACACACTGTGAATTAGCATTATGATAGTAAAAGCAGCGAGCTAGCCAGTGACATCACAAGCAGAATGGAGAGTTTTAGCAGGCTTTCAAATTAGTTGAATTTCATTTCCATTTTTATAAAAGAATACTGAAATTCAAGAGGAAAAAAAGCATGTTAGGAACATGAAATGACATAATTATTCATTTAAGACAATTTTCAGAAAACAGTCAAATACCCTATTGTGGACCATATAGTGATGAAGTAAATGAATTCTGCTACCTTGGAAGTCAATTAAACTTGCCGGATGAAGCAAGGGGGATATAAGAAACAGACTAGCACAGGCAAAGAAGCCATTCACCACTAAAGGAAATCTACTAGTATTAAACGTGGGCCTTAATTTGAGCAAGGAATTTATGAGAATATTTATATATATTTGAGGCACAGCATAGCAATGTATGATACTTCTCATGGACATTGGGAAAACCAGGAAAGAATGTGTTCAAAGTGTTTGGGAAGTGGTATTACATCCAGAAGGATGCTAAAAATCGTGTGGACAGATAAGATAAGAAGCGAGGAGGCCCTGCACAGAATCACCGACAACTTTGACAAGAAGGAGGGACGTGTCTTAAGATACAGGGGGAATAACTTCCATGGTACTAGAGAGAGTAGTAGAGGGGAACAATTGTGGGGAAGACAGATATTGAATTATGCCCAACAAACAATTGAGGTAAGTGCTGTTCTGAAATGTAGAGGGTGGCGATGATGGAAATAAATACTATGTCAGTTTGGAAATAATTTGTCATGGATAGAAAGTATTAATATGAAATGGTTTGGTGCTGATGTAGCTGTAGTTGCCAAAAGTGAACAATTGTAGAGGTGGGTACTCAATGAAATGGAATATGTACTAGCTGGTGGCTGTAATATGAATTTTGTGTCCTTGAATGCAGAACGGATAAAGAAGGGAAGATTCATTCATTCAGGTATCATGTTCTACCACCACTAATCCAATCAAAAAGGAAACCTTTCAGGAATATGGAATGAGTGAAGCTATGCATTAACATGCAGAAGCAACCAATTAACAGGCAGAAGCAACCACTGTTGGCTGTGTGTGCCAAATATATCAATTAAAAAAAAAAAAAAAAAAAAAAAAATATGACTAGCCGTAAGCTACTCAGACTGATTAATTGTGGTAATTATGTCTAGATTAATTGTAATAGCCTCTTTCCTGAAGCTTAACTTGCATAGGCATTCAACACATATGTTGCAAACATTTTCTCCTCCTCCCTCTCAGTGTTCAACCTTTCGTCCCTCGCATCTCTTTGCCCACCTCATCTTCCCAACTCTATATATTTGTCTCCTTCTTCCCTCTCTGTCTTTCCGTCTCCTTCTTTCTCTCTTTGGGTCTGTCACCTCTGCCCTCTGTCCAGCCACATCCTCCTCCCCCCTCTGTCCAGCCACATCCTCCTCCCCCCTCTGTCCATATACTCCTGCCCTCCCTCTATCCATATCCCCCTTCGCCTTTTCTCTGTCTACCTCATCCTCCACCCCCTCTCTCTATCCATCACCTCCCCCCTCTCACTATCCATCTCCTCCCCCCAACCTTGTGCTAGGTCATATAATGCATCCCTTGTAAAGGACAATGATACAGTAGTCTGATACAACTCCCACACAACATGCATGTTGTACATGGCAGCCTACACTCTGTAGCTGGAAAACTGTATTTTGCCCCTGATGTGTAGGCTGCATTGCAAAGCAGGGATCTAAGACAGGCTGATACTATTCCTACACAATCTGCCTGTCATACAGTGCAGCTTACATGCCAGAGGCTAAAAAAATCTCATTTTCTGCCCGTACCTCTGCTCCTGCTGAAGCTAGAACGTTATAAACCACACTGTGCACATACTTGTGAAATCCGCTGTTTCTGTACCATATTTGGTTGAAATTGATGCAGGGATCCTGGACACACACACACACACACACACACACACACACACACACACACACACACACACACACACACACCGCCAACTACCCATTCGAGAGAGAGGGAGGGGGCTGGGGTGGGGGGACCCAAAAAACATACATACGAAATATAAATCGAGGAGATGGCGGTGTTGTGGCTGCTTGTCCAATAATTGAGTGATGGATCATTCATTATTCTGGGAAAAATAAGGATGCATATCTCTGAATGCTTTGTTTCTTTTGTACATGAAATATCATAATTATTTTCTGTTTCTTACTTTGTCACATCATCCATGAAAATGAAATATATTAATCATACCAGAAATTTCAGTCTGCACATTCATTTGCCATTGTCTAAGAAAATTTGTATATTTATTTTGACAATAGAAAGTTTCACCAGTTTTCTTAATGTGACCTCAATGTTGTCTTTATAACTGTGGGTCACCAGAGGACATAACTTTGTTGCAGGGAGTGCAATATGTTTTTGGAATCGTTGGCATCCCTGTTGTGGAGCTGAGCATGAGCCTACAGCAGGCAGGATTGCACTATGTTGGCATGAGAAATGAACAAGCAGCTTGCTATGCAGCTCAAGCTGTTGGCTTCCTCACTGGTCGACCAGGTGTTTGCCTTGTGGTCTCAGGGCCTGGCTTGCTTCACTGTACTGGTGGTATGGCAAATGCACAGATTAACTGCTGGTATGTTGTTAATGCATGTACAGAACACTTGGCAAGGAAATGATATAATGGTTATCATGGTAATCATGGTAATAATTATTGTCATGTGTTGTTTATTTATTTAGAAAGTGAAAAAATAAATTCATCAGTAAATGGTTCATTACTAGTTAGATAATTTATCTGTTGACAAGGATGTATGACAAAATGATAACATAAAGACAGTTGTTATGGCTTTTGGCGCTTTTTTCTCACTATTACTGTTACCATTCTTTAGGTTGTTGCTGCTATTTTTGTTCTGAAAGATTTCTTTATGAATAATAGGACAGATATTTAAACTGACATCAGGGTCTGTGTGCTTGTGGATTTTTAATAATGGTATCATGGGATGGCATGACAATAATAACAGCAGAAAGGATCACCTTTCAAATTGAAGACAATGTGAGAAGGGGCAGACTGTCGATTAGAATCTAATCTGAGGCAGGTGGGAAGGTAGAGGGAGAGTGAAGGAGGAGATGATGATAGAAGATTTCATTGAATTAACCACCTTATTATGTCTTTGCAGTTAATGAATGATTTAATTTCTGATCAAGAGACTCATATGAGACTTGTCTTTGTTCCATTTGAAACCTTTGAAATGGATCAGAGATAGCTCTCATATTCTAATGAAAACAACAAAGACCTTGTTAAGTTTTGTTAGGTGTCTGCTTCTTCAGCATAGGCCTACATGTTTTATTGAGCACCAGTTAGGTACCAATAAATCACTGCAGGAAATAGATCCTGACTGTTCTTGAAGCAAACAGAAACAAAGACTTCTGCAGATGGACACCTCTTGACAACTAAACTATTCTGGAGATTTACTGGATAAGTTAAATTTCAGTGCAGGAGAACACTATACCTTTTTTAGGCTGAGAAGCTCTCTAATGCAAATCACTGTCTCAGTGCATGCACATGCCATTGGCACAACCACGGTATGCAGTTGAATGGAGAATGGAGACCCTACCACTTAGGAAAATAGACATGTCTGTGTACAAGCCAAATTTTGATGGCTGGGAACAACAGAATACAGATCAATTGTCCAGCTGTAAAGCATCTCAAAGTCATCATAAATAAGTCCGAGTGCATGTAGTATCATGCGTCAATGAGCTGAGACAATTGGGGCTGAATGGTCTGCAGCAGTGCTTAAATCTGTCACTGTTGCTTACTCATGTGATTTGACACCAGCAGATGTACCACTTCACATCACACCGAGTGAACTCACCTGATGTATTCATAACTATATCAATTGATACATCAATACGTCATGCAGGATTGCAAGAAGTTCATAATTAATTTTTTTAATTTTTCTTGTGAAAGTTGAAGGGTGTGTGTAACTGTGGTTTAATGCATCTAGCTTTTGGCATGATTAGGCATTATAATAACTTACAGAAAAGTCCTCCAGTTATGAGTTTTGCATGTAAATGAAGCTCCCTTCTTGTCTTAGATTTGCAGCACCCCAGTAAATGTATCTGTTCTTTCAAATGATGGAAACTCTCCACATTGGAGTATCAACAATACAGATATTAGGAAAGGCATAGATTGCTACTCACCACAAAGTTGACCCATTGAGTTGCAGACAAGCACAACCACACGCGCCCGCACACACTCACTCACATATGATTGCTACTACTGTCAACTCCGACCGGAATGTGACTCTTACGTGAATAGCCATCTGAAGTGGGCCAGGGAAGGGGGAAGGATAGCAGAGTACAAATGGCGAGAGAGGAGTGTGTTGTCTGGCGGGATGTGCGGGGTCTAGATGGCGGCCTAAGGAAACTGCCAGGTGCAGTATGGCGGAGGTGCGGGGGGGAGACAGGGAGCAGAAATGGGGAGGAACACGGAAGTTGAAAGGCTGGGTGGGTGCATTGGCAGAGCATGGTGCACAATGGGGGCGAGGCGCCAAGAAAAGAGAGATGGTGATATGGCAGAGCGGGACAGAAATTGTTGAGTGGTGGATGTGGGAACAGTAGGTGCAGTATGTGTTGCGAGAATAACATCCATCTGCGCAATTCAGAAAAGCTGGTGGTGGAGGGGAGTATCCAGATGGCCCAAGTTGTGAAGCAGCTGTTCAAATCGAGCATGTTATATTCAGCTGCATGTTATACCATATGGCGGTCTACCCATCAGAGGCTGGGTCACTTGCGAGAGCAGCCATATCATATATGAACTCTGCCCGAACTGTTGCAAAGCTTTTTATATCTGTATGATTACCAGCCAGCTGTCCACCAAGATGAACGGCCACTGCCAAACTCTGGCCAAGAACAAAGTGAAGTGCCCTATGGCACAACATGCAGGTGAACATAACATACTTGATTTCAACAGCTGCTTCACAACGTGGGATATTTGGATACTCCTCTCCACCACAAGCTTTTCTGAATTTCATATTTGGGTGTTATTCTTGCAACACATTCTTCACACTCCCAAAATTCTCCCAGTTTCAACCTATGGTAAACCATCACTCAACAATTTCTGTCCCCTCTGCCCTAGAACCTCCTCCCTTTTCATGGTCCCTTACCCTTGTTGTGTGCCACCCTGTGCCAATGTAACTGCCCATCCTTCCCCCATCACTGCTCTTCTCCATTTCTGCTCTCCGTTTTTTTCTATCAGACCCCACCGTCTGACACTGCACCTGGCAGTCTCGCAGGCCACCATGTAGTCCCTGCATGCCCCGCCAGACAGTGCTCTTCTCCTCACCCCCACCCTCACCCCTATCCAGCTAACACAACCCGCCCCCGCTCCACTCCAGATAATTATTCACATAACAGTCACATTTTGATCCGAGGTGCTGGTGGTTGCGGTCATGTCTGAATGAGGTGTGCTTGCGTGTGTGTTTTCTTTGCTGAAGAAGGCTTTGGCTGAAAGCTATAATGTGTATCAGTCTTTTCATTGCATCTGTTTACAATTCTGTTTGTTCTTTCAGCAATTCATAACTTTTCTCAGTGTATATATTAGTCATCTGTGTCTTTCACACAACACTTAGTGATTTTAGAATGCTTCCATCACTTGAACTGCTGTCATTGCTATTTTTCAGTGTGTGTTTCTTGGATCAAATAAGATGCATCCATGCATAAGGTTAAATAAGGTCCTGTGATAATTATTGTGTATTGGTTAATGGTATATTCTTCTCATCCTATAATCCATATTTTAGTGTCTGTATCAATTAAACATTTATATTGAACAAATAAAAGTGAATAGCATGAATTTCCTCACATCACAAATGTTTTTGCAACCATCTGTCATCAATTTGTAAGATCAGTACATTGTTGGCAGTACATATAGAATTTCTGTCATAAATTTCCATCAAATAAGTTCATCTTTTTCTTAAAAACCATACTTTTCTTATTGCATAGTGTTTACTAAAATAAAATGAGTTAAATATAAATTTTGTTTGATTGTAAGATGCAATTCTGATGACAGGTTTTGACTGTTAAACAATAATCTTCAAGTAATTAATGCGTAGTTACAGCAGTTGAGCCTCCGAAGCAGTGTGTGTACATGCTACATACTGACATCTGCAGTTGTAGATGGGTGGCTGCCAGTTGAAACTGATTACTGAAATCATATCTTATGAAGCAGACAAACAAAATTTATATTGAACTTTTTTTTATATTCCATGCTCTATAACTGACCAAGTCAATCTCTGACAGAATAGGTGTCTGTGACAAAGGAGTTGTTTATGCGATAGCATTTTCAATCACCTCACTGTCAAGGGGATATTAAACTCTACCAAAAGTTGTTAGTATGAGTCAAATTAGTCAATAAAAGCAACTGGGCTGAAAAATGAAAGAAACTCTGACCACTTGGTTGAAAATGAAAAATTTGTCAGAGCAATATGATTTGAATCATAAATATTCTATCTGTATGTGAATAGGAAACTAGTAGAGTGAAGTCCAGCAGGATAGGTTACAAGTTTTTCTACGTTTTCTAGTATGACACCAAATTTTTATATCTGATATCTACTACCCTTAATTTGTTGGCAGAAGAAACACTGTACTTGAACTCAGTTTGTATTATGAAAAACACTGATGGATCTTGTGTGAAAACAACTTTTAACAGGCCATTGATAGTGATTGGTGGTTCAGCTCCTCAAGATCATGAAGGGATTGGTGGATTTCAAGAATGTCCTCAGGTAGAACTGAGCCGCCCATATTGCAAATATGCTGCTCGCCCACCAAGTCCTTCACTCATTCCACTACACGTTGAAAAAGCAGTTCGCCTCTCTGTTTATGGAAGACCAGGTAAAAAAAAAACAGAAAAAAGTGTGACAAACTGTTTGTTTTTGTATTTTTGGAAATATGGTTGAGTGAATGGCTGGCTAAATGCTACAGGTAGCCACAGAAAGTCACAAATGTGGTGATTCAGTACTGAACAGACAACAGAACTTTTTTGTAACGTACTATTTTTACAGTAATATGTGTTATTTGCTCAGGAAATGTAGCTGTATTATGCTTGTAGGCCATCATATGTTTTTAACTTACTCTCAAAGCTAGATTTTACTGCAAATTATAGTGTTGAAAGGAAAATGTTTGTGTAATAAAACTAACAGTATTGTGATTGGGAACTTTGAAAAGAAGTCCAATAACTTCAAAATAGTTAACGACTTTCTTATGTCTTTGTCAATTAATGAATGATTTCATTTATGATCAAGAGACTCACCTGAAAGCACATCTGCTGGATTTATTTTTCAGAATGAATTGCATTGTAGTCCTTGTTCCTGTCATATTTGTGAAATATTAAAAATATTTGTTTTATTTTTTCTTAGTACCAGCATATTGTGCTTACATCTTTAACAATTGTGTGTTCAATATTACCTCTTTCTGCATTGTTTACGTCTTTCTGCTGACTTAGGATTTGCTGCAGTGGTTAAGATGCTGGTCTTGTACGCAGAAGCCATGACTCCAGTCATGTTGATTTACGTATACTTGGAAGGAAAGGTGTTAAACCCCCATCCCATCATTCTGGTTTATATGCACTATCGAACAATGGAAAATCCAGGATGGAATGTAACAATATTATGAAAAGGGTAGTTGCTACTCACCATATAGTGGAGATGCTGAGTCACAGATAGGCACAACAAAAAGATTGTCATGCACTAGTAGTGATATCTAGTGGGCCAGCATGTAAGTATTGCAAGTATTGCAGCAGATACAGATACTCATGAGGCCTGCTATTTGTGTAGAAAATTTGGTTGAAATTGATGCTGGGATCCTGGACACTCTCTCTCTCTCTCTCTCTCTCTCTCTCTCTCTCTCTCTCTCTCCGTATTGTTACTATGGCAGTGTGGTAGGTGGCAGTTGAATTGTACGACATGATTCACTTTATTTCCCCCCTCCCTAGCAATAATCAGTTTGAAAGTTAGCTCTGTAAAATGCAGGTCATTTTCAATAGTTGTCTGTCATCTGTGATTTATGTTTCTCTGACAGCAAGGACAATTTTCTAAGTAAGAAGAAAATGTGGTATTTCAAATGTATCATGCAGTTCTAAAGACATGAATAGACGGACATGCAGGAAATATAATGACAGTTATTTCAATTTTGGTTTTATGTGTACTTGAGAATGAAGGAGAAACACAGTGTGTCATCCGTTTCAAAATTCTGGCTACTGAAAGCATGCTTACAATAGAATGGAGTAACATTTATAGTTAAATCATGATAATTTGATTAATAAACCAAGAGGATACTTTTCCCACTAGCTAAAAGAAATGGATAGAAAAAAAAACTTTCACTAATCAAGCTACGATTCCAACAAACCTCTTCTTTCATCTTTCAAAATTAACTTCCATGTAGCAAAGAGCAAGAAACCACAAACTATAGTGAAAGACCTTATTTTACCAGATGCTCTGGACATGGTATCTATTATGATAGGTGAGTCAGCTGCCAAACAATGGAAAATGTGCCTTTGTCATACAACCCTATTATTCAGCAAATACTCACTATGGCTGATGATGTTAGTGATCAGTTGGTTAAAAATCAATGGTAATGCTGATTTCATATACAGTTGTATGAAGGAACAGACAACAGCAATTATGCACATATAATTTATTATGTTCCATTTATGCATGGCAACAAATTTCATGTAGATCTTCTTTTCTGCGGGAAAATAGCTCTTGGAACAAAAACAGCAGACCTCTTTGAAATACAATACTGAAGCGCCAAAGAAATTGGTATAGGCATGCATATTCAAATACAGAGATACGTAAACAGGCAGAATACGGCACTGTGGTTGGCAGTGCCTACATAAGATGACAAGTGTCTGACATAGTTGTTAGATTTGTTATTGCTGCTACGACGGCAGTTTATCAAGATTTAAGTGAGTATGAATGTGGTGGTCTAGTTGGCACATGAGCTATGAGACACAGCATCTCCAAGGTAGCTCTGAAGAGGGGATTTTCCCATACAACCATTTCCCAAGTGTACTGTGAATATCAGGAATCCAGTAAAATATCAAATCTCCAACATCGCTGCGGTTGGAAAAAGCTCTTGTAAGATTGGGACCGACTGCGACTGAAGAGAATTGTTCAACATTACAGAAGTGCAAGAAATTGCTGCAGATTTCAGTGCAGGGCTATCAACAAGTGTCAGCATGCAAAACATTCAACAAAACATCTTCAATATGGGCTTTTGGAGCCGAAGACCACTCACATTCCCTCAATGACTGCACAACACAAATCTTTACATCTTGCCTGGGCCCATCAACACCGACATTGGACTGTTGGTGAATAGAAACATGTTGCTTGGTCAGATGAGTCTCATTTCAATTTTTATCAAGTGGATGGATGTGTACCAGTGTGGAGACAACCTCATGAATTCATGGATGCTACATGCCAGCAGGGGACTGTTCAAGCTGTTGGAGATTCTATAATGGTGTGGGGCATGTGCAGTTGGAGTGATATGGGGTGCCTTATATGTCTAGATACAACTGTGACAAGTGACCCATATCGAAGCATCCTGTCTAATCACCTGCATCCATTCATACCCATTGTGTGTGCATTCTGACAGACTCGGGAAATTACAGTAGAACAATGCATCACTCCACATGTCCAGAATTGCTACAGAGTGGCTCCAGGAACACACTTCTGAGTTTAAACACTTCCGCTTGCCACCAAACTCCCCAGACATGAACATTATTGAGCATATCTGGGATGCCTTGCAGTGTGCTGTTCAGAAGAGATCTCCACCCCCTCGTACTCTTAATGGATTTATGGACAGCCCTGCACATCATGGCGTCAACGTATCTGCTACAGACATTAGTCAAATCCATTCCATGTCATGTTGCGATGCTTCTGCATGCTCACGGGACAGGTGTACCAGTTTCTTTGGCTCTTCGGGATATATTCTTCTGTGGAAAAAAAACATGTATACAGATGAAATTTTTAGTATGGCTGGCTGTTATGCAAGATTGCAAGCTCTGATCCATAAAGAGGCTCCTAATGCTATTTGGACATACTGTTTTATTCACTGAGATGCACTGGCATAAGAGAATGAGTCCTGCCCTTTATGTGATCCTTCAATCAGTGATCAAAGTGGTAAACTTCATTAGAAGTTGACCCCTTAAGTCAAGATGTTTTCAACAAATATGTGTTGATAGGGAAGGAGAGCACATTTCCCTAATTTATTACAGTAACTCTCACTGGCTGTCACAAGGAAATGCCTTTAAAAGGTTGTGTGAACTCTGGCATGAGCTTTTAGTGTTACCTCGTCCAAAAGAGTAATTTCAGTTCTGGTAAGTTTGCAAACAGTAAGGCTGGCATATTTTTGTGACTTCTTTGAAAAACTCATTTCATTGAATCTATATCTCTTCAAGGTAGTGACACCAACATTCTGCTACAGTCAGACAAAATATCAGCCTTCAGAAACAAACTACTCATGTAGAAGGAAAAGTTGGATGATGTGCATTACATTTTTGCTGGAAGACAATGACTTTTAGATGGCTGAACAATTGAAGTTTGTGTTTGTGAATCATTTGACACAGTGATTACTGTCCAAAGGACTTTCAAGAAGAAATTCATCAACACAACTGGATTAAAGATCCCTTCAATATGGACCTTCCATCAACATTTACCATTGAAGAACAACCATAATTTATAGATATTTCTTCAGATTCTAAAGTGAATGCAAAAATTTAGTCATCACCACTGATGCATTTTGTAACTTAGTGATGTAGGAATATCCACAAATAGGTAACAAGAGCCTGCAAGTTTTGTTACATTTTGCAACATCCTACTCAAGCCTCCAGCAGGCAAACAGAAAATTAAGTTGGAGGACTGGATGGATTGGGATTCCCACTGTGGGAGTCGCCAGAAGAACATCTTGAATGCACAATGAAACACAGCATTATTCTGTGGCGATGAGTGCACAGACAATCTGCTTTACTCTTTGATTTTTATAAGTAGTCTTTGTATAGACTTATGTTTTTCAGCTGATTGGTGTTCGAGTTTTAGTAAATAAAAAGTTATTGCTTGACTACTATGTTGTATCTCTTCAGCAGATGGAGATAAGCTGTAGTTGACCAAAGTGGTGATCCCGTATATTGTATTCCGATTTAGAAGAGCAAATGCAACACCGTTTGGTATCATCTACCGCAGAGTCGGCCTGTCCGCCTGACACACAGAGTACTACGAATCGGCGTGATGCTTTGTTGAAACACATCAAAATTTATGGCTTGCAATGCCTGATCTGACTTTCCAACACCAAGGGAGTGTAAACAAAGATATCAAATTTATGATCACTGTTAGTAAGATTGACAGTAAAAAAGCAACTGTCAGCGCAGATATAATACTCCGTCCGTCTGCCACACAGGAGTATACACATTTTAAACAGCTGCTCCTTGAGCGACTACGTCAGTCAGTGGAACAACATATCCAACAAGCACTACATGGTGAAAAGAGAAGAGACATGTCGCCTTCGGAATTTTGGCGGCACCTGCAAAGCTTAGTCGATGACACCCAGTTGCCAGATATGACACTGCAACATGTATGGTGCGTACAGTTGCCAGAGGCAGTTAGAACAGCTGTAGTGCTTTCTGACGCACGCGATATTTCATCTTTGCTCTCACTAGCCAACAAGGCCTATGCCTCGTTAGATGCAGGGCATACATCGTCTATGACATTCAAACACAGCAGTACAGACGTTCAGGGAGCTGCAGCGATACAACAACACCAACAAACAGATGTTACTCAACAATGTACAAACTATGAAATCATATTGACATCTTGCGGTGACAGAATTGACGTTGCTGGGAGGCAGAGCAGCCGCATACAAGAAGAGCAAGGAGGATGGCAATGTGTCTAAGCAATGTATCTGCTGGTACCACCATTGCTTCATAAACAAGGCATCATGATGCACATCACCTTGCAAGTTTGAGCACCAGTGCCTACCACTGCGAGGTAAGAGTGTTGACAGGAAACTACTGGTGAGTAAGCTTTCTTCTTTACCTTCGCTGTCCCACCAACTTCTTGTCCCAGACGCTAAATCCAGCTGCGCTTATCTAATCGACTCAGGCTGTTAAAAGTTGTGATGTGAAGCTTCCTCCATCTCAACCGAAGCTCACAGCAGAAAATCAGACTTCAATAATGATTTATGGAAAATGCCAGATAGGTGCAGACCTTGGTTTCCAAGATAGTTTTCCATGGACTTTTGTGATTGCCAATGTGTCAGACGCAATATTGGGAGTGGATTTCTTGTTTCATTACACAGTTGAAGAAGATATTAGCTCATTGAGCATCCGCCAGGGTAAACAGAGCATCCTAGGGCGAGGTTCTCTGCCTACGTTCGAAGACAGACAGGAAGTGACATCACACGTAGCAAACTGCAAATCCATGCCGTGTGTGCAGGCAGTTAAGCACAACATGGTCCATCAGTCCATCACATCAGGACTACACCTGGTCAACCAGTGTCCCAGTGCCAGCGCCGATTAGCTCCTGACCATTTGACTGCAGCGAAGGCAGAATTCGAAGAACTCTTGTGCTTGGGAGTCATATGTAGATCTGACAGCCCATGGTCATCACCACTTCATCTAATAAATAAGAAAGACTGGACCTGGAGACCATGTGGAGACTATCAAGCACTCAGTACCCATACTATTCCCGATTGCTATCCGATAGCACTTATTAAGGATTTTATGCACATGCTGGCAGGTGCGACCATGTTTAGTGTCAGTAATTGGCAGAAAGCATATCACCAGATACCAGTCGCACCTGCTGATATACGGAAGATGGCTGTCACGACACCATTCGGCTTATTCATACCTCCGTATGTCATTTGGTTTGAAAAATGCGGCACAAACTGGCAGCAGTTTGTCGACAAAGTACTAACAGATTTACCGTACTGCTTCGCATACCTCGTTGATATCCTGGTCTTTTTGACATCTGAGAAACAGCATGAACTGCATCTAAAGACTGTTTACCAATGCATTGATGCATGTGGCTTTTTGGTCAATGAATCAAAGTGTTTGCTTTGGTGATGTCAGGTGCCATTCTTGGGATACTCAGTGACAGCAGCTGGCATCAGCCCAGTGCAAGATAAACTTGTCATTATCAAAGAGATGGCTCGCTCCATTGATTATCATCAACTATGCCAGTTCCTTGGAGCAATTAATTTCTACAGACAACATCTGCCTAATGCGGCAGCCATCCAGGCACCTTTGATGTCAGCACTAGCCTGCAAGGATGCAGTGGGCAAACAATCTTCGCAATGTACACCAGAGTTGTTGATGGCAATCAGTAAGACCAAGGTATGTCAACTTCAGGCAATCATGTTGACACACCTGATTCCTCAGGTGTGACCAGCAATTGTTGTGGATGCTAGCCAGCAAGCCATTGGTGCAGCTCTACACCAGCATGTCGAAGGCCGCTGGCAACCCCTGGGCTGCTTCTCCCGTAGGCTTACGTCGTCACAAGTGAAATGGAGTGCTTATGATAGGGAATTGCTGGCAACTTATGAAGCTGTCAGACATTTCCGGCTGCAAGTGGAAACCAGGGCCATTCACGGTTTTCACAGACCAGAACCCGATTACTTTCGCCCTCAGTAGGAACAAGGATGGCTGCTCACCAAGACAATTTAGACAACTTGAATTCATTACCCAATTCAGAACAGACCTGCAGCATATAAAAGGAGCCATGAACGTCGTGGCAGATTTCCTGTCTCGGTTGGAATCAATCTCTCGGACTATTGACTACAAGGAGCTAGCTGCTGCTCAAGAGACAGACCAACAATTCGCCGAATTCCGTTGTGAAAGTACATCCGGATTACATCTGTGGCAAATTCAACCTGCTGGTGAATGTTTGCAAGTTTAGTGTGATGTGTCACAGGGAAAACTGAGTCCTTTTTACACCTAAGAAATTGCGATGGCAATTATTTGACATCATCCCTGGGCTGGCTCATCCAGGAATAAACGCCAGCAGCAAACTGATGACAGAGAGATTTGTGTGGCCCAACATAAAGAAGGACTGCCATAGTTGGACAAAACGTGCTTCGATTGTCAGAGGGCCAAGGTTAGATGACACGTGTACAAAGCGGTAGGAGACTTCCCACGTATGACGCAACGTTTCCCACATGTGCACCTGGACATCGTGGGACCTCTATTACCATCAGAAGGATACTGTTACCTCCTCACTGCAGTGGACTGCTTCATCAGATGGGTGGCGGCAGTTCCATTATTGGACATTTCTGCGGAAATGGTGCCACGGGAGTTTCTTTCATCATGGATCGCACATTTCAGCTGGCCTTTACATGTCACCACAGACCATGGGTGTCAATTCCAATTTACGCTGTTCTCAGAATTGGCCAACCTCTGCGGTTTCCACCATCATCGTACCACAGCTTACCACCCAACAAGCAATGGAATGGTGGAATGTTGGCACAGAATGTTAAAAGCTGCTTTAATGTGCCATGCACAGTCTTGGTCATCAGCATTGCCACTGGTTTTGTTGGGCCTTTGTACAGCACTAAAAGCAGATTTAAGAGCATCCACTGCAGAATTGGTTTATGGTGAACCCTTAAGACTGCCTGCAGAATTCTTCACTGATCAAACTGGGCACGACATACCGAGTTGCCTTATGTACTGCAAACGGTGCATGAGCATACAGCCAGACTTTGCCCATCCATTGTCTCGAGACATGGGGTGGTAACTACATTCGTGCTCAAAGACCTACGATCATGTACACATGTGATGCTACGGACAGACGCTGTCAAGTCACCACTGCAGCCCCATATTCTGGGCCCTACGGAGTTCTCTTCCAGGATGAACATACCATGCATATAGATCAAAACGGGAAGACCCAAGTGGTATCGTTGGAACACGTCACACCTGCACATATGTTACTGACTGAAGAGGATGTACACACTGAACACAATGTGTCACCTTCCACACGACTACCATGGATGACTCTCTCTCAGCACCACAAGAGGGAGTAGAACCGTTACTGCCAGCACTGGAGGCTGAAGAAGTTCAAGCAGTGCCTTCAGTACACACGAGAGCTGAATGTCATGTGAAATATAGAGACCCCTTCATTCCCAGAGCACCACTCTACCATGGGGGGGGGGGGGGGGGGGGGCTGTGTGGGAGTCACCAGAAGAACATTTGTGAATGCACAATGAAATGCAGAATTATTCTGTGGTGACAAGTGCATGGGCAATCTGCTTTACTCTTTGATTTTTATAAGTATTCTTTGTACTGACTTACGTTTTTCAGTTGATTGGTGCTCTAGCTTTGGTAAATAAAAAGTTATTGCTTGACTATTACGTTGTATATCTTCAGTAGACAGAGGTAAGCTGTAGTTGACCAAACCTTCATCCACCAATGTTTATTAAAATGAATTTATTTAAGAAAAATAACTAAAATAAGATAGATTAACAGGATTACAAACAACATTCTGAACTTTTCAAATTTAAGAAATTACACACCTTAGTTTAGTGACAATTTAAATAAGTGTCTACAGTAGCTAAACATTACTCTAACCCCTTCCAAGGAAATGCCACGAGGTATTAAGTTGTACAACGTGACTCAAATCAGGAAGTTTATCGGATCAGAAAGCCCCTTACATAACATGACTTCCACCGAGAAGAAACAACAACAAATTCAAATAGTCAAGACCACACCGATGTTCTGTCTTTTGATCACACACACACACACACACACACACACACACACACACACACACACACACACACACACATGCACGCACGCACGCACACAGTCTCTGGCATTGATTCACCGTCTGCACCATCACAACTATTGAATAGGCAAAATATATAAAGGGCTACCTATCACGTCATGATGGAACGCCAAGTTCGGCTGAACAGCACATACTGTACACAGGCCCTGCGCCGCTCACCCTCCAGTTTGGCTTCAAAACACCGACTGCCTATGCAGTCCGCTGCCACTTGTTATCGCCTAGCATGTCTCCACCACACCCCGTAGTGCTACAAGCTCCGAGCCACAAGAAGTGACATAGGCAGGTGTGCGGGTTGGGAGTTCAAAGAGGGAGCCCGCCATGGCTCACCTAGTTACATGAGATAGTTTTTTCAGTACTGGCAGTCATCAGTATGAACTGCAGATGGGAATCAATGCCAGAGACTGTAGTTGTGTGTGTGGTTGTGCATGTGGTTGTGTGTGTGTGTGTGTGTGTGTGTGCGTGTGTGTGTGTGTGTGTCATCTGTTTTTGACAAAGGCCTTGTTGGCCTGAAGTTTATTTTGTGATAGTCTTTTTGTTGTGCCTATCTATGACTCAGAATCTCCTCTATATGGTGAAAAGCAACTATCCTTTTCACAATATTGTTACATTGCATCCTGGATTTTCCATTGGCTGAATATGGAAAAAGAGATGCGAGTCAAACTTAAGTTTATTTACCTCATACTCTGAGCCATGTGTCATGTGTGGAACCATCCGCCGTGGATGTCTGTTCAGGTCAAGGGAGCCACGCACCCAAAAAGTTTGAAACCCACTGCTCTATCTTTATACTAACAGTAGACATTGTAAACAGAATGTTAAAGATTGTTTTGTTTTCCAATTTATATGTCCTCTCAGTCCTCCAATGGTTGTTTTTGTTTTGTCATTTGTTAAGAAAATATTACTATTCTGTCTCAAATATTGAAAATAAAAGATTATTATATGGGTATTTTTCTTCTACTGAAATTAATTGTAGGTGTGAGCTACCTGGACTTCCCAGGAAACCTGCTTATTCAACGTGTGCCACGGGACACTGTGGGTTGGATGCCACCTTGTGCCAGTCCACCTGTTATCTATCCAGATCCAGACCTTATTCAGATTGCTGGCCAATTGCTGACCAGTGCAAAACATCCACTTGTAATAGTCGGCAAAGGTAAGTTTGTGAATTCATCTGTTTTATTCCAGATACGCTCTTGCCTTTATAGCTGACAAGATCTATTTCAGCATTCTATATACTCTGCAAATCACTATGAAGTGTGTGGCAGAGGATGTTTTCTCCTGTACCATATATTAAGGTTTCTTGCCATTCCGCTCATGAATCTGTCATAGGAGAAATTATTGCTTCTACTGCATGGAGTTATTATTAGCCTAATTTTTATCTTCATGATATTTATGGGCTCAATATGTATGTGGTGAAGAATAATTGTGGTTTCCATCCTAAAAGAAAGTTATTGAAATTATCTAAACAGATTCTTTTTTCTGTATATAAAAAATTGTAATGTCTCCCCTATTTTATCACTACTCCTTTATACTATTATTATGGGAGCAATGCTGCTTTCTCTTATGTCTTGTTACTCGGAGACAGCTACAACTGCAATAACTCAAGGAGATTAAAATTAATGAATTATAACAGTTTGGCAGTGTAAATTAATGAAATCGATCATATGCTCAACCAGTGACTTCTGAATGTTACCCTGACAGCAGAATTAATGTCTCAACTACTCTGATAACAGAAAAAGATATTGACACGTAACGAACAGAAGTGTAAAAGTCTAAACTGTATAATTAAATGGAAAATATTTATGTTATTACAACTCTGTTATTCTCACCTGATATGGGTTCCATGTACTTGAGCAAATTTTAGTATGGACTGTTAAGGTGTTTTGAAGGTAGTCCTTTTTTGTAAACAAATTTCAACTTTCCCATATTCTATCAATGCCAACGGCCTTTCTGCAGTGGGAACACCGGTTCCCATCAGATCACTGAAATTAAGTGCTGTCGGGCCGGGCTGGCACTTGGATGGGTGACCGTCCAGTCTGCCGAGTGCTGTTGGCAAGCGGGATGCACTCAGCCCTTGTGGGGCAAACAGAGGAGCTACTGGACTGAGAAGTAGCAGCTCTGGTCTCGTAAACTGACATAGGGCTGGGAGAGCGGTGTGCTGACCACATGCCCCTCCATATCCACATCCACTGACACCTGTGGGCTGAGGATGACACGGTGGTAGGTCAGTACCATTGGCCCTTCATGGCCTGTTCAGGCGGAGTTTTAGTTTTTATATTCTATCAGTGAATTGAATTTTGATGATTACTTTACCTACAACTAACTATCTGTGATTGTTCCATTTCACATCTCTTTACATCATTCTCCCAAATATTTGTATGACTTTACTGACTCTATTTGTGATTTATTTTTCTTTTATTCAAAGACTACCTCATCTTCACATTTTTGAAGTGCACAACTTTGCATTTGCTCATCTTTGCACCGGCCCAATACTGGGATTATGTATGTATACCAACTTTAGATTTTTTCTATGGTCCAAAGTTGTGGGCACCATTTCTGTTACCCTGTTAGATGGTATGTTAAACATTGTTCACTAATTGTGATGATATCTTTATTCTTGTACATTGTTACATTTATCCAGTCCCTTTCTAGCTGAAATTACTACATTATTCAGTACATATGTTTCCCTCTGCTTATCAGGACATTTCTTGTTTTCAAAATGCATATGACTTGTATATGTATACCCCACAAAATTGTCTGTAGAGTGCTTGGCCAAACACAGTTTCCAAGCTCCCATTCTGTGTTGGTTCTAACACTTAGTTTAACCTCTTAGACCACTACTGATATATTGGTGTAAACTTGTACCATCACAAACAAAAGCTGTGTATGGTCTTCACTTTTGCTTGAATATAACTTGCCATTAACCAGTTACTAAATAAATACTAGGCAACATGATTGCCCAGACAAATTTCTGCAAAAGTTGTTCCAATTTATTCAGATGACCATTCCTGTTTATGGCCCTGGCATTGAAAGTTATTGATGCTGATCCATCCTCTTTACTAATGACACCCAGTGGACTATTATATTGGCTACATATCATCCATATTAATGTCTGGTTCTATTCTTTTTCTACCACTTCTTCAGTTACTTTTCTTTACATGTACTCATATCTGAGTGTCATTTACTTATTTATCAGGAGCAGCATATGGAAAGGCTGAGCATGCAGTTAGAGAACTGATTAAAGCTACGTCCTTACCATTTTTGCCAACTCCAATGGGGAAAGGTGTTGTGAGTGACACTGACGAACACTGTGTTGCATCTGCAAGAACATTTGCACTTCAAAATGCTGATGTCATACTGCTACTTGGTGCCAGACTCAACTGGATGCTACATTTTGGACGACCACCCCGTTTTGATGCTGCAGTGAAGATAATACAGGTAGTAATTGATGAATCTATGATAGCAGACACAGGCATCACCTGCAGGGGAGTCTGTTAGTAATTAATGTACAGATAAACTGCCACAATTTTCATATTATCTGATTTATTCTTAGTGTCATTTGTCAGATGCAAGTATTGCCAGGAGACCTCAGCCTGACAGCAACATGTTAAAGATTTAAAGCTCTGCTCAGTATCATTATCAACACACAGTGGTGTGAGATGAGGCGGATGTGCACAACCATTAATTGAATTTGGGTACATTGTTAAAATTTGTTGATTCAATAACCTACTGAGTTGCTTTAATATTGATTGCTTCTTCATTTTCCATTCCCCATTTTATGCAGTTTGCACAAAATCCTAATACATTAAAATTGTATGCTGCACTGGGATCTGAACCTGTGAAAACAAAAATCAAGGTTCATGTTCAGCCACAGCAGATGGTTTCTAATTTGTCAAGGTGATTCATTTCACTGCAATATTTGAGCAAAAACAAGAGAGCCATTCTAAAGTTAGTTTGTTGTTTGCATCTCAATTGATGATCGTGAGTAGTACGAAAGTGTGGTTGAGGTTTGCGTTTTCTTTGTGGATGTAGGTCATATCACCTTCAGCTTCATTTGAATCATGAAATGCTGAGACAATTATTTGTAATTAAACACGAGTTTCCCTTTACCAATAGTGAAATTTACAAATACTTAATCACAAAATGTCTAGCTTTCAAAACCAGGTGTTTCTTCATTTGGAAGAAGAAAAGAGTTGCTTAAAGGACTCCACGACTGATAGGGAATTAATTGGAATCTCATAATACTATCATTGATGAATTGATGCTGTTACAGTGTCTTGCGTGAAGTAACTGTAGGTTTTTTTCATTCATTCTTAGTTCTTTGAAAAAAGTAGTTATGGGTTGGTATAAAAAGATTGCACCTATAATTTGTGTTGCACTAATTGTGTACCACAGCTGTTTTCATAACATGCAGTGGTTCTTCATGTAAATGGTGAAAATTTTCAGAACTGCAATGTTGACTGTTCTGAGAGTTCACATAATGACTAATAGTTATGGTGTCTAGGAAGCCTGTAGAGGAGGTTTGCACTTTTACTTCCATGCCTTCTGAAATATAATGAAGTTATGAAGCTTTGGAATAGCGATGCCTTTTCTGAGTAAAATACAGTGGTAGGGATATTCTTTATATGAAACAATTAATCAAATCCCCTGTATTTATTAAATTCTCAACACAATAACACAATGAGATTCACATGTGGTTTAAATGACTACTGATCAATGTATTAATGTTCAGTTTGCTGGTGCATTTCCAATTTACATAAAATATTCAAAGTCTGGACATTGTCTGAAATATGTAAAAGTCTACAGCTGCCTACATAAAATCATAGTTCCCACAATCTCGAATGGCTTTAAGCTCATGACTATTGCAAATATTTCAAAGTTCAACACCAGCAGTCCCACAACTCATCCAACTAGCAGAATATCTTTAAGTCCACACATACAACTGTCACGTACTGTGGTGGGTGTTATTGGGAGCAGGTGCTCCATGTAGGTGCCTTTTGGATGACCACAGTTGTGATAATGTTTTTATGAATTAATGCCAATTTTACCAAGTCAAATTGAGTACACTGCAGATTGCAGCATCTCAAACAACTCATCTTTAGCTTTACTTCATTGTACTGTGTCAGTTTTCTTATTTTTAATTAGTGTTGACAGCATTTCTCACAAAAATTACTGTCAAATTATGGAAAAGTTCTAAAAAAAATAAATCATTCCCAACTTTTGGTACTATATAGGCATTCTAAGAGGAATTATGCTTCCTTTGAGCCATCACTTAGCTCTCTACAGTTAATTTTCTTGATCTATGATAATTTATATATGTCTATGAATCTGTAGCTCTTAAACTAACTCTGCTATGAGGTTCAGTGTAAGTTCTCTGTGTCGTTTCAATAAGACCTTTAATGTGACATGCTTAATTCCTACATAGTTATGGTGCATCATGCATATTCTTCTATGACTGGGGTTTTGCAATGTGTGTTATGCAGCTGCATGTGTTTGCAGCAAACACAAAAGGACCATGGGCCGGTCAAACTCAGCTACCTCCTACCCTACTCTCTTGACAAACACGTCTGTTGGCAAATCACATTGGAGAGGAACATAATGAATACTGTCATCTACAGGCCCAGCAGAGAGCTACCTTCTTACTTCTGGTGCCTCAACACTGAGATATGACACCCCCTCCTTTTCAGACTTGCAAGTGCATGTATCTGCTCAAAGGGCTGTATCTTCACAAGGTGTAGGTTCCCATACAGCATCGCACACAACACTGCACTATCATATAAATGAACAACTATATTAGTTAAACGTGCAAACCTTGTACACTCATTGAGAACATATTAATTTTATCTGCAAATATTGTACAGATTGAACCACTATTGAATGTGTTTTCAGCTAGATACACCTAAAGAAATATATATAGGTTAAGATCAATTTATATTGAGAAAATGATTAAGTTTCTGATTTAAACATCTGTTCAGTGCTTACTGAAATTTCAGTGTTTGATTCTTTCCTGCAGACACCTTATTTTCTACAGAAATAAGATTTTTGTTAAATATTTTGGATTTGCAAGATCATTGATACCAACTGTTGGCTGTTTGTGTTCTATTTAACTGATAACTGAACGTGGTACAGCATTCTCTCTGCACTAGTGTTGATTTCAGGGATATGCAAGTCAGATATTCACAGTGCAGTTAATTGGTCATGCTCCATACCATTATTTTAGTTGATGTTATCTCCACCAGGTTGATATTTGTGCTGAAGAGCTTCATAACAGTGTAGCTTCTGCAGTAGCCATTCAGTCTGATGTCCGAGTTGCAGCAACACAACTGGCAACACTTCTCCGATCAAAAGCATGGAAGCTTCCTAAGACAAGTAACTGGTGGAAGTTGTTGGACAAAAAGTGTTCTGACAACAAGAAATCTGTACAGGTAAGTTTAAAAACATTAATAAGTAAAGATCCATACTAATTAGAGCATAGTAGCTACCTGTGTATCAGTTATCTGAGAAAAAGATGCAGAAATACTTCCATCTCTACATTGACTCAGTTTAATATTTGGATAAGGTATGAATGAAAGTGATCGTGTCTATAAATTCAATCTTGCTGTTAAAGTAAGGATTTAAAACACTGATATTTCTTAAGTTATGGGAACACTGGTAAACTTAAAGATACACAGTAGTGGTGTTGTTTTCCTATATTGTTTGCTCCATGTTCAGGTATTCCCTCTACTTTACATCTGATCAGAACAGAATGGCTGATCCCACTTTTATAGTTGTATTGTATTCTGAAGTGGAGCAGACTTAGGCTTTGCAGAATTCCTTCTTTTTTTCTGTGCATTATTTCACATGTCCTTATCAGTGAACCTACATGACAAATGTCACCTTCTTTGTCATAAAGTCACATTGTGACTCTTTAAGCTTTCCCAGTGGATATGTTGTAAATAGCCTTCATGGGTTGCCACTGGATCACGCTGTGCAAATTCCACAATATTTCCTTGGAGCAACTGTCCAGCATCTTCAGATGGTTCAACCTTGCAGGTGGCTAGGTACGACATGCATATCTTATGTCGAGCAGCTACTCCAAGGAAATATTGTGGAATTTGCACAATGTGATCTGGCAGAAAACCCATAAACACTATTTACATAAAGTCACATTGTTTGTGTATCCACTTCCACAGAGCAGTCTCTTCAGAATCTCCCTGAATTTAGTGCACTACCTCATATGGCAAATTGCACACCATGGTCATGTTGGATTAGTCCTTCTAGTCAGTACAGAATAAGAACTGGGGGCAAAAATAACTCGGAAGTTTCACTTTCAGAAGTTTTACTTTGCAAGTTCTACATTGATGAAGAGGGAGGTGGTACTAAAGTTCGTTGTGGGATCACTGTCACCAAACCACAGTTTGTATAGCACAAATTGTACAGAAATACACCATATTGGCATTTAATAATCACGTGGCTCAACAGTACTGACAGATGATTCACTAGTAACTGTATTACCATTCAGGTGATAATCTAGCGTCATTATACAATAATATTAATGTCCCACAGATTTGCTCAGTTAATCTGAATGATTTCACCAGGTTTTGAAGTAACTAAACTTCTCATGGTCTGATTTAAGAGTGTCTTGCCAGCAAATCATGTATTAAATGTAATCAAAGAAATTGTTTCCCTGTAACTCTGAAGATTTATTTGCTGCTTATCTCTTCGTCGTGTAGCAACTACAATTTTACACTTAAAAGTTGCAAAACAATATTGTATCCTTGTTGGGTCTGCGGACTAATCATACAATCAGCTTGACAATCATATTTCAGCAGTCAGGCACCATCTTCAGGTGAGAACGCTATTTCTACAACTCTCCAGAACTGCCTGTTGCCATGAACAGTGGCCCTTTCACATACCACTGAGAACCAAAGTGTCTGCAAGAGAAATTGTTATGACTGGCACATAATGCAAAGTAAAAGTCAATATTGCCAGTCTAATTTCAGTGGATTATTTGAAGACACAGACATATAAGTGACACACACTATATCTCATCATACATCATTCTGTGTCCCTTGACTAGACAGTGACAAAGCAATGTCATTATGAGCTATTTTTAATTCAGTGGTAAATATTTTTAAGTATCCAATGGAATGATGCTGAGGGGAGTCCGTTATCCCCCATAGGTGCCATTTGATTTGTGGATATATAGATCTACTCACCCAGAAAAAGGAGGAGAAAACACATAAAAAATGGGTAAACATGAGCTTTTGCAGTCAGTAGCCCTTCTTCTGGCAGAAGGGTTGAAGAGAAAGGAAGAGGGATGGAGAAAAAGGACTGATGAGGTTTAGGAAACGACAAGAGTTACAGAAAAGTCACGCAGAACCCAGGTTCACAAAAAACTTACTGGGCAGAATGAGACCGATTGTTGGTGCCTGCACTAGATGCAGTTTGAAAACCTGAAAACTGAAGGGTGGAAGATAGGGCAATAAGTGAGACAGAGATTACTGAAGAAACATCATGACAGAGACAATAAGAGTGGAAAGCTAAGTGCATGGTATATGGTGAAGGGCCAGGGAAAAATAGACAGGTTGGAAAATAAATATAGAAAAATAAAATGGAGCAAAGAAAAGAAATAGTTATTGTAAAGAAATGCTGGGACTGTAGAAGTTAATGTAAATTTAGACCAGGTGGTTGGCGAGAATGAAGCACTTGTTGTAAAGTCAGTTCCCATTTGTGACGTTCTTAGAAACTGGTGTCAGGAGGGAGTCCAGATTGCATGTGCAGTGAATCAGGTACCAAGGTCATGACTGTCACTTTGTAGAGTGCAACAGGATGTGTGTGTTGCCCTTATACACCCTCTGCCTATGCCCATTCCATCTAACTGATTACTCCTTTGTAGTCACACCAATGTAGAAGACCAAACAGTGTTTATGTAACAACTGGTGTATGATACGTGTCATTTATTAGTCACTTTCACTTTGACATTATTTTATTTGCCAGATATAGAGCTCGTGTAGGTAGTGGTAGGAGGGTGCATCAGCCAAGTCTTACAACAGGGATGGTCACAGGAGCTGTAGGGTAGGTAAATTGGTGAGAAGGAGTATAGGGTCTGACCAAGATGCTGCAGAGCTTGAAGGTGGGGGTGGGAGTGGGTGAAGAAAAGCTATTTTGATTGGGACAGGGAAAAATATCGAACAGAAAGGACTTAATTTCAAGGCATGATTTTAAGAAGCTATAGTCCTGTCAAGGTAGCTGATTAATACACTCAAGACAAGGATAGCGCTGAGTGACAAGAGTTGTACTCCTAAGTTGTTGTTTTGAAAGGATCAGCAGTACCAGTATTGGATGTGAAGGCCTGGGAAATTTGTTTTTGAACTAGGCTGGAGGGGTGATTATGTACAGTGAAGGCAGAGGTGGCACCCACTGAATTCCAAACCTATGACATCCTCTGTGCTCACCTTAATTAACTTTATACTTACCAACTACTACTTTGCCTCTGAGAAGCAGACACAGAGAGAGATCAGGCGTATAGCCATGGGAACCAGGATGGCTGCTCCTTTCTATGTCAACCTTTTCTGGGGTTCTTTTGAGGGAGTTTTCCTGGGATGCACAAGCCCTCAGCACCTTATATGGATTAGATAAATTGATGACATCTTTGTCATATAGACTCTTGGTGCGCTGACCTGTTGAAATTTTTGGAATCTCTAAATACATTCTTTCATTTAAATTTCGCGTGGTCCTATTCCAAATCTTGTGCAACTTTTTTTGATGGGGTACTTTTATGAACTAGTGATATGACAGGTAGTTCATCATTGTAGGAGTACTTGATAACAAATTCAGAACTATGAAACAAGTGTCACAGTAAAGTGTGCCCAAACAGTCACATCAGTACACACAGTATCCCCTCTGGCAACAAAGCCAGCATGTATTCTTGCATGTACATGATCATGAAGGTGCCGAATTATATCCTAGAATAGATTGTCCCAAGTGGCTTGCGCCCAGTGTTGCAGTTCAGTAATGTTTCTAACAGGCTCAGGAGGATGAGTAAGTTCCCATGTCACTATATTCCATACGTATCCAGTTGGTGAGAGATCTATGTGGATGTGCATTGTCCCACTGAAAAAGCACATCACCTTCCTGTCAAAGAAATGGCAGTAGCATGGGGATAACAATCTGTGCAATTTAGTTGGCACTTTACCCTGCAAAAACACCAGATGTTACCACAAGCTGTAAGTGATGGCTCCCTACATCATGAGGTGTGGGGTGGGACCCATTCGTCATGGGCACATGCATTGCAGAGTAAGCTGCTCACCAGGTCTATGTTGTATACATGTATCTCCATAACTGGCATACAGATAGAATCTCCTCTCATCACTAAAGGCAGCAGAGTGTCATTTCACCCTCCACTCAACTTCTTCACAATACCAGTGTAGCCACACTTAGCAGTGTCGTAGTGTGAGTGGCTGCCTGCCCAGAGGCACACATGATCTTAGTCCTTCTGCAAGAAGGTCCTCAGTGACACAGTAGGTGCAAAATGCGCCCGAATTTCTTCCCTGGATGATGATCGATTGCCCACCACTGCTTGAACAATGTTTCGATCTTGACTACTCTACTACACACACACATCCATAACTTGGTCTATAGGTATGGGAATGTTCCATAGACTGCTGCTGAAAGCAGTGACACACCAGCAATGTATTGCACCCAGCATACGCAGCAATTGTGTTTTATTCAGTTGCTGTCAGACGGTCCATAAGTAAAAATTATCAATATACCGTAATATTACACGCAGTTGAGGAAGACAGGACTAAAAAAATTGATTGATGTGTTCATTCAGCTTCCCGTAGACCCATTTTGCGACCCTCGTCAAATGGCTGCAGTTATTCAACAGGAATACATACTCGTCAGAGGGGCATAGTTGTATCCTGGGATGAATGTTGCAAATATTGTTCGCCTCTAAAGTCAGCATAGTTGCTACCTGCAGAGAAAAGACACAGGGTGCACAGAAAGCCTCCTGTGCATCATCTGATCACTGATACTGGTGACATACGAATCACTAACACTACAACCCCATAGGATGCACGTATTATACGATTGTATCAATGAACACAGTCCTTCAGGATACTGCATATTGCAATTTTTTTTTCCCAGAGTAAATATCCCAATGTATTTCAAAAATAGATTTCGTGGGCCATCATATCCAATTCTGGTACTGCTGATCTCCCCAAAAAAACAAAGGGGAAGCTCATCTCTTGATGTCTTGTCACTCAGTACTGTTCTGCCACTGAATGTATTATTCAGATTCTTCAACAGGTATGAGTTCCTAAAATTATGTCCTGAAATGAGGTCCATTCTGTCTGATATTTGGCCCGCCCCACCTAGAATAGCTTTCAGTCCCCGTCCCAGTCTCTGCAATATACTGGATAAACCCTATGCTTCTTCTGCATGCATTTCCCCACCCTATTGCTCATGCACTTGTGACTGTCCCCACTGTAAGACTTGCCTGATGCACCCTCCTACCACCACCTGCACCAGCTCTGTAACTGGCAAATAATATATCACTAAGAGGAAAGTCGCTGTGAAATGACACATACCATGTACCAGCTGGTACATAAACATTGTTTAGCCTTCTATATTGATATGACTGCCACCAAGTTAACACTGAGTGAGGTGGTGCAGTGGTTAGCCCACTGGACTCGCATTCAGGAGGACAACGATTTTAACCCGCATCCGGCCATCCTGATTTAGGTTTTCCATGTTTTCCATAAATTGCTTTAAGCAAATGCCAAGATGGTTTTTGTAAAAGGGCACAGCTGACTCACTTTCCCATCCTTCCCTAAACCAATGGACCCGATCACCTCACTGTTAGGTCACCTTCCTGCAAATCAACCAACCAACCACCAAGTTAACAATTAGGATGAATGGTCTTAGACAGAGGGAGTATACTATCAGCATACAACATGCTGTTTCAGAATACACTCTAGGACATGATAGTCTGGCTCTCTGTGGCTGGTTCACTACACATGCCACCTGGGTTCTCCCTCCTGACAGCAATATTTAGAAGTTTGCATTTGGGGACTGGCTTTACAGGTGCTTTGTTCTCGCCACCTACCTTTCGTACATTTATGTTAATTGCTATAGTCTTAGCGTTTCTTTTGAGTAACTACTTCTTTTCTTTACTCCCTTTTATTTTTCTGCATTTATTTCCCAACCTATTTTTCCTGGCTTCATGCACTTAGCTTTCTGCTCCTATTATCTATATCAACAAGTTTCTTCAGTAATATCTGTCTTGCTCATTTCCCCGTCTTTCACCTGTCAGTTCTCATGTTTTCAAACCTCACCTGGTGCAGGCACCAACAATAAGTCTTTCCTTCTTATCCAATCCAGTAAGTCTTCCCTGACCAAGGAAGGAAGGAAGGAAGATTAGGGTTTAACAGCCTGTTGACATCAAGGTCATTAGAGATGAAATGGGGGATTTTCAAACCTCACCTGGTGCAGGCACCAACAATAAGTCTTTCCTTCTTATCCAATCCAGTAAGTCTTCCCTGACCAAGGAAGGAAGGAAGGAAGATTAGGGTTTAACAGCCTGTTGACATCAAGGTCATTAGAGATGAAACAAAAGCCCAGAATGTTTTGAGGATGGGGAAGGAAATTCACCATGCCCTTTCAGAGGAACAACCCAGCATTTGCTTGAAGCATTTTTTGGAAACAGTGGAAAAATAAAATCTCTATATCCAGGCATGGATTTGAACTGGTGTTCTCCCAAATGCGAGTGCAGTCTGCTAACCACTGCACCATATTGCTCGGTTGCTGACCTGGGGTTCAAAGTGACTTTTCCGTAATTCTTGACATTTCCTATACCTAAAAGCCCTCTTTCTTCATCCCTCTTCCTTTCCCTCCAACCATTCTGCCAGAAGAAGGAACTCCTGGCTATGAAAGCTTGCACATTTGTACATCTATGAATTTTCTCTTGCTGCCACTTGGTGAGGAGATTTTTTTATCTATTTGTATTATATTTTTGAAGATTGATATTTTCATTGCTGTAATTTATCCATGGGGGATTTTGAAGAGTGAATGCTAAGGTTGGCTTTTTTAAAATCTACCTGTTTTTGGAGTTGCATCAGTGATATGTTTATGCTTTGGCCACATGGACCATATACTCTCAACTGTTTCTTTGCTCAATTAATTCCTTTTGCCACAGCATCGGGTTCACAGTGGAGGTCAAAAGGCTTGCAAAACTTCCTTTTCTGGATATACTGGTGTACAGGAAGGATGATGAGACTCAAAGACTCTGTATATAGAAAATCGATGCATGGAGACTGGTATCTACATCTGATGAATCGCCTGTCATTCACCATACCAACAGCATTGGTCCTGAGAGTGTTGGTAAGGAGGATTTACGCTATCTCAGATGTAGAAATTTAGACCCCAGAACTAAAACGCTGTAATCTTATGTTGAAGGAGAGTGACTACACTGACAAACTGATCCATTGTCCTTAGAGTTTGGGCCTTTACCAGAACGAGTAGAAGATGTATGTAGAGTGGCTGCATTCCTTCATTGTGCTGGTAGCATATCTTCAAATGTAGGAAGGATCTTAAGAAGATAAAATATTAAAAATGTGATTTGTCTGCTAGCCAAGAGCAGAGCTCTTTTTTGGTCAGTTAAAGATGATCAAAGACTGAGGAAGTCCAGCTTTTATAGACTTCTGTACAATTATGGGGAAAAGTATATTGGCCAGAAGATTTGCACTGTTTATGTCAGATATGTTGAGCAACACTACCACACAACTACTGCAACCTGGAAAATTTGCCATTGTGGAGTGCTGGTTCTGTGACAGAGAGGTGCCTTAAAGGAATCCATTGAAATCAGACTAGCAGACAATATTATAAATAGAGACAAGAATTATCCCTTAAAAAAAGGTTGAATCCTGTTTTGTCTGAAATTAAAAGCACAACTGTCTTTGACTTGGCCAGCAAAGGCACATGATCCTTAGCAACTCATTATTTCTGCCAATTTTCACCTTAAAAAAAGGTTGAATCCTGTTTTGTCTGAAATTAAAAGCACAACTGTCTTTGACTTGGCCAGCAAAGGCACATGATCCTTAGCAACTCATTATTTCTGCCAATTTTCACCGCTAGGGTGCAATGCCTTCACTTTGTGTTATGGAACAGCAGCAACAATTTCTCTTCTCTTGAAGGCACTTTGTTCTCCATGGTGTATAAAAGGGCCACTATTTATGCCAGGAATCAATTGGTCATTAGAAGTACGTCACACATGTTGAGGATTCATTAGGCTTTCATATTTGTCTGTTGAATACTATCCCAAAATAACAATAACTCTCATCCCTCAGTTCTGATCAAGATTTTTGGAGGGTCTCCCCCATGGTGTAAGGCACATGCTGGAACTGGCAGTCCCCTTCCCACATATTCCCAATTAGGACTACCTTTAACCCTACACCAGCTTTCCTGGTATTTGGCTGCAAAGTCTCTGGCTGTCCAGTGGATCATTACTCAGAAAAAAAGAGAAATCAGTTTTGGAGAGATTTAGCAAACAAGTTTCCCTTCCCCCAATCACTTGCCAGAAGAAAGAACAGCCATACACAGTTTCCAAATACAATGAAGAGACGAAGAACCTGGTACACTTTCCTAATATCATTAGGGCCCCCACGAGCATGCAGATGTGCCACAACGTGACGTGGCATGGACTCAACTAATGTCTAAAGTAGTGCTGGAGGGAATTAACACCATGAATGCTGCAGGGCTGTCCATAAATCCGTAAGAGTTCTATTCTGAACAGCACATTGCAAGGCATTCCAGATATGCTCAATAATGTTCATGTCTGAGGAATTTGGTGGCCAGCAGAAATATTTAAACTCAGAAGAGTGTTCCTTGAGCCATTCTGTAGCAATTCTGGACCTGTGGAGTGTCGCATTGTCCTGCTGGAATTGTCCAAGTCTGTTGGAATGCACAATGGACCTGAATGGATGTAGGTAATGAGTCAGAATGCTTAAGTATGTGTCACCTGTCACAGTCGTATATAGACATATCAGGGGTCCCATATCATTCCAACTGCACACGCCCCACACCATTGTAGAGCCTCCATCAGCTTAAACAATCCCCTGCTGACATGCGGGGTCCATGGATTCAAGAGGTTGTCTCCATACCCCTACACGTGCATCTGCTCGATACAATTTGAAATGAGACTCGTCTGATCAGGTAACATGTTTCTGGTCATAAACAGTTCACTATCTGTGTTGATGGGCCCAGGTGAGGCATAAAGCTTTGTGTCGTGTAGTCATCAAGGTTACATGAGTGGGTCTTTGGCTCTGAAAGCCCATATCGATGATATTTCACTGAATTTTTTGCATGCTGTCACTTGTTGATAGCCCAATACTGAAATCTGCAGCAATTTGCGGAAGGCTTGCACTTCTGTCATGTTGAATGATTCTCTTCAGTCGTCTTTGGTCCTGCTCTTGCAGATCTTTTTTCAGCCGCAGCGATGCTGAAGATTTGATGTTTTACTGGATTCCTGATATTCAAGGTACGCTCATGAAATGGTTGTACAGGAAAATCCCCACTTCATCACTGCCTCGGAGATGCTTGTCCCATTGTTCATGCACCGACTATAACACCACGTTCAAACTCACTTAAATCTTGATAACCTGCCATTGTAACAACAGTAACCGATCTCACAATTTCACCAGACACTTGTTGTCGTATATAGGCACTGCCAACCGCAGCACTGTATTCTGGCAGTTTACATATCTCAGTATTTAAATACGCATGCCTATACCAGTTTCTTTGGTGCTGCAGTGTAGATCCTCACATAATCATCCTACCTGCAGACAGAGCCACCAGACTGCCAATTGTCTGACTTGTCCACCTATAAAGTTTGCCAGACTGATTCTTTCCCAGTAGTCCAACGTGACCACCAATCATTGCTTAAAGCTGTAGGCCTCTCCCAGAATTTCTCCCTTAAGTCCATTTCCATTCTCACCTCTATAACACCCCACACACTCAGCTTCTTCATGCTCCCCAAAATCCAGAAACCCCACAGTCCTGGACACACCATTGTAGCTGGCTATTGTGCCCCCACAGAAATAATTTTGCCCCTCATTGACCAACACCGCCAACCTGTCACCTGAAATCATTTAACAGCCGTCGTCCCTTCCATATCAAAAAATCCCTCCCATACATGGTCCCTTAGGAATTCACATACATTTAAACCCTTCCATACAGCCTGGCCCCCCAGGGATGATGTATCTGCATTGACAAGAACAGTATGCTGATGGTTTCACAAAGGCCTCGCAGACACACACTATCCCTCAGACCTAGCTTGCAAACAATTATCTCACCCCCCCCCCCCCCCCCCCCCCAAAGAAGCAATTGCAGTGGAGTGCACACCTTCTTCACCCAATACCATTTGGAACTGGAACAGCTGAACTACATCCTTCGTCAGAGATTTGATTAGTGATCATCATGGCCTGAAATGAAGGCCATCCTACCCAAGACCCTCCCCACCCCTCCTAAATTGGTGTCTCCTCATCCACCCAACTTCCGTAACATCCCTATCCATCCCTCTGCTTCACCCAATCCCAACCCCTTGCCACAGGGACCATATTCCTGTGGAAGACGCAGGTGCGAGACCTGTCCAATCCACTCGCACAGCACTTCCTATACCAGGCCTCTCACAGGGTCATCCTACTCCATCAGAAGCCAGGCTACCTGTGAAAGCAGCCGTGTCATATACCATTTTTTTTGCTTCAATCATTGCACAGCTTTTTATACAGGGTGTTACAAAAAGGTACGGCCAAACTTTCAGGAAACATTCCTCACACACAAATAAAGAAAAGATGTTACGTGGACATGTGTCCGGAAACGCTTAATTTCCATGTTATAGCTCATTTTAGTTTCGTCAGTATGTTCTTCCACCTACGCTCAATGGAGCACATTATCATGATTTCATATGGGATACTCTGCCTGTGCTGCTAGAACATGTGCCTTTACAAGTACGACACAACATGTGGTTCATGCACGATGGAGCTCCTGCACATTTCAGTCGAAGTGTTCGTATGCTTCTCAACAACAGATTTGGTGACCGATGGATTGGTAGAGGCGGACCAATTCCATGGCCTCCACGCTCTCCTGACCTCAACTTTCTTGACTTTCATTTATGGGGGCATTTGAAAGCTCTTGTCTACGCAACCCCAGTACCAAATGTAGAGACTCTTCGTGCTCGTATTGTGGACGGCTGTGATACAATACACCATTCTCCAGGGCTGCATCAGCGCATCAGGGATTCCATGCGATGGAGGGTAGATGCATGTATCCTCACTAACGGAGGACATTTTGAACATTTCCTGTAACAATGTGTTTGAAGTCACGCCGGTACGTTCTGTTGCTGTGTGTTTCCATTCCATGATTAATGTGATTTGAAGAGAAGTAATAAAATGAGCTCTAACATGGAAAGTAAGCGTTTCCGGACACATGTCCACATAACATATTTTCTTTCTTTGTGTGTGAGAAATGTTTCCTGAAAGTTTGGCCGTACCTTTTTGTAACACCCTGTATTGAGTATGACTACCAACCAGCTGTCCACCAAGCTGAATGGCCACCACCAAACTGGGCCAAGAGCAAAGTGGACCACCCTGTGACACAACTTGCAGCTGAAGATTTCAATGGCTGTTTCACAAACTGGGTCATCTTGACCCTCTCCTTCAACACTAGCTTTTCTGAATTGCACATGGGGGAGTTACACTTGCAACATGTTCTCCATTCCTGAAATTATTGCGGCCTCAACAAATGCTAACCTAGTGTTCCCACACTCTTCACCCAATAGTCTCTGCCTCCTCTGTCGTACACCTCCTCCCAACTCACTTCCCCTCACACTCATTTTGTGCCACTTTCTGCCAATGCACTCCTCAAACCTATTTCCCAGGTATAAATCAAACATCTTGTACATAGCACCTGTTTATTTAGTAGCATTTTATCCTCAAAAGTTTTGAACAAATCTAAAAATGTGTGTGTAACACAGGTACACCTATTGAGAGTTTCAAGTACCATTTTGTAAACTCGGGATGATTCTGTTCTACCTCAGAAGCCAAAGTGACTCATTAGGTAGCTTGTGTTTATTCAGGTAATTCATTAGTCTGTTTTTGGTGTATATTATAATTTTTTTAAATGGTGAGAGTAGGGAAACTGGCTTTTAGGTTTTCATTACTTTCCTTCTGTCTGTCTGTCTGTCTGTGTGTGTGTGTGTGTGTGTGTGTGTGTGTGTGTTTTGGGTGCTCGGGTAAAATACCTGAACTATAATACTCATTTATTATATTTGTTGTCTGTACACTTTCAGAACCGAGATTGGCACTACTTCTAGTCCTGCTTACTTCTTATTTTTTAATTTTCATATTGCTTCCCTGATTTCATGCCCCATTGTGGGGTACTGCATCATTTTGCTGGCTTCACAATGCATGATGATTACTTCACCTGTTTGAGAGAAATTTTGTTGCAGATTCTCTGTAATACCTGAAAAAGATACATTTACAAATTTTCTAGTTCTTATGAGTTTTCTATTAATTGACTTCCATCTTTACATTTGTATGTTAATGAACTTGTGCCTGCTTTTTCTTGTTTCATGTTGTAAGATGTCCCACACAACTTTACTTTTATTGTCAAGTTTATGTATTATTTTGTCATTAAATAATATGTTTGCAGCAAACAGTGCCCTATAACTGTGATGATAATTGAGGAACTCTTGGTTTGCATAATGTGTTTTTTTTTTAAAGAACTTAGTTTTTTAAGAGTTCCAGAGGACTTTCTAATGCACACTGTTATCCATTTAATTTCCTTAGCTGCTGCTGCCTTTAGTAGCCACTTCTGGGAATGTCTCATTTTGTCTACATTGTTTTTTGCCTACACTTCATTCCAGGTTTGATTTGTCAGTGGCCCTGAAAACGCATTTCTCTTAGGTTTGTAGAATATCCCTCTGCGCGCCTACAGTTTTGTCGATATATAAGATAATCTTAGCTTTGGGAATTGAGGCTCCGTCAAGGATTTCAGTTAACTCATGAAAAAAGGGGTTCACTTTGCAACTAGTTGAGCAGTACACATCAAATGCTTAAATTTTTATGAATGTTAAGTTTTGTTAGTTCAGTGACTGACATTATGAAATGTTTAACTATGGTAATTCCAGTGATATCTTGCTGATCTTTAAAATGTGTCCCATTTCTGAAACACATATTTGATACCCCATTCTTTATTGTAGTTTTACAGTAGCAGCTTGCCCTTTCGTATGATGGCAGCACTACACCGGTGTTCTGTAATGTGTATCACTACATTGTTCTCCCCCAGGAGGCTTGCCACTCTTTGGCAGGTTTGTGCTTGGCTACCATGGGGCCTCAGCCTTTGCAGCATTTTTTCCCTTCTGTGCTGCATGTCTATCCTCTTGCTGTTCTTTTTTCCCTCCCTTGGGGAACATGTCTGGGGTATTATTGGGAATGTTCTGTATTCTATCGCTGACAAGCGAACAGTCACTTTCGTTTTACGGTCCCTTTTCCTTTCTGTTTTTCCCTCCTCCTCTCGTTCCTCCACTTCAGTGTTTGAGGATCCTCTTTTTCTTCTTCTTCCTCCCTGTGCACTCCTGAAGGCTGGCCTGTGCATCTGACACGTAACAGGTGACTGGGTAATGCGTAATTCTCATCCCCGGGTCGACATGTAGGGTTTTCACATACCCGCTGGTACAGGCCAGGCCCAGGGAGGGGTGATTGCCTGGGCAGTAACCTTCATAAATTGTTGATTGGTCCCTCTGTCAAGTGTGTGGGCAGTGTGACCTGAGGTGTCAACAATCACCTAAGGCAGGTGGGCCCCCTTGTGAAGGGGGCCCCCAGTTGGAAGGAGCATGCCATCAGAGACACTGGCAATCGTGGGGGATTTCCTTGAGATGAGTCAATCATCTTCCTACTTAACATCTACAAAACATAAATGTAATGGGGCTAATGATTCAAAGACCCTTCCCACTGCACCACGGTTCCTTGTGGTCTCATGTACTGAAGACTGTCAATCCTTCGCCACGGTAAATCTGTTTATTATTCAGAAGGTGTAGATGCAATTGCCGGCCCTGTGAAATCCTGCTCTTTTACAGAATGGCGCTGTGCTTTTGGAGATGGCTTCTGATTCTCAAGCAAAATAACTACTTGTTGCCTCGCTTCTCCACAGTTACCCTGTTCATGTCGAGGCCCATAGAACTTTGAATTCTTCCCATGGTGTAATTTACACAAGGCTGCTTTACAGTCTAACTGAGGCTGAAATTCAGTCTTACCTCTCTGATCAAGGTGTCAATGCAGTCCATCATGTAATGGAATAAAGTAGATTCCTTCTTAGTGCCCACCCGTACTCTCTTTCTCACCTTTTATAGAGTGGTGCTTCTGCCCAAGCTCAAAGCAGGCTGTAAAATTATCACCATCCAGCCGTACATTCTGAACCTGATGCACCGCTACCAATGTCATCGTTTCAACCACACAAGAATGTCTTGTCGACACCCAACCACATGTGTCACCTGTGGTAGGGATGCACACGAGGGTGATTGTCCGCCTCCTTCTCCCTGCTGTATCAACTGCAATGGCGGCCGTGCTGCCTCCTCTTGGGATTGTCCAGTGTATCTTGATGAGTGAACTGTTCAAGAGATCCAGGTAAAGGAAAAAGATGCAGAAAAAGGTGCTTTATCCAGTCCCTCGTAAGTTACTGGCTAGTCGCAAACCCTGCATTCTTCTGTCTGGTACCTATAGTTCTGTTCTTGTTACCCCTCACTCCATGAAGGACATGGCCACACATACATGCGACCTCCAATTCAGCTCTGAGGTTGTGAAATTGACCAGTGTCAAGGTAGCATCACCATCCCCCCGTCCAGCTGTGCAACAATCAAACTCACACCTCAAGGGGCGAAGCCACTAGCTACACAACCAGTAGGCCAGAAAGGACAGAAGGAGTACTCCCTTGAAGACTTCTTCCGTCCCTCCAGCCAAACAACACCCAAGTCTTCATCTAACTGAAAAGGCTCGAAGTAGTCCACCAAAGGCAAGCGGTCTTCTCCTTTGCCATCTCGATGATTCTTTTCAATGGTGTTGCCATGTGGTACCTTAGCCCGGCCAGCTCTGTGTTGCAGGTGCACACCAACAACTATTTTTCAGTGTTGGACTCCACAGACCAACCACACAAGTAAGCTGATGCTTCTGTGGATTCCATGGAGCAGGATCCTCCTGCTTCTGTGTCCTGTACTAGCGCCTTTTCCCCAGCTATCACTCAGCAGCTGCCAAGGTGACACTCCTACATCTCTTAATTATCATGACTCTCCTCCAATGTAATATTGTGGTCTTTGGCCGTATAAAGAGGATTCATGGCTGCCTTTAGCGTCGCAGTGTCCCCTTGTACTCTGCCTTCAGGAAATGAAACTGCACCCTAATGACCACTTTGAGCTTTCACATTTCTTACCGATTCGTTTTGATCTTCCCTGAGGTCGGCATTCCGTCTCATGGGGGTGTGATGCTGCTCATCCGGGATGATATTCATAGTCAGCCCATCTCCCTGACTACCAATCTCAAAGCTGTTGCAGTTTGCCTTTTCCTTCCCCACCTGACTTTTTCCCTCTGTACCACATGTGTGTCCCTTCATCATTCAGTGTCACCAGGGCAGACTTCCTTCAACTTACTGGGGAACTACCTCCACCCTTTTTGCTACTAGGAGACTTTAATGCACATCATCCCCTTTGGGGTTCTCCCAGGACCTGTCAGAGAGGTGCGCTCTTGGATGACCTTCTTAACCAACTTAACTTCTGCTGCCTTAACACTGGATCATCTGCTTTCCTTTCCACCTCCTTGCACAACTATTCCCATTTGGATCTCTCCTTGTGCACTACGCAGCTTGTCACTCATCTTCAGTGGTCCATTCTGACACCTTCTCAAGCGACCATTTCCCGAGTGCTATCTGTTTGCTGACTCCTACCCCTGCCTAAATGGCAGCTTCCTAAGCCTGACAGGCAGTTTTACCAATCCCTGGCAACCTTTGAAGAACGAGATTTCCCCAGTTGTGATGACCAGGTGGAATATCTCACAAACATTATCCTTACTGCTGCAGAATGTTCCATTCCCCGCACTTCCTCTTTATCACATTGTGTCCCAGGCCCTTGGTGGATTGAGGCATGCCGCCGCTCTTCACATTTTTAACTGCCATATAAACAGATGCATGCAAAGTGTCGTCTCATTCTTCGGGATTGCAAAAGAGCTAGCTGTATTTCGTGCACTAGTTCTTTTAACAGTTGCTCACCTTCCTCTGTCATGTGGGCCAACCTCTGACAGCTCTCTGGAACCAAGATCCATTCCCCAATTTCTGGCCTGACAATAGCTGATGATGTCACTGTGGACCCTATTGCTGTCTCCAACACCTTGGACCGCCATTTTGCGGAAGTTTCGAACTCTTCCCACTAACACCCTGCCTTCCTCCATTGGAAGTGAGTGGAGGAGGCCCAGGCAATACCCTTCTCTTCTCCAAATCTTGAGTGCTACAATGCCACCTACGCTATGAGGGAGCTAGATCATGCTCTCAGTTCATCCCGATCCTCCTCTCCACGGCCAGACGCCATCCACATTCATATCTTGCAGCACCTTTCTCTTGCAGGGAAGCACTTTTTCTGCTTAACACGTACAGTCGCATCTGGACAGAGGGCACATTTCCTGTATGCTAGCGTGAAGCCACTGTCATATCCATACCTAAACCTTATAAGGACAAAAACCTTCCTTCTAGCTACTGCCCCATCTCTCTTACTGGCTGCGTTTGCAAGGTGATGGAACGTATCATTTGTGCCCAGCTGGTGTGGTGGCTTGAATGCACAGTGTGGATTTTGAGTGTGACGTTCTGCGGTTGACCATCTCGTTACTTTGTCAACCCATGTCATGAATGGTTTTCTGCAGAATTCCCTGTTTTTCGATTTGGAGAATGCCTATGACACCTGCTGCAGAACTGGTATCCTCCGTACTCTTTATATGTGGGGCTTCCGTGGGTACCTGCTGTTTTCTTCGGGCATTTTTACAAGACTGAGTTTTCAAGGTGCATGTGGGTTCTGCCTTGTCGGACACCTTTATTCAGGAAAATGGTGTGCCTCAGGGTTCCATCCTGAGTGTTGTCCTCTTTGCTATCACCATTAAGCCTATAATGACCTGTCTCCTGCCGGGCATCTCTGGCTCTCTCTTTGTTAACAATTTTGCCATCTATTGCAGTTCTCCATGGACATGTCTCACTGAGCAGCATCTTCAGCGCTGTCTTGATCGTCTTTACCCCTGTAGCACCGACAATGGCTTTTGCTTTTCCACTGCCGAAACCATCTGTATGAATTTCTGGCAGTGAAATTGGTTTCTCCCACCATCTTTACGTCTTGGGCCTGTTGCTCTTCCATTTGTAGAAACTACAGAATTCCTGTGGCTCATGCTTGATAGGAAACACTCTGTCTTCCCATGTGTCTTATATGGCAGCCCGCTGTACGTGGTACCCCACTGTCCTATGTGTCTGCCTGGGGTGCAGATCGAACCACCCTCCTCCGTTTGTACCAGTCATTGTATCTTTGAAAGTAGACTATGGGTGCTTTGTTTATGCATCTGCACATCCGTCTCTCTAATGCTGTCTCAACACTGTCCACCATCGTGGCACTGGCCACTAGTGCCTATTACACTAGCCCGGTTGAGAGTCTGTATGTTGAAGCTGCTGAACTATCGTTGTCATACCGCCGTGACTTTCTCCTAAGAGGTATGCATGCTGTTTGTATGCCATGTGTGACCACTCATCCTATGCCTCCTTCTTCGATGATTCCTTTTATCACCAGTATGGGGCGCTCCTCTCTTCTCTGTTACATCCTGGAGTCCGCTTTTGGCACTTGCTTCGGCACCTTAACTTCACACTACCTGAAACTTTCTGGTGGGTGTGAACCCTTCACCACCTTCGCTTCGTGAAGCAGCCCATGTTAACCTTGACCTTCACCTGCTTCCTAAGGACACTACTCCAGCCTCACTCTATCGCCTTCAGTTTTACGACATTCATAAGGAACTTCGTGATAGTGTCTTTGTGTACACTGATGGCTCTCGGGCTGACCATGCTGTTGGGTGTGCCTTCGTCATTGGCACCCGTGTCTTTCAATATTGGCTTCCAGCACACTCCTCAGTATTTACAGCCGAACTCTTTGCTCTGCATCAGGCCACGGAGTACATCCGGCGACACAGCCTATTCAATTGTGTCCTCTGCTCACACACACTTAGTGCCCTTCAAAGTCTGTGTGCACTGTACACTGCCTGTCCCTTAGAGAAGTGGGTCCAGGAAAACTGTCACTTGCTCACTCTTGGTGGAGCCATTATCATGTTTCTATGGGTTCCTCGTCATGTCGGGCTGCCAGGAAATGAGGCTGCTAATGCTGCTGCCAAGGCTTCAGTTCTTGTACTGCAGCCCACAAGTACCTATATTCCCTCCAATGATCTCTGCGTTGCCGTCTGTCAGGAGGTGGTGTCCCTTTGGCATCGCCAATAGTACTCCCTCCACACAAATAAGCTTCAGCTTATTAAGCCTTTCCCAGCACCTTGGACGACCTCATCTCGGTTCTCCCGCCGGGAGAAGATTATTTTAACTCAGCTGCATATTGGGCACTGCCTTTTTAACTATTGTCATTTGCTAAGTGGCGCTACCCCTCCACTCTGTACATATTGCACTAAAATTTTGACTGTCCGCCACTTCCTGATGGACTGCCCTATTTTTAACCATTTATGTTCCAGCTTGGGTTTGCCGTCTGATATATCAGTTGTTGTTCTAAATGATTAATGGAAAATCTCATATAAAGATGTGAAACAAATACTAACAAAGAGATAGAGGAGCTGGCCAGTACTTACCTCAGCTCAGTACAGCCGATAGATACACAAAAAACAGAACTGAAAATTTACATTCCTAGCTTTCGGAACAAATGTTCCTTCATCAGGGAGGAGAGAGGGAAAAGAAAGGGAAGAAGGGAAAGAAGATTCAGTTACTCACAACCCAGGTTATGAAGCAACAGGGAAGGGAAAACAGGGAGGGTAGCAAGGATGGAGGCATGGTGGTCAGAGGGAAGCCAAAGATATTCTACTGTAAGTACTGTGCCAGCTTCAGACCAAAGAGGATGCATACAGAAGTAAAGAGGTATATAGTATAAAGATAAACACAACTATGTAGGATGAAAAGATGCGTGAATGGCTAAAGAGGAAAGGGAAAGAGGAGAAGACTGAAGAGTAAATGGGAGTGAGGTTGTTTAACGTAGGTTCAGTCCAGGGGTATGGCAGGGTGAAAGGATGTGTTGGAGTGCAAGTTCCCATCTCCGCAGTTCAGAGGGACTGGTGTTGGGTGGGATAAGCCAAATGGCACATACGGTGTAGCAGGTTCCTAGGTCCCTAGAATTATGCTGGAGGGCATGCTCCGCTACTGGGTATTGGACATCTCGTAGGCGGACAGTTCATCTGTGTCCGTTCATGCGCTCAGCCAGTTTAGTTGTTGCCATACCAATGTAAAAGGCTGTGCAGTGCAGGCATGTCAGTTGATAAATGACATGTGTAGTTTCACACGTGGCCCTGCCTTGAATTGTGTATGTTTTACCAGTAGCGGGGCTGGAGTAGGTGGTTGTGGGGGGATGCATGGAGCAGGTTTTGCAGCGGGGTCGGTTACAGGGGTAGGAACCGCTGGGTAGAGAAGGTAGTCTGGGAATATTGTAGGGTTTAACAAGGATGTTATGGAGGTTAGGGGGGCGACGAAAGGCAACTCTGGGTTGTGTGGGGAGAATTTTGTCAAGGGATGATCTAATTTCAGGGGTTGACTTGAGAAAGTCATATCCCTGGCGGAGTAATTTGTTGATGTTTTCGAGGCCAGGATAATATTGGGTGACAAGGGGGACGCTTCTGTGTGGTCTGGGGGAAGGAACATTGTTGTTGGACGGGGAGGAATGTATTGCTCGGGAGATCTGTTTGTGGACAAGGTCTGCGGGATAGTTGTGTTCTTTTCCCCTGATCTGGACATACTTGCTTGGTCAGGTCAACTTTTTCTGTATTTTTCTTATTTAATGGTCTTCCTTTGGTATTGAACATTAGCAACACAATTTCTTTCTTTCTCATCCTTCCCTCCATGTTTTATTCCTTCTCATGATTACTATTTTAACTTTAGTTATTTAATTTCCCTACCCACCAGTTACCCACTATGTACCCTAATCCTATACCACATTATTTACATTCATTCTGGAAACATGTATTCACCATAGCCAAACTGCAATCCCACATACTTTTCCTCCGGTCCTGCTTAACCTTTGGAATTACACCTAAAGGACTTACCTTAAAAGTTCCCATCTCTGGGTGCAATTCCTCCTTCCACCAGTCTCTCCTGGACTTCCAGAACCTTCAATCCTTAGCCCTTACCCAACTTGTCCTGAATCTCTACACTACTTCATGTAACCACCACTCTCAACAGCTCATATCTCTCTTCAAAGGCCTCCACCTCTCAAACCCTTGCTTGGAGAACACACTCAGGAACATCATCCTAAAAGCCAGCTGCAAACTTGAGTTCCATGCCACACACCACCTGCAAAAACTATCCACAGTGCTAGTGCAACACCTAAGAAGTGGGGTCCCTCTCCCTATCCCTCACAAACACCAACCACAACAGAACCTTCAACAAACCCCCCTCATAGCCAACAAACCTAGCCTAGCCAACCTACTCAATCTCCCCATCCCAGCACATACCCCACACAGACCAAATCTCAACTATAACCACAGTCAAATGCCACATATCACCAGTCCCAATTCAGTTCTAAACCTCTCATCCAGATCCCTCTCTCCTCCAGAGACATCTGTTCTATCAAAAGGCTTAACCTTTAGCCCCATGCCTAAATTCAACCACACTGCCCTGGTTAAAGATCTCCTCTCATTCACCCGGAACCTCAACTGGAAATATCACTTCACTACCCAAACACAGCCCCCAAATACTAGACCCAGTGTTCAACCCTGTCTAGAACAGTTCCGACTGCCTTCTCAAAGGGATCCTCCTCCCCTCCCCCAAAACCATCCCTTGCAGACATTTCAGGAATTCCTCGCATCCGGTGTTGCCTCCCAGTCCTCCTTGAAGAACATCCCGACAACCCCCAACATCAACCCAGCTGAAGCCCGTGCCATTAAGGAGCTGAAAATAGACTGCTCTATTGTCATCCTCCCGGCGGATAAAGGCTCCACAGCTGTCGTACTTGACCATGTGGAATATGTGGCAGAAGGACTGCGTTAACTCTCCGACACCTCAACCTACAAAGCTGTTACCCAGGATCCCATTCCCTCCATCCAGACTGAGCTGCAGAAAATCCTAAAAATTTAAGGTCCCTCACAAGGCCTCACAATGGCTTCCATAGATTTACTCACTCCACCTGAGCCACGTACACCTACCCCTACCCCTATTACCCAAAATCCACAAAGAGAACCATCCTGGCCGTCCCATTGTAGCAGGCTTCAAAGCCCCAACAGATCGTATCTCAGCTCTGGTAGACCAACACCTCCAACCTATCACCCGCAGACTCCCATCCTACATCAAAGACACAAACCACTTCCTAGAACGCCTCAAATCCATTCCCACTCCTCTCCCACCTGAAACCTTTCTTGTCACCATAGATGCTACATCCCTTTACACAAACATCCCACATACCCATGGTCTCTCTGCCCTTGAGCACTACCTCTCCCAACGCCCACCCGAAGATCTTCCAAAAACCTCGTTCCTTATCACACTTACCAACTTCATCCTCACCCATAATTACTTCACTTTTGAAGGCCAGACCTACAAACAAATCAGGGGAACGGCCATGGGAACCAGGATGGCTCCGTCCTATGCCAACCTCTTCATGGGCCGCATGGAGGAGGCTTTCCTGAAGACCCAACAGCTGCTTCCCCTGGCCTGGTATAGGTTTATAGATGACATCTTTGTGGTCTGGACTCATGGTGAAGAAACACTCCTTAATTTCCTCCATAACCTCAACTCCTTTTCAAATCTGAATTTCACCTGGTCCTCCTCCAAAACCCAAGCCACCTTCCTGGATGTTGACCTTCATCTTGTTGAAGCTCACATCCACACCTCTGTCCATATCAAACCCACAAACAAACAACAGTACCTTCACTTCGACAGCTGCCACCCATTCCACATCAAACGCTCCCTTCCCTACAGCCTAGGTATTCATGGCAAACGTATCTGCTCCAGTGATGAATCCCTCAACAATTACACCAATAACCTGACCAGTTCTTTCCTCTCCCGCAACTATCCTGCAGACCTTGTCCACAAACAGATCTCCCGAGCAATACATTCCTCCCCGTCCAACAACAATGTTCCTTCCCCCAGACCACACAGAAGCATCCCCCTTGTCACCCAATATTATCCTGGCCTCGAAAACATCAACAAATTACTCTGCCAGGGATATGACTTTCTCAAGTCGACCCCTGAAATTAGATCATCCCTTGACAAAATTCTCCCCACACCACCCAGAGTTGCCTTTCGTCGCCCCCCTAACCTCCGTAACATCCTTGTTAAACCCTACAATATTCCCAGACTACCTTCTCTACCCAGCGGTTCCTACCCCTGTAACCGTCCCCACTGCAAAACCTGCCCCATGCATCCCCCCACAACCACCTACTCCAGCCCCACTACTGGTAAAACATACACAATTCAAGGCAGGGCCACGTGTGAAACTACACATGTCATTTATCAACTGACATGCCTGCACTGCACAGCCTTTTACATTGGTATGACAACAACTAAACTGGCTGAGCGCATGAACGGACACAGATGAACTGTCCGCCTAGGAGATGTCCAATACCCAGTAGCGGAGCATGCCCCCCAGCATAATTCTAGGGACCTAGGAACCTGCTACACCGTATGTGCCATTTGGCTTCTCCCACCCAACACCAGTCCCTCTGAACTGCGGAGATGGGAACTTGCACTCCAACACATCCTTTCATCCCGCCATACCCCTGGACTGAACCTACGTTAAACAACCTCACTCCCATTTACTCTTCAGTCTTCTCCTCTTTCCCTTTCCTCTTTAGCCATTCACGCATCTTTTCATTCTACATAGTTGTGTTTATCTTTATACTATATACCTCTTTACTTCTGTATGCATCCTCTTTGGTTTGAAGCTGGCACAGTACTTACAGTAGAATATCTTTGGCTTTCCTCTGACAACCATGCCTCCATCCTTGCTGCCCTCCCTGTTTTCCCTTCCCTGTTGCTTCATAACCTGGGTTGTAACTGAATCTTCTTTCCCTTCTTCCCTTTCTTTCCCCTCTCTCCTCCCTGATGAAGGAACATTTGTTCAGAAAGCTAGGAATGTAAATTTTCTGTTCTGTTTTTTGTGTATCTATCAGCTGTATTGAGCTGAGGTAAGTACTGGCCAGCCCCTCTATCTCTTTGTTAGTATTTATATCAGTTGTTGTAGCAAATGACGTGCGGGCTGTCGACTGCGTTTTACTTTTTACCCGTTGAAGCAATATGGCAAAGGTCATTTAATTTTTAGTTTTGGACCTCTGTTTTCATGTGGTGTCTTTTTAAGCCCTTTTTCGACGTGCCTGTTTTTAGCTCCCTTCTCTTCTGTCAATTGGAACTGACATATAGTCATTTAACTCCTCTCTATGTTCATGTTCTGTAATTCTGACTTGGGCACGTATGACCCCAGTTGGTGTTTTGCACCCTGAAGCAAAACAAAAACAAAACAAAACTACATTGTTCAAAGACTGTAATTTGACTTCAAGTTGCTATACTTTATTTTCAATAGACTACATGTTTTTGGCGAAGGACTGTTAATTCTTTGTACATTTCTGAGTGTTTTTTCCTTGAGATTTCTTTTTCTTTCATACTACTGGTAAGTGTACTTTCCAGAATGGTACATTCTATCTTTTGTGTGTACCTGTTGTAGAAATCTCTAAACTGATCGAGATACTTTTTAGGAAGAGGACTCTGTTGCATTGTGCCGTAAAAAGGACCATCTGCGATCCCACCCACACCCCATACACGCTTACTAATTAGCTCCACCAAGGGACCGATGACTGTTGCAGTCTGGTCCCTTTAATCCCACAAACCAAACCAAACCTAGCTCCACCAACCTTCCCTTCTCAGATATGTTGAGGTGCAGATCACGCATAATGCACCTTCATCTCCTGAAACTACCAACAAGCACCAGTGCTATTTGCACCCAGTCAGCAGTCACTAGCACCATTCCTAGCTCTGCATTATCTCACAGTACAGCACTGTCAAGGCTAGGCTGATCATGTCACCAGAACAGCTCAGTAGAGCATACATATTTGTTGTTAGTTGAGGAAGCTAGTTACCTCTGGTCACCACTTATGTTATACACCCTTTCTTTCCAGATTTACCTGCCCCAACCACCCTATTGCTATCTCATTATCTTTAGTGAGACATACTAGTACTTTCAGATACTTAATTGCATGTGATTTATGATATTGGTTTACAGTTTGACTTCATCTGTACTTCCCGTTATACACACCAATTTGACCACTCTCATTATTGGGACTGTTGCAGGCATATTTTACTATTACTGCAATTAATAAAGTAGGTGAGACATTTTGAGAATTCTTTCAAGCACATCTTGGTAACCACACTAGATGTGACATATCTCACCAATGAGTATTCATTCTTTAACATACTTGTTACCCTGCATATATCATGTGGAAGCAGGTGATTAAAGAAATTTTCTGTATGGTGCTCGAGAAAAAGGATATCCCAAAGAAACAGTGGAAAAATTTACTAAAAGCTATTTATTGCTGTGTTTCATGACATGAAGCAAGGAAACAAGAAAGAATGAGAGTGAAAACAATTTAACCCTGCATATTGTGAAATGTGTGGTAACTGTATTGTCCCACTAATAATGAAGTATACAGTTTCAGGATGTTGAGTCTCCCATTGTTTACTTTCGATGTTACAAGTCTTCCCTTTGACACTATTGTCTGCATATATGTAAGTTATGTAGCTGTCATTGCTGTGCCTGTAAATTTTGTGAATGTTAGCTAGTTATCAGAGAGTAGATCAGCAGAATAATGGATTTTAAATCCCTAATATTGCATTAATCTGTTTCTTACAGGCTATGTGTTTGGACACAACAGTTCCACTGAATTATTATACAGTTTTTCATCATATTCAGGAACTTATTCCAAAAGGTATGTTACCATTTGCATCTTAATATTGTAGCACTTAGAGAGAAGTCTACTCTTTTCTCTACTTCTTCTGTTTCCCAATCCTATTATTATTATTATTATTATTATTATTATTATTCAGTGACAGTGAAAGAATTAGCAAGTTATATAACAGATATTAGCTTTATTAGGATTCAGAAAACAGTTAACGGGGTGGACTCTACTAGGAAAGAAGTGATCAAATTGTTCTTATTAGGGATGGAAAATGTCAATGCCAGGCACTGTAATACTGTTTTGTACACACGTGTTAGAAGCTGCTGGTTATGAAATAGGAAGAATATTAAGAAATTGACAACATATGAAGGGAGATTGCAGTAACTTGGTGATGAGGAATGTGGGAGACAATGGAAGGTGGTGGAGGAATATTCTTCTGAGTGATGTTGCTATCCATGTGAAATTAATTAACATGCAATGGGAATGGTTATGAGTTACCCCTTGCACAAGCTATTCAGTCTTATTTCCCTACTTACAAGAGAGGTTTGTGTCCTGAAATTTTGATGATAGTGCATTTCCTATTTACCTTCCACAATTACTCACCAAAACAAAGTTTATATTTATTAAAGAATAACGTAAAAGGAGTTTATTGATGCTTTTAGCAGTGAGAATTTTCATTACATTAAAGATGTCACATAGCAATGTGAAGGGTACTCTGAAGTTAAATGGAACAGTACACTGGAGCATGCACAGGTGCTAATGCAAGTGTGCTCGTGTGCACGCATGCGCGCCTGCCCGCCTACACACACACACACACACACACACACACACGTTTTTAATAGAAAACCTATTAAAAACTCATTGTGCTTCTACTGGTAGTCAACTGTTCTTCTAATGAGCTGTTCTTATGGCGGTTTTTAGCTTTGCCACTCAAATTGGTTTGTTGAGCAGCTCTCCCACCAGCTGTCTCAGGATATCAACTTAAGCAGGTGTGACTGGTGTGAACCAACCGTGACTGTTGTCTTATGTAAGGCAATAGCAAGTACCTCCCACAGGTGGCAAGGCAAGGCTACATAGAGAGATACTAATTAAGTTTGTCAAGGGTAGATCAGTAAACTGTTAATGGGAAACATTTATGAGCCTTAGTACCTATGTGCCTTAAGTAAAGTCTGTGGCATTGCTGTAAATATGTTGAAGGTGTCCCCTGTTTGTTTTTTTGCTGCTGTGGTATATAATACTGACATGTGTAGACACTAAAGAGCCAATTTCTGGAGAATCATTTCCGGCTGCTGGATAAAGAGTGCTTTATTTAGCTGTCAGTTCTACAAAATGTCCTCAAAACAAGATGTTGTATTTTGAATCTTTATACAGATGGTGAAGTGTAATGAATGCTGACAGTAGCGATACAAACTTGACATCTATGTAATTTCTTCCACCCATGTGAATAGTTGCTGTGTTTCAGCATGTGAGTTGTTACCAGTTCGGATTGTTTTCGTGAAAGTATTTTATAAATTGTATATCTCTTTCTTGTGGAACATCTAGTTTTAATATTTGTTATTGGCCACAACTATACCATGTAATAATGACTTAAAGCTGAAATTGCAGTTGTAGGATTCATTATAAATATGTACAGTCAGTGGTAAAAACTTCATTCTTAAAAAAATTGTGCTGTTTGTTTTTGTGTTTGTGTGTTTGAAACTGAAATGAGCAACCAATCAAAGGCTTGCCGTAATGGATGTGGAACAAATCATTTTTAATTTTTGGTTAATGACACTCGACTTTGATTTCAAGTGTCATAAGTGTGCAAATTTTGTACGATTACTCATAGCTTTCTAAATATATTAAATGACAATCAACGACCATCTTTGGTTGGCGAGTCATGCACATTCACAGTTCTTGTAAAGATAAGTGTTTAATTGAGTAATAACAATTAAGGCAATATTACATCACAATTAAGTAAATTAATGCCCATTGTAAGCTATCAATTGAAGGTTCAAATTTTTTGTATTTTCTGAAAAAAGAAAACATTCAGAGGCGTGAATTTTGGACTAGGATTTGTTTACATTGTGATATACTGTAAGTTACGTGATTATTTCAGTAAAGTAAAGTTTGTGTTGCTAGTGTATTCTTATACGCTATCCATTTGATTCTCTAGTAAGTAGCCGAAGTGAAACGTTCCGAAATAAGTGAAAAGTTTATATAGTGTAGGCTCAGTTCTTTGTTTACTTTTTGTTTTATCACGTAAACAATACAGGTTATATCATTTTTGTTTCTCGAGAAGTTTTGATTTAGTATCCGAACTATAGGCCTAAACTTTCTAAGCAATTTAATATATTAATTGTGTAGTCTATAAAGTTATTCTTGTTTTAGCCTAGACTAAAGCTAAAATTTGTTTGCCACGAGTGAGAAATGTATGACTTGCTGTAGGACTGTTAGTTCCAAGGTGTGGTTGTTGCAGTTTCTTTCATGTTGGTGACTGTAGCAGCAAGGGAATTGGGGAAATAAACAAGGCTTATTGGTTGTGTAAGATTTGCTGTGGAGGTAGGAAGATAATGGAACAGGAGAAGAAGATTGCTGCCCTTCAGGTGGAACTAGATAAAGTGAAACTAGATCTGGAAAGGTTAAGGAGGGAGAAGGGAAAAGAGAGGTGGGAAGTGAAATAGGAATAAGACATTCTCGAACAGTGTGGTTGTGAATGTGGAAAACAGGTTTGATCTGTTGTCACAGTTGGAAACTGATGAGCCACAAATAGATGTAGGAGTAGACAGGACACAACAAACTTTCAAAAAGTGTTTGAAAAGGAAGAAGTCAGAAAAAGCTGTGAAGGAGAAGAAGAAGAAGAAGAAAGTTTTCTTGTTTGGTAGTTCACATGGTAGAGGTGTTGGCCAACTTGCAGGATGAACTAGGATCAGGTTACCAGATCACAAGTTTTTTTTTAAACCAAGTGCAAGTGTGGGTCAGGTGATAGAGGATGTAGGTTCACATTGCAAAGACTTCACAAAGGAAGACACAGTGGGAGTAGTGGGTAGGGCAGACAACAGCATAGATAGGAAACCTAATTATTCATTTCAGAGTGACCTGGTAAAGATAGCTTCAGCAACGAGACATACTGGTGTTAGGCTTGTGTCTGTTCTGAGGTGGCAAGACCGGCCTCATTTAAACTATTTTGTTAGGAGAGTTAATTTAGAGGTGGAACAGCTGCTTGGATCAGATATTGGGTTTCATAGTGTGTTTCCTGTTGACTCTGTCAGCAGGTGGGACTGTACTAGGCATGGCCTTCACCTCAACAGGAAAGGGAAGGGGAAATTGTCTGGAGGGGGGGGGGGGGGGGGGGGGGGCACTGTCACACGTGGTAAAGTGCCAGTGGTTACAAGTGACAGAGCAGCAGTTTTTTGGGATAGGAAGGGCAGAAACAAAAGATGTTCAGAGACAGGCTGAAAATGGCATTCACATTGATAAAACAGGCAGCCAGAAAGCAAATTTTAATGTACACAGTTCATGCAGACAGCCTCTGATTGAAACTAGAGATACTCAAAAACTGACAGGAAAATTAGTTTCATCCAGTTGTAATTCAGTCAGTGCACAAAATCAGTTATCGTTATTGCATCAGAATATCCGAGGACTAAGGGGTATGCTTAATGAGTTTCTTATTTGTGTTGAAGAATTAGAGTTGAGCAAAGCCGTTGGTATAATGTGCCTCTCTGAACATCGTGTGGTCGCTGGTATAGATACATTAAATGTTACAGGAGTCAAGTTAGCTTCTTACTTCTGTAGAGAAAATATGGAGAAAGGAGAAGTTGCCACATTTGTCAGAAACTGTTTTGATTTCAAGAATATTGATCTTAATAAATTTTGCTCAGAGCAGCATTTAGTTGTTTGAGCAACAGAAGTAGTTTTCATAATAGGTCCTGTATAATAGCAGGTATATATACTAGTATATGTAAACGCTCTGAGACTGCTATTGATAATATCTTTGTAGACAAATCTAGGGAAAAAAGTCATATCACAAAACCAATAGTAAATGGGCTGTCTGATCATGATAAGCAGCATTTTGTATTGAATGTTTAAACTCGCCAAGATTAAAAAATATATTAAATCTGAGTATAGGAGGGTAATAAATAAGTCAAAAATTGAGAAATTCAGGAAATTGCTCAAAGACATGAACTGGATAGATGTTTACAATACTTCTGACTCAAATGGGAAATACAAAGCATTCGTTAATAAAGTTGCCTCCACTTTTGAAAATTGTTATCCCCTGAAGGTAACTCATATCACACAGAAGTCAAAAAAATAAACCATAGATTACACAAGGAATAAAGATATCATGTGGGGCAAAAAGGAGACAGTATCTGCTATCTAGGAACAGCTCTGATGATAGAATTGTAATGCATTACAAATAATACAGCAAAATATTGAAGTAAGTAATCCATAAAGCGAAGCAGCTTTATTATGAGAAAAAGATAATTACATCAGGCAACAAAATAAAAACTGTATCAGATATAGTGAAGACAAAGACAGGTGGGGCCAAAAAGGAAGAGGAACATATAGCTCTAAAAATAAATGAGACTTTGGTAACAAGTACGTGTAGTGTTGCAAACCTCTTAAACAAGTACTTCATTTCTGTCACTGACAGCTTGGGGTTATCAGATTCAGTGAACAGTGCAATGGAGTATCTGAGACCAGTATTTAAAAATAACTTCAGTTAAATGGAAATGACACTCATGTCTCCCTAAGAAGTAACATCCATCATAAAATCTATGTATTCCAGTGGGTATGATAACATATCAATGAAGTTAACCAAAGAGTGCTCATGCGAGTTGAGTTGTATCTTAAGTTATTTGTGCAATCAATCTCTTATCAGTGGAACATTTCCAGATAGCTAAAATATGCTGAAGTTAAGCCTCTTTACAAGAAGGGGGATAAAGAGATACCATCACACCATCGACCAATTTCAATTTTGCCAGCTTTCTCAAAAATATTTGAAAAGGTTGTGTTCAAGTGTCTCCTTAAGCATCTGACTGCAAATAATATATTGCCTAAGTCACAGTCTGGATTTCTTAAGAGTTCTGAATAGAGAAAGCTCTTTAACTTACAGTGAGAAAGTACTTAATTCATTAGATAATAAATTAGAGGCTGCTGGCATTTTCTGTGATCTGTCAAAGGCCTTTGACTGTATGAACCACAACATTCTCTTAAGTAAATTAGAATATTATGATGCCCCGGAAATGCTGCGAAATGGTTTGAGTCTTATTTATCTAACAGGAAACAAAGGGTATCATTGAGAAATACCTGTGCAGTAAGCGGTCTGTCTTCATCTGACTGGGAATTAATTAGAAGTGATGTTCCTCAAGATCCCATCTTGAGTCCATTGCTTTTTCTTGTGTACATTAATGACCTCTCATCTGTTACATTGGCAGATGCTAAGTTTGTTTTGTTTGCAGATCATGCAAACATTGCAATAAGTAGCAAGTCAAGTGCAGAAGTAGAAGTAGCTGCTAATCAAATTTTCACTGACGTTAATACATGGCTTAAAGCTAATTCACTGTCATTAAACTTTGAGAAGACCCACCATATGCAGTTCAGAACCTGTAAGAGGTTTCCTTCCAGCATGTGTGTAACATATGAAGACGTGAAGATCAAAGAGGTTGAGAGTGTTAAATTTCTGGGATTACAACTCAATAATAAATTCAGTTGGGAAGGGCATACCACAGAATTGCTGAAGCACCTAAACAAGTCTGTTTTTGCAGTGAGAATGATGTCAGATGTAGGAGATATAAGTATAAAAAACTTGCATACTTTGCTTACTTTCATTCTATTGTGTCATATGGGATCGTCTTCTGGAGCAACTTATCAAACCGAGAAAAAGTTTTTAGGGTGCAAAAGCATGTGATAAGAATCATTTGTGGTGTAAATTCAAGATCATCATGCATCATTTAGAAACCTGTTCAAGGAACTGTGTTCAACAAAAGCCCGTACTGAGCTACTGAGCATGTCTCCTGCAGAGTCTTCCACTGGAGTTTATCTATCATCTCCGTAACGCTTTCGCGATTACTAAATGATCCTGTAACGAAGCGCGCTGCTCTCCGTTGGATCTTCTCTATTTCTTCTATCAACCCTATCTGGTACGGATCCCACACTGCTGAGCAATATTCAAGCAGTGGGCGAACAAGTGTACTGTAACCTACTTCAATTGTTTTCGGATTGCATTTCCTTAGGATTCTTCCAATGAGTCTCAGTCTGGCATCTGCTTTACCGGCGATCAACTTTATATGATCATCCCATTTTAAATCACTCCTAACGCGTACTCCCAGATAATTTATGGAATTAACTGCTTTCAGTTGCTGACCTGCTATATTGTAGCTAAATGATATGGGATCTTTCTTTCTATGTATTCGCAGCACATTACACTTGTCTACATTGAGATTCAATTGCCATTCCCAGCACCATGCATCAATTCGCTGCAGATCCTCCTGCATTTCAGTACAATTTTCTATTGTTACAACCTCTCGATATACCACAGCATCATCCGCAAAAAGCCTCAGTGAACTTCCGATGTCATCCACAAGGTCATTTATATATGTTGTGAATAGCAACGGTCCTACGACACTCCCCTGCGGCACACCTGAAATCACTCTTACTTCGGGAGACTTCTCTCCATTGAGAATGACATGCTGTGTTCTGTTATCTGGGAACTCTTAAATCCAATCACACAATTGGTCTGATAGTCCATATGCTCTTACTTTGTTCATTAAACGACTGTGGGGAACTGTATCGAATGCCTTGCGGAAGTCAAGAAACACGGCATCTACTTAGGAACCCGTGTCTATGGCCCTCTGAGTCTCATGGACGAATAGCGCAAGCTGGGTTTCACACGATCGTCTTTTTTGAAACCCAGGCTGATTCTTACAGAGTAGATTTCTAGTTTCCAGAAAAGTCATTATACTCGAACACAATATGTGTTCCAAAATTGTACAACTGATTGACGTTAGAGATATACGAGGGCTATCCACAAAGTACATTAAGTTTTGGAATTAAAAATAAATAAAGTATTGGAAATTTTTTTTATTACATACAGATGAAAGCCACACTTAAATACTACTTTTCTACATAGTTGCCATTTAAATTAAGGCACTTATCGTAGCGATGGACGAGCTTGGAAATTCCTTCGTCGTAAAATTCGGCCGCCTGCGCCTTCAACCACGTGGTTACCTCCTCTTGAAGCTGTGCGTCGTCATCAAAACGTTGCATAGCCAACCACTTCTTCATTGCTGGGAATAAGTGAAGTCGCTTGGTGCCAGGTCGGGACTGTACGGCGGATGAGGAAACAACTCCCACTTAAAAGATTCGAGAACTTCACGAGTTGCATTTGCCGTGTGGGCCTGGGCGTTGTCGTGAATCAGCAAGATCTTTGAGCCCAACTTTCCCCTGCGCATGTTTTGTATTGCTCTTCTGAGGTTGTGCAGAGTTTGGCAATACCTTTGAGAGTTTATTGTAGCGCCTCTTTCCAGGAAATCCACAAAAATCACACCTTTTCTGTCCCAAAAGACAGTCGCCATCACCTTCCTTGCCGACATTGTCTGCATGCATTTCTAGGGTTTTTGGGGGGAATTTGTGTGCCCCCACTGCATTGACTGCAATTTTGTCTCGCAGTTCACATGCTTAACCCATGTTTCGTCACCAGTAATGATGCGATCGAGTAATGAGTTGCCACCTTTCTCGTAAGCGTCCAAAAATGTTAACGCTTCAGCCATTCACTGATTTTTGTGAATCTCTGTCAAGATTTTTGGTATCCATCTTGCACAAAACTTGTGGGAACCAAGCTTTTTGGTAATGATTTCGTGCAACAAACTTCGTGAAATTTGTGGGAAACTCATAGAGAGTTCCGTTATTGTGAAATTAACGGTTTTCATGGACCGCGGCATCGACTTTTTCGACAAGTTCGGCAGTCATTATGCTGGGTCTTCCACTTTGCTCTTCGTCGTGAACGTTAGTTCGGCCACTTTTAAATTTTATCACCCATTGACGCATTCCACCTTCAGTGATTATGTTGTCCCCATACACTTCACAAAGCTGCCAATAGATTTCTATTGGTGTACAGTTTTTTGCAGTCAGAAACCTTATTACAGCATGCACTTCACACTTCGTGGCATTTTCTATTAATGCTGACATTTCAAACTGTCACAGTAACTCAACGGAGTATAGCACGCACCTCTCACTAGCACGGCAGGATGCCGACTGAGTGGCGGAATGACATGACACCAAGATGGCCACGCTAGCCCCGCCCCTAACGGACATAAACAAAAACGTAATGTACTTTGTGGATAGCCCTCGTAGGTCTATAGTTCTGCACATCTGTTTGATGTCCCTTCTTGAAAATGGGGATGACCTGTGCCCTTTTCCAACCCTTTGGAATCCTACGCTGTTCTAGAGACCTACGGTACACCGCTGCAAGAAGGGGGGCAAGTTCCTTCACATACTCTGTGTAAAATCGAACTGGTATCCCATCAGGTCCAGCGGCCTTTCCTCTTTTGAGCGATTTTAATTGTTTCTCTGTCCCTCTGTCGTCTATTTTGGTATCTGCCAGTTTGTCATCTGTGCGACAATCTAGAGAAGGAACTACAGTTCAGTCTTCCTCTGTGAAACAGCGTTGGAAAAAGACATTTAGTATTTCGGCCTTTAGTCTGTCATCCTCTGTTTCAGTACCATTTTGGTCACAGAGTGTCTGGACATTTTGTTTTGATCCACCTACCGCTTTGACATAAGACCAAAATTTCTTCGGATTTTCTGCCATGTCAATACATAGAACTTTACTTTCGAATTCATTGAATGCCTCTCGCATGGCCCCCCTCACATTACATTTCGCTTCACGTAATTTTTGTTTGTCTGCAAGGCGTTGGCCATGTTTATGTTTGCTGTGAAGTTCCCTTTGCTTCCACAGCAGTTTTCTAACTCGGTTGTTGTACTACGGTGGCTCTTTTCCATCTGTTATGATCTTGCTTGGCACATATTCATCTAACGCATATTGTATGATGGTTTTGAACTTTGTCCACTGATCCTCAACACTATCTGTACTTAAAACAAAACTTTTGTGTTTAGCCGTCAGGTACTCTGAAATCTGCTTTTTGTCACTTTTGCTAAACAGAAAAATCTTCCTACCATTTTTAATATTTCTATTTACGGCCGAAATCATTGATGCAGTAACTGCTTTATGATTACTGATTCCCTGTTCTGCGTTAACTGTTTCAAATAGGTCGGGTCTGTTTGTCACCAGAAGGTCTAATCTGATTTAATTCGATTACATTCTATTGTCCTTGTTTTGCTACTGTTGATGTTCACCTTATATCCTACTTTCAAGACACTGTTCATTCCATTCAACTGCTCTTCCAAGTCTTTTGTTGTCTCTGGCGGGATTACAATGTCATCAGAAAACCTCAAAGTTTTTGTTTCTTTAATTCTTACTCCAAATTATTATTATTATTATTATTATTATTATTATTATTATTTTTACTGCTTGCTCAAAGTAAAGATTGAGTAATACTGGCAGTAGGCTACAACCCTATCTCCCTCCCTCTCAACCCTTGTTTCCCTAGGATGCCCCCCCCCCCCCCCCCCCCCAACTCTTATAAGTGCTGTCTGATTACAGTGAAAGTTGTAAATAGCATTTGCTCCCTATATTTTACCACTACTACCTTCAGAATTTCAAAGAGAGTATTCCAGTCAACATCGTCAGAAGCTTTCTCAAAGTCTACGGATGCTATAAACAAAGGTTTGCCTTTCCTTAACCTATCTTCTAAGATAAGTCATAGGGTCAATATTGCCTCACATATTTCTACATTTCTCTGGAACCCAAACTGATCTTTCTTGAGGGCAGATTCTACCCATTTTTCCATTCTTCTATAAAGAGCTTGTTAGTATTTTGGAACCATGACTTATTAAACTGATAGTTCAGTAATATTCTTAACTGTCAGCACTTGCTTTCTTTGGAATTTGAATTATTACGTTTGTTTGAAGTGTGAGGGTATTTTGCCTGTCTCGTACATTTTGCACACCAGACGGTAGAGTTTTGTCATGGCTGGCTCTCCCGAAGCTATCAATAGTTCTATGGAATGTCATCTACTCCTGGGGCCTTTTCATTGTTCGGTCAAACTCATCTCGCAGTATCGTATCTCCCACCTCATATTTATGTACATTCTGTTCCATTTCTATAACATTGCCTTCAAGTACGTATTCCTTGTATAGACACTCGATATCAGGGCTGGCAAAGTGTGGCTCGCAAGATGTTTCCCTTCAGCTCTCCTCGAGCGCTGTCATCACGGCATAGCCGCAGCCATTGGTTCATTTGTTTATCGGTAATCACGTGGGACAATGTATTTTCAACGTTGGAAAGGCATCACTGTTTCACTAGTCCACTTACTCTAGGCATTTTGTTCAGGTCTATTGTCCTTAATATTGCGCTATCATTAGTTGTCATTGTGTTTATTGATGTAGCTACCATTCTAGTTTCATCCTGGTTATTTTACCTTTCTAGTTTCATCCTAGTTATTTTACCATTCTAGTTTCATTCTGGTTATTTCTAAGGCTATTATGGTTCTTAAGAATGTAGAAAATGAAGAATACTGAACGGTGCATTTTTCATGAGAAATGAGAGATTAATGACTTTTTCCTACACAATTCTGTTGAGAAACCTCAATGTGTAACACGTACAAAATGCTTAAATCAAAACAAAGGTAATAATCTTGCTTGACATTTCTCTTCCCTCCTTGAAGCAACAGACAGATGCCACTCTCATGACAACAATGCCCTTCTGTCAGTAACATAAAAAAAGAGGTACAAGAGTTGATTGAACCATTGAATCTTAAAGAACAGAGTTCCACTGCATCATATGTCTCATGCTTAAAATTAGCTAAGGCTCAGAAATGCATCAGTAATGGCCTACTCATAAAATAATATGCAGTAGAAATGGCAAAAGTGTTTAGTTTCAATGAAGCTGCTGTACATTTTGAAACAGCTGCTCTGCCACTTTATACTGAATTCATGGTATGGTGCATAACATAAAAAAGAAACAATAATTTAGTTGCAAAATGTTGGTACTATGTTTTGTGTGCTTAGACACAAGTTCTGATTGAACAGATTTTAGTCAAATACTAATTTTTTGTGTAATAAATGATGACTTTGAGTACATGAAGAGTTACTCACTTTAGAACAATGGGTCTGGATATTTTAAAGCAGTTAAAAGTTGTGTTGACAAACTTCGTGGGTTTAAAAAAAGCTCTGTAATTTTTACTGATGGTAAAATGGTTTCATTAGTCAATTATAGGAAAAGTCAGGATGATGACTGCAATGAAAGACCTAACACAAATTACAAATACAGTATGTTGAGGAAATTGGACTCTAACACAAGGAAAATTTAAACAATTTTCAGAAGTCGTTTCCAAAATTTGAGTGAGTGCAGAAAAATGTGTAACTAGTTTTTTTGCACTTAATATAGTAATATAACTTTTTCAAGTTTCTGACTGGAGAAGTAAAATCTGAGCTGACTGAGTAACATTTTCTTTTTATCAGAAGCAACATTTACAACAGATTTTAGAAATCATTTACGTAATTTCAACTTACATCTGCAAAGAAGGAAACACACATAGATATTAATGTATTCTGCTGTAAACTTATGTTGTTTAAATTACAGTTAAATAAGGGAAATTTGTGTTATTTCCAGAATTGCAATGGACTGAAACAAGAATACACGAGAGTAAGATTTTCAAGTTTTACTTCCATTATTGGGGAAGCCTCCTATGAGTTTGATAGGGTTTTTTTGTTTTATATAGCTGGATGTCATGTTGTTTCATAATCCAGTGAATGTTAGTTTTGTTCAAGAAGAAGTTTGCAAGCTACAAAATGATGCAATCATGCTGTCCAGAACAGAAACAGATCCTGAAATTTTGTAACTATGCCACAAGATTGATACCCAAAAATCACAGACTTAACTCTTCAAATAAAATCTCTTTTTATGGTCAACGTATGTTCGTGAAAGTACATTTTCTTCAATGAAATACATTAAATCTGCTCAATGTAATGAAATCTCGAATGAATCGTTCGAACATAAACTCCATTTCACTACGACACAAATTGAAATCGAATTGTAGAACTTGTCAAGACCAACAATAAATGTAACTTAAACATTTAAATATCTCATTATGTAAGTACAATAGTTGAAGACAAATAACTAAATAAAAATCAATGTTTAGTAGTTTATGTATTTGCAATAAATTAAAAGGCAACAAGTTGATGCAGATGAATTTAGGTTCACTCAAAAGAAAGGTATATGAAATACTAACACTGAAGTGTTATTACTCAGTGGATGAATTCATGCAGGACAAACTGGAAATTTGAGCTGGATAAAATGTGTTATATATTCCAAGAAATATCCTTTTAGTGTTATTGTTTGTTAATGTAAAAATCATTGTAACTGTATTATAAATTTTTGACATGTCTCGTGTACTCAAACCAAATGGATTGCAAATGTACCTCATGAGATGAATGAAACACAATTCCCAATTATGTCTTTCAGTGTTTGCATTTCGGGAGTTGATGTAGAGCTTATGATGCACGACAGCTGACAGTCATGCGGCGTGGTTGTGTTAGGGCCGTGATGTCACCACTCAAGTTGAGTTGGAGGGCAAAGCACTCACTGGAGGGGCATGACTCATGAGCCATGGTTTGCCAGGCCTGCTCTATATACTCCTTTCAGCTTTCCCTTCTTTGCTTAAGACTAGTTTTCCATCTGAGCTCTTGATATTCATATAGCTGGTTCTCGTTTCTCCAAAGGTGTCTGTAATTTTCCTGTAGGTGGAAACAATCTTTCTCCTAGTGATATATGCTTCTAAATCATTACATTTGTCCTCTAGCCATTCCTTTTTAGCCATTTTGCACCTCCTGTCAGTCTCATTGTTTAAACATTTGTACTCCCTTTCACCTGCTTAATTTACTACATTCATATATTTTCTCCTTTCATCAGTTAAATTCTATATTTCCTGTGTTATCCAAGTATTTCTACTAGGCTTTGTATTTTTATCTATTTGATTCTCTGCTGCCATCCCTATTTCATCTCTCAAAGCTACACATTCATCATCTACTGTACTCCTTTCCCCTGTTGTTGTCAATTGTACCCTAATTCTCCCTCTGAAACACTCAACAACCTCCGGTTCTTTCAATTTATCCAGGTCACATCTCCTTAATTTCCTACTTTTTTGCAATTTCTTCAGCTTTAATTTACAGTTCATAACCAGTAAATCATGGTCAGAGTCCTCATTTGCCCCTGGTAATGTCTTACATTTTAAAATCAGATTCCAAAATCTCTGTCTTACCAGTATATAATCAATGTGAAACCTTCCAATGCCTCCAGGTCTCTTCCACATACACAACCTTCTTTCATGATTTTTAAACCAAGTGTCAGTGATGATTAAATTATGGTCTGTGCAAAATTCTACCAGGCAGCTTCCTCCCTCAATTCATTCCCCCAGTCCATACTCGCCTATTATTTTTTTTCTTTCCCTCCTATTTCCCATTGTCTAATTCCAGTCCCCCATCACAATTAAATTTTCATCTCCCGTAACTATCTGAGTAATTTCTTTTATCTGATACATTTCTTCAATCTCTTCATCATCCTCAGAGCTAGTTGGCATATAAACTTGTACTACTGTGATCGGTATGGGCTTTGTGTCTGTCTTGGCTGCAATAATCTGTTCATTATGTTGTTCATAGCAGCTTACCCACATTCTTATTTTCCCATTCATTATTAAACCTATTCTTCCATTACCCCTGCTTGATTTTGTATTTATAACCATTTATTCACCTGACCAGAAGTCTTATTCCTCCTACCAACAAACTTCAGTAATTTCCACTATATCTAATTTCAACCTACCCATTTCCCTTATAAATTTTCTAACTGACCTGTGTGATCAAGAGATCTAACCTTCTACGCTCCAATTTGTAGAACACCATTTGTGTTTCTCGTGATGATGACATCCTTCTGAGTTGTCCCTGTTTGGATATCCAAATGGGGGCTATTTTACTTCTGAAATATTTTACCAAGAGGATACCGTAATCATTTAACCATACTGTAGAGCTGCATGCCCTCAGGAAAGTTACAGCTGTAGTTTCCACTGCATTCAGCCATTCATGGTATCAGCACAGCAAGGCCAGTTTGGTTGATGTTAAAAGGTCAGACCAGGCTGCTGTCCTTCAGGAACCACATGTTTGCTGGTCTCTCAACAGATACCCCTCCATTGTGGTTGCACCTATGGTATGGCTATCTGTATCGCTGAGGCACAAAAGCCTCCCCATAAATAGTGAGGTCCATATATGTATAATCAAAACTAAAATCTTGAATTTCTTTGTGACTTTCAGACTGCATCATTGTGAGTGAAGGTGCCAACACAATGGATATAGGAAGATCAGTTCTTTCCAACATTCTTCCGAGGCACAGGTTGGATGCTGGTATGTATTGAATACTGTTACAATTATTGTTAACTCCTTATTCATGTCACTAATTCTGTAATACTGCATCACTGTTGTCATTTCTAGGAATTTTGTGTAATTTTTTTATTAGGATTGCATTCACATGATGCAACAGAACCTGAAGGGAAAAAAGGGGGGCAAACAACTCTATAAGTTGTGTTTGCTATCCATCACTTAAATCAAACTGAAGAAAACTTAGGTATAATCCTGTCTTTGTGACAAGATGTTAATTGTTGGGAATGCACTGTAGTTTGATAAATGAGCTAGAATTCAATTATTTGATTGGATTCACAAGGTAAAATTTCCAGATGTGTTTTAACAACCTTTGTGAATTACATGTTTCGACAGCCATGACACATTTTTATCATTTTTGTGTGCATCGGATGATGTACAGCAACCTCATCTTTGATGCCTGAAGGAATTATTTAAAGGTTTCCTTCTGTGCCCCTAAGATATGCTAATCAGTAAGGACAACAATAAACAATGAGGTGTATTGCAAGAGGTATGTGAGCTGGTTTGAGAGATATTTATTTCTGAAAGCTAACTACAACAACAAAATTTCATGGGTTGCAACCTCTTCATCAAGGGGGTCCTCAGTCATGGCAGTGTCTTGGAACAGGGCGAACTATGATACAGTTTACAGTATTTTCTTTGACGTCGTCTGGTGGCGCGAGAAGACAAGTGCTGAGAAGGGAGACATTAACACAGTGTTTTGCTCTGCATAGTAACTAACAGTTCTTGATAAAACTGTACGTAGTTTTCGTGTTAGATTTCTTAGTGTTTTCTTGATCGTTTAGAACAGAAAGCGCCCTAAAACCGTCTTTTGTTTGTTTCGCGGCCGTTAGCCACTAGTCACCTGAATCAGCAGTTGTCTTGTGACAGCCAGAGCGACAGCAGCAGCGAGTACTGTTTGTATAAAGCGTTTATTTTGCATTTTGTTTACGACCTTCCACTAAGGAAGGGGTTCTATTTGTGTTTATCTGCTCTGCATAGTAACTAACAGTTCTTGATAAAACTGTACGTAGTTTTCGTGTTAGATTTCTTAGTGTTTTCTTGATCGTTTAGAACAGAAAGCGCCCTAAAACCGTCTTTTGTTTGTTTCGCGGCCGTTAGCCACTAGTCACCTGAATCAGCAGTTGTCTTGTGACAGCCAGAGCGACAGCACCAGCAGCAGCGAGTACTGTTTGTATAAAGCGTTTTTGTACTTATTTGCTGCGCTTAGCTTTTAAATAGTTTTTCTGGGAAAACCTAGCGTAGTTTTCGCGTCTCGTATTTCAGTGAGTGTTTCTTGATTATCAGAGTAGCTCATCAGAAGATTATCTTGGGAATTTGTCACCGTATAGAGTAGGGTAAACATAGTCATGTGTAGGGGCTGTGGTTGTTGTGAGCGGACGCAAGGAGAATTGGCCACTCTTCGGGGGCAGGTGGAGGCTTTGTCTGTTAGGCTCATCGAGCTCGAGGCGCAGGCGTCGGCTCGTAGTGGCGTTGGGGCTACTGTGGTGAGACCTATGCCTACTTCGGTGGCCTTGGAATCACATGGAACCCCTGATGTCGCTGCGTCTTCCGGCAGTGAGCATCTTACCGGTCAGCCATCACTCCAGGGTGAATGGCGGACAGTGGTGGGCTCGCGCGTGCCTGGCCGAAAGGCGAAGGTGGGATCTGGCCGCGTGGCAGCTGCCTTACCCCTTTCCAACAGGTACGGGGTGCTTCCTAGTGGTGATGACATCGTTTCCGAGCCACCACAGGGTGCCTCGCCTGTTGGGCCAGTGGCCGATTCTCCGGCAAGGTCCCGACAGTCACAGAGGGCGGGCCTATTAGTTATAGGGAGCTCCAACGTTAGGCGGGTTATGGAGCCCCTCAGGAAAATAGCGGGTAGGTCGGGGAAGAATGCCAGTGTGCACTCGGTGTGCTTGCCGGGGGGTCTCGTCCGTAATGTGGAGGAGGCCCTTCCGGCAGCTATTGAACGCACTGGGTGTGACCGGCTGCAGATAGTAGCACATGTCGGAACGAATGACGCCTGCCGCTTGGGTTCTGAGGCCATCCTTGGTTCCTTCCGGCGGCTGGCTGATTTGGTGAAGACAACCAGCATCGCACGCGGAGTGCAAGCTGAGCTTAATATCTGCAGCATAGTGCCCAGAGTCGATCGCGGTCCTCTGGTTTGGAGCCGTGTGGAGGGTCTAAACCAGAGGCTCAGATGACTCTGCGAATATAATGGTTGCAAATTCATCGACCTCCGTTATTGGGTGGAGAACTGTAGGGCCCCAGCAGAGTACGTGTGGCGTGCACACGGGGGTTTTTTAGGTTAGAGGGACCCCCCCTTGGGCGAAACGATAAAATACCTGACGGCTTACCAGAGAGGACATTATCATCGTTGATAAAGAATGTCCGTCCTCAGAGACCAAAAACAGGAAAAGTTAACGTAATATTGGTAAACTGCAGGAGTATCCAGGGCAAGGTTCCTGAAATAGTATCTCTTATTGAAGGAAATAGTGCGCATATAGTATTAGGAACGGAAAGTTGGTTAAAACCGGAAGTGAACAGTAACGAAATCCTAGACACAGAATGGAATATATACCGCAAGGATAGGATAAACGCCAATGGTGGAGGAGTATTTATAGCAGTAAAGAATTCAATAATATCCAGTGAAGTTATTAGCGAATGCGAATGTGAAATAATCTGGGTTAAGTTAAGTATCAAAGGTGGGTCAGATATGATAGTCGGATGCTTCTATAGACCACCTGCATCAGCAACCGTAGTAGTTGAGCGCCTCAGAGAGAACCTGCAGAACGTCGTGAAGAAGTTTCGTGATCATACTATTGTAATTGGGGGAGACTTCAATCTACCAGGTATAGAATGGGATAGTCACACAATCAGAACTGGAGCCAGGGACAGAGACTCTTGTGACATTATCCTGACTGCCTTGTCCGAGAATTACTTCGAGCAGATAGTTAGAGAACCAACTCATGAAGCTAACGTTTTAGACCTCATAGCAACAAATAGACCGGAACTTTTCGACTCCGTGAATGTAGAAGAGGGTATCAGTGATCATAAGTCAGTGGTTGCATCAATGACTACAAGTGTAATAAGAAATGCCAAGAAAGGAAGGAAAATATATTTGCTTAACAAGAGTGATAGGGCACAAATCGCAGAATATCTGAGTGACCACCATCAAACGTTCATTTCTGAGGAAGAGGATGTGGAACAAAAATGGAAAAAATTCAGAAACATCGTCCAGTACGCCTTAGATAAGTTCGTACCGACTAAGGTCCAAAGCGAGGGGAAAGATCCACCGTGGTATAACAATCATGTACGAAAGGTACTACGGAAACAAAGAAAGCTTCATCATAGGTTTAAGAGTAGTCGAATCATAGCTGATAAGGAAAAGCTGAACGAAGCGAAAAAGAGCGTAAAGAGAGCAATGAGAGAAGCATTCAACGAATTCGAACATAAAACATTGGCAAACAATCTAAACAAGAACCCTAAAAAGTTTTGGTCATATGTAAAATCGGTAAGCGGATCTAAATCCCCTATTCAGTCACTCGTTGACCACGATGGAACCGAAACAGAGGACGACCGAAGAAAGGCAGAAATACTGAATTCAGTGTTCCGAAACTGTTTCACTGCGGAAAATCGTAACACGGTCCCTGACTTCAGCCGTCGCACGGACGCCAAAATGGAAAATATTGAAATAAACGATATCGGAATTGAAAAACAACTGCTATCACTTAGTAGCGGAAAAGCATCCGGACCAGACGAGATACCCTTAAGATTCTACAGTGATTATGCTAAAGAACTTGCCCCCTTTCTATCAGCAATTTATCGTAGATCGCTGGAAGAACGTAAAGTACCTAGCGACTGGAAGAAAGCGCAGGTCGTTCCCATTTTCAAGAAGGGTCATAAATCAGATGCGAATAATTATAGGCCTATTTCGCTTACGTCAATCTGTTGTAGAATAATGGAACATGTTTTGTGTTCTCGTATTATGACGTTCTTAGATAATACAAATCTCCTTCATCATAACCAACATGGATTCCGCAAACAGAGATCATGTGAAACTCAGCTCGCCCTATTTGCCCAAGAAATTCACAGTGCCGTAGACACTGGCGAGCAGATTGATGCCGTATTCCTGGACTTCAGGAAGGCATTTGATACGGTTCCGCACTTACGTTTAGTGAAAAAAATACGAGCTTACGGAATATCGGACCAGGTTTGTGATTGGATTCAGGATTTCCTAGAAGAAAGAACACAACATGTCATTCTTAACGGTTCAAAATCTGCAGATGTAGAGGTAATTTCGGGAGTACCGCAGGGAAGCGTGATAGGACCTTTATTGTTTACAATATACATAAATGACTTAGTTGACAACATCGGTAGCTCCGTGAGGCTATTTGCAGATGACACGGTTGTCTACAAGAAAGTAGCAACATCAGAAGACTCGTACGTACTCCAGGAGGACCTGCAGAGGATTAATGCATGGTGCGACAGCTGGCAGCTTTCCCTAAACGTAGATAAATGTAATATAATGCGCATACATAGGGGCAGAAATCCATTCCAGTACGATTATGCCATAGGTGGTAAATCATTGGAAGCGGTAACGACCGTAAAATACTTAGGAGTTACTATCCGGAGCGATCTGAAGTGGAATGATCACATAAAACAAATAGTGGGAAAAGCAGGCGCCAGGTTGAGATTCATAGGAAGAATTCTAAGAAAATGTGACTCATCGACGAAAGAAGTAGCTTACAAAACGCTTGTTCGTCCGATTCTTGAGTATTGCTCATCAGTATGGGACCCTTACCAGGTTGGATTAATAGAAGAGATAGACATGATCCAGCGAAAAGCAGCGCGATTCGTCATGGGGACATTTAGTCAGCGCGAGAGCGTTACGGAGATGCTGAACAAGCTCCAGTGGCGGACACTTCAAGAAAGGCGTTACGCAGTACGGAGAGGTTTATTATCGAAATTACGAGAGAGCACATTCCAGGAAGAGATGGGCAACATATTACTACCGCCCACATATATCTCGCGTAATGATCACAACGAAAAGATCCGAGAAATTAGAGCAAATACGGAGACTTACAAGCAGTCGTTCTTTCCACGCACAATTCGTGAATGGAACAGGGAAGGGGGGATCAGATAGTGGTACAATAAGTACCCTCCGCCACACACCGTAAGGTGGCTCGCGGAGTATAGATGTAGATGTAGATGTAGATGTACAATGTCCATTCCCAAGTCTTGTGTGTCCATGGGCAAAAACAGGAGAAAGTTCAATAGTGAGACAGACTTGACTGGCAGTCAAGGTAGCCAGGACATTTAGAGAGAGCCAGCCGAAGTGGCCGTGCGGTTAAAGCTGCTGCAGTCTGGAACCGCGAGGCCGCTACGGTCGTAGGTTCGAATCCTGCCTCGGGCATGGATGTTTGTGATGTCCTTAGGTTGGTTAGGTTTAACTAATTCTAAGTTCTAGGGGACTAATGACCTCAGCAGTTGAGTCCCATAGTGCTCAGAGCCATTTAGAGAGAAAACTCGTTTTGGTGATGTGCTTGGTGGTAAAGAGCTGCCAAAATGACCAGGAATGAAATGGTAATAAACCTGCCTGGCACTCACTGAACTTCACCCACTAAAGTACACTCCACTCCACAATGTAATCCAGATGCTGATACTGTGGGAGATGAACTGGGTATCTGGCCTCATACTCAGTACAGCCGTAGTTAAGGAACGCCTCTCGAGGGGGGACAGATGGGGAAGGCAGCACAGAAGACATGGTGGCTCTTCTCTCGTTGACTGGAACACAGAGGAATGCAGAAACTGGGCAGGGTGCGAAATCCTGCTGTCAGTGTGAACTCCAGTAAAGTGTGGTAGCTGATGATGTGAGCCACATGGTGTTGCGTGGGATCAGTTGTTGAGAACACAGCTGAAAGATACTGCCTCATCAAAGCAAAAGCACAGGCTGGTTGAGTGACAGTTCGGCATGCTTGATCCCTGGAAAGCATGGCAGTCTAAGGCCTACCTGCGGTGGAAGTGAGCAGTGCGGGTGCTGGGGAGGTGCAGAGTTAGCTTGATAGGCAGGAGCTTTTCAAATCACTGGTTTTCAGTCAGCCCAGGCTGGGCTGCCATGCTGCTACAAATGGAGGTAAATGGAAGGAGTCACCACATGCCATTTTCATACTGTAAAATATATGGTTCATTTCCATCAAGAACCTTCGGGAAATGGAAACTGTTTAAAGGAAGTGAGTTTAAGACATTGGAAATGGTTCAGGTATAGCTTGCACAGGATATCGTGGCCAATGCACAGTGACCAGTTTTCGTCCAAAGCACTGGGTGAGTTCATTAGTTTGTTCATGAGGGAAGGCAGATAAGGGTTATCCACCTTTTGGTGGGTCAGTGATAATAGAATCAAGGTGTGGACCCTGTGATTTGTCTCAAACAATTTTACAGAAACTATTAGGTAAAAAAAATCATTTTTGTTTTACTTATAGCTGTATTTGTCAGGTCCATGATGATGATGATGTGCCCATCATCGTTAATGGCCATAGTTATTGTGATATTTACATGAAAGTAAGACACTGCGTGAAATTCAGAAAAATGTGCAATGTAAAATAGAGATAGCTATAATTTTGCATTTGGTGCATATTACAAAATATGTTGCTGTGTATGAAATTTAGCTAATGTATTGAGTTTTTCTTTAGACTTGGGTAGAGATACGTACTATCATCGATCTTGAGAAATTTGATCTGATGTAGCGCACTCATTTGTGATTGCACTGTGCCAGTGATACAGCCAAAGTGAAATGTCTACAACATCCCTCATATGTCATAAACTGTTTCAGATATCGAAACGAGATGTTAGCAAATGAGAGCGTGCAAAAAGGAGAGTATTTCACAATAGTGTTATTATGTAAAACTGTATTATTCCAATAACTACAGATTAATTCAGTGAAAGAATGTAATTTTTAAGGGCCATTGATAGCTGGTGAAACAAGAAATACTGTGGGTTTTGGAACAACATAAGTGAAGACATTACACGTCTTGTGGATGAGAATCTGCTTTTTCATAGGCTACTGACCTTGCTTTTGCTCTGTTCCTCAGTTAATAAACTTAATAAACCACTGTTTCAGAATTCTCTCGCAGTTGTGCCTGCACAATATGTTAGTGAGGTGAGACTGTGTAAACTCAGCAGTGTTTTGACAAAAGAAGTAAATATTAAAATGGCAGCCAGAAAAATGTGTAGGTTTTACTCAAAAGTCGCCATTAATGATGTTTCTCTGAAAGTTACAAATGGTTAACAAAGCAGGCACAAATAAATTGCTGCATTTTCAGTGGAAATCTTTTTAGATACTGACAAAAGCAGAGGTGACGGTAGCTCTTTCTGAATGGTCAGCATGCAATTGTGGGAGGGCCCCACTTAGTATTTACAAAAAATGTGAGCGTAGGCTTCAGTTTAAAACTGCACTTCCTCTCCAGCACATTGAATTTCCCGCACAGTGCTCTGAGCAACCACACACCACTGCCACTCTCTCCATGCTTCCCCAGCTGGCTGTGTATCTAGCAGCCCCTCAATTCGTGCACACTGTAGGAGGACACATTACTGTACAATATGTGGAAACCATAAAAAATCCTCAACATGCTGAAAGAAAGGAGAAAATAATAAACAGCATGTTGACAATCTGTTAAGCAGCATTATAGAAATGCAACAAATAAAGACATGAAAAAGGTACAAGAAGAATAGTTTTCAAAATAAATTTTTGCAGAGATTGATGAAAACATGACAAAAACTAATGCAGGACAATCATAGAATAACCAATTTAAAGGAAAGCTTTTAGTAAGAATACAAAAAAAGGGGAACAGATTTATTTATTTATTTACTACTTTATTTATTTACTTATTTGTTTATGCAGCATATGACCAAGCACTATATTATTACACTATGCAGAATAACAACACATGAAGATCAGTGGAAAAGGAAAATTAGTGGTGTGTAGAGAAAATGAAGTTTCAAAAGATTTGTATGTAAATGTTCTACAAAATGTGATTAGTGTAGATGATGATGATGATGATGAGCATTATCCACACCTACTAAGAGAGGACTATAACAGAGTGCTGAAGGGGCTAAAAGATCATAAGTTCCAGAAACTGGTAATATCCTTCAAGAATTACTAAATGTTTATTACTATTACTAATAACTAAAGTTTAGTTACTAAATTAAATACTAATTACTAAAGTTTAAAAAACCAAATTATTTGTGCTCTGTACATGATGAGAAAAATGCCCTTAGAGTTGGATCAAACACATCTAATAAACATTCTCTTGACCAGCAATTCAGTGGAATATCTGAGGTAATAATCACATTATAAAGACATGTTGTTGTGGTCTTCAGTCCAGAGACTGGTTTGATGCAGCTCTCCATGCTGTTCTATCCTGTGCAAGTTTCTTCATCTCCAAGTATCTGCTGCAACTTACATTCTTCTGAATCTGCTAAGGGTATTCATCTCTTGGTCCCCTTCTACGATTTTTACCCTTCACGCTGCCCTCCAATACTAAATTGGTGATCCCTTGATGCCTCAGAACATGTCCTACCAACCAATCCCTTCTTCTAGTCAAGTTGTGCCACAAATTTCTCTTCTCCCTAATTCTATTCAATACCTCCTCATTAGTTATGTTATCCACCCATCTAATCATCAGAATTCTTCTGTAGCACCACATTTCAAAAGCTTCTATTCTCTGCTTGTCTAAACTATTTATCATCCACGTTTCACTTTCATACATGGCTACACTCCATACAAATACTTTCAGAAACGACTTCCTGACACTTAAAAATCTATACTCAATGTTAACAAATTTCTCTTCTTCAGAAACGCTTTCCTTGCCATTGCCAGTCTACATTTTATATCCTCTCTACTTTTATCATTATCAGTTATTTTGCTCCCCAAATAGCAAAACTCATTTACTACTTTGTGTCTCATTTCCTAATCTAATCCCATCAGCATCACCCAATTTAATTCGACTACATTCCATTATCCTTGTTTTGCTTTTGTTGGTGTTCACCCTATGTCCTCCTTTCAAGACAATGTCCATTCTGTTCAGCTGATCTTTCAGGTCCTTTGCTGTCTCTAACAGAATCACAATGTCATAGGTGAACCTCAAAGTTTTCATTTCTTCTCCATGGATTTTAATTCCTACTCCGAATTTTTCTTTTGTTTCCTTTACTGCTTGCTCAATATACAGATTGAATAACATTGGGGATAGGCCACAACCCTGTCTCACTCCCTTCCCAACCACTGCTTCCCTTTCATGCCCCTCTACTCTTATAACTGTCATCTGGTTCCTGTACAAATTGTAAATAGCCTTTTGCTCCCTGTATTTGATCCCTGCCTCCTTCAGAATTTGAAAGAGAGTATTCCCAACAACATTGCCAAATGTTTTCTCCAAGTCTTCAAATGCTAGAAACAGAGGTTTGCCTTTTCTTAATTTTCCTTCTATGATAAGTCGTAGGGTTAGTATTGCCTCATGTTCCAAGTTTTCTATGGAATCCAAACTGATCTTCCCCGAGGTCGGCTTCTAACAGTTTTTCCATTCATCTGTAAAGAATTTGTGTTAGTATTTTAAACTGATAGTTTGGTAATTTTCACATCTGTCAACACCTGCTTTCTTTGGGATTGGAATTATTATATTCTTCTTGAAGTCTGAGGGTATTTCACCTGTCTCGTCCATCTTGCTCACCAGATGGTAGAGTTTTGTCAGGACTGGCTCTCCCAAGGTCGTTAGTAGTTCTAATGGAATGCTGTCTACTCCCGGGGCCTTGTTTCAACTCAGGTCTTTCAGTGCTCTGTCAAACTCTTCACGCAGTATTGTATCTCCCATTTCATCTTCATCTACATCCTCTTCCATTTCCATAATATTGTCCTCAAGTACATCGCCCTTGTATAGACCCTCTATATACTACTTCCACCTTTCTGCTTTCCCTTCTTTGCTTAGAACTGGGTTTCCGTCTGAGCTCTTGATATTCATACAAGTGGTTCTCTTTTCTCCAAAGGTCTCTTTAATTTTCCTGTAGGCAGTATCTATCTTACCCCTAGTGATATATGCCTCTACATCCCTACATTTGTCCTATAGCCATCCCTGCTTGGCCATTTTGCACTCCCTGTCAATCTCATTTTTGAGACGTTTGTATTCCTTTTCACCTGCTTCATTTACTGCATTTTTATATTTTCTCCTTTCATCAATTAAATTCAATGTGTCTTCTGTTACCCAAGGATTTCTACTAGCCCTCGTCTTTTTACCTATTTGATCCAATGCTGCCTTCACTATTTCATCTCTCAAAGCTACCCATTCTTCTTCTACTGTATTTCTTTTCCCCATTCTAGTCAATTCTTCCCTAATGCTCTCCCTGAAACTCTCCTCAACCTCTGGTTCTGTCAGTTTATCCAGTTTCCACCTCCTTATATTCCCATCTTTTTGCAGTTTCTTCAGTTTTAATCTACAGTTCATAGTTAATAGATTGTGGTCAGAGTCCACAGCCCCTGGAAATGTCTTACAATTTAAAACCTAGTTCCTAAATCTCTTTCTTGTGTTGTTGTTGTCTTCAGTCCTGAGACTGGTTTGATGCAGCTCTCCATGCTACTCTATCCTGTGCAAGCTTCTTCATCTCCCAGTACTTACTGCAACCTACATCCTTCTGAATCTGCTTAGTGTATTCATCTCTTGGTCTCCCTCTACGATTTTTACCCTCCACGCTGCCCTCCAATGCTAAATTTGTAATCCCTTCATGCCTCAGAACATGTCCTACCAACCGGTCCCTTCTTCTTGTCAAGTTGCGCCACAAACTCCACTTCTCTCCAATTCTTTTCAAAACCTTCTGATTAGTTATGTGATCTACCCATCTAATCTTCAGCATTCTTCTGTAGCACCACATTTCAAAAGCTTCTATTCTCTTCTTGTCCAAACTATTTATCATCCATGTTTCACTTTCATACATGGCTACACTCCATACAAATACTTTCAGAAACGACTTCCTGACACTTAAATCTATAATCGATGTTAACAAATTTCTCTTCTTCAGAAGCGCTTTCCTTGCCATTGCCAGTCTACATTTTATATCCTCTCTACTTCGACCATCATCAGTTATTTTGCTACCCAAATAGCAAAACTCCTTTACTACTTTAAGTGTCTCATTCCCTAATCTAATCCCCTCAGCATCACCTGACTTAATTCGACTACATTCCATTATCCTTGTTTTGGTTTTGTTGATGTTCATCTTATATCCTCCTTTCAAGGCACTGTTCATTCCGTTCAGCTGCTCTTCCAGGTCCTTTGCTGTTTCTGAAAGAATTACAATGTCATCAGCGAACGTCAACGTTTTTATTTCTTCTCCATGGATTTTAATACCTACTCCGAACTTTTCTTTTGTTTCCTTTACTGCTTGCTCAATATACAGATTGAATAACATCGGGGACAGCCTACAACCCTGTCTCACTCCCTTCCCAACCGCTGCTTCCCTTTCATGTCCCTTGACTCTTATTACTGCCATCTGGTTTCTGTACAAATTGTACATAGCCTTTCGCTCCCTGTATTCTACCCCTGCCATCTTTAGAATTTGAAAGAGAGTATTCCAGTCAACATTGTCAAAAGCTTTCTCTAAGTCTGCAAATGCTAGAAATGTAGGTTTGCCTTTCCTTAATCTATTTTCTAAGATTAGTCGTAGGGTCAGTTTTGGCTCACGTGTTCCAACATTTCTGCGGAATCCAAACGGATCTTCCCCGAGGTCGGCTTCTATCAGTTTTTCCATTCGTCTGTAAAGAATTCATGTTAGTATTTTGCAGCTGTGACTTATTAAGCTGATAGTTCAGTAATATTCACATCTGTCAACACCTGCTTTCTTTGGGATTGGAATTATTATATTCTTCTTGAAGTCTGAAGGTATTTCGCCTGTCTCATACATCTTGCTCGCCAGATGGTAGAGTTTTGTCAGGACTGGCTCTCCCAAGGCCATCAGTTGTTCTAATGGAATGTTGTCTACTCCTGGTGCCTTGTTTCAACTCAGGTCTTTCAGTGCTCTGTCAAACTCTTCACGCAGTATCTTATCTCCCATTTCATCTTCATCTACATCCTCTTCCATTTCCATAATATTGTCCTCAAGTACATCGCCCTTGTATAAACCCTCTATATACTACTTCCACCATTCTGCTTTCCCTTCTTTGCTTAGAACTGGGTTTCCATCTGAGCTCTTGATGTTCATTCAAGTGGTTCTCTTTTCTCCAAATGTCTCTTTAATTTTCCTGTAGGCAGTATCTATCTTACCCCTTGTGAGATAAGCCTCTACATCCTTACATTTGTCCTCTAGCTATCCCTGCTTAGCCATTTTGCACTTCCTACCGACCTCATTTTTGAGACGTTTGTATTCCTTTTTGCCTGCTTCATTTACTGCGTTTTTATATTTTCTCCTTTCATCAATTAAATTCAATATTTCTTCTGTTACCCAAGGATTTCTACTAGCCCTCGTCTTTTTGCCTACTTGTTCCTATGCTGCCTTCACTACTTCATCCCTCAAAGCTACCCATTCTTCTTCTACTGAATTTCTTTCCCCCATTCCTGTCAGTTGTTCCCTTATGCTCTCCCTGAAACTCTGTACAACCTCTGGTTCTTTCAGTTTATCCAGGTCCCATATCCTTAAATTCCCACCTTTTTGCAGTTTCTTCAGTTTTAATCTACAGTTCATAACCAATAGATTGTGGTCAGAGTCCACATCTGCCCCTGGAAATGTCTTACAATTTAAAACCTGGTTCCTAAATCTCTGTCTTACCATTATATAATCTATCTGATACCTTCTAGTATATCCAGTATTCTTCCATGTATACAACCTTCTTTTATGATTCTTGAACCAAGTGTTAGCTATGATTAAGTTGTGCTCTGTGCAAAATTCTACCAGGCGGACTCCTCTTTCATTCCTTACTCCCATTCCATATTCACCTACTACGTTTTCTTCTCTTCCTTTTCCTACTATCAAATTCCAGCCACCCATGACTATTAAATTTTTGTCTCCCTTCACTATTTGAATACTTACTTTTATCTCATCATACATTTCATCATCCTCTTCGTCATCCATTTCCCTTTTTAAATTTTCTAACCTACCTGCCCAATTAAGGGATCTGACATTCCATGCTCCGATCCATAGAAAGCCAGTTTTCTTTCTCCTGATAACGACGTCCTCCTGAGTAGTCCCGCCGCGGTGGTCTCGCAATTCTAGGCGCTCAGTCCGGAACCGCGCGACTGCTACGCTCGCAGGTTCGAATTCTGCCTCGGGCGTGGATGTGTATGATGTCCTTAGGTTAGTTAGGTTTAAGTAGTTCTAAGTTCTAGGGGACTGATGACTACAGATGTTAAGTCCCATAGTGCTCAGAGCCTGAATAGTTCCCGCCCGGAGATCCGAATGGGGGACTATTTTACCTCCAGAATATTTCACCCAAGAGGACGCTATCATCATTTAACCATACAGTAAAGCTGCATGTCCTCAGGAAAAGTTACAGCTGTAGTTTCTCCTTGCTTCCAGCCGTTCGCAGTATCAGCACAACAAGGCCGTTTTGGTTAGTGTTACAAGGCCAGATCAGTCAATCATCCAGAATGTTGCCCCTGCAACTACTGAAAAGGCTGCTGCCCTTCTTCAGGAACCTCATGTTTGTCTGGCCTCTCAACGAATACCCCTCCATTGTGTTTGCACCTACATTACGGCTATCTGTATCACTGAGGCTTACAAGCCTCCCCACCAATGGCAAGATCCATGGTTCATGGGGGGGGGGGGGGGTTATAGAGACATAGTGGTTTATAAACCTCTGTTGATGACCTCACAGGAATAGTGAGGGTACTCAGTAATGTGAAACAAAATTTTGAAATTGATAAAGAATGCAGTGATAGATTATAGGTAAATTGCTCTGCAGTTCTACAATAACCAGAATGGCATTGTAGATGAGGAAGGACTTTGAGAAAGAATGTCAAATGGAGTCATAAAGATATGTGGTTTATCTCCACTGTTATCCAGTATGTGCATAAAAGAATGCAAAGAAATCACGAGAGCAGCATGGAAATGCAACTCAGACTGAAATGGGACGTTTTACAATAAAGTTTTAATGCAAAAAAAAAAAAGAAAAAAAAAAAAAAAAAAAAAAAAAACTTAACACTCCAAGACGGGACCAAATGCATATTACCTTCTCCTACATACATCTTGCACATGTTTGGGCTTATGCATACCAACAGTTGTCCCAGTGCACCACGTACAAGTGAAGTAACATGGGGATGCTGGTGAACTGTATACCCTTCGCCATACGTGCAAATGTAAGGAAACTGTGGAGGATTAATTAGAACTCTGGCAATACTTTTTGCCATACTGCTTCCAGTAGTGCAGTGGCAAGACCTGTAGCATGTGAAATACAAATGTGTACATAATTGAGGATGTCAAACCAGAGTTCAGGAAAGGGAATTTATCCTTCAGCCTAGAGATCACTCTCAACAGTAACTCAAGTTGTTCAGTCCTATCTAATCATATGTTGTATCTCTTTTTATGTACTGTCCCCTCGATTTTTTGTTTCACATAATTCCCTATTATTGGCCTTTTCTCTCTCCCTCTCCCTCCTTGGTTTCGTGCACTCATCTCTTCTTCACTTTGACCTGCTCTTTGTTTATTCCTTTCCACCTCAGCCTTCTTGGAATCCTCACTGTCTAATCATACTTACTTTGCATTGTTGTTTATTGCCGCACGCTTTACACTCTTCTGGTGCTCTCTATTTGGCTCTTTTCTTCTCATTATCCCATCTACATTTGGTTGAATGGTTTGGTGAATATACTCATGTTGTTCTCCATAATTTATTTTTAAAATACCTTCATACTTAAAAATTTATTTAAACAGCTCCAGAACTATATACAGTAGATATTTCAGTGTATGCTTATAGCTATGATGTGATTGTATTGTAGGCACATTTGGAACAATGGGTGTAGGACTGGGATTTGGTATTGCTGCTGCCTTATGGTGCAGAACAAATTCACCAAGTAAACGAGTCGTGTGTGTTGAAGGAGATTCTGCTTTTGGTTTTTCTGGGATGGAAATAGAAACAATGTTCAGGTTAGTAATTATTTGAGTATATGCTACATCCCACCAGTTATAGTTTCGACCAACAATTGTGCTAATCATGTTAAGTACTTGGTCTTAATGTGTAACTGAGATGACTTTCCTGTGGTGTATTTAAAATCTGATAGCTTAGGTGTTTAATACACATTTCTCTCATTATTTTTATTATCATTCCCAGGTACAAACTGCCAGTGATAATAATAATTGTAAATAACAATGGAATATATGGTGGGTTTGAGAAAGAATTCTTCAAAGACTTACAGGAAGCTGGAGAAATTACAAAAGTGTAAGTATCTAACAGAAAAAGAAAAATATCATTCAGAAATTTATTAATTTCATAAAAAGACAAAAAAGCTGACCACTGCTTGCTTTTAGAATATTCAGCTGAAAGTACAGCCTGTAAAAACACAAACAATAAATGAAAATAATTAATTGTAGCTTTTGGAAACATAGGCATCTTCCGCAGTATGAAAAAAAAGAGTAGGGGAAAAACAGAAAAAAAAATGTGGGAAGTAGGAAAGGGGGAGCAGTCAGCTTACTTGGAACCCAACTTAGGGGTAGCTATGGTGAATATGTATGAGGACTGACTCCAGTGAAGGAAATGTCAGAGGGACTAGAAAATTAAAACGAATAGATGTGTAAACACTATGCAAGTCTCAGCTCAAAGACGATAGGAGATAGTAATTGTGTGTACTGAAGATGGAAATAAAAAAATATATTAAAATGAGGCAGGGCAATAATTAAAAAAAGAAATTAAAAAGAATGAAAGGGGGAAAAAACAAGGAGAATTTGGAAGGCAAACATAGATGAGTCCAGGAGGGCGGCAGTGTGAAAGGATATTTGAAGTGCAAGTTCCTGTCTCTGGAATTCAGGAAAACTGGTGGCCAATGGAAGGATCTGTAATGAGATTTTTTCCAGTAGTATGTAAAACTTTTAGTAAATAACTGAGTGTAATATGTAACAAGTTAAAGACTGAATAGAGTTTGATGCTGATTTGTCACACTTTGTGGCATGCAAAAAAGTACTTGTAGGATAAAGCTCTAAAATAAGAACTCCTGGAAACAGAGAAATGTGTATTTTGTACATGGTAACATACGGTAAATCTGGTTTTAGTTTTTGTTGATTATATCCAGTAAAGATAATTATGTTATAAAAGTTGTTTCAAATAAGACATTTACATTCAGAGTTTACAAATTTTGTACCAGGATATTGATGTTTTTAAGCTTCAGTCGGTCTCATTTACGTTGTCCGCTTAGTGACTACAATAGACAATATATGAAGAACTGGATAGTGGCTTGTTTATGACTTTAACACAACTCGATAGCAGCAGTAGGTTATGGTGCACACAAGTTGTTATTTACGTACTGACTCCCTCCATTCATTTGTTACAATATCATAAACGGAAGCAAACATTGATTGCTCGTCTTTTGTATTGCGGTTAAAATGGATTTTGTGGACTATTCAGCTTGCTGTGTTGTATTTGCAGTGAAAACAATAACTACATATATGTAGCTGAAGTTTTTGAATTATTAAGTAGTGTGTTCAAAGTGCTTCCCATTTGTAATTACCTTATGGCATATTTTATTTTGCAGGACTCCACCATCTGCTCTGTCAGTAAATGCTCGATATGATAAAATGATGGGCATAGCTGGATATGATGGTTATTATTGTACAACTGTGCAACAGCTCCAGAGTGCTGTCCGGAATTCGCTAATGGTAAGGTCATGTAATTTACACACCATCCTGTTACTAAACTAACACTCACTCTCTCTCTCTCTCTCTCTCTCTCTCTCTCTCTCTCTCTCTCTCTCTCTCTCCCCCTCTCCCTCTCCCTTCCTCCCTCCCTCCCTCCCCTTTTTATGTTGTTGCCTCTTTAGCTGAGTATGTGTCGACTGTCTAATATCTGACCCCTAATTGTTTAATTAAAATTAAAAACTTTTAATTTTGTGTGTAATGTTTCAGTTCAATTTCAGCAAACAGAAAAACATTTTAATGATTGTAAAGCAAAGGATGACATGACATAATGTTCTGATCTTGGACTGCTACTTTGCTCTGTGCATTTCCTTGATAAAAACTAAACTCTTCACATTATTATGGAACTGTTTGTTATGGTGTTTTGAAACATAACCATTTTTCTCTTTTTTTCTGAACTTGAACTGTGGTTTTATTTCATGGGAAGTTTAATTAAAATCAATCAACTCACTGGCAATGTGTGAGCAGTTTACTATAGAAATGTTCCTGTATCTTGTCAGAAAGTGAAAATGGTGGAGCTCTAGCAAAGTCTTACGGAGAAACTACAAACTGAAATATTTTCCACTGTGTAAGTAGTGGATTTAGGCCTACAGGTATGCATGGACTTCAAAAGGTCCTATTTTAAATGCAGTCAGCACTAACTTAAATGTATGTAGCAAATAAACAAATTTATAGTAACAGTTTTGTTGAACACAAGCACATCTACGTGTACATCTACAAACATACTCCAAAAGCTGCTGTATGGGATTTGGTGGGGATACTTTGTACCACTGCTAGTGAATTCCTTTCCTGTTCCAATCAGAAATAGAGCAAGGGAAAAATGATTGTCTATATGCCTCTGCACATGTCCTAATTTCTCTGTCTTATTTTCTTGGTCCTTAAGCAAATTGTATATTGCCGGCAGTAGAATCGTTCTGCAGTGAGCTTCAAATGCCAGTTTTCTAAATTTTCTAAATAATGTTTTGCAAAAAGAGTGATGCTTTTTCTCCACGGATTCCCATTTGAGTTTATGAAGCACCTCCATAATACTCATGTGTTGATCAAATCTGCGGGTAGCAAATGTAGTAGCTTACCTCTGTATTACTTTCATCTCTTCCTTTAATTCGATTTGGTGGGGACACCAAACTCTCAAGTGGGCTCATTCACGAGTCACAGTAGTGTCCTGTACATGGTCTTCATCATAGATGAGCTACACTTTTGTAAAATTTTCCCTAATATATCAAAGTTGACCAATCACCTTCCCTACTACTGCCGTACTTGCTTGTTTCATTTCAGATTGCTTTGCAATATTATGCTTAGATATTTAATCGATGTGATTGTCACACAGCTCACTACCAATTCCTTATTCAAACATCACTGTATTGGTTTTGCTGCTCATCTGCGTTAACTTACATTTTTCTACATTTGGAAACTGACATTCACCACACCAACTACAAAATTTGTTTAAGTCATCTTGTATCCTCTTACAGTCATTCAATGATGACACCTTCCTGTACACTACACAGCCATAGAGTGCTGCTTACCCTCTCCACCAGATCATTTATGTATATAAAGAATAAGAGCGGTCCTATCACACTTCCTTAGGGCATTCCTGATGGTACCCTTGGCTCTTATGAACACTCTCCTTCAAGGACAATAATATTCTGGGTTCTATTGCATAAGATGTCTTTGAGCCACTGACATATCTGGGAACCTAATCTGTATGAGGGGTAGTAAATAGAAACGAGACAGATTGAAAAAGAGTGATTGAACTGTTTATTGTTTCAAAAGTAATCACCATAACCCTTAATCAATGCTATCAATGCTGTCATGGAAAAATGTTTGCTGAAGGCTACAGGATGCTGACTGTACGCAGGTGTGCGCCTCTTCATCTGGAGCAAATCAACAGCCACAAATGTATTTCTTCATGGCTCCAAAAATGTGGAATTTGCATGGATAGAGATTAGGGCTGTATGGGGGATGTGTAAGGGCTTCCCAATAAAACTACTACAGTGTCGGCAAAACATTCTTGGTAACATGAGGGGCCAGCCCTCACATTGGGATAAACGTATTAACAGTTATCGTGATCACTTGTCAAATAATAAACTATTTACGTAACGTACAGAGGAGATGTTGAGTTGCAGACAAGTACAACAAAGAGACAGCTATACATACGAGCTTTTGGCCTAAAGGCCATCTTCTAACTTGAAGAAAACACACACACACACACATTCACACAAGCACAACTCGCACACACACATGACCACTGTCTCTGGCCACTGAGATTGGACTGTGAGCAAATGCGCCTGGTGGGAGAAGTAATCTGGGTGGTTGGGGGTAAGGAGGAGTGTGCACTGGGGAGGGAAAGAGATAGAAGGTAGAGGCTGTGGAGAGGGTGTAGTGCCGCTTGCGAGAGCATGCAGTGATGTTGTGGGAGATGGTGGGGCTGCTAGGTGCAGTTAGGAGGTCTCTTTGGGGGAGGGGGGAGGGCAAGTGGGAAAGGAGAGAAGTAGCAGAGCAGGAGAAAGAAAGAAAAAAAAAGGTCCCAACTGCACCAAGTAGCCCTACACTGTCTCCACGATGTCCCTGCAGCACTCTACCCTCCCCCACCCCTAACCTGCTATCCCTCCCCCTCCCTGCCCCAGCCTCCTCCTTACCACGACTAAACAGATTGCTTCTCCCATCAGGTGCATTACCTTGGTGGCCAGAGACAGTAGTCATGTGTGTGAGTTATGCTTGTGCGAAAGCTCATATGTGTTGCAGTCTTTTTGCTGTTCTTCCAGAATTTTCCGGTTGTTGAAACAATGTGCTTACTTTTCTCATTTGTCTCTATCTCATTTGACTGCACCTTATATTTTCGGACCTTCATTAACAGTCTGCAGAGGGGCACCATGTCTAAAAGTTTTCCATAAATCTAGGGATGTGGAATCTGCATGTTGCCCTTTGTCTGTGGTATGTCATGTGAAAAAAAGGGCAAGCTGAGTTACTCTGAAGTAAATTGCTCATCCACAACCACTGAAGGGAGCACTTCTGATAAAACTTGTCACACCATGAGAACATTACTCAAGGTTGAAAAACAGTCACACTTTAACATGTCATAAAAAATAAATCCTTAGCAATGAAATTTGTATTGTAGTAATATATCAATGAAATCCATCAAACATGACAAATGATTCAAAGTTGTTCATTATTCAAGTTTTCGTGTGTGTGTGTGTGTGTGTGTGTGTGTGTGTGTGTGTGTGTGTGTGTGTGTGTGTGTGTGTGTGTGTGTGTGTGTGTGAGAGAGAGAGAGAGAGAGAGAGAGAGAGAGAGACACTGACTTTGAATTCTAACTGTGTTATCACACTAGTTATACTTTCTCATAGAATTTGTGGTAAATAACAGATACTCGCTCAAAAACAGCTGCAGCATTCACTTAATATACACTAGCCTGGTAAAAAGATTTCGCTTGTAAAACAGCTCCCTCGCTACTGCAGAGAAATGTATGCACTGTCTGCAGCTTTTAATTTTGGTTTTGTATAATGGTGAGGTAAAAAATGTGTCATTGTGGCAAGGAAATATTATCTTTTAGTAAAAAAATGCACAAATTTTTTGACATTATCTCCTTACAGGCATTGAAAATTAAGGAATAGACTCTTCTTATTAAGTCTGTAAACATTTCCATTAAATGTAGCAGACAAAGCCTTTTTGATTAGTGTGGTCTTACAATTTATCCATTTAAACAAAACACAAACATCACGGCTACTTTAAAAGCAATAGAAGTAAAACTGGTCTGTAGCTGAAGTAGGACTTGACTAATATTATTCTCCAAAATGTATCAACATAGCAGAAACAAAAGTTTCGTGGATATTGCAGCCCTCTGTTTGCAGAACTCTTACTGCAGTGCAGATATGCGTGTACATGGTATCACTTCTCTTGCTCTATATTAGGATTGCCAACTATCCTGTATTTCCTTGGAAGTCCTGTATTTCACCTCCCCTCTTTTCTTTATTAGATCCTGTCTGTGTTTTGGCCCCACTTTTTTGTTAGATCCTGTGTCTTGTATTATTTTGAATTTATCCACATATTTTTTGAACTTTTCCAATGGTAGTTAAAATAACTTATTCCACCTGACATACTATGGCTATCCATGCAACCTCAGGTCCTGCATAGGTGAAGATTGTTTATATGGTGAATTTTGTAATGCAAATGATATTTTGAAGCAAGTATGTGGATTAACGTTTTCTATCTCTTGAGTGCCAAAAGATGTTCTGGTTTCCAATTTGCTGAAAATAATTGGATTTGTATTAACCATCCCTGGTTCAAATGCTGAGGCAGAGAGAATTTTTTCCCTAGTGAACAATAAATGGACAGAGGAGTGTAACAAATGTACCACCGAACTTATGAAAGTAGAGCTTCAAGTAACAGTGAATGCTAATTTTAACTGTAGGAATTCTGTACATACATAAAATCAGATGGATCTTTGCAAAAGGAAGCAAAATGAGTAAATAAACACAGGCAATAATGTACAATAAAACATGCATGCAGATTTTAAATATATTCCCACTGTTCTTTGTAGAAAACAGTATTTAAAATGTTTATTTTGTAGGCTTCCTCCTTGATTACTTATTTTCTCTGTAAAAAGTTGACAACCCTACGCTACATGTTCTCAAGGTTCATTTAATGTACAATGTATGTAATGTGTTTCGAGTTCCTATTACTACAAATGCTCACACACTTCTGGATTACTATTTTCTATTAATTATTCGTGAACTTTACACTCTTCATAAATTTTACACTATTACTTGTATTAATTCCCTGTTCCATTTCTCTTAAATATAAATTTCCAATATAATGAAAATTATTTTCACAAATATTGTTTAAGTAAATTTATTTTCTTAGATTCCTAAAAGATTCCCTTTTCTTTTTTATAGGTGAATGACCGACCCAGTATTATCAATGTCTCCATCAATCCATCAGCAGATCGCAAACCACAAAATTTTGGTTGGCTGACTGAATCTAAGCTCTGAGATTCAGCTTTCTTGAAATTTGTGTGCTGCATGGGTACTTTTGCAATGTGCTGAGTTAGGAAGTCTTTGTATATTATGATACAACTGTTACAGATATGTGATATTTAGAATATCTGTGACTAAAAAGTATTATATTTAATTGGGATCCAATTTATGTGAATGTGGTTACATATATATATAAGGACAATTTTTATATGATTAAATTTATTATGTTTTGCTATGGTGACATCAGAAAAAAGACAATATAAAAAATTACAATTCAATAACTAGTAACAAAAAGGTATTAAAAGTACATGACATATTTAAGGCAATGAATTTCATGCAACCACCACACCATGGTCATGTTTGTCTGCATACCAAGGTGGGCTACATATGTAAACTTTGTGTCATGCAGAGTAGATGTCAACTAGTTACTTTTGGCACTTTGTTCATGGAGGCACATCCAGCTGGTAACTTGGTACAAGCAGAAATTGTATGCTGTGGAAACAATCTGAATATACACTTAGCTCCAACTGAAAACACCAGATGGAAAACATTCGCAGGTGACCCCTTGTTTCTTCATGTGGGTATGGTGTTAGAACACTTGATAAGTAAATTACAGACCCATGATGTGGCGTGATGGAATCAGCTAAGATAGGTAGAAATTTAACAGGTAGATGACTTCCGGCTAATATACTGTCATCGGTCAGACGCCCTTGACAGCACCAGGAATACAGCAGTACCACAGACATAATTTCTTTATGGTTCTGAACTGTGGCAGTGACCTTGTTCATTAGTGTATTTTTCATACTGATCATGAATTGTTGTGCCTTTTTGTTCTGGTACATGTTAAAACAACTACTGTTCTTATTAGTTGAGTTGGAAGTTTGTATAACAATAGGGTCAAAAATAGCAAGAGACTGTTCAAAGGAGTAGCACAGCCAGCTTTACCATCTCTTGCATTTGTGTATATTTACAATTTGTAATAATTATCAAATCAACATGAATACCATTCAAGTTGAGCAAGGTGACTTTACTCTGTGTACATACAACCAGATATCTGTTCATGTACAACAGATTTCTTATCTTTTGTCTGGACATATCATTCTAGGATAAAAAAAAGTAGCTCACGTCTGCCAGTTCCAATGAAGGTTTTTGGATGGTTTCTTTTGTTTGTAAGGCAAATGCTAGAACTGGTACTCCTGAATATCCCCCATGCAGATTCCCCCTGGCCCCTTAACAGCTCACCTGGTATAGGTCAGAAAAGCCCTTTCGAGGTAGAAAAAAACTATTAACCATTGTACTGTCTCACATCAGAAGTATCGAGCAAGTTAAAAAATAGCAATGATGTTACTTTAGGCAATAGTTGTGAAAATATGCTTGGACTTTACCAATGTTGTCAGTGATTCAGGTGATGGAAATGTGAGAATTTGCTTTAAAACGACAGCAATTCATTATTTCTTTTGTAGCAAGGTGACAGTTTCATGCACGACATTGCTGTGAACTGTCAATGTTCTTGCATTTGAGTACAGTGCATCCTGCCTTTTTCTTCAATGTGCTGAGTACCACATCTTCACTAAGACATGCTGAAATAAACAAACTATTTAGAAGCACATTGTTTTCCCTTGTGTATATGTGACATCATTGTAATATGAATTACTGATTAAACTGATGCCTGGCTTATTGCACAACAGACTGGAAAAACAGTTTTGGTAAACTGCATTGGTCTCTATCCACTCATACAATTACAGTGGTGTTCAGAATTAAAGCAACAAATGGACATTTTGCAAGGTTGCATTTGTTTTGCCACAAAATAGTATAAACAGGTGATAGTAAAGTAGAAACAATGTAAAAAAAAAAAAATATACAGAATGTAAATAACCGCAACATGCATAATGGTAGACAAAAAATGGTCTTGCCAATTCTTCCATCATCTCCCTAGTGCGTCCCAGACATGCTCTATGGGATTCAAATCGGGAAAGCGAGCAGGCCGTGCCATGTGTGCAATATCTTCTGTTTCCAAGAAAACATCAACCACTAATGCTTATGAGGATGAGCATTATCATCCATCAGTACGAAGTCTGGGCCCACAGCACCTCGCAACAACTTCAAATGAAGCCTCAAGATCTCTTTATGATACTGACAGCAGTTAAACCTTGCCGATTCACCCATACAATTCCATGAAGAGGGGTTTGAGTGGTAAACATAATCCCTGCCTACACCAATGGGGATCCTCCCCTCGATATTGGTCTCTTTCCTCAATGTTTGCCCCCCTCCCCACACACAGTGTGAATCCACCAAGAATCACTCTCCAGACTAAATTGGGACTCATCTGTGAAAACAACAGTGGACCACTGTCCGACCGTCCAGGTGGCATGTTGATGACTCCACTCTAGGCATTCCCTGCTGTGAAGACATGTCAGAGGTAGACATAAGACAGATCTCCGATGATAAAGGCCACTCTACCAAAGCCTTCTACACATCTGTTGCTTTAATGTTGGACACCAGTGTATTTGAGGAGATGAGTATCATTTGTGTGGCCACTAATTGCTTCAGATTTGGGTGGGACAGCTTAACTAGAACTGGAGAACTGTACGAAACCTTTTAAGAGGTGTGTATCCTTACCTTCAATAAAATGAACATGGGTAGTCAAATGAGGTACATCTGCTGAAGTGATGACCCAAAGTTTATTTGTAACATGAAAGCAGCTAGTATATTATGACTTGGACATCACAATGACTTGTGAGTTCTTAGAAAGAATAATGGAAGAACGAGAAGGATCTGGACAGTACATTTTACAGGGTTAGTCAAAAGGGACTTTACAACTTTGGAGTTATATAGAAATTTGTTGAGATAACTTACAGTATAGGTAGATGTATCATTTTGTAGCAAACAACATAAAGCTTCACAGAACAGTATCAAGTGTCATTTTGGTTTGATGCGGTTACCATTTGTGATGCAGCAAACATCCCACTGCTAATCTATTTCTTCGCACACTCGTTGCAGCAAATCGGGCCTAACTTGTGCAATGGCAGCATAGATTTGACTTTCAGGTAAGCTAGATTGTTTGGTAGGGGAGGTTCTTTAGCGTATTCAGTGCAAGATTTGTGCTGAACAGTTGTTGTAGAGTTTGTTTCATGAAACTGTAACATACAGCGAGCACACTCTGCACCGCTGAAAGTAGCCATTTTAACTGTGCGCTATGCTGGCACTCCTGGTGGCGTAATGGGGTACTGATGCACTACAAAAATCAAACTTGAGGTTGTTTGCAACAAAATGACACATCTGCCAATTCTGTAAGTTATCTAAATAAATTTCTGTATCATTCCAAAGCTGTAAAGTCCTTTTTGACTCACCTTGTATATGTTGCTTGCAACATTAGAAATAAAAATTTGAAAGTATGGATGCAACCTTAGCTCTCTATGAACAAAATGCATTTCTCAGAGTATGCAGAGTGTGACAGGTTAGTATGGGTATTCTGCAATGTACCCGTTCATGAAATTGTCAGGAAACAATTTGCTAGATGAAGGACACATACTGCCATTACAGAGAAGTTATTACTACTAAATCTGCTGGATCATCAGAAGGGCAACCTATCAATTGTGTTTCATAATACAGAGATGCACATGAATAGCACTGGATGTGCACACCAAAGTGTGAGGATAGCTGCACAGTTACTATCGTGCCAATATGTGCAAGTTGAGAACTAAGTGTTGAAGAAAATGTGGAGGTAATCTTACTGAGCAACTAAATGATTCATATTATGTAGATTTGTGGAAGTTTGTTAAGCTATGACCTCAAAGCATTGGAAAAGGAGTTTAGACATCTGTAAACTTCATCATTGGTCTCATTAGTGGTATAAGAAACATGGGAGCATCTTATTTATTGACTAATAGGTTGAACCAAAACTGACCCGAGAATTATTTTGCAAGGTTTGTGATCTTGTTGCATTCCACAATGTTCAGAACGGGAGGGGGGGGGGGGGGAGGCAGGGTGCTCCTTACAACATTAGCCAGAAATGTGAATGCTATTTGTTTGTCTAAGGGTGCTGTGGTTGTTGAGGACGGAATTCAAGCCTTCTATCGCTGCTTCAATTGACATTCCAACAAAAACAGAAGAATGTGCTCCAGGTAACACACTTTCAGAATCTGACCTAATGTGAAACACTGTGATCAAATAGCTTGCTCTTGATTACCAACAGTCTTATGTTTCTGAAATCAAAATCTTTTATGTTGTTACTCCACATCATATTGCTTCTAAATGACCAACATTTCGACCCCTCTGGTGGGATCTTCTTCAGAGTCTTGTGATTTCTGACACCACAAGATTCTTATGAAGGTCACAGCAGTTTGAGTCGACTCTAATGATAATTTAGAAGAAATATGATGTAATCTCATCAACCCAGGAGATTTTTAACTTCAGTGGTAATGGCCACAAAAGCCTGCTGACGTACAAAGTCTTACGTTTAAGTAGTTGCGTAGATAAAAAATCTATTCACCAAGTGGCAGTAGGAGAATACTCATATAAAAGGTATTACAGTTTGCCTTTGACAGCACTTTTTGCTCTTATCTTTTGTATGCATGTTCTCTTACCACTACTTGGTGGTAAGAGATTACTTATCTATCCAATTACATATATTTTCAAAAAACTGGTAAGTATTGACATGACCATTAGCATTAACTTTATTGTTACCAGGCGTCTCCTGACAGCTTCATTTTATTTGCCGATTAATAATGTGCCTGAATCCAAAACACATACATTGTTTTTGGAAAACAATGAAACATGAACGTACGTGTGTGTGTGCAGTCTAATTAGGCCTTACTGTCCAAAAGCTATATTTGTGACAGTTATTTTGTTGTGCCTATCTGTGACTCAGCATCTCCGCTATAAGATGAATAACAACTTTCCTTTATCACAATATTATTACATTCCATCCTGGATTTTCCAAACATAATATTCTGTAATTTATGGGCCTTATTGTTACAATGAGTCACAGTACAACTAAGCCTGCTCTTCTATATTTCACTGGCAATTTAGTTTCCATTACAAAAGTAGCAATGGCAAACTAAACTACAGCACTATCTGCACATTACTACCTGGAGTCTGTGCGGCAGGGCGGGGTCGGTCGTCTGCATTCTCTCTACCGCTCATCGATAGTCCACCTACCTCGATATGCTTCTTCCGATGTCCCTTCACTCTGTAGTAGCAAATACGTGCTGGGCAGTGTAAAGCAGCATTGATGAAACCACTACATAATACCTACCACACAGAGGCTGCGTAACTCTAGTTGAAAGTCAGTTCCTGAAAGTTTATATTTAAGAAATCGGGCATTCGGAGGATGCATTCTACATGCAGAAAGCATTTTAAATTAGATTGAATCTGCTTTTTATTCATAAGGAAACATATGAAATAGCTATCAAATCCGTATTTAATATGGTAATGCTCTATCATTCAAAGTTCATGTGTGTACAACATAGTTTCACTGGAAAAGCAGCCAGAATCTTTGCAAGTCCGACCCAACTAATTTTCACATTCTAACAGTCACAGACCCACAACTGTTCATGAGTTAAACATTCAGTTGTTTCAGTGGTCTTCTTAGTAAGAAGTGCTCGCCAAAGTATTCAGCACAGAGCACAAAACATGCCAAGCGGAATTGTTACTATGACCAGAAAGTTCACTCACTCATAACTCTCAAACTATTTAATTTGGAAACACCAAACTTTAACTAAAATAATCAAAATATCCACGGGTATGCTGCCGGTCTATAGTGTCCAACGGGCCCGTTGCCCGTTGGACACTATAGACCGGCAGCATACCCGTGGATATTTTGATTATCAAATACGCCGGGAGAAACTCAAGAATCACATTTAACTAAAATGTTCGTAACCCCAGTTTCTTCAGTCACGAGTTATTCAAACCGCAATTGACTCTTTATTTCTTCATTTTTCAGAGTATTTTTATGGGGCTACCTAACATGGTGTTATCCATAAGCCGGTTAGCAAGCGACTATCTTGAACTGTTCTAGCCACTGAATGAGAATTTCACTCTGCAGCGGAGTGTGCGCTGATATGAAACTTCCTGGCAGATTAAAACTGTGTGCCGGACCGAGACTCGAACTTGGGACCTATACCTTTCGTGGGCAAGTGCTCTACTTGCCCATGAAAGGCAAAGGTCCCGAGTTCGAGTCTCGGTCTGGCACACAGTTTTAATCTGCCAGGAAGTTTCTTATTCCACTCACTGCCCACTCCACTATATTCACCCGGGAACAGCTTAATTCTGATTGGCTGTTGATCTAAACAACCAATCAGAATGTTCCTTCCAGATCATTCTCGCAGCAAAACTTGCCTTATCCAATCAATAATCTGATAGTAATTAATGTCATTAAAACATCAATTTCTAGTATATTGTTTAATCAAAATAAGTGAAGTATGAATTATTCTCCAAATTGATAAATAAACTTATTCCGTCTCTAACTTTCATTCTGGCTGCTTTTATACAAAAGCAATCTCACACCGCCATACATTATCTGAATCATGGTTGCACCATAACTTTCCCACGGTCTATTTGTACAAGATTTTATGAACAATGACATATTAAGTTTTAACGTATGTCCCACATACTCTCTCTCATTCATTCTCATGACTCAACAACAAAATGTAATCAAATAATAATTTTGACCTATTTTTATATTGTGTAATGCACTGTGAGTAAAGTGTTAAAAAAGAAAATTCTAATTAATTGATTTTTATGCAACGGTAATTTTGTAATGTCTCATTCCATTAATAACAAAAGGCTATTCACCAAATTTTAACAAAATCGGATAGTAACTAATATGGATTATTTAGATTTGTAGAGGGTATTGCAGTTCTCACTGCGGGCAGCATCAGCTGCGCTGTGAGTAAAGTGGTGGAGAAGGGGGGGGGGGGGGGGGGGGGGGAAGAAAAAAAACCGTACTGCAGCCACTGTACCAAACAGCTGCGTGCCTTACTGCAATGAATACCACCTCGTAATAATGTGCTGTGTTACAACTGCAACTAGCGACCAATGTCCAGTCTGCCGTTATATTTCTCCAGTAACATCACAGCAGGCAGTGCTGGCTTCGTGAGTTTCACACCGGAAGCTGCAATACACCCCCTAGAATCACCCATTTGTGCTAGACACCTCTCCTTGGTACCTCTGGTGCAATCTGAAATCTCTGTGCAAGGCAGCATTGCGTTTGACAGTACTTGTGTATTGTAGACTACATCATGTAAAATGATAACTAACATTTCAGCCACTATCACAAGTGGCTTTTTCATCTTATTGCATATGAACATCATGTATGATGATATGTAAAACATTGTTTCTTCATTTCACTACATGATGCTGTTGGCAACCAAGACGAATTTTATGGAAGTTATAATCATCGAAAGTGCATGTTAAATGTACAAAAGACATCATGTAATGATTCCTTGACTAAAATTAAGTTCATTTCAGCCAAACGTCAGTGAATTGTGAATGGAGCAGTGGGTTCGCAGTGAGGAATGTCTGCAAGTGTGTTATTAGGTCCTGTAACTGCTTCGTGGAAACCTTGGTCAGAACCTGACTTTTGAGGCTCTTTTTATTTGTTACTAGGTCAGTACTGTTCCATAAAGGTTGTGAGCCCAGTGTGTATATGTGTATTTGATTGTTTTTTTAGATTGCCTGGTGCAAGTCTTTCAATTTGACACCACTTCGGCGACCTGAGCGTCGATGGGGATGAAATGACGATGATTAGGACAATACAACACCCAGTCTGTGAGAGGAGAAAATCTCCAACCCAGCTGGGAATCGAACCTGGGCCCTTAGGATTGACAGTCCATCGCGCTGACCACTCAGCTACCGGGGGCGGACTAGGCAGGCATTAAAAGAAATGAAGAGGTGGTCAGTGAAAAACTTGAGGAGATATAGCATTAATGAAAAAAGTCTTTTGATATTGGTTAACAATTTAAAATAATTCTGTGTTTCTTCAGATTGTCCTGCAGTGCTCTTCTTTTACATGTCAGCTAACAATGGCTTTCTGCAATCCGCTCTTGGTGTGGAGTTAAGGATATGATGTGTGCCAGATTCTTTTTCTGGCCTTTCTGTTTTGTTTTTGTGAATGATGCACAGGATGTAGTTGCTGTGTGTAATGTACGTAGAAATAATGTACTAGAATGTGAGCTCTGAGTACTTTTTGAGGGAAGCTTTCCGTGGTACACAGTATCTTCATTGTTGAGTCTTCTTTTAGAGATTGGTAGATAGTTTGATGGTGCTCTCTTGCTGCCTAAGGAAAGATAGAGAAAAATTGAGCAGTTATTTTTTAATATCCTCTCTCTTTCCTTCAGTAATGTCACATACATGTAGCTCGGTCAAACAAGAGTTTTACAACCAGCATCCTTTGTAGATGAATTACTTTTTGCTACAGTATCCTTGATAACACTATCCAGCTTCTTCATTCATAATGGTTAGATTTATGTGGCTGTTCCACTTTAAATAGCCTCGGACACACACTTCTACTATTTACAGGTAGCTATAGATTTTGGTGACTGACTGTTGATCTTGTAGTCAAACAATATCAGATCTTTTCATATATTTACATGAATATCATTACACTGCTTTATATGATGGTCAGTTTCCAGTTTTTGCACCAAGTGCTAATTATCGGCAAGCTGTTTTGAATTACAAGCAATTATCTAATGACATGACATCAATCATACAACTAAGGAGAGCCCCAAGAAGCTGGTAACATTACCTGCTAAGGTTCACTGCCTACAAGGGTAAATGTCAAACTGCACATCCTGACTGGGTTCAGTCCTCATTCGATCTGAGAATATTTTCAGTCACTTACTGCATTTTTCACCTGTGGCAAAAACATATTACTGTGAAAAATGCCAAGTTTCCATGAGGTTCAGAGTCTGTCATCTATTTGCCCCCCCCCCCCCCCCTCCCCCCCCCCCCCCCCCCCCTGTCCTAAGTAACTGGCTAAGAATGAAGAATGGCAAGGCTGTGCCATTTTACCCATAGGACCTAGCGAAGCACTGCAGTGTCACACCAACACATCTATCCTAATGGTCATCAGGTGTATTTTCCCTGGTATTTCATCAGATATTCGCAGTGCTATTGATGGGCATTTTGATTTCGTTAAGGAAGAAAGACAAATGTAATGAGAAGTAGCAGAACTGAGAACAGTGAGAAACTTAACATCAGAATTGGGGATCATGAAGTAGATGAAGTTAAGGAATTCTGTTACCTATGCTGCAAAATAGCCCATGATGGATGACCAAGGAGGACACAAAAAAAAGAGACTAACATTGGCAAAAAGGGCACTTCTGGCAAAGAAAAATCTGCTATTATCAAACATAGGCCTCAATTTGAGGAAAAAAATTCTGAGAATGTACTATTGTAGCACAGCATTGGGTGGTAGTGAAGCAATTACTGTAGAAAAACCAGACTACAACAGAAGAGAATTGAAGCATTTGAGATGTGGTGCTACAGAAGAATGTTGAAAATTAGATGGACTGATAAGGTAAGGAATGAGGAGGTTCTCTGCAGAATTGACAACAAAAGGAATATGTGGAAAACACTGACAAGAGGAAGGGACTTCAGGAATTAACTTCTACGGTACTAGAGGGGGCTGTAGAGGGTATAAACTGTAGAGGTAGACAGGTTGGAGTACATCCAACCAATAACTGAGGACATAGGTTGCAATTGCTACTCTTGAGATGAAAAGTTTAGCGCAGGAAAGGAATTTGCGGCAGACTGCATCAAACTAGTTAGAAGACTGATGACTCAACAAACAAAAAAGAGAAGATACAGCAGTGAAATGTTGGTTGACTAGTAGCAGTAGCAGCAGCAGTAGTAGCTTTATTCATCCATAGATCTCCTTTTACAAGGCTATAGGACATATCAAAGTATTTACAAGTTTAGACCAATTTAAAATAAGCTAATTCGCATACACATATATTTACAGACATCTAGTTGGACACAATCATTAGATTTACTCCTGGTATACAATACTACTTTTAAAAATAACTTATTAAAAAATGTAATGCCAGATCTTTCACTCATATCTCACTATCAGTCACTGCACACACTATACACACATCGTTTCATGTCACTTCGCTTACACACACACATACACACACACACACACACTGGTGATCTCTGGGCCATTTTCTGTACCGCAACTTCCCATTTGCTATCATGGAAACCTGAGTCAGCATCCCTTCATAATGAGTGAGATGTTGAGCTCAGAAAGAGGAAGAGGTATTAGTATTGTGCTATGCATAGCTTGGGGGTACGTACTTCTAGAAAGGAAAAAAGAATGAAGAATCATAAAGTGTAGGTGTTAGGTAGAATGTTGGATGTTTTATAATCATTATTATTTTTATTTATTTGTATAATATTTTTTATCAGACCCCTACTCTGTTTTACCTAAGTAATCCTTCAATGTGTTGTGGCTGCTTCTACCACCGATTGTATCAGGATGACCAAATGTAGCAGAAAGACACCAAATGTAGCGGATGGGTGCCAGGAGGTGCCGTATTAAAACTCAGCAAGAACTTTCCAAATGATTTATTTGCTTCCACTATAGTGCTCCATTCACCTTGGTCTGCATCACACGGCCCCGCAATGCTGAGGAAGCACCCCAGTGCCCTGTGCAATGCAACGTTGTGTCGTGCCGACCTTGTACGCCAGCAGAGTTGCGGCATCATCAGGATGCCGCAGTTGACTCAGCGGTCTGTGTCCCTGCCGACTCAGCGCAGCTCAGTGTGAGCCGCGGGTGGCCAGCTGCGTCCTTCTCGTCGCCTGCGTGGCTGAGATAGCGGCAACCGACAAGCACCCGCTATCCGGCATCCGTATCTGCAGCCCTCGCCTCGGGAAGTCCCTGGCGTGTGTTGGGAGCCGGGATGACTTCCCGCAGTAGCGAGCCGAAGAGTGACCTGCCGCTGGTTGGCTGCGGGAAAAGTTTATTTTATTTTATTTTATTTTATTTTATTTTATTTATGATTATTACATCCATAAGAAAACCTAAATTGAGCAAGGTAGAAGGATCTTTTTACCCATTCGCAGAGTGTACAAGTTAGGTGGGGCGACAACATATTCTTGTCATGTGACGCACATGCCGTCACCAGTGTCGTATAGAGTATATCAGACGTGTTTTCCTGTGGAGTAATCAGTTGACCTATGACCTTGTGATCAAATGTTTTCGGTTTGCATTGGAGGGGCATGTCCTTTTGTCTACTAATCGCACGGTTTTGCGATGCTGTCGCAAAACACGTACACTAAACTTATTACAGTGAACAGAGACGTCAATGAACAAACGGACAGATCATAACTTTGCGAAAATAAAGAAAAAAAAATTTTCGCTCGAGGGAAGATTTGAACCAGGGACCTCACGTTCCGCAACTGCTCACGCTAACCACGGGACCACCGCAAGCCTGGATTCGCATGTTCCTTGATGTTGCTTATATTGCACATGGACTACTCAGTTTGTAAATTTTGCTTATTTTTTTCATAGTTCCACACAACTTCTTCCTGTTTTCTCAATTGATCTGTGTTCAGTTTTTCAAGGCCTATTCACTATGCCAACTTATAACTAAATCTGAGGGGGAGGGGGGGGGGGGGATGGGGAGGTTCCCTTGTTAGTGCATCTGCATTACTGTGCTTCTCCCCAGGCTTGTGCACCACCTCGTAGTCGAATTCACTAAGCCTCACAGCCCACTGAGCGAGTCTAGTGGGAGGATCATTCACCCCCAACAACCACTTCAACGCAGCATGATCTGTCACTACCTGAAATCTTCTCCCATATAAATAACATTTAAAATATGTGATTCCATAGATTATGCTAAGCATCTCCCTCTCTGTTGTTGAGTAATTCTTCTCTGCTGCATTCAACTGCCTAGTCGCATAGGCTACCGGATGTTCTTTGTCATCAATTTCCTGACTAAGGACACACCCTACTGCTTGATTCGATGCATTGCATGCTAGTATAAACTCCTTTTCAATATCTGGAAACACAAGAACCGGACTTAATGTTAACACTTCTTTCAGTTTGTCAAACGCTTTTCTTACGCTCTTTTGTCCACTCAAATTTCACACCCTTCTGTAACAATCGCGTCAATGGTTGTGCTAAGTCTGCAAAACCCTTCATGAACTTTCGATAGAAACTGCAAATTCCGATGAATGATTGCACTTCCTTAACTGTTTCCGGTTCCCAAAAATCCCTTACAGCCTGTACCAACCTCGGATCTGTTCGCACTCCGTCCTTACTGATAATATGAGCCAAATATTTTACATCTGCTAATGCGAAATGACACATCTCCAGGCTCAACGTCAAACGAGCTGCTCTTAACCACATAAAGACTTCCCTTAACCGCTGTCTATGTTGCTCCATACTACTTGAAAACACTATAATGCCATCCAAATAGACAAGACACTATCGTGGTTTCAAACCCCTCAAGACACTGTCTAGCAACCTCTGAAACGTTGCCGGAGCATTTTTCAAACCTAATGGCATTGACATTCTAATGTACTGGTAATGGCCTCCAGGTGTAGAGAAAGCAGTTTTTGGACGATCCTCTGGAGCCACCTCTAACTGATGATAACCACTTGTCAAATCCATCGTTGAAAAGTACTGGCACTGTCCTAAGTGATCCAAAGGCTCCAATATGTTTGGAATAGGGTATGCATCCATTACTGTCTTATTATTGACGTATTGGTAGTCACAACAGAACTTGTATTTCTTAGTTCCATCTGCAGATTTTTTAGGCACAACGACAATGCCTGCTCCCCAGCAACTATTACTATGCTCTATAATACCATGCGCAAACTGCTTATCAATGAAATCCTCCACAATTGACTGCAAATACCTCGGTATTCTGCATGGTTTATGGTAAACAGGTGCTTCATTCCCTGTTGGTATCCTATGTTGGACTAATGGAGTTGCTGGTAACGGCCCTTGTGGAAAAAAACGAATCCTTAAATTCCTACAATAATTCTTCCACATACTCTCTTTCTCCTCCTTTCAAATGCTTAATTTTGTCATGCAATGCAGTTATATCGGCACTTAGTGGTTGATCGCTTTGCCTACCTCTTGAACACCAGTCTTTGTTGTCATCTGGCACATCCAAATTTTCTACTAAAACTCCTTTCCTCAAATTCATGTCTACAGCGCTAAAATTAACCACGTTCACAGGAACTACTCGCCCGTCATTCCCCTCCTGTACATGTACAACACTGTTTCACAAAACAACCCAATGAACCCAAATCTTCAATGGTTCAATAGCACATACTGTACCCACAGGTAGATTCGACTCCACACTTATCCAAAGTGACTTCCCGGTGCCACTAGACACAAAATCATGTGAATTAAGCCTTAATGCTAATGTACGTGGTTCAATTGGTTTGTTCATTATGTTGAATGCCCCTCGCGACAGCTCTGTATTGACAACACTTTCCCCTAGAGGAAATAACATTCCACCAAGTTCCACAGTTCATTGTCCAAGGTCAATTTTGGCATGATGTTGATGAAAGAAATCTACTCCTAGGATCATGTCGTAGCCCTCGCTTAGCCATGGTACTACCTCCATGCATGCATTAAATCAGACTTTATATATACCAAGATGGTATCTGTTCTTTCGGACATGTCCGAAGGCACAGATACCATCGGTCACCATGCAGCTCATTAGATTGAAATTACAATAAAATGAACACCCTTAGCTGCTTACAGGCGTTGATATACGTCAACGGGAACAGATGAAAATGTGTGCCCCGACCTGGGCTCGAACCCGGGATATCCTGCTTACATGGCAGACTCTCTATCCATCTGAGCCACCAAGTTCAATTTAAACAATGTGGCGAATTTAGAGTGTTTCATATTCACATTGGTTTCCTTATACACTCCATCCCAGCTTTGTTTGGATTTAATGTTCAGCACTCGACATTTAGCATTATCGTTTAGTATTAACTGTTTTAGCATTAAGCATTTACCATTTAATGGTGGTTATCAAGGGGGTATGGAGACCACCTAGGGAGAATGGTGGACACCTAGGTGAACTATAGCCACCTAGTATGGGAATGGTGGTCATCTACTGGGAACGTTGGCCACCTAGGTGGAATGGTGGCCACCCTGTAAAATGACAACTTCTTGTTGGATGGAAATAGAGAGGAGGAAGGCATGGGGAGCAAAACGCACAACTGGTCTATTTCCATCAATTCAGCTGGAAAAAGAGGAGGAGTAGGATGTATAAAGCACACACAGTTGGTCTGTTTCCATTACCTCTTGCGTGTGGGTTTTTTTTTTTTTTTTTTTTTTTTTTTTGTACTAAGCTATGAATTGTTGGAGATATATCCGCTGCTCCTGTTCTTCAACCATGTCAGTGGGAGTGCTGTACACCTCACTTTTGAGATGACACGGGGCAGGAAGATCCAGACGATTGATGCAAGGTGATCTTAGTGGCCAGCTTACAGGTTGCCCTCGACTTCCCCATATTGTGTAATATTGGCACATTAGATGTCATCTTGTATCAGCAGCACAATGTGTTTGTACCCTATCATGTTGTACTATATCCCCCCTTTGTAGCAGGCTGTGGGTGAAATTTGAGCACAAGGAAGGAAACAAAATGAAGAAGAAAGGCTATTAAAGTTTATTTTTACATCGCCTCCTCCAAGCATTGAAAAATCTTGTAAAGATATTGTTTTTATAAACAGAGCTTAGGTAATGATCTCCCTAATGCCCAGCTGTCTCTTCAAGAGCTGAGCCATTGTTGGTGCAGTAGGAGCTTATTCTCTTTACTTGCGGTAAGAGTTAGTGTCTTGGTCCTAAAATGTTACGAATTTTATAAGAAAAATTTAAATTTATTAGTGTAATGGATGTTAGTGAAGCGCCAGGGAATTCATAAACGATTTTACAGGAGTTAGGTGTGTTTTTAATAGTACAGATCTGGTAGCAAGTGATCAGTTATAGAACTTCAGCCTATTGTTATCCAACCGGTCCTTCTGCGGCGTAATGCCAAACCATCTGGAGTGCACTCTGTACTGATGAAACATTCCTATGTATCGTCTCTTATGTAATGGGTACAAAACACCAGTTTTTGGGGCACAAATATAGCACGTCTTGCAAATTGTAGTACTATTTATCATTACGGCACTACACAACAGTTAAAGGCGTCATACACATCAGTTTCGTGTGAAAAATGTGATACAAAGTTAGTTGACCAGCATATTTTTTGTCAAACCTACTTCTTAGTGAACAGTCCTCTTCGTACTGTGCCATAGCTTTATCCAATCCTGATTTTTCTTTTCTTTTTAAGAATAAGAATACGTTGATTCAGACTTGGATCGCTTAAAATTAATAGATTGCTATACGCGCGAATATTACGCACAGACTTATGCCTTATGATTACCGGTGTATTAACAGTCTATGAGTGGACAAAGATCTAAATCTGTTCCTATTCTGTGACATACCGTAGTGTAGACATTTGTAGAAGGATTAGAAAACACTGACTTCTTGTTTTCTTGTTCTCACACTTTTAAGTTTTGCATTGAGTGTTAATTTTTTACTCGCTTGATAGAGGTATGAGTTACTTATCAGTTTATTTAAAAATTGCATTTTTTATTACAGGAAGGACCACCTGCCTCACACAGCATTAATTTATTGTCTTACCGTGGGCAATGGCCAGATAAAATAATTAAAACTACAAAATCTGTAGAAAGAAGCCCTTTCGAAATAACTGCTGTCAACTCCCCTGGTGCCATACAGGCTGAAGATTTATTCCGTATAACTGAAAAAGAAAATTGTCTGAGCTAAGGATATCCGCAGAAAGTGCCTCTTGTGTTCTGTTTCAAAAAATTAGGTGGTTTTGTTTTTTTTGAAAATTCGCCATGGTTTCCAGACAGTGAGAATATGTCAAGATTTCTAGTCCAACATGCATGCGGACAAGCTTGACAAGGGCGGGGAGATCCTCGGCTGTGGTGGAAGGTGAATCCTCAACGAATTCGGCAGAGAGAAGGAGAGGCTCGCCATACAGCACCTTGGCGAACAAGATATTAAGATCTTCTTTATGAGGCGAGCAAATACCCAGCAAGACCCATGGGAGAGCGTCCAACCAGAGGCCTCTGTGGCACATTAGGGCAGCCTTGACTGTGCGGTGTCACTGCTCAATGAGGCTGTTCGACTGCGGGTGGTATGCTGTGATATGAAACTTGGCGATTCCACAGAGTTCACAGAGTTGTGCAAAGAGTACAGACTCGTACTGACGCCCCTAGTCAGTGGTGAGAGATAGGGGACAGCCGAAGTGAGCAACCGACACCGAGACAAAGGAATGGGCGACGGTCTCAGCTGTGAAGTCAGTAAGGGGGACCGCCTTGACCCAGCGAGTCAAACGGTCAATGATCGATAGGATATATCTGTAGCCCTCAGATGGGAGAAGGGGACCAATGACGTCGATATGGATGTGCTGGAACGCCTCTTTGGGATGTCAAATTTGGCCAGAGGAGGTTGAGCATGCCTGCTGACCTTGCTGTGCTGGAATGGAACGCACGCACTGCTCCAAGTGCTACAGTCGTGCTTCACGACAGGCCACATGAAGTGCTCCTTAACCAGCCGTGTCGATTTTCGTGTCCCAGGGTGAGCTAAGCCACGCAAGGTGGTAAAGACCCTATGGCGAAGGGCAGTGGGGACCAGGGGGTGAAGTGTGCCCATAGACATGTCACAAAAGACAGGGATCGCCGAACCAGGTAGTATATGGGGCTGGATGGAGAGTGATGAGCTGTTGTCTGATTTAATTCACTGTGTATCATCGTCAGCGGCTTGCAGTTGGGCAAGTTTCTCTAGATTCAGAGGTGCAGTTAGTATGCAGATGCGGGAAAGGTAGTCTGCCACAACGTTCTCCGCACTGCAGATATAGCATGTGTCGGAAGAGTGCTGACGGATGTAGTCGATATGGCAGAAATGCCTGGGTGGAAGGTCCATAGCTGGATTACAAATAATGTCCATGGGTGGCTTGTAATCACTGTAGATCATGAAGGATCGCCCCTCAAGGTCACTATGAAAATGTTCAATTGCCCCGTACACAGTGAGTAGCTCATGGTTGTTCGTCAGGATAGAGGTCAGGAGCGGAGGGCGTTGTAAAATGAAAAGTAATGAAGTGGATTGGACCCAGTTTATTCCTGTAATGATGATACAGTGGTGCCTACGTAGGGCTGAGCAGCCCCAAGAGGGGTTGCCGTCTGCTCATCAGAGAGGCAGAGGCTAGAGGAGCGACTACTCGGGGCCGAGGTCAGAAGCTAAGAGAGCGCGGAGCTATTTCCAAGCCGCCCTCGCCGCTCCCGGCCGCGTCCCCACGTGATCACACGATTAGTCTCTGATTGGAGGATTGATTCCGCCAACGCGCCTTGCTAGTAGCGTACCCCCGTCAGCGCAACCAACCCGTGGGACTTGAGTCTGACCGAGGAGCAAGTGGCAGGAATGTGCCGACCATGGTCTTCCGGCCAGCACCTTCCACCACAGTACGCCCAAGCCGGCTACGGTCGAACATTATGCATGGAAAATTTTATTTAATAAAATTTTGTCGGCAATGATTCCTCTTGGGGGGTCTCCTCCCTGCACATCCTTTCCCCTTCCGAAGAAGGCTCTCTGGATGAAAATGAATGAGCTTATTCTAATTGATTATTCCATTTAAAAAAAAATATGGTCATTATGAATGGTCCCAGAAATTAACATCCATAACATAGTATAAATATCAGTATGGGCAAAAGTTACAAAGTGGCCTGAAGGGCCTGTAGGAAGGCTCTTAAATAACAAACTTGTGAAGTTGGTGCGACGGCAGTGGGACGGCGCCATGCTGTGAGTGTGTGTCGGCAGTATCAGTGGTGGTGGGTACCCAGGCGATGATGAGGGGCACCGGAACACAGCACACTGAAACACTCCACCCTCGTGGGGGTGAGAGAATGCTCCCAGGCCTAACAGTCACAAGGGGGTTTTTCCCCGTAATATTACTTTGAGTTCTTAAATCTAGGATTACAATGGTAATTGCCCAAGTGGGTGAATGAGAACATTACAAAATAGCAAAAATTTAAAGAGAAAACAAAATGACTTACATGAGGGTTAAGACTCGACAGTTAAATTGTGATTCCATAGACTTTACATAGAAATACTAGTTCATTGACCTGACACCTAGACTACAACTTAATTCTAAGGGGGGTCATGCCTGATCGCATGCACCAAGGTTGGCAGGTAGTTTCAGGTGTGATATTCACCTTCAGGTTGTGGGGGTGGTACTACTTCTCGGAAGTGAAACATTTGCAAAACCCTCTTTTACAGAGTATCCAGGATACTATAATCAGAATCGTTACAATGATGATTACCGAACCAGCGCTGGGTAATACAACGGTGGTTAATCACTTGGTTTGGTGCCAATCAGCAATATGTGAGGCCACTCGGTCAAGAGCAACTTGGTTGTGTTCCTGGGTAAGGAGATGATTGATCAATTGGAGTAGATCTGAATCATTGGTATTCGGTAAATTCTTTAGCTTCTCATGGTGATGGAGTTTAAAAGAGAGTTCAGGAAGGTATAAGGTAAATGTGGGAATGTTGACATGAAAGGTGGAGTGCAATTGAGCTGGTATCCTCATAGAAGCAGCGTATACATCACATCTTGAACTATTATACACTTGGCCACTATTATTCAGTGTTACCCGGTACGATTCAGTCTCTGACATTGAACGGTGGCACACCAGGGTGGCGTTGACAGTCTGTGGAACAGCGAACAGAAAAATGTTGCCAACAGGCTGAATTATTGGTTGATGAGGTGAAACTAGAACACGAGGGCATGGAGGTGTGGTAGTTTCAGCTAAAAACAGTGACATCTCGCACTCAGTAGTGTTAGTGTGTAAAATTAGCGTGGAGCATAAGTAATGTGTTGTATGGAAGCAACTGGATAGTTCAGTGCGAGAGAGAGTGGCGTGAGTTTGTCGATCCCGACTAACTATTAAAAATTCTTGAGTCTGCCAAACAACATGGTGGTGAAGGGTAGCCCAAGAGACTGGAAAAGTGTATGTTTGATAGCACTCGTATTCGCAATTTGCGCACGTGATTGGCAACCTCATTCGCATCTGAATACCGTCCGAATTACGGGTAAGTCGGACCTCCAACGCAGCATAGTAAAAGGGGAGGTTGCTTTCAGCTTTCAATGTTGATAACGGTCGACTGCGGGAGAAAGTATTGGTGACCCTACAAGTAAAAATTTCCTGGCTTACTTGATGAGTAATTCAGAGATGACAGAGGGGGTACAACGTTGTAGCAATAATTACCTGGCAAGTAGCGACGATGGACCAGTTCAGTCACGCTTACTGATGAAGAAGGCCACGAAGTAGAATCACGGCAGGCAAGCAACAATTTAGCAGCTGTGGGGGTAGCAAGGCGGCAAGACAATGGTGTAATTCAACACTGAGTATCCGCTGATCAATCATGCGTCAGCAAAAAAGATGCTGAACGCGGAGGCAGTACTACGCAGTGCAGACTAAGCGTTAACTTGCTGGAAAAAATTTTTCAACCTGCTATGGGACGAAGGCCAAGTGTCGTTAATTAATTTGAGATTTTGTACAAAGAAAGTTTTTTTTTTAAAATGAATAAAATGAGAAGGAATCCTGTGATCGCGGTGTAAACCAGCACAGCCTAGGCACCTCCCACGCATTGGCCACTACGCAGGGGCACCCACCCCGCTAAGGATCGACACGGCGTGACAGGTGAAGTACTTCATAAATTTCACAAATAATATTGAGTGGTTTTTCAGCTGTAGAAAATCCGAATGAGAGTAGGACAACTCAAGTTAACTCAATAATCATAGTATCTTTACTTACAGAAGTGGTCAATAGAGAGATTAACTGTACTGAAGTCGGAAATGAATGTTAGCGAGAGTGAGTCTGTTGCTCTTGAATACAGAGGCTGGGCGTGAAGCTGTGGAGGCGGCGCAGCGCAGCTTTATCAGCGCTGAGCCGGCAGAGTGCTGAGCTCAGATAACAGCGTCGGAGAGCGCTAGTGGCTCTGCGTCCGAGACCAAGACATTATAAGGGCAACTTAAAAGTAACAGTTTATTGCAAAGCAATAATAAACGAATAGCTGATGTCACAAAGACGTTTGATTCCATTTTAACAGAACAACTTAAGTGTTCAACAGGTAAATTGATTACGTTGTTGATTAAAAGAAACTGCTACTGAACATAATGTACATACGTACGTACTTCCCTTTCCCCTTCCGAAGAGCAGAGGGCATAAACGATAAAAGCCTTGTTCATGTACCTAGTATATGACAATAGAGGTCTGGTAACATCAACAAGTTACACCAAGGTAGTGTGGATATGAACAGTGTGAGTGTGTTGTAAGTTGTTATTGGGCGTATGAAGTGTTGAGTAAATGTGTGACTAATGGTAGCTGATGGTGGATACGAATTGAAGGCCAATAGGTGCTATCAGAGATACTTCCATTCGAGAAACAATGAAAATTAAAAGGGAATACCGAACATGACACAAAAATAACGTATAACCATAAAGTGTACTAACATTAATCATAACTATAAATCGATAAAAATAAAACAAGACATTGAAGTAATAATAATTGACAAGAAATAAAATAAAGGGAATATTTCCTGAACATAAACTTCCAAATTGGATACGAAATCCGTCATGGGATGTTGGTTTTTAGTCGGTTGACGAAGTGCATAAGGGACTACGTCAGTAGAATCCGACATGTGTGTATATAATAACATTGTTCTTAAAGGTGCAGTTTGCACTGTCAGATGGTGAAAAGCAACGAATCCGTTCAGCAACGGAAAAGGCCGCCATTTGGGGAATGGTATCTGAATCTTTGGCAGTATCCGATGATTTTGCAATGGAATTGCCATGTAGAAGAAAGTGGCGTTGTATAAAATGTAACAAAAGAGCGTCTGGGGCTCAGTTCATTTGTGGTTGAGTGCCAAAGGCGTAGTGCGAGCGCAAATTGTCTCACGGTAATTGATGTATGAATTGTTTTGTGGTTAACCGAGGAGCCTGGGATTCGGTGACGTGTAAGTACAAGTTCGCGGTGCGAATGAGCTACCTGCGAGTGACTCGACTAATAAGTTCAGCAGTGCATTAGTGCAATCTGCAGACTTGGACTGATGATTATATAATTTGCAGAGCAATTGAGCAACCTGCGGACAGTGCTAAGGCAACCTGTCTAATAATTGAGGGGTAGGCAGTGCATTGGAGCTATCTGCGATACCGTGGTTCAGCGGGCCTAAGGGCGTCAGTCTGACTTAATAAGAATTAGTGTAGGCACATGGGTTTCCTGCGATACATGGAATAAAAGTATCAGCGGGGTTATTAGCGACCTGCTGTACTAGGAAAATGTCGACCGTTCAAGCAATAAAAACAGCTCTGAAGCTAGAATAGCATACATGCATAAATAGCGTCACTTTTTGTGCGCGCAGTACATATCACTACATAAAATGAAAATCTTGAACTATAAATCACTAGCGCTAGCATAATGACATAATTAAACACAATGACATATATTGACAGGAAAACAAAAACACAATGATGTATAATAATAACGCTGTAAGTAGTCGGAACGCTCAACGTTAACATGTAACACTGGCCACCTGGGGCTGGCTGCTAGGCTGCGTGTGTGTTAGTTTTAAAACTGACTATAACAAATTGAACTGAAAGGACAACTAGGCACAGTTCCCGTAGCGCTTACATCACCGGCTAATTAGAGGCAAAGTACGTATCTCACAATGGATCATCGGCCGATATTTTGGGGCAAGACTGCAACAAGGAAGAGTAATATCTCGGTGTAAATGGGTGGTAAGATTAAAAGACCGGTACTGTCGGAAGAGGGTACCTAACATGTAGGGGCCTCCTCATCGACAGAAGAAGGAAAACAGGATAGAACAATGACCACGGCGGTAGAGTAAAATAAATGGGGAGGACAAAAATAACTGCGTAGCAACCAAGGAACAATCGCCCGGACGTTTGGTTGTTTCTGCCTCGTCAGTAGCGTGCAAAACCCGTGGCATTGCATTGGTTTGCCCATATTCTGCCTTGTCCAAGGAAGATAACGTTAAATGTCCTCATAGTTCGATGTGTAAGAGGGTTAGAGCTGTAGTTTGTAGCTTATACAATGAATCAAAGCAGTAATGAAACTTCACTTATAGGATTGGCAGACTAAGGTATGCAGAATAATGTAAATCGTTAAGAACTTCGTGTGATTTATCCAGCTAATGTGAAACAAAACAAGGAAAAGAATTTAAACAATGAATCACATCTACTTAATATTTACGTTAAGATTTATTGGGATGTTTGAATGAATTTTGTTTGCCGTGTCTTCCGGCTGCATGAAACAAAACCAGCTTGGAGCTGTTAGCGAGCGCGCAGCGCACGCGTAGGTGTGGAGTAGGCACCGGCACGTCAGCGGTTATGTGAGACGGCGTGTAGCCGCGAGAGACCGGCCGCTACTGCAGTGACATATGTCACGCGCTTAGCGTGTACAAGAAATAACGATGAATTAGAAATTGCTAATTATCTAGAATAAGAGTTTTTTTAAAAAGGCTGTTAGTTATATAAAATGATGGTAAATGCATTGTAGTCTGTCATACACGGAGGATAGGGCAGTAATTTGCGGTTTGTTTTTGTAACTACTCGGACGCGCCGCGTGTTGAGAAGCTGGAGGCGGCAGGGCACGTGGTGATAAGATACGTCATCGCGCGGAGCGCTGTTACTGGCTGAGAAAAAATGATGGCCGCTGGCCAGTTCTTGACGAGGAGATGGGACAGCGCTGAAGAGAGGAGGGGAGGCGACAGCTGAAGTGTTGCCCCGCCAATTTGAGATGAGGGATCCGCTCCTGAACTGATTCATAGAGTTGAATCTTTCAAAGGAGTGAACAATCAGTGATTCAGAAAACAAGAACGGTAGCTCCAAACGTTTCACACAGCAGAGAGAGAGAGAGAGAGAGAGAGAGAGAGAGAGAGTGTCGGAGCAGGTCAGCGGGGCCTCTGCTGGTCAGAGCACACTACACGCCACACAACACAGCCGGCGCCGGCCTCTGCCCTGCTTCTGTCTTGGCTGCCTGCAGTGTGCAGTGCCCCATTGGTTTTTGTGTTTCACATATGCCGTGCCGTCTCTGTGCTTCCTCTGCCACGTGCAGTGTCTGGCGCACCTTAACTTAGCATCGCACTCCGTCGGCGATCGTTTCAGTCGCATGTCCTGCCCTCTGGGCAGTTGATGCGAGCAACAAGACAGAGAGCCGCCTAGCGGAGAACATAAGAACTACTTGCAACAACCTGCTCGCAAGAGAACGGACGATTTGTCTCGGAGTGGGTGACTGGTGGCCGTTCACCGCACCCCCACCCTCGGAACTCGCCCGCTCAACGCTCACCCTACCGTTCTCGACTCTAGCCAGAGCGTTGAGCAAAGCAACTCAGGTGTCACTCTGGTCTCTGCGGTCTTTGCTCAGCAGCAATACAGCTCGCGGCTCGACCAGCTTGACTCAGCGCCTCTGCATCGGAGTTCGTCTATACTGGATATTGTTCTTTGTACTAATACCGATATGTACATTACATAATTATGTTATGTATACATCATTTGTTTTTATTTTATTTTTATTTGTTTAAACTGATCAGATTAGGTTCCTGACGACTCCTCTTACTATAGGATTTTTTATTATGGACACTCGAATTTACACTTTAATTACGAGCGAACCAATAAACGTATCGCAAAATGTGATACACCAATATTTTCCTTGTTTTATTCTGCGTAAGGCTATATGCAGCACTTTGGTCTTACAATCAAATTTATATTTTTTTTCTAATTGTAGTACGGATTATGCGATTTTGGGCGTCTTCGGAAGGAAACGTTCACTTTAAAAATATATGGCTTAGAATGTATTTGTACGAGGTTAATGAAATTTTAATACATTATAGCCAAATACATTGTTATGTAAATCTCAAGTTGCAACATTTTCCGATCACCCAAAAAACCACGATAGTGCAAAATAAATCGATAATCAAAAACTTTGTCATATCGTGGAAATTTCAATAAACAATACAAAATTCTTACTCATTATCTGTGTTACTTCAAAATGGGATCAAATAAGATCAAAATACAGGTATAGTACTGGAATAAACCAAGTTTAAAGGGCAATGTGCCTTCCACTTATTTTCTATTCTGAATGAGTGGTGAGTCATGAAAAAGACCTAGTTCATTTCAGGGAGTGAACAGTTCTGATCCGATCTCTGAAAAGAACAGTTTTGCCCATCTCTACCGCCAACAGCTGGTCCCGTAAACAAAGCGTACGAGGCGTATGCATTTCAAGTCCTGGCTTTTTCTGTTCCGATTACTTACGGTTAGCTGCAGCAAATACAGAACTAAGACATATAGTACAATACACTAGACGTCGACGTAACAAGTATTAAGAAAAGCTCGAAGTAAAAATACTCCACATGTACTGGTTTGCCAAATAGATGGCAATAGAGGACATTGAAGAATATTATTCGGAGTTGGGAGCCGTGGTACTGCCAACACCAAGTGTAATGGTTGCATTTGAAGCAAGTCAGTTGCGTGACGTCTAATGCGTGGCATTGCTTGCAAAACATAAAACATAAACCATAAACATACATATAAAAATGAGCAAAAATACATGACAGGGCTGGAAATTGACAATTGAGAATGGCTGGGAACTCCGTGGTGGCCAGGCACATCTTGCTTCCAAGTCCCTGGAGAAAATGACTTAAACTAAGCTGCAATAAAACATAACATAAAACTCTAATTAGGCGTGATTAATCACGCGACCTCAACCCATAAGGGTGTCGATTCCGCAAAGGGTATCTACAACCCTGTGGAGGTAATCTCCTCCGTTTTTTCTTTCGTCTTTGTTCCACTTGAGGTGGAGGTGACGCAGGCGGATCGGGGGCTGCGACCTGTTGTGGTGACACAGCCCTACCGTGGTAAGGTTGCACCGTACGATCGGTTAATTGCAGTTCGGCATTGACTGGTGAGGTCAACCGTACAATCCGATACGGCCCTTCAAAGCGGGGAGAGAACTTTTTAGTTCGTCCCTTTTTGATTGCCGGGTTTCGTAGTAACACTAAATCACCTGTTTGATAAGTCGGTAAAACAGCATTTTTGTTCTGCCTGTGTAACTGTTTATTAGTAGCTTTGATATTATTCCTCTTTACCTTATACCAGATCGCTTTTAGCCGGCGGGCTAAACCTTTTACTTCCTTTATTTCTACACCTTGAGGTAGTTTGTCTATTTCGAACGGCGAATTCATCGGCCGTCCAAACACAGCTTCGTAAGGGGTATACCCCGTGGATTCATGTATTCGGGTGTTGTATGCAGAAGAAATATACGGTACATATCTGTCCCAATCAGCGTGCGTTTTTGCAACATAATAGGATAACATTTTACAAATTGTACGGTGTACGCGTTCAACGCGACCGTTGGCTTTAGGATGGAAGGGAGTTGTACGCCATTTTTTGACTCTTAGCAATTTACAAACTTGTACAAATAAAGCAGACATGAAATTGGTTCCTTGATCCGTTAAAATGGCATCAGGACTTCCAAAAGGTAGTATCACACGATTTACAAACTCTCTCGCCACAGTTTCAGCTGTCATGTCGGGGAGGGGAACCAAAATTAGATAACGTGAAAAGTGATCAATAACAGACAAAATGTATTCGTTACCTTGTTGCGACTGTGGAAAAGGACCTTGGAAATCTAAAGCAAGAATTTCGAAGGGTGAAGATGCCTGAGGAAGTGTTTGCAGCGGCACTCGCGGATGCCTATTTTGTGCTCGTTGTGCACACGGCAGGCAAGATCTTACATACCTGTCCACATCACGTTGTCGGTATTGCCACCAATAACGTGTCGCAATTCGAGCGTTCCTAGCGCGTTTTCCGCTGTGACATGCTTGGATTGTATCATGACATTGCCGTATTATACGTTGCTGCAAGCATTCCGGTATTACCAAACGATTTCCATGGGGAGTTCTTCGATACAAAAGGTCGTCTATTACTTCAAATTCTGGCAAGGTGCCGTATCTTTGACATTGAACGTCCACCTGCTGTGCTTCTTTTAACTCTTTAATTGATACCTCATCTGATTGAATGACACGCACATTTCTACTTAACGCATCAGCATTTTGATGCAACCGGCCAGGCTTGTGCCGAACTTCAACATCATATTCTGACAGTTTCATGGCCCAGCGCATAAGTTTGCTGCTAGGGTCTTTAAGATTCAATAACCACTACAGAGCAGAGTGATCGGTAAGAACTGTAAACTTGCGACCATAAAGATAACATCTAAAATAATTAATTCCAAAAAGAAGGGCAAGCAATTCCTTTTCTGTAGTACTGTAATTAGTTTCTGCTTTATTCAGTTGACGAGAGGCATACCCAACGGGTTTTTCCTCACCATCTTGCACTTGGCTTAGGACACATCCTACAGCAAAGTCAGATGCGTCACAAGATAAAATAAAAGGTTCGGCGAAGTCTGGGTAAACAAGTAGAGGTGAACTAGTTAAAATAATTTTCACTGTTTGAAAGGCGGTCGAACATTCATCCGTCCAAACAAAAGGAGTATCCTTTTTCAACAATTTAGTAAGTGGTTTGGTAATAGTAGCATAATCTTTAACAAAACGGCGGTAATAATTTGCAAGGCCAAGGAAGGATTGTAATTCCTTTAAATTTGTTGGAATAGGAAAAGTGTCTACTGCTTCAGTTAACCGTGGATCTGGCTTGACTCCGCTGGAACTGATGACATGACCTATATACTGCACTTGTGATTGAGCAAAAGAACATTTTTCTTATTTTAAGCTTAAATTAGCATTTTGCAAGCGCAACAGTACTCTGCGTAGATGTTCAGCATGTTCAGCAACGGGGTTTTGAAAATATAATTATATCATCAAGATACACAAGACACATAGTAGGTTGCGACCCACGTAATAGCAGATCTGCAAATCGCTGAAAGGTTGCTGGCGCGTTGCGAAGCCCGAAAGGCATCCTTAAGAATTCATATAAGCCACCAGGAACTACAAAAGCTGTCTCAGCTCGATCTTGAGGAGCAATTGGAATTTGATGATACCCACTGCGCATGTCTAATGTTGTGAAGTACCGGCAATTGCCCAGACGATCGAGTGTTTCATCGATCCGGGGTAATGGATAATGATCTGGAGTAGTAACTTTGTTTACTGCTCGCATGTCTACACAGAGTCGATAGGATTTTTCTTCGTCTATAGATTTCTTTGGAACGACTACAATTGGGCTAGACCACGCACTAGAAGAGGGTTGTATTACTCCTGCTTCTAGTTGCTGTTGTATAGTTTCCTCTACCACTGACTGAAGATGGTAGGGAATTCGGTACCCTTTTTGAGCTATTGGCCTAGCATTTCCGGTTGGAATCTCATGTTGGATTAGATCTGTTGCTGGTAAATATTTCCTGTCTTCAAACAACCATGAATACTCATTCAGTACTTCATTTATTAGCTTTTGTTCATACAATGGGAGGTGACTAAGCTTAGCTTTAAACTTATCTGTCAGATGTGACGTGATTGTCAAAAGGTGTTGAGAGGCGGCAGCAGTCTTTTTCTTTTTCAGAGAAGGGGTTCTCTTTGGCAACTCATCTTCTGTGATAACCTGTAAGCTGGCTAATACTGTACCACGCGGTATCAAAGCTTGCTTGTGAGTAAAATTGTCTAAACACACGGGTACGCAATTTTCTTTCTGTACTTGCTGCGCTTTGCACAGGTTACGTTTTACGTGAACCTGCATCTGGTCAAGAGTTTCATTCTGGCAAAGTGGATCTACCAAGAAATGAACCTCTTCGGATTCACGTATCCCGACAGGCACCCAAAGGATCTTTCCTGTGCCTTCTGGTATCTCCACGGGATTATCGGCTTTTAGCATCGTTACGGGAGACTCCGAAACTTGGGAAACGGATCCTTTTTTCCCCAGCTCTGCTCGCCCCAACGTGCAGTCACGTCCAAAACGGTGCACGTTGTCGCCGAAGTGGACGGTATTTAACCTATAGTCAATAACCCCCTGGAAATGACGCAGAAAGTCACTTCCCAGGATGATGTCGTAATCCGTGCGCCTGTTTCGTACAACCTCCATCGTAAAAGCATATTCTGTGGAGTCCAACATGAACTCAACGCAACAGCTGCCATCAGGTTTCACTATGCCGGGACCAATACCACTGATATGGTACCGCGGCGGTTGCAATGTTCTTTTATCTCTCTACGATAAAAATGCCAAGCTGATCTGTGCGCCTGTGTCAATTAGCACGCGTATTGGTTTGCGGCCTCTAACACCATCGACAACCACGCTTGCCACCTGCGTGATTCCCTTATAAGCTAGGGGGGTCACTATTTTTAACGGGGGCCGGTAGGGGTGGCACTTCCTGCCCCACGGCCGTTTCCCGAATTCTGTGGTTGGTTTGCATTTCGCCTGAAATTTGCAGGCGGCTGTGGCCTGTATTTGGACAATGCACGCTTTGGTGACCCATGTTCCTGCACGGATGACAATATGGCATGCGACATTGCTCTGCCACATGTCCTTGTCTATTACAGCGCCCACACTTAGTATCGTTCGAAAAGACACGTCGGGGCTCGCTTTGCCGCGCGGAGACGGCCACAATCGGCTCGCCTCCTCTCTCAAGAGTGCTAATCGCACGGCTTCGTGTAAAGTGCGGGGAGAAGCTACCTTGATTTCGCCCCCTATTTGAGGGTTTATGCCACGAATAAACACGTCTATCGCACGACATTCTGATTCTTCCAACAGAACCTCGTTACGAGCAGAACTGGCACTTACTGCGTACGTGTGGCATGCGACGCTTCTAATCCTGTCCGCGAATGCTTCTAAATCTTCACCCGTTTTTTGCTTAAGGGTGGAAAGCAAGTCGCGATAGTAACTAGTACCACGTTTGTCTGTATACCTTTCAATCAACCCTGTTGCAAGGGACTGGAAGGTAGGGGCATTTTTCAAGCTCTCGACCGACTGCACGTAGTTCCGCGCTTCGCCGGTGAGTTTCATTTTGATCACGTTGAAGAGAAATTCATCTGGCCAACCGCAAAGCTTTCCGATGTCCTGGATATTCTGGACAAGCGTTTGAATATCCTCGTGCGGCTTTCCAGCGAACGCCGGAATAAACGCTACTGCTGGAAAGCTCTGCACCAAAGTAGAGGTGCCTACTGCCACAGGTGATTCTGCACTAGTGAGTGGTGGAGTCACCTGCTTCGGCTGTTCTTCCACTAGCACTTGCTTAGCAACATCAGATTGCGGAGAAGCCATTTTAAGATCATCTAACTGTTGCTTAAGCTCCGAGTTAGTTAAGATTAATTGATTTAACTGGGAGTGCAGCGCCAAGAGGGGATCTTTATCCTCTCCGGCTGCTCCTGCCTCCGATTGCTGCCTGGTGATATGCATGTTACAATAGTGTGGGCATCTACACCACCGTAGCGTCGCTAGCGAATTACATTGTTTGATGGCGTGCAGACGACGGACGGCGGCGGTGTCGACGAGCGGCGGCAGGCGCGTTGATCACGCGCAGGCCCAGCAGGCGGCTGGCGAGAGCACGGACAGCTGCGACGGCGGGGCGGCGCGAGGGCCGCACCCCGGACCCTGGCGCAGGCGGTGACTCGTGGCAGCTACGGACAGCGGCGTCGGCGAGCGTGACTGCATCGCGGACCCTCCTCGGCTCGTGTCCGGCGGCGAACTGCGTCACGCTTGTGGCGCGCTAGTGCGCGGCCACGCACATTCTGCAACGCAGGCGACCGGCTGGCACGCGCATGGCGCGCTGCAGCCTCGCCACTTTCGTTCTAGTTTCCTTTACTTGCTCAGCCTCGGCCCCTTTGTAGTACTCACACTCAACTGATAAGTTGATTTTACAACCGTAAGGTGGGTCGCATCCCACTTCTGACACCACTTGTTCGTCAGGATAGAGGTCAGGAGCGGAGGGCGTTGTAAAATGAAAAGTAATGATGTGGAATGGACCCAGTTTATTCCTGTAATGATGATACAGTGGTGCCTACGTAGGGCCGAGCAGCCCCAAGAGGGGTTGCCGTCTGCTCATCAGAGAGGCAGAGGCTAGAGGAGCGACTACTCGGGGCCGAGGTCAGAAGCTAAGAGAGCGCGGAGCTGTTTCCAAGCCGCCCTCGCCGCTCCCGGCCGCGTCCCCACGTGATCACACGATTAGTCTCTGATTGGAGGATTGATTCCGCCAACGCGCCTTGCTAGTAGCGTACCCCCGTCAGCGCAACCAACCCGTGGGACTTGAGTCTGACCGAGGAGCACGTGGCAGGAATGTGCCGACCATGGTCTTCTGGCCAGCACCTTCCACCACAGTATGCCCAAGCCGGCTACGGCCGAACATTATGTATGGAAAATTTTATTTAATAAAATTTTGTCGGCAGTGATCCCTCTTGGGGGGTCTCCTCCCTGCACATGGTCAAATGCCAACAACTTGTAGTGGCTCTTAGTCAGTTCCTTGAAAATAAGAATAGGGGTTGGGTGGAGTCAGTGGTGTGCTGCTGTAAAATGGCGCCCACAGCTGAGTCACTGGCGTAAGCCATGATCGAGACATGGGCCACAGGGTCAGGGTGGGCGAATGTGATGGCTTTGGCAAGGGCAGTTTTAAGGTTACCAAAAATGTCGAGCATCGGTTGGGTCCACTCCAACTTCCGTTTTCCAGTGGTGTTTTTGTCGGATAGAGGGTCGCTGAGGGGCATTTGAAGGGAGGCAGCTTGAGGAATACGATGTTGGTAAAAGTTTGCCATACCCAGAAAACAATGGAGCTCAGCTTAATCCTTGGCGTGAGGAAGTTTGAGTATGATTTCGACACAAGAACTTGTCAGTCGGAGGCCATCAGCAGAGACATAATGGCTGAGGAAGGTAACGGATGTGGAACACAGTTAATATTTATCATGGTTGATCGCCACGCCGTTGGCGGCAAGGCTGATCGGACTGAAGCAAGGTGAACTTGATGCTCTTCAGTGGAGGAAGAAAGATAAGGGTATCGTCTAAGTAAGTGTAAGCAATAAGTAGAGTGAGCAAAATGGAACCAATGAACTGCTACCATGTCTGTGCAGCATTTTTCAATCCACAAGGCATGTAACAGTATTCAAATAGGCCAAAGGGTGTGATTATGGTCGTCTTTGGAATATGCAGTGGATGCATAGGAATCTGGTGATACACTTTGGCACAATCTAATATGGAGAAAAAGATATAACCATGAAGCAACTGCATGAAAACTCGGATATGTAGAATGGGGTAATTATCGATAATGGTGCAGGCATTAAGGGACCTTTAGTCCCTGCACATACGTAAGGTGCAGTCCTTTTTGGGAACCAGGTGAATAGGGGATGACCAGTTATTATCGGAGGGGTGGAGGACACCTGAAGCCAACAGATCCTGAACGATCTCTTTGGTGCACAGAAGTTGGGAAGTGTTACGGCGCATGGCCTTATAACAAACAGGTGGGCCATTGGTGGTGCAAATTTTATGGCAAGTGCCATTACTGATGGCCGATAATCGCTTAGGGAAGTTGGCATGAGGCGCCAAGAATGTATCCACAGGCAACATCGGTTCACTGACCTTGATGAACCGGGATGACATAGGTGGGGCGTCGGCTGCAGTTGGCGACAGAAGGCGCGATGCAGGAGTGAAGTGGCACGAAAAATCAGACAAGGTGCATGCAGATGTGTCTTGGAAATTCGGCCAAGGCGATGCGAAAAAAACAGCAGGTGGTAGAGTGCTTGACACTGGAGCAGGTTGGCGAGAAGACTCTTTAGGGGCAAGTGATAGGCCTCGCTGTGAGGCTGCATATAGGCAACATATGGTATGCCGTGCATGTTACAATTCAGTAGAGGTAGAGGCGATGCGGGCATGTACGTCTGTTCGAGCAGGGAAGCACATGTGGAAAGCATAGCCAAGGAGGTGGAGAGCGAAGTGTTGCTGAACTTGGGTGTGCACGGAACTGTACAGTCAGGTGTGTAGTGGAGCGCGGTGGCCTGCAGATCTGGTGGAAGTTCGTAATGGTGTAGAAAATCTAACCTGATCACAGGTAGATCCACGTTGGCAGCATGGAAGGTCCATCTAGATGGAGCCATGGGCCGCAATGGGAGATTGGTTGGGGGCGATCAAGGTGAGGGCAGAGGGGGATAGTGCAACGACAGCATGCTTGGCTGGTATGACGCTAATGTTGGCTCCAGCTTCGACGAAAAAGCGGATGCCGTTCGAAATATCTGTGACATAGAGGCATTGCGTCACTGAAGCGAGTGGAGCAGCATTGGAAGATAGGCTCCGTGAAGGTACGTGGCAGGACGTGATGCCAAAATGTGCCCATCAGCCTCGTATGGGTAGGCGCGGGGCGTGCAGCAGTTGCAGGTGGTGTCCCCGTAAGTAGTGTGGAACCAGCACAGTGGATGGGCTGGTTGGCAGGTCGGCAGAGTGTGGGCGGGGATTGTGGCTGACTGCAGCAGGGCTGGTAGCCGATTGGGCCACTGCTCGGGCGAGGTCGGCGGCTGTCAGGAGCCCACTGGCAGTACATCCTGTAGGCCACTAGGTGGCAGCTCCTGACGAGCAGCTGAGGTACTGTGGTGAGCGTGCCGGCCTCAGCCGACAGGGCGCGGAGCTAGAGATGCAGGTGTGCCAGCTGAGTAGGATGGTGGAGATGTCGTTCATGATAGGTGGTGTTGGTGCTGAATGATGGGGTAAACCTGATCTGCCAATTGTAATCAAACCTCGAGTGGATCATTGATGTGAGACAGTTGATAAAGATGCATGTCTGAAGCCTTTTTGACCAGCCACAACGACCAAAGGGCGCTGTCAGGCAATGCTTGGTCATTGATTAAAGCACTTAGACGACGCCAAATTTGCGAAGGGGTGCAGTCATCAAGATGCTCCTCATGAATAATGTGATGGATCGCCTCTGCGGGGGGGTGGGAAAGTTTCTTGATAAGCAGTATATTTGCCCATCAAATATTTGTGCGAGGTGGGCGGTGAGAGGAGCAAGTCACTGATGAGGTCCGTATGTGTGTGGAGATGACTTACCAGGCAGACAAAACGGGCGCTGTCGTCAGAAATGCTGTGGATGTCCAGGAGGTGATCCACTAAGGGGAACCAAGTTTTTGGATCGTCTTTTTGCAATGCAGGTAACTTAGGGAACCTGCCTGGTAACACATGTTGAGACAGCACTGGCAGATGGAGATTGCTCTGGGTAGAGCAGGATGCCTCTGACGCCAAAAGTGCAGTAGCGGCAAGCAATGCATCACCCGAGGTCTGGCTGGGGTGGTGGCCGCAAGCAGCACACAATACAGAGTGGGTGGAGGAGGCGGAATGTGTACAGGCTGGCAAGGTGCATCCAATCGGCAAGCCTGACGAGGAGTGCAACGTGGGTGTAGTGGCCAGTGCCATATCAACAGCAGGCAGGGGGGCAGTCGTGGTGGAGTGGCAGGGCAGTGGACCCAGTAACTGAAGCGGGTGGACCGACTGACACTGTTACGAAAGCAGGTGGAAGGTGGTCATGGTGCAACTATGGTGCAACAGTTGTGGAAATCAGAGTGGTCGAGGCCAGTGGGGGTCACAGGGGAGCGGGGGAGGTGCAGCGACAATATGTAAATGAGAATGTGCTACCCCATGCATAGAAATATTCAAATCACTGTTATGGAAATTTGCTGGCATGTCAAGCCATCCTGTAGGTAACAATGAACATGAAAGATAAACCACAATTTCTTTAACTGGAAGGTCCTCCATGTTATGGTTATGCTGTGGGCATTGTTCTTGTTGTGGCTGTTGTTGTGGTGCCATACTAGGCGGCGGCCATGTTGAAATAGGTAAGGTTAGGTGGCCGCCAGCGTGGCCAGGCGTAAATAACTGTTCAGTTTTAACCATGTTCCAAGGAGGTACACTTGTCCACTCATGATCGCAAGTGGCAGTGTTGATGGGTCCAATACACTTGCACCAAAAGTTATTTGTAGATCCAGTGTGGCGGAAGCAATGCAGTCTGGCATGCGATGTGAGTGAATGCCAAAGAAAAGCAAAAAAATATCGCTGAATGACACGTTGACGGTGTCGGGGTCACCACTGTGGCTATCACGGCAGATTAATTGAGACATAACACACTTAATACTGAATACACATTTATTGGTCACTCGTACATATAACAAAGGATGGCTGATACACATCTACACACCAAAAGTACACACCTGAACATGCTAGTTCAAAGAAGGAAGACGTCGAAGATAGGGCACTCTGCACCAGAGTCGCCACAAAGCGGGCACAGGAATTTGCGGTTCAATACTTGACATTACAAAAACATATTTGAAAAGTGCAGTGAATGGCAATTTGTTGGTTCAGGTTCGATCCTCAATGCTACCAATTTTTTCATTTTGTTTTATTCCTTCCAATGATAAATTATTAATTATAAAATTTAAATATACACTGAAGCACGAAAGAAACTGATATAGGCATGCATATTCAAATACAGAGAAATGTAAAAGGCAGAATGCGGCGCTGCAGTCGGCAATGCTATATAAGACAAGAAGTCTCTGGCGCAGATGTTAGATCGGTTACTAGTACTGCAATGGCAGGTTATCAAGATTTAAGTGAGTTTGAATGTGGTGTTATAGACGACGTACGAGCGATGGGACACAGCACATCTGAAGTGGGGATTTGCCCATATGACTATTTGATGAGTGTACCATAAAAGTCAGGAATCTGGTAAAACATAAAATCTCAAGATATCACTGCGGTCGGAAAAAGATCCTCCAAGAATGGGGCCAATGATGATTGAAGAGAATCGTTCAACATGACAGAAGTGCAACCCTTCCGGAAATTGCTGCAGATTTTAATACTGTACCATCAAAAAGTATTAGTGTGCGAAACATTCAATGAAACATCATCGATATGGGCTTTCAGAGCCGAACGCCCACTCATGAAACCTTGATGACTGCACGACACAAAGCTTTAAGCCTCCCCCCTGTACCAGTTCTAGGACAAAATGTGTTTGTTTTCCCCACAGTTCCAGGCCTGTCTGTTAGATAAAGCATTTGGCCTGAGCCTGAAGATGTTTTTCACCCTACAGATAGTAACCCTTTCAGCGACATGATAAGCCACTAACATTCTTTCCCCCAAGATGTTATTCACTAGGAGGTATTGGTTATTTTTAGCAATACACAATTCCCCTCTGATGTTAACTTTTAAACAGTCGTCTTCTTCCCCCAGCACTCTGACGTCACATTTTGAACAATTGTCACCCTAACTAACAGCTGTTTAAGCATAGGGCAAAGGACTTCAACTTAGTACAAATTAGATCCAAAGTTAGGATGACACTTGTTTAAAGTGTGACATCATAGGGGTGGTGGTGGAGAAATTATTTAAACTTTAAAGCCAGTAGGTAATTCCATACTGCTAAAAATAGCCATACACCACTGAGTGAATAACAGTTTGCCTCAATAGTGACATAAGAGTGGGAGGGGGGGGGGGGGGAAATCCTGTAGCACAACTGGATATTTGAATTTCCTGCCAAATTTTGAATGTCCTACCAATTTTTGAATTTATTGCCATTTTTTAATTTCCCACCAGTTTTTATATAGGACAATTGACATGTTAGGAGATATTTGGCGGAAGTGCTTGAAATCATAGATGACATTAAGTGGGAGGGAGAGGGGGTAGATCTATGAACAGTACAAAGCATGCCAGAACTGTCATGTGGCAGCACTTTTTAATGATATCTCAATTTTCATCGGGAAATAGCCAGTTGAGAGAATGTCGTTGTGTGAACTACTTCTCTTCAGTCCTGTTTTAAAAAAGAAAAGCCGGAAGGATACGGAAGTGAGAAAATGTCCAATGTATATTGAATGAATGACCATAGGGTTATGGTACACACAGTTCGACGATATAATTGTGGACGACAGCGAATTTTTCAGTTGTCTTTGAATGTCTAAATAGTCGTTTTACGAGTGGCTTGGCTACGTAAAAGAAGGTATAACCAGAATGGACACAGAACTAAACAACTGTTTTTCAGCAGAACAGAAACTGGTTCTCACACTGAGGAAAGTAATAATGTAGCTGTTACTTTATTTCTCATAATACATCTTCAGCAATTTCATACAATTTTGAAAAACACTTTTAGTGACTGGTAACAACATTAAACTTGCGGTAAATCAGTTATGCAGGAAATGCTACGAAATATGTCTTTGAATATATGTATTTATATACAAACGCAGACGCAATAAACATTCATATGCTATCACTCTCACTGAAAATGAACACAGTTACTTGTTTGTGATATGTTAGTATCCGATGGATAATGTGTTATACAGTGCATTTGCTGAGAAGATACTCATGTGAAGTGGAAGGAGGAAATTGTGATGAAATGGGTACTGCATAGGTGATCCAACATGCTTGCACTACTGCAGCAACAGAAATTATGCTGGAACGTAATTTCAGTTTTCTTTCAGGGGGCACTTTGCAAATCTCTCACAGGAGGGACAGAAGGCAGTGCCTGTCTTCATCGTTTGCTTCCTCGTTGGAATGTGCTTCTGCAGCGATCTTTTTACACTGCAATGAATTCCCTGATTCATTTTTACGTGACTTCCTAATTCTATTTTTTGGTTTTTCAAATTTGGATGCATTTTCACACCTTTCTGGGTCAGCTTCTGTGCCAGTCTCTTTATGGTCATGGCTACTGTCGTCTGCTTGCATACTGCATGTTGTTTTCTTGTAAAGAGTTTCCGTGAAGCTCAGTTGATCTGATTATACATACTGTTTTTTGTTAAAAGCTTCAGAACCGCTTTTTATATTTTTCTTCTTTTGAAGTTCGGGAACACGAGCATGCTTCAGTCGTGGCATCCAGGTCGCTGGTTTCCTTTCAGTCTCAGAAATTAGATCTTCTGTAGTCATTCTACTTTCGAGCAGTTTATTCACTTCCCTCACATGTCGGTCTACCTTATTTGGTGTTTCTATATCCATTTAATTATTAAAAAACAATGTTGTAACGCACTGCAACAAACACGTCGTTTACCACATTCCAGCAACATGTTTTAAAAAAGACTGTGGGGCTGAGGGCACTGGCATGAGAGTATACGGGTGCAAGTCCAACCGGGGGAGAATGGCGCCACTATATAGTGTCACGAGTGGTGCCAGAAGTGTTCCTTGGCTAATAGCGGCCTAACGGGAGAGGATGCGAAGAGTGGCCTATCTGAACGGAATAATGTTTATATCTAGCATGAGAACTTTAAATGAATCCACAGAAACATAGTGGACAAACATATTATAAATGCACACTGAAACTGGTAAACGGAACGTGAAAGGGGATCACTGAAACAGATATAAGTAAGTTAGATTATCATTAAATTTCACTCAGATGACTAGCTGTCAGTCTGGGATATATGTCACACTCTAATGGACAACCAAAGTCCCGTGGCCATTCAACTTTCCAACTTATCAGATCCTGTCGTAATTGTGTCCATGTAAGGATCGAAAGTTAGAATTGTAATGTTTTTCCGAAAAACTATTTTGGAAGACAGAATTTAGTATTGTAACATTCTTATTCTCTTCTTTCTGTACGATGCCATCATGTTCAACAAGAATCAGTTCAGTCTGGTTGAAACTAGAGCATTATGAAATCTTTCAACAATTTCGGATCATTCTGAGTATTTTCAAAGCGTGTGTGGCGCTGTTTTCAACATTCATCTGTGAGGGGGTGGAACTTGGGCGCAGATGTAAACGCGCAGTGAGGCAACAATTACTGGCGACCGGTTGCTGCTGGCGAATTCAATCTACATAGAAATTTACTTCTTCGAGGCGCAGCGCTGGCGCCGTGCGCTCCCTGCGGCCCACAATCGATATAGACGCTGCCGTCGGCTGCGCTCTGAATTAAAAACGCCCTATGGGACTACATTTGTTAACGGAATGTAGCGCCGCAGCTCCCCAATCGTTTTGGGAGGTTTTTGATTTCCTCTGCCGTTTCTCGCAATGCAGCTAACTGTATGAAGCTAAAAGGTATATAAGGAGTGTCTCAATTAGGGCTTCATAATTTTAAGAAATATTCTGATGTAAAATCTGTTTTGAAGCAATATGCTTCGAACGCAAGCTAAATTTTAGAGTGTAAGGGTAGTTGGTGCCTGGGACAAACTTAAAAGACCCTCCCTCTCTCTGTAGACAGTTACCACTTACGATGAAGTAAAGATACATTTCAGTAACCCAACTAATGCCATATAACGCTCTTCTTTGGACAGAAGGGTTCAGTCCTATTCCCCTATGTAACATGAAACCTTATATCTGTGGCTATAACGTATCGTAGGGCGGTAATAGAACACTTTAGATGTCGTTCATACATTTATTTAGCACTGAAGCGAGAACAACATGGCAGCAAAAAAAGTTGCGCTCCGGGAGACTAAAGAACAAAAGGTAGCACAAAGACGCTAGAGTCCAAAGATATCGCGCTTTACGCAGGAGGCTCCACAAAACCCCCCCACCCCGCCCCACCCCCACCCCCACCGCCCGCCACCCGCCCGAGTAAGGTGGTTGCTAGGCCACTCACATGGAGCTGTTGCGCAGCATCACAAATTCACGTGATGCAAGGTCCTTGTGGACGAATGCCGGTGGTGTGGAATGAGGGTGAGGCAAGGGGCTGCACAGGGGAGTGACGTGCACACGTACCTGTTCCACAAGGGCCGGAAGATCGATGGTGGCAGCCAGCAGTGTGTCCTCCACAAACTACGCTGGATGAAGGAGGGGCTCTCCATGTAGAATCTCAGCCAGCAATGCATTCAGGTCTTCCTTATGGGCAGAGCAGATGCTGAGTAAGACCCAAGGAAGGACCACGGACCATAACCAACCATGGTACATGAGTGCAGCTTTGAGAGTTTGGTGCCGCCATTCAACCAGGCCGTTCGCCTGCAGGTGATAGATTGTGGTGTGGAATTTGGCTACACCACACAGCTCGCACAGTCGAGCAAAAAGCGTGGATTCGAACCTTCATCCCTGATCAGTAGTGAGGGAAAGGAGGCAGCCAAACCTCGAAACCCACACAGATATGAAAGAGCGCGCGATTGTCTCTGCTGTTGTGTCAACAAGAGGGACTGCCTCAACCCAACCAGTTAAATGGTGGATCAGAGATAATATGTATATGTACCACTCAGAAGGGGGGAGTGGCCCAAGCACATCAATGTGGACATGCCGAAGGCGACTCCTTGGGATATCGAACTTGCCTAGTGGAGGCTGAGTGTGTCTGCTGACTTTACTATGCTGGCATGTGACACGTGTGGGTCCAAGTGCTGGGCCAGACAAAGCATTCAGTGAATAACCACATCGTGGCCCACATTCCAGGGTGGGCCAAGGTGTGAAAAGCATTGAAGATCCCACCCCGAACAGTGGGCCGTACCAATGGGCGAGGAGTGCCCATACAAACGTGGCAAGGGCCGGGGCCATCAATAAGTGCAGGACTAGAGGTTGGATAGCAAGCGATGACTTTCTGTCCGAAACCAATCGCTGTGTATCGGTGTCTTCAGTCTGGAGTGTAGTAAGCACGGAGATACGAGATAGACAGTCAGCTACAACATTCACCATGCCACAGATGTAGAAAGTATCTGAAGAATGTTGACAAATATAGTCCATATGGCGGAAACGTCTCAGCAGAAGGTCCTCAGTCAGATTGAGTATCGCATCCATGAGAGGCTTGTGATGCGAATAGATCGTCAAAGGTCGCCCCTCGAGGTCGCTCGGGAAGTGTTTGATTGCCTCATAATCTACGAGACGTTCGAGTAGAAAGCCGACCACTTACACTGGCTTTTAGTTAGTTTCTTCGAAAAGAAGCGGAGTGGCTGGGGGGAGTTGGTGGTGTGCTGTTGTAAAAAAGCACCCACAGCTGTCACTAGTGTCAGTTGTAATAAAAGCATGGGTCTCAGGAACGGGGTGGGCGAGTGTGATGTCTTTGGTTAGGGCAGTTTTGAGGTTATCAAATGTGTCGAACATGGGATTGGTCCAGTCCAACTTCCATTTCCCCGTGGTATTTTTGCTGTAGAGAATGTCGGTGAGAGCCGATTGTATGGAGGCAGCCTGATGGATATGGTGTGGGTAAAAGTTTACCATACTCAGAATACGACGGAGTTGAGCTTAATCTTCAGGAAGAGGCAGGGTGAGAATGTTTTTGACACGAGAATCCGTTGGTCGGAGGCCGTCGGCTGAGACAGTATGGCCTAGGAATGTAACTGATGTAGAACAGAGTTGAGATTTATCGTGGTTGATCACCATGCCATTGGCCGTGAGGACCGAATGGACAGCATTGAGGTGAACCTGGTGCTCCTTGGCAGAGGAGGCAAAAATCAGAATGTCGTCCAAATAAGCAAAAGTAAAAGGCAGAGGTAGCAAAGTGGAATCTATGAACTGTTGCCACGTGTGCACAGCAATTTTTCAAGCCGTAAGGCATGCAACAGTATTCAAATAGGCCAAAGGGTGTGATGGTGGCCGTCTTTGGAATATCTGAAGGGTGCATAGGGCTTTGGTGATACGCCTTCGAGCAATCTAAGACCGAGAAGAACTTTGAGCCATGTAGTAATTGCATGATACGAGGAATGGGATAGTTATCGATAACTGTCCAAGCATTGAGGGACCTGTAGTCCCCACACATGCGTAAGGACCCGTCATCCTTAGGGACAAGGTGGATAGGTGAAGACCAGTTGCTGTCAGATGGTCGAAGCACTCCTGAAGTCAATAAATCCTGAACGATTTCTTTTGCTTGCAGAAGTTTGGGAGCTTTATAACGTACAGGTTGGCCATTTGTGGTGCGGATTCTATGACAAATGCCATTGCTGATGGCCAATACCTGCGAAGGGAGGCAAGCATGGGGGGGGGGGGTGAGAGGGGGGGCAGATGCAAGGACGGTTCACTGACCTCGCCAGGCCGGAACGGCGTGGGCGGGGCGTTGGCTGCAGACGACGAGGGAGGGCGTAGTGCAGCAGCCACACAATGCAAGGAATCCCATAAAGTGAGAACATGATCATCCTGTAGAATCGCCTGCGGCGACGTGGAGACGGCAGCAGGTGGAGGAAAGCTTGACACAGGAGCAATGTAGTGCAAAATGCGGTAGACGCAAATGTTGGTTGTCTTGTTGCGGCTCTGCAGACAGGCTGTGAATCATACTTTGTGCATGTGACAGTTCAACAGAGGTGGTGGCAATGTGGGTGCATAGTGCCTCGTTCTATTTGTGGAGCTCATGGATTTCTCAGCGCACTTCCGACAAATCAGAGAGCCGTGCAGTAATACGCTCGAGCAGAGATGCACATGAGGAAAGCTTAGCCACGGAGGCAGAGAGCGAAGTCGTGCTGAACTCGTTCAAGCATGGAACAGTAGAACCAGCTGCGTGGCAGAGTGCGGCGGCCTGCAGGTCTGGTGAAAGTTCCTGATGGTGTAGAAAGTCCAACCCGATCACAGGTTCATCCATGTCGGCTATGTGGAAAGTCCAAGAGAAGGTGGCGACTGGTGATAGGCGAAGCAACATCTTGATGGAGCCAAGGACTGCGATAGGAGAATGATTAGCAGCGATCAAAACAAGAGTAGCAGGTGAAAGCATGTTGCCCGTGTGCTTGGCCAGGATAATGCTGACGTCAGCGCCGGTGTCGATGAGAAAGCGAGTGCCCAATGACAAGTCAGTGATGTAGAGGTGTAGTGCTGCTGGGGTGAATGGTGTGGCATTGGGCGGTAGGTACCATGAAGGACTGTGGCAGGACGTGGTACCTAAATGTGCCTGGCAGAATCGTTTGGGTAAGCACAAGGCACGTAACAGTTGCCTGCAGCATCCCCGTAAGTACCATGGTACCTGCATAGTGGGTAAGCTTGGAGGCGAGGTGGTGAGGAGCAGAAGGAGGCCACAGCTGGCTGTGTCATTGCTTGTGGCCTCTTGGGCTGCTGCGTGGGTGGGGTCGGCTGCTGTTGGGAGGCTGCCGGCCTCCTGTAGGCCGCTAGGTGGCAGCTCCTGACAGGCCACTGAGATGCTGAGGCAAGCACGCTGGCATCTGCCGGCAGAGCACGGAACTGAAGGTGCAGGTGTGCCAGCTGATGGCGAAGGAGATGTCGTCCATGACAGGCGGTGTTGGTGACGAATGATAGCGTAGACTCGGTCGGCCATGCGTAAGCAAACCTCGAGAGGGTCGGCGACGTGAGATAGCAGGAGTAGTTGTAGGTGCGAAGCCATTTTGACCATCCAAAATGTCCAAAATGAAGCGCCAGGTAATGCTTGATCATCAGTTAATGAATGAAGGCGCTGCCAAAGCTGTGATGGTGTGCGGTCGTCGAGGTGCTCGTCGTGAATAATTTGGTGGATAGCCTCCACTGGTGAGCGAGAAAGGCTCTCGATGAGCAATGTTTTCGCCATCAAATATTTGATCAAGGCGGGCGGAAAGAGGAACAGATCACTCATGAGGTCTGGTTAACTTGGAGCTAACTCACCAGGCAGACAAAAGATGCGTCATCATCCGAAATCCCATGGATATCCAGTAGGTGATCCACCAATGCGAACCAAGTCTTAAGAGTTGTCCTTCTGCAAAGCAGGCAGCTTAGGAAACTTGCTGGGTAACACATGTTGATGAAGCACTGGCATGCGAAGATCTGTGTATGCAGGTCAGGAAGCCCCTGACACCGGCAGTGCAGTAGCGGTGGACGGTGCATTGCCCGAGGTCTGAGTGGGGGGTCGGCCGCAAGTAGCACATGGTGTGGAGTGAGCAGGTTTAATAGATGGCACGATGTGTCCCAATTGCAGGCCCGAAGACTAACATGGCACAGGTGTAACGGGCAGTGCCACTGCAACAGCAGGCAGTTGCGTAGTTGCGGTTGACGGTGGCCATGTTGAGCCAGTTAAGTGGCTGCCAGCTTGGCTGGGTGTACACAGTTGTTTGCTTTTAACTAAATGCAAATTAGGTACACTTGACCACTCGTGGTCACAAGCACAGTTATAAGATGTATAGTACTAGTATGGAAAGATACTGGTAGATCCATTGTTCCATGCGGGTTGGCACACGAAGTCCGTTAATGATGTATTGAAGCACCAAATAACTCACGAACATACAATGGCGATGTCGGTGTCACCACTGTGGTTATCACGTATTGTAGGTGGTAATAATACACTTTAGATGTTTAGATGCCGTTTATACATTTATTTAGCACTGAAGTAAGCGAGAACAACATGGCAGTACAAAAGGTTCGCACTGAGAGACTATAGAACAAAAGATAGTACAAAGATGCTAGAGTCCAAAGATATGGCACTTCACGACAGAGGCGCCACGTATCTTGCTACCTAAAGTTTATTTACAATTATGGGTGTTAGCACCAAATCAAGGAAAATTTCTTGCTTTAAATATTTAAAATACGATCATTCTACATCGAGGTGATATGTACAGATCGCGGTAGCATCGTGTACATGAGGTATAAAAGGCCAGTGCTTTGGGGGGAGCTGTCATTTGTACTCAGGTGAATCATGTGAAAAGATTTCCGACGTGATTATGGTGGCACCACGAGAATTAACAGACTGTGAACGCGGAATGGTTGTTGGGGCTAGAGGAATGGGACATTCCATTCCGGAAACCGTTAGAGAATTCAGTATTTCGAGGTTTGCAGTGCCAAGAGCTCGCCGAGGAGACCAAATATCAGGCATTACCTGTTATCACCCAAAACGCAGCGGCCGACGGCCGTTTCTTAACGACCAAGAACAGCGGCGTTTGTGTAGAGTTGTCAGTACTGACAGAGAAGCAACACTGCGTGAAAAAACCTGCAGAAATCAATGCAGGACGTACGACAAACGTATCCGTTAGGACAATGCAGCGAAATATGGCGTTAATGGGCTATGGCAGTAGACGACCGACGAGAGAACCTTTGCTAACGGTACGACCACCGGCAGCGCCACTCTTGGGCTCGTGAACATGTCTGTTTGACCCCTGACGACTGGAAAACCGTAGCCTGGTCAGACGAGTCCCGATTTCAGCTGGTAAGAGCTTATGGTAGTGTTAGAGTGTGGCATGTGATGCAGACCCCCGAAACCGCGGACCCAAGTTGTCCACAAGGCACTTTGCAAGGTGATGGTGGCTCCATAATGGTGTGGGGTGTGTTTATATTGAATAGAATGGGTCCTCTGGTCCAATTAAACCGATCGTTGATTGGAAATGGTTATTTTCGGCTACTTGGAGACAATCTGCAACCATTCATCCACTTCGTACTCCCAAACAACGATGGTATTTTTACACATGAGGATGACCCCTGTTACTGGGCCACAGTTGTTCCCAAATTGTTTGAAGAATGTTCTGGAAAATTCGAGCGTATGAGTTGGCCACCCATATCGCCTGACGTGAATTCCATAGAACATTAATGGGACATAATCGAGAGATCAGTACATGCACAAAATTCTACACTGGCAACACTTTCGCAGTTATGGACGCTTCTGGAGACAGCATGGTCCAGTATTTCTTCAGGGCAAAATAAGGCCGGCACTATATTAGGAGGTAGCCCATGACTTCTGTCACCTCAATTTCTTTTGCTGAAATAAAATTTTCACTGGTCGCTGTAAAAGAGTCATATTCCTTTTTGTGGGCTTATGCCCTTTTGCCCAACGAAGATTGATATACAAACACTTAATACTTTCGTTGCTCTGGTTCATTTCACATGACGAGAGAAGCTCCATATAGTCAGCTGAAAACAAGAAACAAGCTTCTCTGAAGCAGGTCGAGGTAGGTCGTAGTTAATGTGACCAAATCATTTTCGGAGAAAACTGGGACACAACCAGCCAGGCTCCAATGGATCCCCCCCCGACCCCCCCCCCCCCCCCCCAAATGCATCCAGATTTTTTAATTTAATGAGTTTTTAATACTAATTTTTGTTAATACATTTTTAACCTGTTGATAGCCTATTTACTATTATAAAACAAATTTATTCTAATTTATTTCTACAATATCCGTTTAATTATTGATATTAAATAACTATACTAATAATAAATTTGTAAAACTGTCATATCTATCTGTCTGTCTGACTGTTTGAACAGGCTTCTCCAAAACTACTGCACGAGTTTTAAAGTGATTTTTACAGGTACTCGGGGCACCATTTTGGTTTTAGTTCATCAAAATTCGATCACGAAAAAAAAGATATCGTAATTTAATATTTTACTAAAACCGTCTTGTCTGCCTGTTCGAACACGCTAAACTCTTAAACCACTAGACGAAAATTCATAGGGTTTTCACAGGTAACTTGAGCAAAGCTTGGGAAATGTATAGGCTTTATTTCATATAAACTAGATTACAGGAAAAATAATATCGTAATTGCAAGTTTTATCTGTACTAATACACTACTGGCCATTAATATTGCTACAACACGAAGATGACGTGCTACAGACGCGAAATTTAACCGACAGGAAGAGATGCTGTGATATGAAAATGATTAGCTTTACAGAGCATTCACACAAGGTTGGCACCGGTGGCGACACCTACAACGTGCTGACATGAGCAAAGTTTCCAACCGATTTCTCATACACAAACAGCAGTTGACCGGCGTTGCCTGGTGAAACGTTGTTGTGATGCCTCGTGTAAGGAGGAGAAATGCGTACCATCACGCTTCCGACTTTGATGAAGGTCGGATTGTAGCCTATCGCGATTGCGGTTTATCGTATCGCGACATTGCTGCTCGCGTTGGTCGAGATCCAATGACTGTTAGCAGAATATGGAATCTGTGGGTTCAGGTGGGTAATACGGAACTCCGTGCTGGATCCCAACGGCCTCGTATCACTAGCAGTCGAGATGACAGGCACCTTATCCGCATGGCTGTAACGGATCGTGCAGCCACGTTCGATCCCTGAGTCAACAGATGGGGACATTTGCAAGACAACAACCATCTGCACGAATAGTTCGACGACGTTTGCAGCAGCATGTACTATCAGCTCGGAGACCATGGCTGCGATTACCCTTGACGCTGCATTACAGACAGGAGCGCCTGCGATGGTGTACTCAACGACGAACCTGGGTGCACGAATGTCAAAACGTCATTTTTTCGGATGAATCCAGGTTCTGTTTACAACATCATGATGGTCGCATCCGTGTTTGGCGACATCGGGGTGAACGCACACTGGAAGCGTGTATTCGTCATCGCCATACTGGCGTATCACACGGTGTGATGGTATGGGGTGCCATTGGTTACACGTCTCCTCTTGTTCTCATTGACGGCACTTTGAACAGTGGACGTTACGTTTCAGATGTGTTACGACCCGTGGCTCTACCCTTCATTCGATCCCTGCGAAACCCTACCTTTCAGCAGGATAATGCACGACCGCATGTTGCATGTCCTGTACGGGCCTTTCTGGATACAGAAAGTGTTCGACTGCTGCCCTGACCAGCACATTATCCAGATCTCTCACCAACTGAAAACGTCTGGTCAATGGTGGCCGAGCAACTGGCTCGTCACAATGCGCCAGTCACTACTCTTGATGAACTGCGGTATCGTGTTGAAGCTGCATAGGCAGCTGTACCTGTACACGCCATCCAAGCTCTGTTTGACTCAATGCCCAGGCGTATCAAGGCCGTTATTACGGCCAGAGGTGGTTGTTCTGGGTACGAATTTCTCAGTATCTATGCACGCAAATTGCGTGAAAGTGTAATCACATGTCAGTTCTAGTATAATATATTTTTCCAATGAATACCGGTTTATCATCTGCATTTCTTCTTGGTGTAGCAATTTTAATGGCCAGTACTGTATTATAAATGCGAAAGTAACTCTGTCACCTTTTCATGACCAATCCACTGGACCGATTTCGATGGAATTTGGTATGGAGATAGCTTGAACTATGAAGAAGAACACAGTTTTAGAAAGTTGTGTAATCACATGTCAGTTCTAGTATAATATATTTTTCCAATGGAGTACTCCTTGGAGTACTGAGCAGTATGGGACTACCAGAGCAATTGCATCAGCTAATTGCCGATATGTACAATGGTTGCTCCACCCGCGTCCGTACATCTGACGGACCAACGGAGGAGATTGAGATCCAGGCGGGGGTCAAGCAGGGCTGTCCACTGTCGCCCATCGTCTTTAACCTCGCGCTCGAGCCGGTACTTCGCGCCGCAACCTCGCTCAGAAATGAGTGTGGTATTCCGCTTAGCGGCGTCAGTGTGAGCGCACTGGCGTATGCGGACGATATCGTGCTTCTGGCGCGGGATTCGGAGGCGATGCAGACGCTCCTCAATGTTGTGGGTGAGGCGGCGACTTGGGCCGGACTTACCTTCAAGCCTTCGAAGTGTGCCACGCTTCACATCCGCCGTCGGCAGACACTAGGCTCGGTATTCGCCCTGCAAGGGGGAGAACCAGCCGTGCTCGGTGCGGGTGACGCCTACCTCCATCTTGGCGTTCCCACCGGGTACAAAGTCTCGCAGACGCCAACGGATGCGATCGCGGCAATTCGACGCGACTTGCAGCACCTGGACGCTTCCCTGCTGGCTCCCTGGCAGAAGATTGACGCTGTGCGTGTCTTCCTCCTCCCTAGGCTTGACTTTGTCATGCGGGGCGGAGCGGTACGCAAGGGGCCGCTATCTGCACTCGACAAGGCAGTGAAAGCGGCTGTCAAATCATGGCTGTTCCTTCCACAGCGTGCGTCCACTGAACAGCTCTACCTCGCCCTGGGAGAGGGAGGATGCGGCCTGACGCCGCTCGCGGACGCTGCGGACATCTCGACGATCGTCCACGGCTTCCGCATGCTGCACTGCGACGACGCCACCGTCCGCGACATCGCCTGGGCCACTCTATCTACGGCCGCGCGCCGCCGACTGGGGAGGGAGCCGAGTCGACCCGACTACATCTACATCTACATTTATACTCCGCAAGCCACCCAACGGTGTGTGGCGGAGGGCACTTTACGTGCCACTGTCATTACCTCCCTTTCCTCTTCCAGTCGCGTATGGTTCGCGGGAAGAACGACTGTCTGAAAGCCTCCGTGCGCGCTCTAATCTCTCTGATTTTACATTCGTGATCTCCTCGGGAGGTATAAGTAGGGGGAAGCAATATATTCGATACCTCATCCAGAAACGCACCCTCTCGAAACCTGGCGAGCAAGCTAAACCGCGATGCAGAGCGCCTCTCTTGCAGAGTCTGCCACTTGAGTTTATTAAACATCTCCGTAACGCTATCACGGTTACCAAATAACCCTGTGACGAAACGCGCCGCTCTTCTTTGGATCTTCTCTATCTCCTCCGTCAGACCGATCTGGTACGGATCCCACACTGATGAGCAATACTCAAGTATAGGTCGAACGAGTGTTTTGTAAGCCACCTCCTTTGTTGATGGACTACATTTTCTAAGCACTCTCCCAATGAATCTCAACCTGGTACCCGCCTTACCAACAATTAATTTTATATGATCATTCCACTTCAAATCGTTCCGCACGCATACTCCCAGATATTTTACAGAAGTAACTGCTACCAGTGTTTGTTCCGCTATCATATAATCATACAATAAAGGATCCTTCTTTCTATGTATTCGCAATACATTACATTTGTCTATGTTAAGGGTCAGTTGCCACTCCCTGCACCAAGTGCCTATCCGCTGCAGATCTTCCTGCATTTCGCTACAATTTTCTAATGCTGCAACTTCTCTGTATACTACAGCATCATCCGCGAAAAGCCGCATGGAACTTCCGACACTATCTACTAAGTCATTTATATATATTGTGAAAAGCAATGGTCCCATAACACTCCCCTGTGGCACGCCAGAGGTTACTTTAACGTCTGTAGACGTCTCTCCATTGATAACAACATGCTGTGTTCTGTTTGCTAAAAACTCTTCAATCCAGCCACACGGCTGGTCTGATATTCCGTAGGCTCTTACTTTGTTTATCAGGCGACAGTGCGGAACTGTATCGAACGCCTTCCGGAAGTCAAGAAAAATAGCATCTACCTGGAAGCCTGTATCTAATATTTTCTGGGTCTCATGAACAAATAAAGCGAGTTGGGTCTCACACGATCGCTGTTTCCGGAATCCATGTTGATTCCTACATAGTAGATTCTGGGTTTCCAAACACGACATGATACTCGAGCAAAAAACATGTTCTAAAATTCTACAACAGATCGACGTCAGAGATATAGGTCTATAGTTTTGCGCATCTGCTCGACGACCCTTCTTGAAGACTGGGACTATCTGTGCTCTTTTCCAATCATTTGGAACCCTCCGTTCCTCTAGAGACTTGCGGTACACGGCTGTTAGAAGGGGGGCAAGTTCTTTCGCGTACTCTGTGTAGAATCGAATTGGTATCCCGTCAGGTCCAGTGGACTTTCCTCTATTGAGTGATTCCAGTTGCTTTTCTATTCCTTGGACACTTATTTGGATGTCAGCCATTTTTTCGTTTGTGCGAGGATTTAGCGGCAGCACTGAGGGTGACCTCGCACGTGACGGAGGCGACATTCAGTCACTGTGGACACGCGTCAGGAACGCCACAAGGCGCCTAGCGCCGCATGGCGTCACCTGGCGCTGGAGTGAACCGCTTTCTGAGTTGCAGGTGGAGGTCGGCGGCCGGCCCGCCATCGCTGACGACGCGGAACACGGCGGCATCGGAGCAGTGACGCAGCCGGCCACGGAGGGGACGGCGCCTGGGACTACACGACACCTCGAAGATGGCGGCGATGGACCGCAGCACGATGATGGCAGCGTGGGACGCACCGCCAACACTGGCGTCGAGCATGACCGGGTGGGAGGGGGCGCCAAACGTCTTCTCTCGCGGGCGCTCCGCGAGTGTCTGAGGCAGCGCCTGCGCCACATCCTACTCAGGAAACCGGACCAGGGGAAGGTGTTCGAGTGCACCAGGGAGTCCACAGTGTCCAACCACTTCACGGCGGGAGGAAAATACACGCGCTTCGCAGACTGGCGCTTTATACATCGCGCCAGGCTCGGAGTCGTGCCTCTCAACGGCTGCCGCCGTTTTGATGGGCGGGCAAACAACAACAAAGCCTGCCGACGCTGTGGCCACAACAACGAGACGCTCCCGCACGTGATTAACGCGTGCATGGTGCACTCAGCAGCCCTGCAGTATCGCCACAACGCGGTCCTCAACCGCCTCGCGACAGCAGTCGCTGGGCGGCCAAGGAGAGGAAACACTGCTGTTCCTGACATCAGGATCAACCAAGCCGTCATAGGGGACAGCAGTGGGCTGCGTCCGGACCTCGTAATAACTGACGAGGCCGCGAAGACTGTGACCATCGTCGATGTGACGATCCCCTTCGAGAACAGGCGGATTGCGCTCGACAACGCTCGGCAACTGAAGAGGATAAAGTACGGCGACGTTGCGCGCGGATTAGCCGCTCGCGGCTATTCCGTCACTGTCGACGCCCTGGTTGTCGGCAGTCTGGGGGCGTGGGACCACCGGAACGATGCAGTGCTTCGGCACCTAGGCATCGCTAGCCGCTACTGCCAACTGATGCGGCGGCTGATGGTGTCTGACACCATCAAGTGGTCCCGCGACATTTACGTGGAACACATTACTGGCCACCGCCAGTATGTGTCCCCCTAGACTGTGGCATGCTCTGACGTCAGGCTGCGAGTCCCTCGAGACTGCAGTCGTCGGAGAACTTCGAGGTCGGTGCCTTCGTGACGTCGGTGTCGAGATTCTCCTCCACGACGCGGGACCTGCGGCGCTACACCATCTTCGCGCCGCCCTGCAGCAGTGCCGAGTCAGTAGCGGTGCGTGCGGTGCTGCCTGGTGCCCCTCCCTCCCCCCCTGGTGTCCGCCGAATATGGCCCCCACCTCGGTTGGCGCGGTGCTAGGCGGCGCCAAACGTGTGCCTACTGCCCGGCAGTCTCCAGCCAGCGTGGGAAGCAACGCCCTCCTGCCACGACACCCCAGTGACGTCTGCCGCAAGGCGGACAGAGGGGAGGAGTCCGGCTGCGTGTGACCCGCCTGCGTGTGTGGCACACCAGCCGCTGGCAGCCGTGCATGTGCAGTGTGCTGTCAGGGCATGGAGAAGAATGGAATAAAAACAAAATAGATCCTAAACTAGCTCCAAACCTTCCCTAGTCTGAAATAACTAAGGCCGCGCCTACCGCGGGATTAATGTTAATGTGATATACTTAAGCATCCGCGCCTAACGCGGCCTCACAATATTTAAGTAGTGGGCTTAACCCACGAGTTAGAATAAGATTCAATTAGTTAAGTGCGGTTAGAACCGTTTACTATATATTATAACTTAAAAATTTCTTTAAATTTGTAACACTCGATTTGTATAGAGTCTTGAATATTCTTTTCTAAAATTATACTTCATAGCAATGTATATTAAGAATTATCTCTGGAAATAAAAATCTGTTCTTATAAGACATGTGTTTATTGATTTGAAGAATGTTACGTGAATTAGGGAAAAATATTTACTTTTTTCAAAAAGCTATTTGCTCTTTAACTTTTGATCTTCAGCATACAGTGAAAACGTTTTTATTGGTTGATTTGTGCTACGGACATGATATGATTCAAAATCATGAATATCATGCTTATACAGTCTTCGGTGTGTTTAATCCATACCTCAAAACTATTTGCGGGATAATGTACATTCTGTGTAGTATATAGCTACTTCAATAGCACTTCAATAGCCACCTGATCATGCTCCTCTGTAAGCACTGCTCGACAGCAACGCTGCATATGCCGGTGTATCGTGTGTTGGAACAGCTTGGGAGGGGGTAGAGTGGGGTACACATCACGAGCTATGCTTACCCAGCCAGACATGTGAGGGCAGCTGATAATATCACACACATAGTAACTTGCCTACTCACCATCACTCATCATAATAAAATGACTGATGTGTGAGTGCAGCTGCAAGTAACAGTTAAGAAACAAATTCATTGTGATCCTTCAAAATATTGTAGCTATGGAATGTTTAATAAAATAAAATTAACATAAACTTTAAATAATAGTGAGTGCTTGTAGATGGGATTGATTGTCCTTGGAGAAAAAGGTGTTTTTCACCGCTTCCAGCCTTTTGATCATAGTGTTGTTCTCTGAGAATTATCGGTACAATTCTACACAGTCGATTTATAGTTGTACAGTATCTGTAGGATTACTTCAGAAGAATCCACTGATATTTTTTTTATTTGTTAACTGGATATTCAAGAACGAAAATATTCTTTATACATTTGCATTATGGGCTAGTATCGGAAACAAATACCTCGCAGTTATTACCACCTCAGAGTACTATTGAACACGGCTTTTAAAAAAAACTCATCCACTTCTCACGACACTGTAATGGTGCTTCGTTTTCATCGTTAGACTTGTGAAGATTTTCTTCAACGAAATTTGTCAGTATGCTGTACTGATCGAAGAATATGGAGTCATCGATTTCAGTTATTTTCTTCTTCGAATAAGAAACTGTCTCTTCAACATTTTCCCATTTTGGCACTCTCTTCAGTAAAATCCAGTCAAACACCGGCAGTAACGGTGAACAAGAGGTGCGCCACTTGTTCAGATATTCTGTACTACTGTCATAAAATTTTTCATCTTCTTTAAAGTTCTTTTCTCCGGCTGTGTTACTTCTGCTCTTTTAAAAACAGATTTAAAAGAAATAAAGTGTTCCTCTTTTCTCTTAGTAACAGTTACAAGAGTATTTTTCAGGACATCCTTTACCTCTATTACACCTTTCGTGGTCCCCTAAGTTTCCTTTCTTCCATGCCGCAAAGCGCTAAGCTGGCTGTCAATGAACCACAAGAAAGCTTTACTTAAAGGGTTGCTGAAGAATTGAACCAATAAAACTTCCTGGCGGATTAAAACTGTGTGCCGGACCGAGACTCGAACTCGGGACCTTTGCCTTTTTCGGGCAAGTGTTCTACCAACTGAGCTACCCAAGCACGACTCACGCCCCGTCCTCACAGCTTTACTTCTGCCAGTACTTCGTCTCCTACCTTCCAAACTTTACAGAAGCTCTCCTGCGCAGGAGCACTTGCCCGTGAAAGGCAAAGGTCCCGAGTTCGAGTCTCGGTCCGGCACACAGTTTCATCTGCCAGGAAGTTTCATATCAGCGCACACTCCGCTGCAGAGTGAAAATCTCATTCTGGAATTGAACCAATGTTTTGGGGACTTTGTCTTCATTTAGGAAAAAAATCTTTTAAGGCTTGAAACAGCCTGGTGACACCTTCAACTGAAAGCAACCAGTTTCGGCATTTCATTTTGCCATCTTCAGGCCCGACATCCTTTAATCCAAATATACGAACTTGTCATACAGCGACGTAAATCACTGGATATCGTGAATTCCAATCGTTATACAATTGCTTCATACGAAGACGTGACAGTAACTCAAGAGTTGGTCTGAAGCTTCTCGTAGAACTGGGCGTGGCCAGTCGGGCGCGGAGCTTATGTTCTCTTCGCATAGAGGCCGCTGCTATCGTGTTGTCGTCCTGGAGAGAGGTCGGTCCACGTGCAATTGGCTAACGTCTTCTTCACAGCCCCCTCTGCTCCCTCCTTCCCGACTGGCTTGCCGGGTCTTGACTTTACGCCGCTACAAGTACTATGTTAAATAGTGTTGCTTAACTCCTGTTTTCACTGCTATTGGATCTGAAAGCAGACCTTGATGTTGAACCAGGCACGTGTAGGTTTCATACGTGCACTTGACAAGAGCAATTATTTTCTTGTGAATTCCAAAAGTTTGCAGTGAGCTCCATATTTTTGTTCCAATTATACTGTCTAAGGCCGTTTCAAAGTCTAAAAACAGCATATAAAGCGGGTACTGGTATTCATATGTACGTTCAGCTATTATGCTCAAGGGGTTTATCTGGCTAACGCAGAGTGAGCTTCCCTGAATCCTGCTTGTTCCCTTCTTATTTTCTTGTCTACATATGCTTTTATCTTATTTAGGAGTGTTAGTGAGAGGATCTTGCTTGGGATTGACAGCAGGATGATGCCTCTCTAATCATCACAAACCGATAGGTCTTCTTTCCTGGGGAGCTTGATGACCAAGCCTCTGTTCCAATCATTCGGTACTTTTTCATTCATCCATATGGCTGTCAGGAATGGATGTAAAATTTCTGCTGTTATAGGGGGACCTACTTTAAGTAACTCTGTGCTGATGTTGTCCAGGCCCGGAGCTTTTCCATTTTTTATTTGTTGGACTGCTTTAGCGATTTTATCTTTGGATGGCGATTCTACGTTAATTCACATATCTTGTAGGAGTCCTTCCTCGTCCACCTTCAGTTGAATTACACTGTCATCTGTAATTTCACGGTTCAGAACGTTCTCGAAATGTTGTTTCCATCTCAGCACTTGGCCTCCTCGATTTGTGAATAATTTTCTTTGCTTGTTCTTTATTGGCATATAACCCCCAAATTTCTTATTTGACAGTTTTCTTGTGATGTTTTGTAGTGTCTTGTTATTGCCTCTGTTAGCTGATACCTCTGCCATAGCTGCGAGATTATTGATGAAGGTCCTCTTTTCTTTTCTGAAGCTCCTCTTCACCATCTTATTTAGTATACAGAGTTCCTAATGGATTTCTTCTTTTAGCTCCCTTGTCTGTGCGCAAGTTAGCCGGAGTTTTGCCTTCCTCCTCTGCTGTTTTGCATCCCTAGTATGGTCTGAGATCCAGTCTTGTCTGCCGTGGGTCTTTGTTCCAGGAATTTCTTTAGCAGTATGAGCATAGGTCGTTTTCACTGCATCTCATTGGTCCTCAATGTCATTCTCTTCGATTCCTCTGCTAAGCACTTCAAAAGGATTTCTCAGTTGGATCGAAAATTCCTCTCGGACTTTTATATTGTCTAACTATCCAAAACTAAACTGTATCCTCTTCTGACGGCAATGTATCTTGTGTGCAGCTATTTTTAGACGGACTGTTGCTAGAATAAGGTGGTGGTTGCTACCCACGTCTGCTTCTCTTTTATTCCTAACATCTAGGAGTGACTTTCGCCAGGTCCTGCTAATTGCAAAGTGTTCTTTCTGGTTCTCTGTACTGCCATCTGGTGAAACCCACGACACTTTGTGCCACCCTTTATGGAGGAAATGAACCTCCAATGTTCAGGTCAAACATGCCGCCCAAGTCTGTGAGACATTTTCCATTTCGGGTGAGCAACCCATGTTGCCCGATAATCTGCTCTATCCGTGATTGTCATTCCCGTTTGCTGTATTAAACTCAACCATCAGTAGGAGGATATCTCTTTTAGGGCACTTTTGCAGTGTTTCTTGGAGTTGGTTATAAAACTTGTATTTCTCTTCATCCTTAGACACTTCTGTTGCTCTGTTGATCCATTGTGGAAATGGGACAACAGCTGGTCAAGTATTTAACAATGAAATTCGCCAAACAGCTGTGCGGTTGAGAAGTTATTTTGTCTTATTTTCGCTACCAGTTTCGGCAATTCGTTATTTCATCTTCAGGCTGAGCGTACATCACGAAGCGGGGGCTCAAGGATGCAACAAATGGATAAAAAATTAATAATTACTGCTTATATACACTCATCTGAAGTATACAGCTACTGCATGATGTATGTGTACGAACAGGGAGGGTGGTATAGGGGGTGGGTTGGTGGGTCCTTCCCTTCCCCGGACGCACCAGTGTATCGAAACTGGTGACAAGAAATGGTGTCTTTAGGCTAATATAAGAAAAGAAAAGAATGGCTGAGCCCAAGCAAAGCAGCAGTTCCCCACACAAAGACCTGAGCTCATCCACAAACGATAATGTTATGCACCCGTCGGAACAACTACGGTGAGGTGTACTATGATTTGCTTCCCCGAGGTGTAACCGTAACAGGTGACATTTATTGCCAACAACTGAGACGTAGCTCAAGAACAACGACCAGGAAGACTGAGTGAAGTGATGCTACTCCACCATAATGCGCACCTGCATTCCGATAGACCGACAAGTAACACTTTGCAGGACTTGCGCTGGGATGTCGTTGTGCAGCACCTTATCCACTTGATCCTGCTCCCTCAGATTTTCACCTTTTAGGCTCTCTATCGGACAACCTTCACGAAACTTCCTCTCCAGATGAAAATGCGTTCCAAACATGGCTCGACAAGTTCTTCGCCTCAAAACAACGTGATTTCTACAGTCGCGGAATATAAAAGTTACCCAGCGTTGGCAGACTGTTATAAATAGTGAAGGAGAACATATTATTGATGACTAAAGTATCTGTTTTGTTTATTAAACTTACGGATATCGCTACGAGGTTACGCACCAACTCAATGTTAATTTATCGTGTAGCATACAGTTTAATCGAGTGAAATGTCTAAAAACTTATAGAATTTCTTAAAATATACAGGGTGTTTATAAATGGATATCGGGGTTTTAACGCTTTATAATATTTATTATATTAAACGTATCGGTTATAAACGGTATGTCAAATGAAAGAGCAGTTTTACCACGAACTTTACAAATGTGAGCACCATTTGTCACATGGCACACATCAACTATAGCCGAGTTCTTCCTAAACGTTGATAAGTGTTTCTTCAGTGAATGTAGCAACAGCTGCTTCAATCCGGTTTCTTAATTCAAGGAGGCCTTCTGGTAGCGGAGGCACGTACACACGATCCTTGATGAAGCCCCAAAGGAAAAAATTGCATGTCGTTGGGTCGGGTGAACGTGGAGGCCGTGCAAAGCAAGCCCTGTCATTTGGTCCCTTGCGGCCTATCCAGCCCTTGGATACAGTGAACTTCAACCAATTGCATATTTCGCTATGCCAGTGAGGTGGCTCACCATCTTGCTGGAAAATGAAGCTCTCTGGCTCATCTTCCAACTGAGGGAAGAGCCATTGCTCTAGTGTATCATGGTAAGAAGTGCCAGTTACAGGAGGTTCACCAAAAAAGAAAAGCCCATAAACTTTCCGCCAGGATACGGCACAAAAAACAGTCACTTTAGGTGAATCTCGTTGCATTTGTACCACCTCATGAGGATTTTCTGAGCCCCAAATGCGCACATTGTGAGTGTTAACATTTCCACTAAGGTGAAAGGCCGATTCATCACTGAAGCCAACATGATCCATAAAATCTTCATCGTCATGAAACAACATTTCGTTTGCAAGGTTGGCGCGTAATCCATGGTCTGCCGGCTTTAGAACCTGTAATGACTGTAAACAATATGGACGTAGTTGTACGCGTTTTCTTAAAACTTTCCAAACCGTCGACACAGGAACTTGTAATCCACGACCAGCCTTCTGAACTGATTGCTTTGGGCTACGAGTGAACGACTCTCTCACTCTCTCAACAGTCTCTTCACTAACCCTTGGTCGTCCTGTGCTCTTCCCTTTGCAAAGGCAGCAGGTATCTTCAAACTGATGATACCATCTACGAATGATGTTATCACTTGGAGGATCACAACCGAACTTCAGCTGGAACGCACCTTGCACAGTAACTACAGATTCGGTCTTTGCAAACTGCAAAACACAAAACGCTTTCTGTTCACTAGTCGCCATCTTCGGTACTACCGCTGTCTAGTGGATTGTGGCGGAAACATTGCACGCTGGGCATGTGCACTGGTGCCAAACGCAACTGTTAGAGTTGCTCTTTCATTTGACATATCATTTATAAATGCAAGTTTAATATAATAAATATTATAAAGCGTTAAAACCCCAATATTCATCTATAAATACCATGTATTTAAAAACTCAATTCCGGGACTTTCGAGCGTCCAGAAACAATTATTTTTCGAGACACTCTATGTTATGATGGACAACCTGGACTATCTCGGTTTTCCAGAACGTTTGGTGACCCTAATCAATGTGGAATTGTTACTCAAGAGAAATCAGTCCGAATCTACTAAAGATACCCTGTCATTCACCTCCGCCATTCCCAGTTTAATGCTCTTGCAAGTTAGTGAAGGTAACAGTTTGCAAGAAAACTGCGATTTCTGGCTTGGCGCCTAGTGTGGGTGGTGGGGTGTGAGGAAAGGTAGAAAGGTAGTGTGGCAGGGGGGAGGGGGGGGAGGAGGGGGGAAGGAGGAAGGAGGAGGCGTCTGAACGAGTGGGGAAAGCTGGACCCCTTGGCAAACAAATTTCAACAACTTAGAGTTTTTTCTTTTCCCTCGAAGGAGCACCCATTGCAGAATGGGTGCCAGTCTTGCTCACTACCCTTGAGAGAAGTAAGGTTTTGGCGAACAGAGAAACCGTGGGAAGAGACTGTGGCATGAAGTACTACGAATTATTAGTACGAGTGACATGAAGTGATAAGAAATTTCCAAAATAGGAAAAAAAGACCTCAATTAATGGGAGACCTATGTTTTATAAATATTACGTAATAAGTCAATATCTGCAACAAGAGGTGGTTTGAGTTGCGTTGGGACCTGGTGAATGTTGATTGGCTGATTTCCTAACTGTGTAGCTGTGTGCGAGTCAGACGCCAGCCAGCTACATTCGCTGGGTGGAACCTCACTGTTGGCTGGAAGGGTGTGCTCTAGGTGCTCCACGGGAATGGTTGAGTATAAGTACCATGGAACTGCGATAGTACACATAGATGAGTACTTAGCATTAGCAGTGTGGGCAGTTGGCTGTTCATTTATTTACCTGTTGTATTAGTTCTAAGAAATTTCTTCTTTGTCAGGCCGTATAGTTAATTTATGTAACTTAAATGTTGGTGAATATTTACTGTGCCTAGTGCTACGAGAGTGTCATCATAACCATTACATTTTATAGATTGATAACGTACGAGTATTATTAGGGAAGTTGAGTCACTACTCTAAAAGTAGCAGCAGTTTGTTATGCAGTTATTAAAGCATAGTGGTGACCATGTTATTCAACATTTAATTTATTTTGATTTTATTCCAGACATACCAGATGACTTGTTAAATAGAAAATATGTAGAATCTGTGGGACAATGTGAAAATGAAATGAGATGAGAAAGGAGCTCACACGACGGGATAACCAGACACACACCCTCTAGTCCATTCCATTCTTCTTCTTTTTTATCTCCTGCTGTTTCGTCCTTCCTCTTCCCCTTTTATTTTTCCCTTTTTTCATTTTCCCCGCCTGTCTCAAAACTGCTTCCCCACTGAAACCCTGATCATGCACCCCAGCTGCAATGCCGTAGTTATGCCACTGACATGCAGACTTCCCTGTCTACCTCTGACTGCTTTTCAAGCGTTTGGAACAACTGACAACACTTACAGATGCAGTAGAGAGCGTTTCAGAATCGGCATTCTTCTTAAGCTAAACACTTGTCGGGAAGCCACACTACTATTTCTATAAATCTCAACTCCAAAACCATGTAAATATTCAGCGCACTTAACTGTATGATATTCTCAACCTTTTAAAGGTAAACTATAATGCAAGGGACAATCAAATGAAAACGAGACTCATGCAAGAAAGTAAGTAAACTGTTTGTTATTTCGAAAGTAATCGCCATAACTGTTAATACATTTATCCTACTCTGAGACAAGAAGGTGAATGCCTTCATGGGAAAAAGTTTGCGGTTGCCTATGAAATTATGATCGTACCCAGGCGTATACCTCTTGGTCTGAAGCAAATCTATGGCCATGAATGTCTTCTTCAGTGCTCCAAAAATGTGGAAATTGCGTGGGGAGAGATTGGGACTGTAATGGAGGATGCGTAAGGGCTTCCCAGTGAAGCTTCCTCAGCCCAGTGCAAGAAACAGACACATCAGCTCCGGGAAGGTCATGATGATGTTCTTCTTTGGCTGCAAGAATCCGCTGCTTTTGACTCTCTGGAACATGCCAGCGCAATTAACGCACAGCGGTGCGTGAAACACTTTGCAAGAACTGAAGTGCCCCATCGGGGCCAAACTCCCAGAATATTGACGGACGGTATCATTCTGTAGAAGGATAATGTCAGCCCTAATATTGTCAAGGTTGTTGCGGCTAAGCTTCAGAAGTTCTATTTGCTCCACATAGTCTCTATCTATCCCCATGTGTTTCCCATATTTCTGGAGCCCTGAAGACGTACATTCGTGACCATAGATCTGCTTCGGACCAAGAGGTACACGTCTTGGTACAATCATTGTTTCATAGACACTGGTAGACATTTTTTCCTGAAGACACTGGCCGCTTGTCACACAGTGAGATAAATCTATTAACCGTTATGACGATTACTTTTGAAATAATGAACAGTTTACTTATTTTTTTTCATGTCTCGTTTTCATTTGGCTGCCCAAATACATGGTCTTCTGGCTGCCGTTACAATGATTTACCCTCTGGGTCACACTATGTAAGGGGTTCACCACTCTGCTGGAGCAAATGTAATCTCGATGCTCCCTTTCTAGAACGACAATTCACAGGCGCTGCCTGAGACATAAAATATCTTTGCCCCTGTTAAAAGATAGCTGCAATAGAGTCGCAGGTCAGACCAGTCTCTGCAGCAGTTGCAGTCACTCGCTGCTACAGTGTAGTTGTCTGTCACTGGTACAGCGCAGTTTATAGTTAGTAGTTGTTAAAGTCACAGCGCAGAACAAATTGCAAAATTTTATTATATGGAACTGAATAATAATTGTGATCAGCCGCAGAGCTAAATGATACCATAGAATGAGATGACGATGAACAAATGAATAATTGTTAATATAATGAAAGATCAACATTGTAATTAAGTCAACCATCTATTGTAAGGTAAATGTTATTACTTTTATTGGCATACACGTAGTTAAATCACTTGTCTGAGATGTTAATATGGATTTGTTTCAATCTTCTCTTTTGTGATTCGTCAGCACCAGTTGACCCAGATTTGTAATATATTCAATTTTCCCGTGTAATGGATTGTAGATCTTTATCAATAACGTAAAAAATTTTCAGAATATAATTGTTTTTACCAGTTAACTATAAAAGTATAATTTCCCCTTAAGTCATTGCCAGTCCCGATCCAGTCATTTATCTAAATTAAAATATTCCAGAATTTTGGTCAGATCATAGTCATGTCTTCTTTAGTAATCAGACGACTAGCTGTGCAGTTGTGTCACTAAGTAAAGTCAGTTTTTCTCGTAATTAAGATGTCAGACAAATGTTATCCAGTATTAGTAGATAGCCCAGCATTGCACTAAGCTGTGCAATTTACGAGCAGATATATAGACGGCGTTATCCGCGACACCATCACGAGGTAAGAATTTTTCAGTTTATTTCTCACGAACAGGTTCAGATTGATTTCACAGGGCCATGGCGTAGCGCTGCTTAGGTCAAATTTTATCAGTTTTTCATGAATTAAGATTTATCAGTTTTCATACGTTAGAAATTAATTATCCAAATTTAATTATTTATATTTTCTGTTCGGGAAGGTTACACATCATTTTTTTTTTAATATATACAGGAAGGTACAAATATAGTGCCCTGGCCATCGAATTTAGCATTTACTGGAGGAGAGGTGTTGCTAGCGTCATTACGCCTCTCACTGATAGGCAGTCGCGGCGGATTGTTGAACCCAACATCTGGCTGTCAACGCAGCCTGACAACAGTTCGGTTAGGCAATTCATGACGCTGCCTGGCCTAGGCCGCTCGTTTATTGCTGTACCAATCAATGCCTTGCTGTCATGTTGCCTGCAGATTTGGACTGCTCTTGAGTCTGTTTCTACACTACCCTACGATGGTTCGCTTTGGGTACAGACTTGCCTGCCAGCATCTTCTGCAAGGATTTGTTTACATGCGCCACGCTTATTCGCGTCAAGGACGCTTTGTACACAGTCAAGGCCACAATTTTCAGACATACTGTACGCGGACGAAACAGCACAGTAAACCTCGTGGCTGCTGCGCGACTAGCGATAAGAAGTGTGGCAAGGATGTCAGCGACAATTGCAACTAAAAATGGACCCTGGCTCTTTCTATATCGACGTTAGTGCGCGGAAATTTCACGGAGCGACAGTTTCCGCCCAGTGTGGCACTTTCCGACGGAAGTCATGTAACTTCATCAGAGAAAGTCGCTTACTGTGACATTAGTCTATCTATAAGAATGCGAGAATCCCAGCCGCCGCCGTGAGTGGGACTTTTCAAGTGTCGACATGAGAGTTCCGATGCACAGGAGAAACGTTGGCTTGCAAGGCTTCAAAGGACTGCATCCTACATGTATGACGATCTAGCTAATTATGTATAATTATTTGAATGGTTGATTTGAGTACATTGAAATCGCATGACTCTCGGTGAGCTGAGGCTCACTGATGGCGTCAACCCACGAGAGCCTTTAAGAGTTACGCGATCGGTCGTGCATCGAGCACTTTGCCCACACTCAGTAAGCAGTCTGAAATGTACCTACTATGTGGAAAGTAGTATGTCTCCCGTTATTTTTTAATAAAACACTCATATTTTACTATTTAAAATATTTATTTGCAGTACACGATAAATATATCTATGCTGTTAGGGATAATTTCAGGACTATTTAAATCGCCACTCTTCGAAGACACTTACAAAAAAAAAAAAAAAAAAAAAGAAAAAAAAAGAGTACTTCTGATTATTTAACTTTTGTGCCTTACTCTTCGTCGTATATCCGAGCTTCACATATACCATATAATGTTGCAGCACATTCATTCCACAAACATTTTTGACAATGAATAGGCCTTTTTTGTTTTCCGATTTTTGCGTTTTGGACAGACTTAACATATATCACTGGATTTATGAAGCCTGAAACTTCAGTTTCATTGGTTTTATAACTTGCTGATTTTGCATTGTACTCCTACGCACAATAATTTGTGGTTGTGTTAGCTCCAGGTCAGCGTTTTCAGGGATTGTCTGCTAATAATAATCACATTGCAATGTTCTTCGCATGTTATTTGACTATTTATGCCAGTAACATTTAAAACCGGAAAAAATGTCAATGACCACCGGCATGCTACTCGAACTATGGAGTATTATTATTTCAGACAGTCCTTTTGTCGGGTTATAATAGGTGACGATTTTGTGTTTTGCGTTTCCCCCAGTAGTTGGATTAACCTGGTCATTACCATGGAGTGAACTAATCATAAGTACAACTTTTTTCTGTTGTTTTTCTTTAGTATATAGAAAACCAGAACCTTGTTCAAATGAAAATCAAAGATACTATTAGGTTTTGATCTTATTTTAGCATGTAGGAATTGAGAGTAGCAACTAAAGTTGTTTGCTCATCAATTCGTCAGCCAATGGAATCGAGGTGAAATAATTGTCAGCCGTTATATTTCTTGTAAGTCTGCAGGGTTTCGTGGCCGTTGTCACTAAAGTTAAAAACTTCTGGGTTGTTAGGCCGCGTCATATTTCCTCTAAAATAATCAACGTTTCGACCCCTTTACTGGGATGTTCTTCAGGATCTTCCGGTGTCCACTATTGCTAGAACTTCGTTATATTTCTACCTGTATAGAACATATCATGTGATAAACGGTTCACGACAGCAGATGCAAAGTTATCGAATGCCTATGGGTCATTTGCTTGCTTACCTGAGTAAATTTCTATACTTTTGTTGTAAAAAGAATTTGAATCACATAAAGCATACACCTTGATTCGGTACATGGCTGGTATATTTTCTGTGCACATATGAAATTTACAGCGACCTCGAAATGTTTCCAACAGTTCATCGATTTTTACATTTCCACGAACCTGGTAATTCGATCGACAACTTCGCTACAAAGGATTCAAATATTTCACGAATCAGGAGCTGCCCTGTCTTTGACGCACATTTCCTACACATTCAAACGACACATATTTTTATACCTGCCATGTATAAAACGCCAAAGGACGCTGTTAGTTCTATAATATGTCTCCTAACAATCCTCTCTTGATAGGCAGTCATTGATTTTTCTAATTGAATATTCATATATGTAACTAAGTCAGTCAGCAGAAAACAACAGTCCACAATAATAGTGGGGCTATGTTCGTACAGCCCCACGTTCCATTGTTGCCAGATGTCTACAAGATGGCGGCTATGGCGTCATCCAAGATGGCGGCGTGTAGACTTGGCAACAGTGTATGACGTCATCCTAGATGGCGACTGTGATGTCATCCAATACGGCGGATTTTACCGGAAAGATAGGACAATTGGGCTATCTCCACTCACCTAACACCCCTCCCTCCGCCAGTAAAAACGGCGTGGAGTTCAAATTACAACAGCATAATGCTTAAAACCACGATTATCTTTACTAACGTAGGAAAATCGCAGGAAAATGGGTCACTTGGGCTACCTCCACTAACCTAAGTCACCTGATCGCCACCTGTTCCTAGAAATTGGTGGGAAAAGGACTCAGCCTGCACTGGGCTGCTGGACAGAGGAAGGAGTGTACTTTATTTATTGTGGAACAATTTATTTATGGATGGAGTATATTTAGCACAGTGATACAGAATACATGCTCCGACATGCCACACAGCATACAGACCTGCAAGCTACTCCTAAATAACTCATGTATAATGCTCTACACATGTGCCTGCTAATTCAAAACTGTCAAAATAACGCATTGCACAGCCTACAGACATGCAATCCACTTGCAAATAATGCAATACATTTACACCCAGCGAGCCAAGTAACTCGTAAACTGTCAAAATAATAATCCATCCAAAAGACTCTGCAAAAATGCTTGCTTATTGTCAGCTGTCAAAATCATGCACCAGTCTTTATTTATACAATTAGAGACAGCACCATCATCCAGTGTGTTCACCAGGATATCCGCACTCCAACTGACCTAGTACACAGTATCCCCACCAGAGGGTGTTGTCATCCATTCTGTGACATAATCCAAGATGACAGCCATGATGTCAGCTGATGATGCAAGTACCATTATCCAAGATGGGGGTAAACAGTGTGTTCACTACGAGGTCTGGTCCTAGTACACATCACCACCACCAGATGACGCTGTTGTCCATTTTGTGATGTAATCCAAGATGGTGCGAAGAAAGGGCGGGAAAACGACTATGCCTGTGCTGGACATAAGTTTTTATTTTTGCAGGCAATGTCTCCACCATGAGATCTAGACTCCAACTGACCTAGTACACAATACTGCCACCAGAGGTGCTGTTTCCCTAGTGTGATGTAATCCAAGATGGTGGTCTGGAGGGGGAAAATGGAGCGAAAATGACTGAGCCTGCACTGGGCTGCTGGATAGAGTAAGGAAGGAGTGTACTTTATTTACTTTGGAGCAATTTATTTAGGGATGGAGTATATTTGTCACACTGATACAAAACACATGCTTGGAATCACGCCACACAGTCCACAGACCTGTAAACTACTCCAAAATAATGCTCTGCAGACATGCAAACAACTCATTTACCGAAATTATTTGAGTACAGACGTGCAGATTCCTCCTAAATAATGCAGTTCACTGATGTGTAGACACACTCAGTACTCTTAAAGTGACCAAATAACACAAAGCGCAGCCTACAGATCTGCTCACAAAATAATGCAACAGACATGCAAACAACATACGCAGATACTGCCTGCCACCCCCTGTCCAATAGACTGCACAGGAGGCTACGCGCAAACACGTGAAGTGACGCGGCCGTCAGCTGGCAAATCATGCACTGATGACCGTACGCATACGGTGGCGACATCCTTTTCATACTTGATACCTGAGAAATTCCTCTCGAAATACGTGTTCATCTAGGCACCGATGCTGAGATGACCATTCGGGAGCCCAGAAGCTCCATCGGCGCGCACGTCATTAAAGCCTTGAGCAGCTGCCGGACGCAGGTGATAGTTGCCTCTATTTTTGGGTATACAGTCAGTGTTATACTAACGTCACAGAACTCCAAGGCGTGCTCACGCAGTTCCCACATGCGAGACACCTCTGGGCACCACGTGTCTTTACCGTTGATGTCAGAGTAAGCACAGGGCGCATTGTTCCGAACCTGACATGAGAGACACATCTAACCATGCTTAACTGTAGTAAACATACAATTCATATCCACCACCACACAAAATCATCCCTTTTACATCAGAAAGCCATCAGTGGATCGAAGTCACTCTCAGAACTGTTGTGCAAAGACTGGCTCATTTACCCCCCTTGGTACATATGCATTACTGTTTCTGGTCTGGACCTGCCTGCTTGCTCATGTTTCTACACCCAGACTCTGGGGCTACAAGAATATATCTAATTTCGCATGGTTTGCACTCAGCAGTATCCTACTGATCGCTCATGCAACGTAATTCTGAAGATATAGACTGAGAATTATTTCTATGTTGTTGTTGTTGTGGTCTTCAGTCCTGAGACTGGTTTGATGCAGCTCTCTATGCTACTCTATCGTGTGCAAGCTTCTTCATCTCCCAGTACCTACTGCAGCCTACATCCTTCTGAATCTGCTTAGTGTATTCATCTCTTGGTCTCCCTCTATGATTTTTCCCTCCACGCTGCCCTCCAATACTAAGTTGGTGATCCCTCAATGTCTCAGAATATGTCCTACCAACTGATCCCTTCTTCTAGTCAAGTTGTGTCACAAACTCCTCCCCAATTCTATTCAATACCTCCTCATTAGTTATGTGACCTACCCATCTAATCTTCAGCGTTCTTCTGTAGCACCACATTTCGAAAGCTTCTATTCTCTTCTTGTCTAAACTATTTATCGTCCATGTTTCACTTCCATACATGGCTACACTCCATACAAATTCTTTCAGAAACGACTTCCTTACATTTAAATGTATACTCGATGACAAAATTTTTCTTCTTCAGAAACGCTTTCCTTCCCATTGCCAGTCTACATTTTATATCCTCTCTACTTCGACCATCATCAGTTATTTTGCTCCCCAAATAGCAAAATTCCTTTACTTCTTTAAGTGTCTCATTTCCTAATCTAATTGCCTCAGCATCACCCGACTTAATTCGACTACATTCCATTATCCTCGTTTTGCTTTTGTTGATGTTCATCTTATACCCTCCTTTCAAGACACTGTCCATTCCGTTCAGCTGCTCTTCCAAGTCCTTAGCTGTTTCTGACAGAATTACAATGTCATCGGCGAACCTCAAAGTTTTTATTTCTTCTCCATGGATTTTAATAACTACTCCGAACTTTTCCTTTGTTTCCTTTATTACTTGCTCAATATACAGATTAATAACATCGGGGATAGGCTACAACCCTGTCTCACTCCCTTCCCAACCACTGCTTCCCTTTCATACCCCTCGACTCTTATAACTGCCATCTGGTTTCTGTACAAATTGTAAATAGCCTTTCGCTCTCTGTATTTTACCCCTGCCACCTTCAGAATTTGAAAGAGAGTATTCCAATCAACATTGTCAAAAGCTTTCTCTGAGTCTACAAATGCTAGAAACGTAGGTTTGCCTTTCCTAAATCCAGCTTCTAAGATAAGTCGTAGGGTCAGTATTGCCTCACGTGTTCCAACATTTCTACGGAATCCAAACTGATCTTCACCGAGGTCGGCTTTTGTCAGTTTATCCATTCGTCTGTAAAGAATTCACGTTAGTATTTTGCAGCTGTGACTTATTAAACTGATAGTTCGGCAATTTTCACATCTGTCAACACCTGCTTTCTTTGGGATTGGAATTATTATATTCTTCTTAAAGTCTGAGGGTATTTCGCCTGTCCCATACATCTTGCTCACCAGATGGTAGAGTTTTGTCAGAATTGGCTCTCCCAAGGCTGTCAGTAGCTCTAATGGAATGTTGTCTACTCTGGGGGCCTTGTTTTGACTCAGGTCTTTCAGTGCTCTGTCAAACTCTTCATGCAGTATCATATCTCCCATTTCATCTTCATCTACATTCTTTTCCATTTCCATAATATTGTCCTCAAGAACATCGCATTTGTATAGACCCTCTATATACTCATTCCACCTTTCTGCTTTCCCTTCTTTGCTAAGAACTGGGTTTCCATCTGAGCTCTTGATATTCATGCAAGTGGTTCTTCTTTCTCCAAAGGTCTCTTTAATTTTCCTGTAGACAGTATCTATCTTACCCCTAGTGAGATAAGCCTCTACATCCTTACATTTGTCCTCTAGCCATGCCTGCTTAGCCATTTTGCACTTCCTGTCGATCTCATTTTTGAGACGTTTGTATTCCTTTTTGCCTGCTTCATTTACTGCATTTTTATATTTTCTCCTTTCATCAATTAAATTCAATATTTCTTCTGTTACCCAAGGGTTTCTACTAGCCCTCGTCTTTTTACCTATTTGATCCTCTGCTGCCTTCACTGTTTCATCCCTCAAAGCTACCCATTCTTCTTCTACTGTATTTCTTTCCCCCATTCCTGTCAATTGTCCCCTTATGCTCTCCCTGAAACTCTGTACAATCTCTGGTTCTTTCAGTTTATCCAGGTCCCATCTCCTTAAATTCCCACCTTTTTGCAGTTTCTTCAATTTTAATCTACAGTTCATAACAAATAGATTGTGGTCAGAGTCCACATCTGCCCCTGGAAATGTCTTATAGTTTAAAACCTGGTTCCTAAATCTCTGTCTTACCATTATATAAACTATCTGATACCTTCTAGTATCTCCAGGGTTCTTCCATGTATACAACCTTCTTTCATGATTCTTGATCTAAGTGTTAGCTATGATTAAGTTATGCTCTGCGCAAAATTCTGCCAGGCGGCTTCCTCTTTCATTTCTTGACCCCAATCCATATTCACCTACTATGTTTCCTTCTTTCTCTTTTCCTACTCTCGAATTCCAGTTATTTCTATATAAACCAAAAACTTTAGCTAGGTGGAGTGTGCTCTAGACCACTGAGTAACTAGAAACAAACAGACGAAAAATGATATTTCGGCCCGCAAATACCGATCTCGGTGAAGTAACAGATTCAAAATCGTCCCTGTAATTCATAAGGTCAACTAAGGTTTTTCTTATGTCTAGAGAACCGGCAAACGTGTCTTCCACATACTAGATGCACACCCCACAATGGACCTTCTCTCAACTAAATAACGGCGCAAAATGTGCAGAATCCGTCAACTGGACAATTTACATGGGAGGGAATAATGGTCTAGCGCAAACGTACCTCTACATTCACTCTCCAATTTCCTTGTGATCACGAAAGCTATCCAACACATACTAAGTATTAGTTCACTATTCGGTAGTCTAGAGGACAACACCTTAATTCATCTACATTCTTACAATCCAACAGGCCTCTCCGTTCTGACAGCTCCTACCATTAAAGGGAAGTGTGAATCACCCCCACACAGGTCACCAGCGCTACAGGCCGAGCATGCACAGGTAGAATCAATCATCCCAAGAAATCGGTTATATATATATTTCATCCCTGTACTTAACAACTAAATGTTATGATCACAGTTCTCAGTTAAAAGACATTCGACAATGAGCAAAGTATCCGAAATACACCTTGTTGACACCTATGGTTCTGGAAATAGAAATATCAGTACCATTTTTATGACTTGACATACTCTTTCCATTGCTATCACAGTGCTAGACGTCAAATCCATACCTTCCTGATGAATGGACATAGTCATTTCCTCTGCATATGTCGGAACACAAACACATACTTTATAAGCCTGATGCTCAAGACGAACCTATCATGCACCCCCTACTACTAAGTATAATACATTATCAATAACTGATTACCTACGATACAAAATAATACTGAGAGAAGATCATCGATGGGTGGACATGTCTCATAAGTTTTTCTTGTGAGTGTTACCACTGTGTCTTTGAAAGAGAGCCGTAATCGTCTCATATGTTAAAAAACCAGATCACAATAATTACTTTATGTTACTGTCACAAGTGGTCTTGGTTCTACAGGTGCACACAAGTATCCATGTTAAAGCTATACTTGCTTTATAAATCCATGTTTGGCATTACCTACGAATCACGTGGGTTTTCCAGACAAATACCAAGATGGTGATCGTCTAACAAACCGCCAGACGTTAAAAAACCCGATACCAACAACTACTGTATGTTACTGTCACAAGCGGTCTTGGTTCTATAGATGCATACAAGTATCAATGTTAATAGCTATACCCACTTTACAAATCGAGGTACGACATTACCACTGAATGAGGTGCTTTTTTGCCAAGACAGATACTGTAACAGCGATCACAGAAATATATAGTATCAGACCAACACGTCGCCAACGGTGCAACCTCGTAATAAAATTACTCAATTTAGAAAGTGATTTGGCTAAGGAAACTGGTATTTGCGAATCCCTCACACCACTGCAGCTAGATATTTCTACAGTATTTGTAATGCATTCTGTATCGATCCATTGTCAGAGGTCCGGTGATATATCCACTGAGCTATAGGCGATGGTTGACTGAGAAGGATCACAAACAGTAGTAGATGGTATGCTGATTGCGGTCATAAGAAAATGTACACTAGCTTCTCAGATCGCCAGTGTTACGCTGTCCGCTAGAAATTATGTCCATGATTTAGAATCAGGTCTTTCCACTCAGCACGTTGCATTGGATCCTATTGACAATTCCTTTAATGATTACAACCACTACTCAATCATATTTCTGTCATTCCCATATCTTGAAACGAGTCACCTTTCCAGAACCTAGCTGCTACAGTAAAATTCCAATGTGGGTTTAGTCACCCCCAACACATCTTGCAACTATTCCCATTTCTACAGCCTTCTCCATGTGATCATTCCAATTTAAGTCGGAACTGAGCAGAAGTCGGAGAAGGACATATCTACCACCTTCTGCAACCCGTTTGGAAACAGAATGACTTGAGTTAATGCAACAGGACCATGTTTGGACCATTCAGTGGAAATGGGCGCAATGTTGTATGTCTCCAAAATAGATACAGATACTACAGTCTGAAGCAGATCCGCGTCCATTCAAATCAATCAGGCCAGCATGCTATCATCGTTATCCTCTACACCCCTCCCCCCACAGCAGAGTAAAATTACTAACTATAAAAGCTTCACTAACTTCATCAGATATAGAAATCACCTATGCACCGATGCTGGCGCAATGACGCATAGCTGCAGTGTGGTCCAGTGTGAAGATAGAGATTTCACAATGCTCAACAGAATAACATTCCTAACGGGTCAGCCCATCCATCATCGAATTTACCTGTCAAACTGATGCTGCTACTTATGTGGCAAGATCCTATAAAATATACAGCTTTTGATTCAGTGTAGAGGAGAGTTTAAGGTTTCATCACCCGTACTGTAGGATGATAACTGTATCCCAACACAACACACTGTAAGTCAGAAGAGATGCTCCCTGTGACCCTGTGTCATTGTTTAAAACATTGTTTTCTAACATGCTTTGTACACTGCCATACATTCTGTTTTTCTGCCATGACTTTGAGGTCTGTGTAAGGTCCTAAAATCTATCTTCAATGGTAAAGACATGTGCTGCCTGGAGGTGTCTCACATATGGGAGCTGTGTGAGCGAGCCTTGGAGTTCTGTGACGTCAGTATAACACTGACTGTATACCGTAAAATAGAGGCAACTTTCACCTGCGTCTGGCAGCAGCTCATGGCTGTCACAGCGCGCGCGCCCCTGGAGTGTTTGCGGTTCCACCCGGTCGTGTCAGCAGTGGTGCCTAGGTGAACATGTATTTCGAGAGGAATTTCTAAGGTATCAAGTATGAAAAGGATGTCGCCACCGCATGATTTGACAGCTGATGGCCACGTCACTTCACATGGCTGCAGGTAGCCTCCTGTGCAATCTACTGGACAGGGGGTGGCAGACAGTGTCTGCGTATGTTGTTTGCATGTCTGTTGCATTATTTTGTGAGCAGGTCTGTAGACTGCGCTTTGTGTTATTTGGTTATTTTACAAGTACTGAGTGTGTCTACACATTAGTGTACTTTATTGTTTAGGAGGAGTCTGCATGACTGTACTCAAATTATTTCGGTAAATGAGTTGTTTGCATGTCTGCAGAGCATTATTTTGGAGTAGTTTATAGGTCTGTGGACTATGTGGCATGATCCCAAGCATGTGTTTTGTATCAGTGTTATAAATATACTCCATCCCTAAATAAATTGTTCCAAAGTAAATAAAGTACACTCCTTCCTTACTATATCCAGCAGCCCAGTGCAGGCTGAATCATTTTCGCTCCATTTTCCTCCTCCAGACCACCATATTGGATTACATCACACAAGGGAAACAGCACCTCTGATGGCAGTATTGTGTACTAGGTCAGTTGGAGTCTAGATCTCATGGTGGAGACATTGCCTGCAAAATAAAAACTTATGTCCAGCACAGGCATAGTCGTTTTCCCGCCCTTTCTTCGCACCATCTTGGATTACATCACAAAATGGACAACAGCATCCTCTGGTGGTGGTGCTGTGTACTAGGCCCAGACCTCGTAGTGAACACACTGTTTACCCCCATCTTGGATAATGGTACTTGCATCATCAGCTGACATCATGGTTGCCATCTTGGATTATGTCACAGAATGGATGACAACACCCTTTGGTGGGGATACTGTGTACTAGGTCAGTTGGAGTGCGGATATCCTGGTGAACACACTGGATGATGGTGCTGTCTCTAATTGTTTAAATAAAGACTGGTGCATGATTTTGACAGTTGACAATAAGCAAGCATTTTTGCAGAGTCTTTTAGATGGATTATTATTTTGACAGTTTACGAGTTACTTGGCTCGCTGGGTGTAAATGTATTGCATTATTTGCAAGTGGATTGCATGTCTGTAGGCTGTGCAATGCGTTATTTTGACAGTTTAAAATTAGCAGGCACATGTGTAGAGCATTATACATGAGTTATTTAGGAGTAGCTTGCAGGTCTGTATGCTGTGTGGCATGTCGAAGCATGTATTCTGTATCACTGTGCTAAATATACTCTATCCATAAATAAATTGTTCCAAAATAAATAAAGTACACTCCTTCCTCTGTCCAGCAGCCCAGTGCAGGCTGAGTCCTTTTCCCACCAATTTCTAGGAACACGTGGCGGTCGGGTGACTTAGGTTAGTGGAGGTAGCCCAAGTGACCTGCCTTCCCACGATTTTCTTTGGTTGGTAGAGAAACCCCAAGTCACCTTTCTTTCTCACCAAAATTCAAACTTGGCACCAGTTCCTAGGAAGAGGTTGCAGTCGGATGACTTAGGTTAGTGAAGGTAGCCCAAATGACATTTTTTCGCGCGATTTTCTTAGGTTGGTAGCGGTGTGATGCATGATCCTGTTGGAATTTGAACTTCTTGTCATTTTTTCTGGGGTAGGGGAGGGGTGTTAGGTTAGTGGATTGTCCTATCTTTCCATCAAAATCCGCCATATTGGATGACGTCACAGTCGCCATCTTGGATGACATCATACACTGTTGTCAAGTGTACATGCTGCTAAATTGGATAATGTCATCCGTGCCATCTTGGATACATCTGGCAACAATGGAATGTGGAGCCATATGAACATAGCCCCACTACTCACAATAGCTTTGTCATCTTTTGCCACAGTATTTACTGCTAGTCTACCAATACCAAGACTGTATTTTGACATCTTATCCACATATTGGAACGCCCGGTTTTTAACTCCAGTTTTGATTGCTTGTCTCTGCTCAAGTAAAATAGCTAGCTTGGTGCTTGGATGGAAGACATTTCACCCTCATCTTCTTCTGTCCAATACAGTGGCTGCTGTGTTCACTGTCTGGGTCACTCTCAATATTATCGACTCTAACAAACGCTACATCAGAACTTTCCAGCTCATCTTCCAGCCAAGCCAACATTATTGCTTCTTGTCTATCCATCTACAAATATAGAAAATGATATTAGTTTACTCATTTCATATGTACTTAGCCATTGAAAATAATTAAAAAAACACAATAAGGCAGGACCAATACGCATAAAATGACGAAGAAACTGATATAGTCATGCGTATTCAAATACAGAGATATGTAACACGTTGCTGCGCTCAGAAACGACTATATAAGTCAACAAGTGTTGGCGCAGTTGCTAGATCGGTTACTGCTGCTACAATGGCAGGTTATCAAGATTTAAGTGAGTTTGAACGTGGTGTTATAGTCGGCACTTGAGCGAAGGGAGACAACGTCTCCGTGGTAGCGATGAAGTGGGGATTTTCCCGTACGACCATTTCACGAGTCCGGTAAAACATCAAATCTCTGACATCGCTGCGACCGAAAAAAGAGCCTGCAAGAACGGGACTAACGACGACTGAAGAGAATCGTTCAACGTGACAGAAGTGCAACCCTTCCGAAAATTGCTGCAGATTTCAGTGCAAATCACTCAACGAAATATCATCGATGTGCTCTTTCGGAGCCGAAGGCCCACTCGTGTACCCTTGATGACCGCACGACATAAAGCTTTACGCATCGTCTGGGCCCGTCAACAGCGACTTTGGACTGTTGAAGACAGGAAAAATGGTTCAAATGGGTCTGAGCACTATGGGACTTAACTTCTGAGGTCATCAGTCCCCTAGAACTTAGAACTACTTAAACCTAACTAACCTAAGGACATCACACACATCCATGTCCGAGGCAGGATTCGAACCAGCGACTGTAGTGGCCGCGTGGTTCCAGACTGAAGCACCTAGAACTGCTCGGCCACACCGGCCGGCGATGACAGGGAACATATTGCATGGTTGGTCGAGTCTCGTTTCAAATTGTATTGAGCGGATGGACGTCTAAGGGTGTGGAGAGAACATCATGAATCCATGGACGCTTCATGTCAGCATGGGACTGTACAAGCTGATGGAGGCTCTGTAATGGTGTGGGGCGTGTGCATTTGGAGTGATATGAGACCTCTGATATCTAGATACGACTCTGACAGGTGACACGTACATAAGCATCCCGTCTGGTCACCCGATTCCGTTCATGTCCATTGTGCATCCCAACGACTTGGACAAATCCAGCAGGACAATGCAACACCCCACTCGTCCGTAATTGCTACAGAGAGGCTCCAGGAACATTATTCTGATTTTATACACTACCACTGACCACCAAACTCTCCAGACATGAACGTTATTGAGCATATCTGTGATGACTTGCAACGTGATGTTCAGAAGAGGTCTACAGCCCCCTCGTACTTTTGCGGATTATTGGACAGCCCTGCAGGATTCATGGTTTCAGTTCCCTCCAGCACTACTTCAGACATTAGGGTCACAGGACACTTATTCCATCTTTTATTTGAGCTTCTGTATCTCGATAAAATTGGTTCTGAACTGGGAATGCAACTCAGACCGCCCTTAACGCGGAATTCGATCCCTTCGTGACAATACAGCTCCACTACAATTTGTTGTTTGTTCAAAACTGCAGATTCCGCAACATCTCCACATACTGCGCGTGAATGGGTTCGAATCCTGCCCCGGCACTAAATTTTTCATTATGTATTATCAAGCTCTAACCTGAGAACACCTATCTGCTGGTGGATAATAATTTAGATTTTTAATGTATTTTCATTCGTTGTCACCACTAACGATATTTGACGTTTTTGATGCCCAGTGAGACACAGAACTATTTGCGACATCACTGTAAGTTCAAGGATGTTATTGCGAGCTGCTGGTGGAGAAAAATTCGGTAGCTGACGTCTCTCTGTGTGCAGCCAACAACGATATGTGTGGGGATCGATTCCCAGACGGCACTGAACTCTTCATCATATTATTTCTAGTTCAAATATGCTCACATGTCTCTGCTGGTGTAACAAACCCATATTTAACGTTCGTTTTCTCTAGAATATAACAGCGATAGGTGCCAGGTTGGAGTCCTCGGAAGAAAAAAATTAATGTTCGTCTCGTTATTTCAGTTAAAACATCTAGCTACTGCCGAGAAAATCCTATATGTCACAGTTGATTGTGCTTCGATAGCAATCCCATTAGGTTCTGGGTTCGAATCCCTGTCCAACACAAAGCTGTACCTCACGGCATTTTAAGTAAGTTACTTGTGAAGAAGCAATATTTAACATCTCTCGTAGTTCGTTAACAAGAACAATAGATGCTGGGTAGAAATTCGCGTCCGTTAAAAATGTTTACGTTATGTCATTTAAAGTTGATATTTGCTAACTGATACTGTCTAAAACCGAAGTATATCACTCTCTGTACGCCTATTCAGGAATTACTGTTAGTTTCCGTCAGTCACGAAGCCTTTGCTGAGTCTGCATGTCCTGGGTTTGAATCCATATGCAGAACGAGACGCTTCGCCGTGACATTTGAGGAACTATTCTCAACTAACTGCTCGTGAATAACTTAAATTTTTAATGTCATTTTGTGTTAAACAATAAGTACGGTATGTTACTTTGGAGAGGAAATCATGAATACGACTAACTTAATACGTCTATTACCTATCTGACGTAATTATGAGAGTGGTAACATTTCAGGTATGTCATTTATTGTAATAAATGTGAGCTTACAATCCTTAAGGACAATCTTATCTGTGATAAGGGGTTCTCTGATATTTGTAATACCTTGGTAATACTTTACATCTTGAGTTATTGCGATACAGAGCAGTGTTTTCTAGTGGTGACTTGTTGGAACCATTTTCAATAGTCAAACGACTGTACCGAGGAGCGATTAGAGGACCTACTAGACAGCTGCGTTATGTGGGTTGCATGCGAATCAGGCGAAATGCCATTCAAGTCGTTCAGATACTTTTGAGCACGACTGTACATAATTAGATGACAATTCTGCTGGAACTGGCAGCGCTTGTGGCAAACTACAGTGGCCATCAAATTGTCGGTATAGCAACCATGGGTCTTGATGTTAGCCACGGCGTGATATAACTCTTCTTGGCATCGTAAATTTAACCAAACGTGGTAAACAGTGAAACCATGGTCGATATACCACTTTACGTTCCATTCGAGGATAATTTACAAGCTCGCAAGCTCTTCGTACTTCAATTTATGCCACAATAGCTGACCAAGACTGTCTCTGACCACTCAGTAACACAGTCAGAACTCGACTAACTCGCCACAAAGGTATCAAAGCATTGCCCGTCAAGTCCACCTTTTCCAGTCTCGTCGAACTACTTCCGTAGCGGCGGGGCTTTGCTACAGGTTTTATATTTAGCTTCCCTACTTATGGACCAGTAAAATATACAGAGTTTTTACAAATTATACATTCACAGACTATTACACATAAAACCAGAGGTGCAATTGCAACATAATTTGTTAAAACGTCAAAATAATTATCATGATTATTACATACATTGAAGCGCTAAAGAAACTGGGGTAGACATGCGCATTCAAATACAGAGATATGAAACAGGCAGAATACAGCGTTGCGGTCGGCAACGCCTATATAAGACAGCAAGTGTCTGGCGCAGTTGTTGGATCGGTTCCTGCTGTTACAGTGGCAGGTTATCAAGATGCAAATGAGTTTGAACGTGGTGCTATAGTCGGAGCACGAGCAATGGAACACAGCATCAACGAGGTAGTGATGAAGTGGGGATTTTTCCGTACGACCATTTCACGAGTGTATCTTGAAAATTAGAAATCCGGTAAAATATCAAATCTCCGACATCGCTCCGGTAGGAAAAAGATGCTGCAAGTACGGGACCAACGACGACTGCAGAGAAGCGTTCAACGTGACAGAAGTGTAAGCCTTCCGCAAATCGCTGCAGAGTTCAATGCTGGGCCATCAACAAGGGTCAGCGCGCGGACCTTTCAACGAAACATCATCGATATGGGCTTCAGGAGCCGAATGCCCGTCATGTACCCTTGATGACTTCACAACGCAAAGCTTTACACCTCGCTTGGGCCCGTGAACACCGACATTTGACTGTTTATGACTGGAAACATGTTGCCTGGTCGGACGAGTCTCGTTTCAAATTGTATCAAGCGGATGGACGTCTATGGGTATGGAGACAACTTCATGAATGTATGGACCCCGCATGTCATCAGGGGCTGTTCAAGCTGGTGGAGGCTCTGTAATGATATGGGGCGTGTGCAGTTGGAGTGATATTGGACCCCTGGTGGTACGTCTAGATACGACTCTGACAGGTGACACGTACGTAAGCATCCTGTCTGATCACCTGCATCCATTCATGTCCGTTGTGCATTCCGATGGACTTGGGCAACTCCAGCAGGACACTGTGACGCCCCACACATCCAGAATTGATACAGAGTGGCTCCAGGAGCACTCTTCTGACTTTAAACACTTCCGCTAGCCACCAAACTCGTCAGACACGAACGTTATTGAGGATATCTGGGATGCCTTGCAACGTGCTGTTCAGAAGAGATCTCCACCCCTTCGTACCTTTACGGATTTATGGACAGCTCTGAAGGATTCATGGTGTCAATTCCCTCCAGCGCTACTTTAAACCTTAGTCGAGTCCTTGCCACTTCGTGTTGCGGCTTTTTTGAGTGCTCGCGGTGGCCTTACGCAATATTAGGCAGGTGTACCAGTTTCTTTGGCTCTTCAGTGTATTTACACAACCAATGACCTTGACTATGCCGATACACTAGAGTACAATGTAAGCAGAGACCTTGCACGGACTATACATTAACCTATCGATTATTGGTGTTGCACCATCACCTCTACTGATCTCGGCCTCAGTGTGAAACCGTGTTCCTTGGACGGTATACGGCGGTGGAGTTTTGATTTTGTGATAGTGGTTCATCAGTGATAGACTTCCGACCAAACAATAATTTCAGAGTTATTGCTTAGCGTTAGCGAACGACAACCTCAGAGATTTACAATTTCTTTTGTATCAAAAAAATCAGGGAGATTGCAAATTGTGCGTTCACAGCGTATGGAGTTGCGTCCCCGAAGACATTGTTTGCGAATGAGTTCATTTTCTACTTTTTGTAATAAAGTATTATTTATAAGTACTACATAGGAATCTTTCTTGGGTGTGTTGATTCACTCTTGTCATTACAATACTGACGGTGTGAGAAGAGAACCAGGGAAGTGTTATTCGACTGATAGGGTTTTTACCGAAATACTCGTTATTTCGCCGTAGCTTGTAAAATGAATTATTCCCTTACGGTGAAGCCGTGTCACTAGATAAGTGATCCTCTCATTCAGCTCTTATCACTGCTCTTTTGAACGACCATACACGAACCTGAAGTGACTTTCAGACTAATTTGCAGCACTCGCGTTACGAATCACTCCGCGTCTTACAGGAGGAGGTGCAATACCGGTCAAGGGGTAGATCTTTGGGACTGGAGTTGGTGATTGGCATTCCGTAACCAAGCGGTCTGACTCGATTAAGACCACATCCACATGCCTGGTGTGGACTGATGCTCTCTAAACTGGCGACCCCTACTCGACACAAAAAAACAGAATCTCAATGCAGTTGACCGGAGAAGACGGGGATTTGGTCCCCTCGTAAATGAGAGAACCGCCGAAATTGATGTAAACTGGTAATGTCCGAGCCGTAGATAAATCCAGAAGAAAGTAGCTTACGGTAATACGATGTATCAAAGTGTTTTTAAATTATTATTACAATAGATACTTAACGGGCAAACTGAAACTGACCGGAATGTTGCGCTACAAACACTAATCTCAACACTATGCAGCGGTTTATCAAAGTCTTCACGAGGATTTGCATGGAGGAATGTATTCGGTGAGTTCACATACCCGAACGCACTGAACCGATCTTTATCTAAAGAAATGAAAACATGGGGGTCGAAATGCCTCGATAGCTTTCCATTCAGAAACCACGGTGAGAACTAAACACGCACTGTTGGTCTGGAACATTTAACTCATGTGCAGCAGGAAACATGTGGGAGTAAATGCCCAGATCCTGTTTTATAACGTTCTGACATGACGATCCTTCAATTCCCACTTGCTCTGTAAACCGGGGTTGCGATTTTGCTGGAATTTTTTGCAAAACTGTCTCACACCTGAGTAATATTTTCTGGTGTTCGTAGTCGTATCGGAAAGATTTATAACAACGTCTTTTATAATAATGTCTTTTATGATAATGTCATTGTCGTGAACTGTCTAAAACTTTTTCGGATTAATATTATTTGGTAAAGCTGTAGAACCAAGTTGAGTAAGGAAATCACAAATAATCATGAAATGAAAACTATTTATTGCTTTTCTTACATGATTTTGTGATAAGGAAAATACGGATAGGTAACTCTGAGGACAACTACACTGGCGCAGATGTAAAGACACTGACCAGTCCATGCCCTGTGCAAGCTGGTGCTTCTTCAACAAAGCCGTTAAATCCTAATCCTGGTTACTGTCAATGAATTGTCGTGACAGTAAAAATAAAAATTTAATAAGAAAGCAAAGGAAACTACCTTACCTGCCATCTGAATATATACCTTTCCTAAGAGATGTGACTATCTATAAATGTTTGTCAAGCCTGTTCTTGTTAAAATTAGAACATTTGTCGAGACGTATGAGCCGTAAAGTCAGTGAGGTGAAAACGGTAATTTACCTTCCTTTGTAATCCGTTAATTACAGTGACACCTGTCTCGCAACCTTAGGAAATATGCCTACATTTCAGAGCACTTTTACGAAACTTGCTTACGGATTGAAACTATGTGCTGGTCCAGATCTCCAAACGGAACTTTCCCTTTCGTGGCCAGTTTTCTTCCTAAATTAGCTATCCTGGCACGTTTCACAACAAGCACCAGAGCTTCATTTCTGCCAGTACTTCTCGACTACTTGTCTGACTTATTCAGAATACGGTTACAGTTATTCTGTTCTTGTGGGTGACTATCAGAAGGCTGGCCTAACTTCAAGTACTTGCTGTAAATAGACAAACTCTTTACAGTGTTTTGCCACTATGTTATCAGGTACCCAGTGCATGTTGCCCCACCTCTGGTGTTCAAAACAATTGCAAGCCGTTTGGCATAGCCTTTAGAATCTCGTGGCGTCCTAGACGTATTGGATTCTATAGACGCTCCTCAAATTCGGAAACAAAAATAATCACAGTAGTTTCTGGAAAATGCAGCGCCCTGGGGGAACGACATAATTCGTTAATGGATTCAAAAGATTAGAGATAATATTACTTCTGTCTATGTCTTCTATGCTGCATTCTGATAGTATCACATTTCAATGTTTCCCATAGGATAACACTGCTGCCATCGGAGTTTGCCCCAAGATACATTTCTCGAATAGGCAACGTCCTAGAAGCCGTGGTATTCCGACACGGCCAGTTACTGGTGTAACAGATTCCATGATTCACTATCCAAAACCGAATTTTCTGCCTCTAGAATTGTAACTCTCTATCAGTTCAGCCTCAAATTTCTACATGTTCTGCATCACACAACGGTAACAACTACGACTCCATTTTCATCGATGTGTTGTGGATATGTAACACCTTTTCGGCATTAGTTATTTCACAGATATTCCACCACTTTCGTAAGGCGCTACAGGAAACAGCTGACAATATCAGAACTCCCTCGCGGTTTCTATGGTACTCCTAAGAGCCATCACAACATCAAGTCCTAAGACAAAAGTTACGAAGAACAACATCTTCTGCCATTCTCTGCTCATGTAAGCTGTCCAATGATTGGTCTGTAGCTTCGGCGTTGTTGTATTCTCGTTGTACCCCGTCACATTCCCTGTACATTGTCTACAGGAATTCGTTTTTGTGGTAGAGCGTTGGACTCCGTGTTCTGACGTGTTACACAGTCATCATCTCACACACCGAAATATCTATAAAGGTTCCCGAAGATTAGACAGAAATACGTGTTTATATTGGCTTTGTGTTCGCCATGTAACTATTGATGAATTTCTAAGTGTCTAAAAAAAGTATTCATTTTTTCGTGGGTAACGAAATGAAAGCAGTTGCAAACATTCTTAATTAAGATGGGGTATTTCACTTCAAAAAGATTGCAGATCGAGTGATGTATTTCTTTGTCATTCAAAACATCCAAATAATAATGATTTTTTTAGAGACAGAGAAAGTATATGAGGACATTGAAAGGATAATACAGGACATAAAGGGAGATGAAAATCTAATAGTCATAGGGGACTAGAATGTAGTTATAAGGAAAGGAGTGGAAGCAAAGATTACAGGAGAATGTGGAACTGGGACAAGGAATGAGAGAGGAGAAAGACTGATTGAGTTCTGTAATAAATTTCAGCTAGTAATAGCAAATACTCTGTTCAAGAATCACAAGAGGAGGAGCTATACTTGGAAAAGACCAGGTGATACGGGAAGATTTCAGTTAGATTACATTAGGTCAAACAGAGATTCCGAAATCAGATACTGGATTGTAAGGCGTACCCAGGAGCACATACTGACTCATATCACAACATAGTAGTGATGAAGAGTGGACTGAAGTTTAAGACATTAGTCAGGAAGAATCAATACGCAAAGAAGTGGGATAGAGAAGTACTAAGGGATGACGAGACATGCTTGAAGTTCGCTAATACCATAGTAGAGTGATAAGGAATAGCTCGGTAGGCAGTACATTTGAAGAGGAATGGACGTCTCTAAAAAGAGCAATCACAGAAATTGGAAAGAAAAACATAGGTACAAAGAAGGTAACTGCGAAGAAACCATGGGTAACAGAAGAAATACGTTTGCTGATCGATGAGAGAAGGAAGTACAAAACTTTTCAGGGAAATTCAGTACTACGGAAATATAAGTCGCTGAGCAATGAAATAAACAGGAAGTGTAGAGAAGCTAAGACGATGTGGCTGCATGAAAAATGTGAAAAAATCGAAATAGAAATGATTGTCAGAAGGACTGACTCAGCATATAGTAGAGTCAAAACAACCTTCGGTGACATTAAAAGCAAGGGAGGTAACATTAAGGACTGCAACGGGAGTTCCACTGTTAAATGCAGAGGAGAGAGCGGATAGGTGAAAAGAGTACATTGAAGCAGCAATAAAACGATTATTCACCTTGTTGTGTAGAATGTATGAGTTTGGTGACTTACTATCTGACTTTCGGAAAAAATATCATCCACACAAATTGAAGGCTGCAAGAGCTGACAAGTGCGAGAATTATAGCGAGGATTAACAAGCTCTTGCATCCAAGTTGCTGTCAATAATAATATACAGGATAATGGAAAAGAAAATTGAGGATGTGCTAGATGACGATTAGTTTGAATTTAGAAAAGGTAAGGGCACTAGAGACGGAATTCTGACGTTGTGGTTGTTAATGGAAGAACGACTAAAGAAAAATCAAGACACGTCCATAGGACTTGTCTACTTGGAAAAATCATTCGGAAATGTGAAATGGTGCAAGATGTTTGAAATTCTGAGAAAAATAGGGGTAAGCTATAGGGAGAGAGGGGTAACATACAATACGTACAAGAGTCAAGATGGAATAATAAGAGTGGGCGACCAACAGGAGGAGGAGATCAGTGTTTAACGTCCCGTCGACATCGTGGTTATTACATACGGAGCACAAGCTCGAATTAGGGAAGGAACCATCCCGGTATTTGCCTGAAGCGATTTACAGAAATCACGGAAAACCTAAATCTGGATGGTCGGAAGCCGGTTTGAACCATCGTCCTCCCGAATGCGAGTGCAGTGTGCTAACCACTGCCCCACCTCGCTCTGTGACGACCAAGAGCTAGGTGTTCGCATTAAAATGTGTGTAAGACACCAACGCTGTTCAACCTGTACATCGAAGAAGCAATGATGGAAATAAAAGAAAGTTTCAGGAATGGAATTAAAACTCAAGAGGAAAGATATCAGTGACACAATTCGTTGATGACACTGGTATCCTGAATGAAAGTGAAGAAGAATCACTTGATATGCTGAATGGAATGAACAATCTAATGAGTAAAGAATAAGGACTGAGAGCAAATCGAAGAAAGACGAAAGTAATGAGAAGTAGCGGAAATGAGAACAGAAAGAAACTTAACATTAGGATTGATGGCCACAAAGTAGATGAAGTTAAGGAATTCTACTACCTATGCAGCAAAGTAACCAATGACGGACGGAGCAAGAAGGGCATAAAAAACAGACTAGCACTGGCAAAAAGTGCATTCCTGGCCGAGAGAAGTCTATTAGTATCAAACATAGGTCTTAATTTGAGGAAGAAATTTCTGAGAATGTACGTTTGGAGCAGAGCATTGTATGGTAGTGAAACATGGACTGTGGGAAAATCGGAACAGAAGAGAATCGAAGCATTTGAGATGCGGTGCTACTGGCGAATGTTGAAAATTAGGTGGACTGATAAGGTGAGGTATGAGGAGGTTCTACGCAGAATCGCACAGGATAGGAATAAGTGGAAAACACTGACAAGGAGAAGGGGCAAGATGATAAGATAATCTGTTAAGACATCAGGGAATAACTTCCATGGGACTAGCGGGAGCTGTAGAGAGCGAAAACTGTAGAAGGAGACAGAGATTGGTATATGTCCAGCAAATAACTGAGGACGTAGGTTGCAAGTGCTACTCTGAGATGAAGAGGTTGGCACAGGAGAGGAATTCGTGGGAGGTCGCATCAAACCACTCAGAAAAAAAAGTGCTGCGTGGCCGTCCGGAGGCCGGTCATCCTGCGACCATACGTTCCCGTGACTACCGCTGCTAGCAATCATGTACAGTGGCTAAGTCTGTCTGCAATATCGCAGAAGGAACATCCAGCTTCTCGTACCTTATTATACGACTTCGTTCAAACCCACTGTGGTGCAGACAATGGCGTCTTTATTGGAGAAGAAAGGAATATCTGGAAGACACTGAGAAGGAGAAGGGGCTGTACGCAGCTATAGAAGACAAAAACTGTAGAGGAAGACAGAGATTGGAATACATTCAACAAATAAATGAGGACTTAGGTTACAAGTGCTACTCTGAGATGAAGAATTTGGCACAGGATAGGAATTCGTAGCAAGCCGCGTCAAACCAGTCAGAAGACCAATGACCTAAAAAAAGAAGCTCGGACAGAAGTCTGCTGTTTTCGGAGTGAAAATCCTAACGGATGTTGGTGGAGATCAAGATTAGAGAACACGTTTCTTCAGTTGCTTAGAGGTTCCAAATCGGAACCAGTAATAATATACGCCAGAACTTCTAAAAGCAACATTCTCGGAAAGATCTGGATCACTGTGTCTTAATAGGTATTATAAGGAGTATACACGTGAAATATGCTACCGATTGTTGTAACATTAGAACCAGGGCGTCGAGGCAACAATATCGCTACGGGTTTCCTCGGAAACAGCAGCTCAACAGAGCCGCGATGGCTATATAAGGAGGCTCCCTGTGCATGAAATTCAGTCCAGTTCAGCAGCAAGTGAGGGCAACACGGGGTGACGGCAGCTGCGAGTTTTCACCTGAGTGTAGCCAAGTCTGTGACTCGACAGGTTGTTCGGCGACTACGCGTCTTGGCGTCTGCGACTCTTCACATCTGCGAGTTACACGCCTGCACGATACGCGCTGGCGACTGTACGCCTCTGTTGTTCACCATATCTGTGCAGGACTACTTTTCTGTGACACCTACATGTGTGTGAAAGTACGTCTGGGACTCTTCACCATTTGTGCGTACAGGACTGTGACTCTGACGAATTTGGGACTCCACATCTAGGACTGCTGCGTTTTTGTACGTTGCTCGTCTGAACGAAGCCGTCGACGACTCCACGCTGCGCGTCTGAGAATATTTCCAGCAGTACGCGGTCTGCGAGTCTGTGCTGTGCCTCCACAAGTCTACGCAGCTGCTACTCTTAAGTAGTTACGCGCCCGTGAATCTACGCTATGCATCTACACTAAACGTCCACGAGCCTACACTGTGTGTCCTCGAGCTTACGCGATGCTTCGGTCAGAAGAAGAACACTGCAAGGGCAATGGCAAACGCCTTATAGCCGCGATGCCAGTCCTGTTGCTACCACGTGTAATACCCAGAAGACCTTGCGCTGGACCTTCTAGGCCATGCACTGCCTTGCTGGACCGTTCGTCGGTCTTTCGCAGGAGGGTCTTTACGGTTAGTGCTTCAGACTGTCGGGGCTGACCGTTGGCGAGTGAGCGAAAGTGTAGTCTCGTGTACATGAAGCGTAGGCTGCTTAGCGTAGATTCTTAGTCGTGCAATGTAGAGTCGCTGACGCTTAGACTCTTGGATGCCTAGTACAGACTCGCGGAGCGCGGACTCATTGCGAAGATTCTCAGATGCGCAGCTTAGAGCTTAGCGTCCCCGACAACTCGATTCGCAGATGTAACAGTACAGACACGTAGGAGGATCAGGTATGTAGTCCTAAATACGTGAGTCACAATCCTGCGTGCAAAAATTGTGTTCCAGATGTACTGCTCCATACATGTAGGAATCACAGAAGAGTAGTTCCAGACGTGCTCAGCCACAGAAGCGTATACCTGCCAATGTGTAGTCGAGCAGGCGTGTGATTCGCAGATGTAAGAGCCGCAGACGTGAGTTGCAGAGGCATATTCGTCGGCAAGTCTGTAGTGTCACGAACTTACCTGCACTCACGTGAAAAATTCTTGCTGTGTAAAGCTGACGTCGCTGCCCTCTCCTGCTGGAACGAACCGGACTGTTTTCCATGGACAGTGCGACACTACGCTGCGGGCCGGTGATGTTCTGCTACGTGTCGGCCACACTACGCAGAGAGGGACTCTACCGACTCTTCGCGCCTGTGTCACGCATGACGCCTCTACGTGACAGATGCTTAGCGTCGCCGCCCCATCCAGTGCGTCCAGCTGACTACGGACCCTCAGTTCCGACCAGGGTTTTCGGGAGGTTTTCCTTGGTTGTAAGGCAAATGCCGGAACTGCTTACCCCCTCCCATCGATACAGAGATAAATCATGTACAGAAGAAATTGCAAAATAAATACTATAAACTTACTTTGATTTGTTATTTTACTGAATTTTGACATGACAGTCCCATTACTGGGAATGGCTATCCGACAGCATTGCATGAAGCTGTGGTACACGAAGAGAGATCCGTCGACGCCACAATAGGGGAGCAAACAGCTTTCGAAAGACACACACATACAAATCGCACGAGAGCGAGAGAGAGAAAAATACAGCAAAGTTACTATGTCTTAGATTTCTTTTATGTAATCATAAAATTTTACTATCTTCCTCACCAACGTAACGTCAGCTGACTGAGAGACATACGACTCTGCTTTCTTAGCGATCAGTGATAACAGTTTCGTAATAATCCACTGTTCAGAGCGTATAGAAGCTTCAAGTGTAACCTATTTATAACACTCTCTGACAGTCTGGTTTTTACTGGTGACGAGATGCCGCACCAGAAAAAACTTTGTGTTGTGTCTTAATGTACAGACGACAGCAAGCGTTTTCTGTATCAGAACGTGTTATGCTGACGGTACGCGCAGATTCCCACTGGAGCTAAGCAAACGTGTGTCTCCATTGTGAACATAGTAAACTATGTTCCCGGTGGAGCCGGTAAGCCTTATTAAGTCTTCGTAAACCAATTAATTTGGATGTTTCCAAAAATTGCAATCTGTCCATTTAGCTTAGTGTTCACCGTAACAGAGATCGCGAACGCATGCTTCTGTGATGGCGCTCGACTCGGGCCAAGCTGTTATGTTAGAATCCTGTTAGAATATTTTCACAGCTAATATTTGGCCGGCGGAGAGGAGAGGTGGCGGCATAAAGTTCCCGAATTACCAGCCTTTGCGCCAGTGTCCTGGATTAAATTCCAAAACTCTCCGCAGTGTCTCATGAAGTGAGGGCATGTCGCACTGTTGTGATCAGTCCGTCGTAGGGGACGTAAAGAGTCAGAGGCCCCCCTTCATGCTCTTCGGGAGGAGTAGGCTACGTGACGCCGTGGAGTTTGACCCTCTCTCCCTTCCCTTCGTCGTTAACAACACAAACCCAACACCGCACTGTATAAGTACCCATCACAGTCATCAACGCTGTAGAGTTGCACACTTGGCACTTCATAACAGGTCAGAGGAAGGCATTGGCAAACCACCACTATTAGAAGCTTGTCCAGGACGGCGATGCTACATCTACTCCCCTACATTCATTGTCTCACTTACTGTGACATGTGTAACATAGTCAGAGGCCAGCTACAGTGTGCAGTAGCAAGACGACAAAATGAGCTCACTATCGTGAGCCACTGCTGTTCAGTTACAGAATCCGTTGCTCTTATAGAGTAAAAAATTTGCCATGCTAAACAAGAAAATGACACTATCTTGAATCGAATAAGAGCGTAGTATTATTGACCGTTGCATTTCAACTAAGCCGCGTACCGAACCTGGAAGTTTCTCAACCAGTTTAGCAGAATATTATGCTGGTTCGCGATCAGCACGATATAAAACTAATACGAATGCTTGTTCAACAGTCTACAAATCCACCCACGTCGACATACCACAATACGTCTTGCGGTACGTGGTGGAGAGTACTTTTTGCACCACTGCCACTGCCTGTCCCCTCTCCTTTTTTCTGTTCCATTGACAAAACGCACGTGAAAGAAATGATCGTCGGTAAAGCTCCATACTGCAGCGCGGTATAGGATCTGTATCAGTTAAGAAGTTTGAACGGTTTTGACAAGGGCGAGTTTGGAATCGTTTTGAATATATCGAAGTGCGTGATCGGTAGGGTAGAAATTACATTCTTGGGATACTTTATTTCCTCTGAGAGCTCACGCTCGCTGCCAGAAAAGATAGAGGCTATCCCCAGCATAGCTCGATCAGAAATGGCCATGTAATTGCGCCGGTTCTTAGGGGTCCTCAACTTTTATCGTTGCCATTTGCCCCATGCAGCAGGGATCTAAAAACTCTAACGGCGAAGCAAAGCATCTACATCTACATCATATTCCGCAAGCCACCTAATGGTCTGTGGCGGAGGGTACTTTTTGTACCACTAACTGAGCCCTCCAACCCTGTTCCACTCGCGAATAGCGTGTGGGAAGAATGACAGTCGGTAAGCCTCAGTATTGGCTCTAATTTCTCGAATTTTCTCCTTTTGCGAGACGTATGTAGGGGGAAGTAATATCTTGTCTGACTCTTCCCGGAAAGTGCTCTCTCGAAATTTGAATAGTAAGTCCCTCTGTGGTATACAACGCCTCCCTTGTAACGTCTGCCAATGGAGTTCGTTAAGCATCTCCGTAACGCTCTCGTGCCGACTAAACGATCCTGTGACGAAACCTGCCGCTCTTCGTCGGATCTTCTCTATCTCTTCTATCAGTCCTGTCTGACAGGTAACACAGATACATGAACAATACTCAAGAATGTGTCGAACAAGCGCCTTATAAGCCGCTTATTTCGTGGTAGAGTTACATTTCCTTAAGATTCTTCCTATGAATCTGGGTATGGCATCTGCTTGTCCCACTATTTGTTTTATGTGGTCATAGTTGAGGCGGTACTACTAGCACTTTGCCCGCATCTCGTGGTCGTGCCGTAGCGTTCTCGCTTCCCACGCCCGGGTTCCCGGGTTCGATTCCCGGCGGGGTCAGGGATTTTCTCTGCCTCGTGATGGCTGGGTGTTGTGTGCTGTCCTTAGGTTAGTTAGGTTTAAGTAGTTCTAAGTTCTAGGGGACTGATGACCATCGATGTTAAGTCCCATAGTGCTCAGAGCCACTTGAACCATTTGAACTACTAGCACTTCCTGCTTTGGACGCTCCTCTCGCGCTTGTTGTTGACGCGAGCCACTGTCGTTGGCGCGAGCCAATCAGTAAACGGCACCCTACTACAATAATATGTAAACGATGCTTGGCAGCCTCTCGCCCTTTTCTCCTTGAAGCTGATGCCAAGGCAGCAACAGTACAGGCGTTTGGTAGAGAATTGTTTGCCCTCCACGCCTCTATAAAATACAGGGTGTACCACTCAAACCTCCTTGATTTCAAAGACCCAGGAAAAAAATCACAGTAGATACGACAATGAAAAATGTACCACATTGTAGAGCATCGCAAAGAATTTATTTATTTATCATCAATACACCTCTACATGTAAACCATTTGTAGTACAAAGAATATCGAGTCTATGTCCAATTTCTTGCCAAGTTCTTTGTAACATTATTTCCTCTGTTATTGTTGCAATCCCATTAGTGATACGATGTCGCAACGTAGGAATATCGTCCATTTTGGTCGCATACAGTCGGCTCTTCACGAACGTGGTGGCCAGGCAATGGGTCCACCGCGTCAGATCCAACGACTGGGAAATTTCCTATCCAGGAACTTGCGAACAGCTATTGATCAATGTGGCGGAGCTCCATCTTGTTGAAAAATGATGTTGTGTTGGAAGTCTTGTATCTGAGGGCACACAAACTGCTGCAACATGTGCAGATACACTGACCCATTCAATGTTTGTTCCGCAAAGAAGAACGGTCCAAAACTCCTGTCATGCATTAGCCCACACCACACATTTAGTTTAGGGCTATCACGAACATGTTCAATGCCAATGTGGGGATTTTGCGAACCCCAAATCCGAACATTATGCCTATAAACCCTTCTTGATAGATGAAAGGTTGCCTCACCTGAGAATAAACATCTTTCCATGAAGCTGGCATTCTCATCAATACGCTGCAGCTTACCCGCAGCAAATTGTTGTCGGCGTGGTTTGTCGTTCAGATGTTGCAGAATTTGCACTTTGTAAGCACAGATACGAAGACGCTGGTGAACTACACGATGCAGTGTTGATCGAGATACAGTCGTGCTCAAAAGTATCCGAACGACCTGAATTGCATTTTGCCTCATTCGCTTACAACCCTCATAACGCAGCTGTCTAGCAGGTTCTCTAATCGCTCCTCGCTACAGTCGTTTGACTATTGAAAATGGTTCCAACAAATAACCACTAGAAAACACTGCTCTGTATCGCAATAAGTCAAGATGTAAAGCAGTAACACGATACTACAAATATTATGGAACACCTTATCACAGATAAGACTGTCCTTAATGCTTGTAAGCTCACATCTATTGCAATAAATGGCGTACCTGAAATGTTACCACTGTCATTATTATATCAGACAGGTAACGCACGTTATAAGTTCGTCATATTCATGATTTCTTCTTCAAAGTAACATACCGTATTTATTATTTAACACAAAATGACATCAGCCGGCCGGAGTGGCCGAGCGGTTAAAGGCGCTACAGTCTGGAACCGCACGACCGCTACGGTCGCAGGTTCGAATCCCGCCTCGGGCATGGATGTGAGTGATGTCCTTAGGTTAGTTAGGTTTAAGTAGTTCTAAGTTCTAGGAGACTTATGACCACAGCAGTTGAGTCCCATAGTGCTCAGAGCCATTTGAACACAAAATGACATCAAAAATTTAAGTTTTTCACGAGCTGCTATTTGAGAATATGTATGAACTTCAAATGACACGACGAACCGTCTCGTTCTGCATATGGACTCAAACCCAGGTCATGCAGACTAAGCAAAGATTTCGTGACTGACGGAAACTAACATTTCTGGCTAGGCATACAGTTAGTGATATACCAAGATTTTAGACAGTATCAGTTAGGAAATATCAACTATAAATTACATAACGTAAACATTTTTAATGGACGCGAATTCCTACCCAGCATCAGATGTCGCTGTTAACGAACTACGAGAGAGGTTAAATATTGCTTCTTCACAAAAAACTTACATGAAATGCCGTGAGGTAAAACTTTGTGTTGGACAGGGATTCGAACGCAGAACATAATCAGATTGTTATCGAAGCACAATCAACTGTGACATATAGGATTTTCTCGGCAATAGGAAGATGTTTTAACTGAAATGACGAGACGAAACATTAATTTTTTTCTGCCCAGGACTCCAACCCAGCACCTATCGCTGTTACATTCTAGAGAAAACGAACGTTAAATATGGGTTTGTTACACCAGCAGCGACATGCGAGCGTGTTTGAACTAGAAATAATATGACGAAGAGTTCAGTGCTGACTGGTAATCGAACCCCACACATATCGTTGTTGACTACACACAAAGAGACGTCAGCTACCGAATTTTTCTCCACCAGCAGCACGGAATAACATCCTTGAACGTACAGTGATCTCGCAAATAGTTCTGTGTCTCACTGGGAGTCAAAAACGTCAGACAGCGTAAGAGTTGACAACGAATGAAAATACAGTAAAAATCAAAATTATTATCCACCAGCAGATAGGTGTTCTCATGTCAGAGCTTGATAATACATAATGGAAACTTTAGTGCCGAGCCAGGATTCGAACCCATTCAGGCGCAATATGTGGAGATGTTGAGCAATCTGCAGTTTTGAACAAACAACAAATTGTAGTCGAGCTTCAACTTTTTTAGTCCTGTCTTCCTCAGTTGCGTGTAATATTACGGTATATTAATAATTTTTACTTATGGACCGTCTGACAGACGGCCCATAAGTAAAAATTATTAATATACTGTAGTCGAGCTGTATTGTCACGAAGGGATCAGATTCCGTGTTAAGGGCGGTCTGAGTTGCATTCCCAGTTCAGAACCAATTTTATCGACATTCAGAAGCTGAAATAAAAGATAGAATAAGTGTCCTGTGACCCTACAAAGCGTTTGTTTCGTCACTCCTGACTTTATTGTGGTTCAACCTAATGTCTACTTGGTAGAGAAGGAATATCATGTTTAATGTGAATTTCAGACCACAATGCCATCATACCTTCTTCACTTGGCGTAGCCAGAAGAGAATAGAATCTGTCTCTCCCTATCAAAAATCATCGGTAGAAGTTGGAATTGAATCCAGACCTTGAATATAAGAACCTCTCAGCAACCCAACAGTCCACCAGACAGGCAGCTCTGTGTCTCATTTTTCTCTTGTAACGCCGTTGCGACGCACTGGATGATAACTCTGACACACAGGCTCCCTGTGGTGGTTTGCAGCATGTTCAGTACATTCATTAACTTGCTTGACCGATTTGCCATGAACTAGCTGCCTTGGCTACCCAGTGCATACATTCGACTCTATTTTTTAATCACTGAAACTAAATCACGAAACTGCCACTTACACAGAACTGTCAACAGTGTAGGATGCAGAAATTTAAATAGGAAGTGTTCCTTTCCATTTGAGCAACTCTATTGCGCTATCTGTTTGTTGAAAGCGTCGTGCAGTGCAAAAGAACAGCTGTAACTGTCTATCTCTCACAAGTCTACATCCGCCCATACCCATTATCTCACAACAATGAGGAATGCGGAAGTTCTGTAGGATTTGTTGTTGACTTCTTGAGCAGGTGTAGCTACAGATCAGCTAGTAGTGTAGCGGTAAGTACAATGCACTGTAGAAAAAATGTCGCGTGTTCAAATATATCCACTGCTAATTTTTTAAAACGCAATTCTGCTGTCTGCTGAAGTAATCAGTCTAATGGAACTTTGAACATAATTCCTTTCACTTCTCAAATCAAAATAGTCGCATGTGGAAAATGGGCTAACTACTGCAACATTTTGTACTTTTCAGGTTTAATAGACGGCCAGGCAGCAGATGCATCTCGAAACTTTCGTATTGTGTTTGGGGAGAGCGCATAGTGCCAAAATACGTCAGAAAAGTATTTTCTATATTAGCTGTCGTGTGGTAGTGGCATTTTATTCTTCTTCAAACCTTGAGAATTCGCATATATAGTTGACGATTAATTTCTCTCTCGTGTTTACTATTATTTAAACAACACTAAAAGAAACCCTACGAAAATTGTGCATTGTAATATAAGAAATGATATAAAACTAATCTTACAACGAAAGTCTGTTTTAATAAACCTGAGTATCTGTACACAAGCATGCCTCTATCGAATAGAATCAGTATAATACTACTCACTTTGATTTCGACTGGGTCTGTGTTTAATTGGTATGTTGTGTCATACTCAAGAGGTATGCAAATGTAGCATTTCATGAATAAGGTTATGTATCGCTAGAAACCCAAAATTTGCTTGTCAGCAACGGAAAGAGGCATTACCTGTTGTGCAGCATTGTAACTTTTTCGCCATTGCACTATGAGCCGAAAGTATTTTCTTGCGTTTTCCTTATCGATGTTTGATATGACTGCTTGTAGCTCTTTCACAGAAGGGATAAAAACTTCGCAGTCAGCAAGACTGAAACTGCGACCCAGGAAAGACGCTTTTTTAGGGAGCAGCATGTTCCCACAGAGCTAGCGAAGAGGTATACATTTGGGATTCCTATTAGGTGGCCAAAAGTGACTAGAAGTCGTAAATCGCTATTTAAAGCACAAGATTAGTTGCGATTTCCACGTGCAACGACTTTCCTGGGCTGAAAACCGTAAGTGTACAGACTTTTGTTACACCTCAAGCGATAATAACTCAGATTATTCAATGGAAATGTCAGGAAAAATGAAGTGAACTTTGACGCTTAATTCCGTGCACACCAGCAAGTAACTCGTCGATCACAGAGTTGCCAAATATACCTTGCCTTGTTGCCAAATCTCAGTTACAGTATCAGCGGGAAAAGACGAACCGATGTGTTCCTACAGAGGGCTGGGAAGTGACCATAGCTGGCATCTCAAAGGCGGGGCTGGCACAGCCTGGAATGCGTATGATTTGTATTTCTGTAACTAGGTTTAGGGACTGGAGCGTAGTTACTAATAATAATCAGAACTGACTGTAAACTAAGCATCATAAATCAGTAACTCTCATAGTTGTTTATATATTCCTTTCGTAAGTGTACTCAAAACTAAGATATTCATTCATGGATGCTTTCGTGCCTGATCGATAGCCGAGCGCAACAAACAAGAAAAATAAAAAACAATGTGGGTGTATGTGTGTGTGAGAGAGAGACAGAGAGAGAGAGATAGAGAGTAAATATTGTTGTAAAGAAATTGCATCATGGTATGTAAAGAATTCTTTCATTAAAATGACATGTTCCACATTATTACGATATTCCTGTTCATGATCCGTGGAACAAATATTAATCGATTCAAATCAAATCTAATCTTATCATATTGCTGACTACCCATGAAGAGTCATGAATTACCGAAATATTCGCCAATATCGGTAACCAAATCTAAACTTAAAAATAAAAGACCACAGTTTTTGTAATAAACCGGGACTCCTATCAAGACCCTTTCGTCTCTGTTAACTAACCACGAAAGATATCTGATATACCTCCATTCAGAAGTAACAAAGTGTGCATGCATTTAAAGGTGGAGCGCATGATGTGAAGTTCTGTGACGGAGATACGAAACCAACACGTAATCGGATTGTTAACTAAGTAAAGTCAAATGTTATGTATCGGTTTTTCTTACCAGCTGCTAGGTGTTTGAATCTGAAATAAGGATACAAATTTTTGTGCCTGAGCGACAATCGAACTGCACACCTACGGTCCTTCGTTATCATCCACGAATATGGCTTAAGTATCAATTGGTTATTCACCAACAGTAAGATGTGTGCGTGTCTGATCAGAAATAACGATACCTATTGCGATTGTTGGCAACACATGAACAGACATTAAAAGTGCATATTAATTTTCACTAGCAGGCCGGTATGCACGTGATAGGGCTTGAAATGAAATTATGAGTATTTTTGTACTGGATCAGTATTCGGACCCACATACTTACCTTTGGAGTAGACCTAGAGGAGACTGCAGTCTTGGGGAAAGGAACGAAATGACTGAACTATACTGTTCCGAGAGATTCAGATGCTCGAGAGAGGAGATACGAATTCAAATCACAGTCCAGCACCAAATTTTTCTACGTCTGCAGTTCAATCAAGTACAAATAATATAATAGCCCTGCTCCTTTGAATGGCTATGGGTTCATCAAATAAAATAAAATTTTCTAACGTAAGTAAGTTTACTGGCGGCAGTATTACTGTTCACCATTTCTTCCGCCTATGTCATTTCCCAACGTAAACTGTCTCCGCCCAGTTGGTAATGAAGGAACGTAATGTTTAATGTGGATTATGAGCTATAACGTCTTTCTCTTGAGGTTACCAGAGGTAAAGTAAATCTGTTTGTGCCTCTTAAAAGTAAACGCCGGAACCCACGCATTGCCCCTGAGATAGTTCGTTCCATCAGACCATTGTGGCCACATTTCCCAGCCCCAGGAGTGTGCTGTAACGGATGATATGCTTAGCTCACAAAATTAGTCACGGTGAAAAACATGTGAGTCTATTAAATGGTTAAGTAGAAGCAATCTTCTGACAGAGAGATTATGCTATTCTCATGTCAGGAGGATGTAAAGACTCTTCATTTACTTGCGCCTAGAAATGTCTGTCGAATACTGCCAAACCAAAAGCCAAGGGATCTTACTGCCTTTCGATATACGTCGCTGTTAGTTCTTCCACATGATTTGGTCGACGTGATCTGTTTCAAGTTATGTATGACAGAGAATGTTGTAGAAAATCAATTATTTTCCTTTGCAGTAAACAGAAAGATTTTCATTCTAAACTACTGAAGGTCAAAATTTTCGCAATATCAGTTCAAATTTGATATTCGCTTCTGTAATGTGGGAGAGTATTTCACAGTTGCAAAACCTGCATCCGACCCATTGACCTTACGCTTAGTCGCTGACCATAAATTCTAGCTCAGAGTGACACCATTTTAAGTAACCTAATGTAGCGAAGACTGTTTGCTAGTGCTCTTTCTCACAAGAAAATACGCGATTAACTCATTGGGCTCCATCAGTACACTATAACAGTAATTTCTGTGTGTATGCAATGCATACGGATTGTAAAATTTAGTGGTGCTATCTCTTCCACTTCTATATACAATATGCCTGATCTAAACAGGCCTTTTATCATCACAGGCCCTGGGCAGTGCAACATTATACTGACAACAGTAATGTGCGTTTACTGACAACCTCACTGTTCGTTTTACCTGATTTTGTAATCTTTTAAATAAAACAACATGACCTTCCAGTGGGAGACATTTCGTCCCCCTTTTCCTTCTCTGAAATTTGTCAGTAAGCTTTTTGCCTTCCAACCAGCGAAATGCGGCAGAGTACGGTTGGTAAACGATTTACAAACCACGATTTAGTGCCTTTAAGACGATTTCTTTAAATATTGTCGTAGCTGAAGGAATTTAGTTTCTTCTTAAATCGTCCTATGCAGCAACGTTCACAGATATCTCAAATAGGAAAAGCTCTTTATCCAGGTACGGAGGTTGTAAAACAAACTTCCCACAGTTTGTGTCAGGTTGATTTTTTCGTCTGATAGCACTGTGTAAGTATTTTGTCTGAGAATTATCACAAGTAGTTTTCATGTAGCTGTGGAACCACTGGTTGAAAACGAGTTTAACACCAATGCGTACAGTACTGCTAAATATTGAAAATTATTATCAATCTAAGACTTAGTTCATTCAGAAACTGTGGCGTATTTATAATATTGAAGCTAGAATGTGTATCCTTGTCTTCCTTGAGTAGGCATTGGAAGACATTTACACACACGTATACAATACTATGAATACTGCGAACACTATAGTTAACGTTGCTCTCATAAACTAATTTTGTTTTATTAATTCTTCTGGGTCTTCAATGTGCAATATGTGTTGCAGATACAGTCTTAGACAAAGAAAGTGACCGCCGTGTCATTCACGTAAGGTGGACAATACAGTCGTGCTCCCCTCAGAATTCTATGTCCGGCAATATGCTCGGTCTGGCAACATTGAAGACTGCAGCACTTCCCAGAGGAAGTCTTGACTGCAGTCTGAGTACATCAGTCTTGACTACAACCGTAGTCTTGAGGTAAAACACGAGACTAGGTAATACGACATCTGGCAACAGAAAGCACACGTCAACAAAACTTTCACTGACTCTTTCCTCTCGGTGCTAAGGCTATGAGTTTAATTCAAGCGAATTTATAATATATTTCGCTTTCTGTCACATTGGTAATAACAGTTAGGTTCAACACTATTTTAGGGAGAAATTTCTTGGCTGGCCATCTGCCTCTGAACACCGCATGCGTCTGAGTTCTCTGGAGCCCATTTGCTGCCTACCGGCAGGGCCTGAGACACTGCGCTGCCTCGCCTTCTGCTGACAACGTCTGCTCCACTCCTCAATCTGGACAGTGTAACATGCTTTAATGTTGTTGAGTGGTAACCCATAAAATCTGTCTACGATTTGTGTCTCAAACTCGATAGCAACGGAGGTACAAAACCGTTTTTATTTGATGAGTATTTTATTTCACTAGTATGCAATACATCAATGTGGCACAGAATTAATTTCATTGTTCCTGATCCAGTGTGCTATAATTAAAGCGTCATATCCTGTTCTTTTTCCTTTCACAGGAGATTCTTCAGATAATTTATTTTTTTCATGGATTCATATGTGTTAGTCAAGGCACAGAGAGTAAACGGAATGTAATGCGTTTGGTTAGTTTCTTTCATTCCCTACGGTAAATGGATGCAAAACATTGTGTCAATACCTTTCAGAACATGCTCTATAGCTACTCAGGCAAATTATTTGTTTTGAGGTCCATACATTAATTAATGGAGAAGTGAACGCTGTTCAACAGTGATATTTAAAATATTCATTTGGATTTAAGGTGACAAAAGCAAGCAAAACACAAATATTTCTTGCACCATGCGCAACACACAAACGAAATCTCGCTGTTCTGACGTGTTGTCTGATATATTGCTTGGAAAACATATCTGATTCATGTTGCTAAATACAGCTCTATCAGATGTCAATGTGATTGCGTACCAAGCGTATAAAAGTATATTTTGAAATACACAGGAAGGCACAAAGGGGTATTGGAGTGAAACATATCCATGAACAAGATTGTAATAGGGGTCGACAGCATCGACGTCTACCACCTAGACAACTCGAACGGTGACAGAGCTCGGCCAGCTACTTACGTTTACTGGTAACAAAGCTACAGCATGAAAACACAAAAATGTTAATAACTTGATCATTAACTTTGGAACCCACAGTAAAGTATAGTAGTCATCAGTTAGAAGATTGCTTTGAACACCACAGGGCTTTAATAGGCACAGACCTGTTGGAGGCGGTATGCCGTAGCTTTCCTCCGACCTTTGAGTCGACTTGCCCAGACAGTTAATAGGGGAACATACAGTTTAACTTGGCTTTCGAACCACAGTGCAACTCGGCATTTTTCACCCATTGGTGTTAAACTCGTTTTCAACCAATGGTTCCCACAGCTACATGAACACTGCTTGTGATAATTCTTAGACAAAATACTTACACAGTGCTATCAGACGAAAAGATCAACCTGACTCAAACTGTGGGAAGTTTGTTTTACAACCTTCGTACCTGGATAAAGAGCTTTTCCTATTTGAGATAACTGTGAACGTAGCTGCATAGGGCGATTTGAGAAGAAACTAAATTCCTTCAGCTACGACAATGTTTAAAGAAATAGTCTTAACGGCACTAAATCGTGGTTTGTGAACCGCTTACCAACCGTACTCTGCCGCATTTCGCTGGTTGGAAGGCAAAAAGCTTACTGACAAATTTCAGAGAAGGAACAGGGGGACGAAATGTCTCCCACTGGAAGATCATGTTGTTTTATTTAAAACATTACAAAGTCAGGTAAAACGAACAGTGAGGTTGTCAGTAAAAGCACATTACTGTCGTGCTTGGGTAGCTCAGCTGGTAGAGCACTTGCCCGAGAAAAGCAAAGGTCCCGAGTTCGAGTCTCGGTCCGGCACACAGTTTTAATCTGCCAGGAAGTTTCATATCAGCGCACACTCCGCTGCAGAATGAAAAATCTCATTCTGGAAACATCCCCCAGGCTGTGGCTAAGCCATGTCTCCGCAATATCCTTTCTTTCAGGAGTGCTAGTTCTGCAGGGTTCGCAGGAGAGCTTCTGTGAAGTTTGGAAGGTAGGAGACGAGATACTGGGAGAAGTAAAGTTATGAGGACGGGACGTGAGTCGTGGTTGGGTAGCTCAGCTGGTAGAGCACTTGCCCGCGAAAGGCAAAGGTCCCGAGTTCGAGTCTCGGTCGGGCACACAGTTTTGATCTGCCAGGAAGTTTCACATTACTGTTGTCTGTATAATGTTGCACTGCCCAGGGCCCGTGATGATAAAAGGCCCGTCTGGATCAGGCATATTGTATATAGAAGTGGAAGAGAGAGCACCACTAAATTTTACAATCCGTATGCATTGCATACACACAGAAATTACTGTTATAGTGTACTGATGGAGCCCAATGGGTTAATTGCGTATTTTCTGGTGAGAAAGAGCACCGGCAAACAGTCTTCGCTACATTAGGTTACTTAAACTGGTGTCACTCTGAGATAGAATTTATGGTCAGCGACTAAGCGTAAGGTCAATGGGACGGATGCAGGTTTTGCAACTGTGAGATACTCTCCCACATTACAGAAGCGAATATCAAATTTGAACTGATATTGCGACAATTTTGAACTTCGGTAGTTTAGAGTGAAAATCTTTCTGTTTACTGCAAAGGAAAATAATTGATTTTCTACAACATTCTCTGTCATACACAACTTGAAACAGCTCACGTCGACCAAATCATATGGAAGAACTGACAGCGACGTATATCGGAAGGCAATAAGATCCCTTGGCTTTTGGTTTGGCAGTATTCGACAGCCATTTCTAGGCGCAAGTAAATGAAGAAAGACAGTGCGTTTATGTTGTCAAGTGACGTCTTTAGCAATTACTTCAGTTTTTATGTAATCTACGAGTAATTGCTGATATTTGATATTAACATGAAAAGAATAGCCGGCCGAAGTGGCCGAGCGGTTTTAGGCGCTTCAGACTGGAACCACAGCAATAAGATCCCTTGGCTTTTGGTTTGGCAGTATTCGACAGCCATTTCTAGGCGCAAGTAAATGAAGAAAGACAGTGCGTTTATGTTGTCAAGTGACGTCTTTAGCAATTACTTCAGTTTTTATGTAATCTACGAGTAATTGCTGATATTTGATATTAACATGAAAAGAATAGCCGGTTGAAGTGGCCGAGCGGTTTTAGGCGCTTCAGACTGGAACCACGCGACCGCTACGGTCGCAGGTTCGAATCCTGCCTCCGGCATGGATGTGTGTGACGTCCTTAGGTTAGTTAGGTTTAAGTTGGTCTAAGTTGTAGGGGACTGATGACTTCAGAAGTTAAGTCCCACAGTGCTCAGAGCCATGAATAGATTTCCGTAGACAGGAAAAGAACCTGTTCCTGGCAACTACTTCTATAATGACCAAAAGGCATTAAATGATGTTCAAGCACGTGTGGTCCAGCAGCGGTATGAAGAAAATAATAGTAATAATGACGGTAATATTCGAATTATCCGGTAACTTCGCACTTCACAGTGGATTTTCTCGAATTAAGAAATTTGCTGAATTAGTGAAAATTTCAAAATGGCTTCACATCGAGGATATGATGCCTAGAAGAGTCTTTACATCCTGAGAATAGCATAATCTCTGCGTCAGGAGATGGCTTCTACTTAACCATTTAATAGACTCACATGTTTTCCACCGTGACTAATTTTGTAAGCTAAGCATATCATCCGTTACAGCACACTCCTGGGGCTGGGAAATGTGGCCACAATGGTCTGGTGGAACGAACTATCTCAGGGGCAATGCGTGGGTTCCGGCGTTTACTTTTAAGAGGCACAAACAGATTTACTTTACCTCTGGTAACCTCAAGAGAAAGACGTTATAGCTCATAATCCACATTAGACATTACGTTCCTTCATTACCAACTGGGCGGAGACAGTTTACGTTGGGAAATGACATAGGCGGAAGAAATGGTAAACAGTAATACTGCCGCCAGTAAACTTACTTACGTTAGAAAATTTTATTTTATTTGATGAACCCATAGCCATTCAAAGGAGCAGGGCTATTATATTATTTGTGCTTGATAGAACTGGAGATGTAGAAAAATTTGGTGCTGGACTGTGATTTGAATTCGTATCTCCTCTCTCGAGCATCTGAATCTCTCGGAACAGTATAGTTCAGTCATTTCGTTCCTTTCCCCAAGACTGCAGTCTCCTCTAGGTCTACTCCAAAGGTAAGTATGTGGGTCCGAATACTGATCCAGTACAAAAATACTCATAATTTCATTTCAAGCCCTATCACGTGCATACCGGCCTGCTAGTGAAAATTAATATGCACTTTTAATGTCTGTTCATGTGTTGCCAACAATCGCAATAGGTATCGTTATTTCTGATCAGACACGCACACATCTTACTGTTGGTGAATAACCAATTGATACTTAAGCCATATTCGTGGATGATAACGAAGGACCGTAGGTGTGCAGTTCGATTGTCGCTCAGGCACAAAAATTTGTATCCTTATTTCAGATTCAAACACCTAGCAGCTGGTAAGAAAAACCGATACATAACATTTGACTTTACTTAGTTAACAATCCGATTACGTGTTGGTTTCGTATCTCCGTCACAGAACTTCACATCATGCGCTCCACCTTTAAATGCATGCACACTTTGTTACTTCTGAATGGAGGTATATCAGATATCTTTCGTGGTTAGTTAATAGAGACGAAAGGGTCTTGATAGGAGTCCCGGTTTATTACAAAAACTGTGGTCTTTTATTTTTAAGTTTAGATTTGGTTACCGATATTGGCGAATATTTCGATAATTCATGACTCTTCATGGGTAGTCAGCAATATGATAAGATTAGATTTGATTTGATTCGATTAATATTTGTTCCACGGATCATGAATAGGAAATATCGTAATAATGTGGAACATGTCATTTTAATGAAAGATTTCTTTACATACCATGATGCAATTTATTTACAACAATATTGACTCTCTCTCTCTCGCTCATTCTTTTTTATATTTATCTCTTTCTCTCTCTCTCTCTCTCTCTCTCTTTCTCTCTCTCTCACACACACCCACATTGTTTTTATTTTTCTTGTTTGTTGTGCTCGACTATCGGTCAGGCACGAAAACGTCCATGAATGAATATCTTAGTTTTGAGTACACTTACAAAAGGAATATATAAACAACTATGAGAATTACTGATTTATGATGCTTAGTTTACGGTCAGTTCTGATTATTATTACTAACTACGCTCCAGTCCCTAAACCTAGTTACAGAAATGCAAATCAGACGCATTCCAGGCCGTGCCAGCCGCGTCTTTGGTCACTTCCCAGCCCTCTGTAGGAACACATAGGTTCGTCTTTTCCTGCTGGTACTGTAACTGATATTTGGCAACAAGGCAAGGTATATTTGGCAAGTTCACTTGATTTTTCCTGTCATTTCCATTGAATAATCTGAGTTATTATCGCTTGAGGTGTAACAAAAGTCTGTACATTTACGGTTTTCAACCCAGGAAAATCGTTGCACGTGGAAATCGCAACTGAACTTGTCCTTTAAATAACGATTTACGAGTTCTGTTCACTATTGGCCTCGTAATATGAATACTACATGCATATGTCTTCGCTAGCTCTGTGGTAACATGCTGCTCTCTAAAAAAGCGTCTGTCACGGGTCGCGGTTCCAATCTGGCTGACTGTGACGTTTTTATTCCTTCTGTAAAAGAGCTTCCATTAGTCAGATCAAACATCGATAAGGAAAAAAAAAACGCAAGAAAATACTTTCGTCTCATAGTGCAATGGTGAAAAACTTACAATGCTGCACAACAGGTAATGCCTCTTTCCACTGCTGACAAGAAAATTTTGGGTTTCTAGGAATACATAACTTTATTCATCAAGTGCTTTATATGCATACCTCTTGAGTATGACACAGCATACCAATTAAACACAGACTCAGTCGAAATCAAAGTGAGTAGTATTTTACTAATTCGGTTCGATAGAGTCACGCTTGTGTACAGATACTCAGCTTTATTAAAACAGACTTTCGTCGTAAGGTTACTGTGGGTAGTTTTATTTGATTTCTTATAATACAATGCACAATTTTCGTAGGGTTTCTTTTAGTGTTGTTTAAACAATAGTAAATATGAGAGAGAAATTAATCATCAACGATATATGCGAATTCTCTGACGTTAGGTATAACAGTCTGACAATGCACATGCAGTTTATTGATTACATGCATGTAGAAAACTTGTTCTGAATTAAAGCTGTCAAACAAGGTTTGAAGCAGAATAAAATGCCACTACCACACGACAACTAATGTAGAAAATACTTATCTGACGTATTTTGGCACGATGCGCTCTCCCCAAACATAATACAAAAGTTTCGAGATGCATCTGCTGCCTAGCTGTCTATTAAACCTGAAAAGAACAAAATGTCGCAGTAGTTAGCTCTTTTTCCACATGCAAATATTTTGAGTTGAGAAGTGAAGGGATGGTGGTGGTTAGTGTTTGACTTCCCGTCGACAACGAGGTCATTAGAGACGGAGCGCAAGCTCGGGTTAGGGAAGGACTGGGAAGGTACTCGGGCGTGCCCTTTCAAAGGAACCATCCTGGCATTTGCCTCAAACGATTTAGGGAAATCACGGAAAACCTAAATCAGGATGGCTGGAGACGGAATTGAACCGTCGTCCTCCCGAATGCACCACCTCGCTCGGTAAGTGAAGGAAATTATGTTCAAAGTTCCATTAGACTGATAACTTCAGCAGACAGCAGAATTGCGTTTTAAAAATGTAGCAGTGGATGTATTTGAACTCGTGACGTTTTGTCTACAGTGAATTATACTTACCACTACACTACTAGCTGAACTGTAGCTACACCTGCTCAAGAAGTCAACAACAAATCCTACAGAACTTCCGCATTCCTCAGTGTTGTGAGATAATGGATATGGGCGGATGTAGACTTGTGAGAGACAGCTACAGCTGTTCTTTTGCACTGCACGACGCTTTCAACAAACAGATAGCGCAATAGAGTTGCTCAAATGGAAAGGAACACTTCCTATTTAAATTTCTGCATCCTACACTGTTGACAGTTCTGTGTAAGTGGCAGTTTCGTGATTTAGTTTCAGTGATTAAAAAATAGAGTCGAGTGTATGCACTGGGTAGCCAAGGCAGCTAGTTCATGGCAATTCGGTCAAGCAAGTTAATGAATGTACTGAACATGCTGCAAACCACCACAGGGAGCCTGTGTGTCAGAGTTATCATCCAGTGTGTCGCAACGGCGTTACAAGAGAAAAATGAGACACAGAGTTGCATGTCTGGTGGACTGTTGGGTTGCTGAGAGGTTCTTATATTCAAGGTCTGGATTCAATTCCAACTTCTACCGATGGTTTTTGATAGGGAGAGACAGATTCTATTCTCTTCTGGCTACGCCAAGTGAAGAAGGTATAATTGCATTGTGGTCTGAAATTCACATTAAACATGATATTCCTTCTCTACCAAGTAGACATTAGGTTGAACCACAATAAAGTCACGAGTGGCGACATGTAGAAACTCTATCACTAGTAACTTTTCTTATACTAGTTATTTATTTCTAGTGACGAAACAATCGCTTTGTAGGGTCACAGGACACTTATTCTATCTTTTATTTCAGCTTCTGTATGTCGATAAAATTGGATCTGAACTGGGAATGCAACTCAGACCGCCCTTAACACGGAATTTGATCCCTTCGTGACAATACAGCTCGACTACAATTTGTTGTTTGTTCAAAACTGCAGATTGCTCAACATCTCCACATATTGCGCCTGAATGGGTTCGAATCCTGGCTCGGCACTAAAGTTTCCATTATGTATTATCAAGCTCTGGCATGAGAACACCTATCTGCTGGTGGATAATAATTTTGATTTTTAGTATATTTTCATTCGTTGTCAACACTTACGCTGTCTGACGTTTTTGACTCCCAGTGAGACACAGAACTATTTGCGAGATCACTGTACGTTCAAGGATGTTATGCCGTGCTGCTGGTGGAGAAAAATTCGGTAGCTGACGTCTCTCTGTGTGCACTCAACAACGATGTGTGTGGGGTTCGATTACCAGTCAGCACTGAACTATTCGTCGTATTATTTCTAGTTCAAACATGCTCGCATGTCGCTGCTGGTGTAACAAACCCACATTTAACGTTCGTTTTCTCTAGAATGTAACAGCGATAGGTCCCGGGTCGGAGTCCTGGGCAGGAAAAAATTAATGTTCGTCTCGTCATTTCAGTTAAAACATCTTGCTATTGCCGAGAAAATCCTATATGTCACAGTTGATTGTGCTTCGATAACAATCAGATTATTTTCTGGGTTCGAATCCCTGTCCAACATAAAGCTTTACCTCACGACATTTCAAGTAAGTTACTTGTGAAGGAGCAATATTTAATATCTCTCGTAGGTCGTTAACAGGGACATCTGATGCTGTGTAGTAATTCGCATCCGTTAAAAATGTTTACGTTATGTAATTTAAAGTTGATATTTCCTAACTGATACTGTCTAAAATAGAGGTATATCGCTCTCTGTATGCCTAGTCAGGAATGACTGTTAGTTTCCGTCAGTCACGAAATCTTTGCTTAGTCTGCATGACCTGGGTTAGAGTCCATATGAAGAACGTGCGGTTCGTCGTGTCATTTGAAGTTCATACATATTCTCAACTAGCAGCTCGTGAAAAACTTAAATTTTTGATGTAATTTTGTGTTAAATAATAAGTACGGTATGTTACTTTGAAGAGGAAATCATGAATATGACGAACTTATTACGTGCATTACCCATCCAATTTAATAATGACAGTGGTAACATTTCAGGTACGTCATTTATTGTAATAAATGTGGGCTTACAAGCCTTAAGGGCAGTTTTATCTGTGGTAAGGTGTTCCATAATATTTGTAGTATCGTGTTACTACTTTACATCTTGAGTTATTGCGATACAGAGCAGTGTTTTCTAGTGGTTATTTGTTGGAACCATTTTCAATAGTCAAACGACTGTAGCGAGGAGCGATTAGAGAACCTGCTAGACAGCTGCGTTATGAGGGTTGTATGCGAATAGGCGAAATGGAATTCAGCTCGTTCGGATACTTTTGAGTACGACTGTACTTGGAAATGTGCGTACCGCACTGTGGCCCGGGAGTCCCCCATTCGGGGAAGTTCGGCCGCCGAGGGCAAGTACTTATTGCATTCGACGCCACATTGGGCGACTTGCGCGTCGGAGATGGGAATGAAATGAAACGGATGTACAAAACACGGCTACTGTGTGAGAGAGAACCCCGTGGGCGCTGCTGACAAAATGCCGAGTGTTTTAAATCTCTGAGAGTGAAATGCTCATAGCGCGAGTGCTCGAGGGTTAAAATGGACTTTGTATACTGTCGGGAGATTGTCGAGAGACGCTTTGTCGCTGCACCTTTCAGTCTCTTTGCTTTGTTCACGAAATATGGTATGCAGTTTAAAAACGGATGTCTCTTCTGTATTATCCGCGAAGTTGTCACTGAACGATGTATTTCGCTTTGCACCGGAATTTCTGTTGTAACAATACCTCGATCATTCACTCTACCACTGTAATAAAAAGTGAAACTGACATTAAAGCATGTTTTGAAATTTCACCGTATCCGATCTCTTGGAGTACCCTACAATACTCGATTGATTCATAATACCGTTTTTGTGTCTGCTGTCGAATTAAAGCAGAACTGTTGTAAATATTTACTATTTCCGCATTTATTTTGTAATAGCAAGAGTGTCCTCGAAGGCATAGACGAAAGCTTCGTCTTAGGATAAGCTTCCTGTTTCACATCTTTCCCTTTACTGATGTGTTCCTTCACGTGCAGCTCCTAATTTTATTACTTAGTAGCGGAGAAACCCGAAGTTGCCCGGGTAATTTATTTACAGTCGTGCGTCCACACCTGTATCACGCATCGTCTGGCCTTGTTCTTAGTGTTTATGACGTCATAGCTCCTGAACTATGTGTCGTACACTGATATAATTTTGTAGGCACAGTCAGCGGCACATGTGGATACTGTCTGTCAAATTGATTGTGAATAGAGGTCAGCAAAGAAATAATAAATTTCAACGTCATGCAAGATGCGGCACTTTTTCACGCATCTCAATGTTTATGATATCATATCTCTTGAATGATGTGTCGTACAATGATAAAAATTTTGGATTTGCATTCAGTAGTATATGTATATACTGTCTGTAAAATGTGTCGCGAATACAGTTTATAGTAAAGAAGTAACAAACTGGAATGTTTTAAATGAGTGGTGGCAGCCATGGGCAGGTGGCAGCACTGCGGGTTCGCGGGTTTAGCGAGTAAACAGTCCGCAATTCCAGTAATCATGGATCAGTGGAACGGACAACAGCGTGCGTTAGCCATAAAAATGTTTTATAAAAACAATGATAGTTGGTAGCGGCGCACAGGAAGTTCCGATCTTTTTATAATTTAGGACGTCATGATGCCCTTCCGTCGAAACACGTGATAAAATGTTGGATTAATAGCTTTAAAGATCTGTCCTCAAGAAGAAGCTAACAGAACGACGAAGTGTGCGTTCTGGCTAATAGTTCAAATGGCTCTGAGCACTATGGGACTTAACTGCTGAGGTCATCAGTCTCCTAGAACTTAGAACTACTTAAACCTAACTAACCTAAGGACATCACACACATCCATGCCCGAGGCAGGATTCGAACCTGCGACCGTAGCTGTCGCGCGGTTCCAGACTGTAGCGCCTAGAACCGCTCGGCCACCCCGGGCGGCTGTGCGTTCTCCAGCGAACATTGATGTTGTACGCGAGTCTGTCTTACGGAGCCCACGGCGTTCAATTCGTAAGCAAAGAGCAGTGATTGGAATGTCCCAGGAGAGTGTTTGCAGAATTCTTCATCTTGATTTAAAATTTCATCCATACAAACTACAGATGGTGCGACAATTGAAGGACAACGATTACCGGTTACGATTAGGATCCTGTCAACAAATGATAACAAAAATAAAAAATGACGGTGAATTTCTAAACAAGTTTTAGATGTCAGATGAGGCACATTTTCATCTCACAGGTTATGTGAATAAACAGAAGTACAGTTATTGAGCAAACATAAATCCTAATGATGTTCATGAGCGGCCTTAACACGCTACTAAAGTGACAGTGGTGTTTCATCTCGTGGGATTATTGGACCGTATTTTTTCGCAAATGAACAGGGAAAAACAATAACTGTCAATGCCGATCGTTACGTGGAGATGTTACGAACCTTCGTTACACCTGCATTGAACAACTTCTCAAACGTTCAAGAAGCCTGGTTTCAATAGGACGGAGCGACATCACACACTGCACTACAGTCAGTGGCATATGTGCGAGAATTGTTTGGCATCCGTGTGATCTCACAATTCGGTAACATTCCCTGTCCCCATAGATCGCCAGATTATCCGTTTGTGATTTTTTCTTGTGGGGCTACCTCAAGAGCAGGCGCGGTGGCAAGGGGGTGGGCTTTAGCCCCACCCCAAAGGAGTATCATATTACATTGCATAAAATGACTTCAGAAATCAGCGATTATATTACTCCAACAGATTCAATCATTTTTGTATAATTATGTAGCAAAAGAGGTTGCAATGTATTTCAAACACATTTTAACAAAAGAATAAGAGCGGCAAATAGCTTACTATCTAAACTAACAAATATCATTTAACTTAAAATGGGCGTCTTATTACCCTGAACTCCAAAACAGTTACCAAAAGCTACTTTAAGCAACACCAAATTTGACCAGTTTGTCGGTGGAGGACCCCAACTCTCCTTTTGTTAAGCGATATTCCATCCCCCCCCCCCCCCCCCCCCCCCTCCGGCGCACTTGACCGACTCTTAGAAGCGCCCCAGCTCAAGTCTACACGACTCGACCAAGAACCCTGTGAGCCGTGGCGCTCGTTACTGGCGCGCCAGTCTCTTGGATGTCCATTATCGATCCTTCGATGTATCTTATCTTTGCTTGCCTTGTTTTCCGCATTCGCAAGGCGAGTGGCAGTTGACGTTTGCTCGGGCTACCTGCTGAGACGCCGCGAGGTACGAGGTGGGAAGCAACCACGTATATGTGGAGTTGGTTGTACGCGGTCTGCCGGTTCAGGATGGAGGATATGTGTTGGCTGCCTGCCTGTCTGCTCTCCTGATCTTGCTCGCTGTGCCTTGCGACCGCCTAGCTTGGGTTGCTGCCTGGTGTATCCTACACGAGTCATACTGGACGTCCAGCAGAAGTTAAGCAGCCCTGTTTTTCTTTTAAAGAAAAGGAGCAAATGTATAAGACTTTTTGTGACCAATTTTGGTGGCCTCTTAAGTGTGGCCTTAGCGTTTACACTGCCTTTGGGGAGAGCTAATTCTTTTAAATTTAAATAGTTGGGGTTCCCTGTCCTTTATAAGCTTTTGGGGGTTTTATTTGAATTTTCTCTTTGGGGTTGCTTCCTTGTGCTTGGGTAAATGTTTACTTGTATAGCGGGAAGTGACTCCTGGCTAAAACTCGGAGAAGATGAGATTTTCACTCTGCAGCGGAGTGTGCGCTGATATGAAACTTCCTGGCAGATTAAAACTGTGGGCCGGACCGAGACTCGAACTCGGAACCTTTGCCTTTCGCGGGCAAATGCTCAACCAACTGAGCTACCCAAGCACGACTCACGTCCCGTCCTCACAGCTTTACTTCTGCCAGTACCTCGTCTCCTACCTTCCAAACTTCACAGAAGCTCTCCTGCGAAACCTGCAGAACTAGCACTCCTGAAAGAAAGGATATTGTGGAGACATGGCTTAGCCACAGCCTGGGGGATGTTTCCAGAATGAGATTTTCACTCTGCAGCGGAGTGTACGCTGATATGAAACTTCCTGGTAGATTAAAATTGTGTGCCGGACCGAGACTCGAACTCGGGACCATTGCCTTTCGCGGGCAAGTGGTAGAGCACTTGCCCGCGAAAGGCAAAGATCCCGAGTTCAAGTCTCGGTCCGGCACACAGTTTTAATGTGCCAGGAAGTCTCGGAGAAGCTGTTTGATGTTACTGCCGCCTCCGGCATTCGTCTTTTCAATTAAGTGTTGTCATCCCTTCGAGCGACGTGGTGTCACTCCTCGTTAATTAATGCTGGTTTATGTGTACTTAATTTTGAATTGGCCATTTGAATTAATATTTTGGAGCGCAGTATAGCACTAAGGCAACCTCATTGTATACCACCTTGTGCCCCGGTCTAGTTCCTTAATTTTCAATGGCACGAGTTAGCTCCACTACCGGTTTTACTGATGTGCTCCCTTCAAGATCTTGTCTTGTGTAAGTTTGCCCCATGTGTGTATGGGAACCCAGAGATGAGCTTTAGCGTGACTTCAGTGCTAGTCAGTTAATGGAATCTTCATTTTGGCTTGTCTTCCACTGAAGCGTTTGAGTGGAGCGTAGTGTGTTTGATTTGTTATTCATTTAATTACTGTAAGTTTGCTTATTTAGTGGGGGGCAAGACATTTAAAGACCGTTGGTATTAACTCCCCTAGTTGCTGGGTGTTGCTAATTCGTCCCAAATGGCCTACTACTTATTCAATGGCAAGGCTGTTGATTAGTTAGTTACTGTGAGTACAAATTCACGCTATTTATTTGTTGCCGAAATTGTTAAAGTGTCTGTGTCGTGATTCAGTCACCAGCTACGTGTTTGAACTAAATTGATATAAACTTTACACTGCCTCCTTATAATTTGTTGCCAGCAGAAACCCTTAAGAGAACTAAGTTTTGTCACTGCTTATGTTAACCTTTACTGGGAGCAATATTTCATGTAGTTAAATTTTGTCTTAAAATGTGTATTTCTCTGATGTAATAAGCGAGTAACAAAAGAAAAAAGCAAAGGGGCCTGGTCCTTCCTATTGTGTCCGGTCTGTAACACGTATCACCCTGGATGAGTTAAAACAGAATTCGGGATGCAATTCACAGTATCCCAGCTGAGATGTTGCAGCGGTCAATGAGGAATCTCAACAGCAGATTACACGAATGTATTCGTACAGGAGGACGCCATCTAAAGGACGTAATTTTACAGAAAAGGTGAATGTCGACGTAATTTTACAAAAATGACAAAAGTCGTCAATGTTTTGTAAATGGCAAAGTTGTAATGTTTCAATTACTATGAATGCCATTGATTTCCTTCATCACTTCTAGTTTTATTGGATTGTGGAAATGTTCCCGTTTTTCTGCGTCACCCTGTATTATTACTCCATGAACAGCGGAAATGTAGTAAGCGATAAAATTTTTCCTTTCATCAGTTTGCAGGAGTTGTCAAGTAAAAATTTTGTACAGGTTTGATATTATATGGAAAGTTTGTTGAAAGTCGCTAAGTGTTCTCATTCTCAAATACTGGATGTGTCGGGAAAATAAGAATCGATGGCTATGCTTCCTTTTCAACACCCCCACCCCTTTGACAGATAGATGGTTCTTATCCCTACAGCGATTGTCAATTGATTGCAAGGCATACATATGTTTACTAAGTTGAGTTGAAATTGGTCCATTGGTTGGTGAGATGTGGAATACACACACACACAATCGTCTGCTTAGTTCACTTTGTTAGTATAATTTTTTTCCTCTTATTGCGAACGGTAGAAGGGTTACGTTTGAAACAGCTAATGTTTTAGCCACACAAAGCATGGGCAAAGTGAATGTGAGGTAACAGCTTGCTCGATCCCGGAACAGCCAATTGTAAATCATTGAGCGGTAATAGGAATTACCCAGACAGGATATTACTGATTATTCTTTTAAAGGATGTCTTCTAAACACCATGAGCTGCACTTCAAATGTTTATTAACCAAATCGGTATTCTTGTTACAACCCATCATCAGTGGCATTATGTATATCGATATCAATGACATGTGTGTCAGCTGTAATTTCTTTATGATGTTCGGCTTGACGTGCTTCTACAAAGAAAACAAGCATGTCGGTATCTAGAACCCAATTACAGCCATATCTATGTTAGTACTATAGGATATGAAATATGTCCTATCTCAAAGTGCTCAGGCCGTCGGACAAGTCTATCTTAGATAGTAACAATTCTTCACACGTCTGACATAATTGTCATATAGGGCAAACATCGACCTTTTTTTTGGCACGTAACACGGTTAACAAATGTCTAAAAGCTGCAGGGCACTAAGCATCGAAGAGTTTTACTGATTATTTTCACATTGTGCCAATCAACTAGAGATAAACCCTACATGTTTTTAAGATTCAAATAAATCTATTAATATTCTTTTCTCTGGAGAATCGGTCAGAAAATCGATATTGAAATCCACACACAAAATTAAGTTCATTTTTCCTTAAGGACCGAGCTCACAGGGGAACCGTAGGAACTTTCCCCACACAAAATTAACTTAATTCTTTCTTAAGGAACAAGTTTACAAGGGGACTGTACGAACTTCCCCTCACCGATTTGATTCATATTAACAAGATGTGTACGAAACGACTACGACTTAAATATATGTAAACAGAAACACGGAACTGTCAACCGTTTTTGAGAATAAAATCGAGTTTGAAAATTTTACGAATATTTATATATTTTGTGTGGTCGGTAGTAAACTCAACACGATCGCAGCCTAGCGTGTTAGGTGGTTAGTTCCAGAAGCGCGAGATCAATGTGTCGAATATCCCTGCGTCCACTTTTTTTTCTTCCGCATAATTATTACGACTGTGCAGTCTGTCATTACTGAATGTTTCATTTATTATTTTCGTAACTTTTAACCTGAAAAAAGGAGAAAAAATACTTCTCAACAAGAGTGAAAAAAATTGGATACACAAGAACTTTCAATCAAATAAGTATAGCCATGTAATTGGTATTATTTTCACTTATATATGTGCCAAGTATAATGTATAACCTGTTGAACACTGTACGAATTTGGATGCTACTGATGATAGAAACATGGGAAACAATAATCATTGTGATGTACAGCACTTGTAATGAACGCAGAATCTTTGCATATGCATGGTTTTTTCAGCGTTTCTGTTGTAAAACAAATTTCATTTACATTCGTAAGCGGTTCTTGGTCATTACACAATTTCGTGGCGTACTACTCATATCTGTTGTTAGAATTACGTGGGAATGAAGGTTACTAGTGACCATACGAAGTACGTAAGCACGCCCAAAATGTTCAAACTCGATTTTTTCTCAAAAACGGTTGAGAGTTGTTTCTTGTATTTACATACGTTGAAGTCCTAGTCGTGTCCTACGCAGCCTGACAAGTATGAATCAAATCGGTGAGGGAAGTTCGTATGGTACCCTTGTTAGCACAACGCCATGATTGGAGTGGAAATCTCTGTAGTTTGAACTGGAGTATCTTGAGAACCCTATCAAGAAAAGTTTTTTCTTTAAAAATTCAAAATTTATGTACATATTTCAAAAGTTTAATCTGTACAATGTTTTGTTGCGTCAAGGATTTTGAATAAAATTCTGGGGTAACTCTGTGTTCTTGCCCGGGGTTTTATTAGCTCAGAAAGGGGCGGTCAGACATATTGGTGATGTTTCCAGAATGAGATTTTCACTCTGCAGCGGAGTGTGCGCTGATATGAAACTTCCTGGCAGATTAAAACTGTGTGCCCGACCGAGACTCGAACTCGGGACCTCTGCCTTTCGCGGGCAAGTGCTGTACCAACTGAGCTACCGAAGCACGACTCACGCCCGGTACTCTCAGCTTTACTTCTGCCAGTATCCGTCTCCTACCTTCCAAACTTTACAGAAGCTCTCCTGCGAACCTTGCAGAACCAGCACTCCTGAAAGAAAGGATACTGCGGAGACATGGCTTAGCCACAGCCTGGGGGATGTTTCCAGAATGAGATTTTCACTCTGCAGCGGAGTGTGCGCTGATATGAAACTTCCTGGCAGATTAAAACTGTGTGCCCGACTTTCAGGAGTGCTGGTTCTGCAAGGTTCGCAGGAGAGCTTCTGTAAAGTTTGGAAGGTAGGAGACGGATACTGGCAGAAGTAAAGCTGAGAGTACCGGTCGTGAGTCGTGTTTCGGTAGCTCAGTTGGTAGAGCACTTGCCCGCGAAAGGCAAAGGTCCTGAGTTCGAGACTCGGTCGGGCACACAGTTTTAATCTGCCAGGAAGTTTCGTATCAGCGCACACTCCGCTGCAGAGTAAAAATCTCATTCTGGAAACATGCCCCAGGCTGTGGCTAAGCCATGTCTCCGCAGTATCCTTTCTTTCAGGAGTGCTGGTTCTGCAAGGTTCGCAGGAGAGCTTCTGTAAAGTTTGGAAGGTAGGAGACGGATACTGGCAGAAGTAAAGCTGAGAGTACCGGTCGTGAGTCGTGCTTCGGTAGCTCAGTTGGTAGAGCACTTGCACGCGAAAGGCAAAGGTCCCGAGTTCGAGTCTCGGTCGGGCACACAGTTTTAATCTGCCAGGAAGTTTCATATTGGTGATGACGTTTCGCGAACTTCGTGTAGACCGCTGTTCAGGTGTCTACTAACTGTAACTCTGCTATCGCTGTACGTAAACTCCATCATAGGATTTGTTCGTGGGAATATTGACTCATTTAGAAGAAACTGCTACATTCATTCAGTGAGCACCAGTCGTACAAACGTTTTGCACTTGGATAACACTTCCTTGAACATTGTACAGAAAGATGTGTAGTAATCAGCACATTTCATTTTCAGTGGGCTTCAAGCAGAATTGAAAAAAAGAGTGATTAATGCCAAGTATTTAAATCCAAGTTGAAAGAGTTCCTTATGGCACACTCCTTCCATTATGTACAGCAGTTCCTCGCAGCAGGTGAGAACTTTGCTCTGTAATTCGTATACTTATCCGCATTTTTTCATCTTATATTAATCTGTTAATTGCTTTCCTTATAAATTTTCCAATCAGTATTCTGTAAACTAAGTACCGATTCGTTCCCTTAGCAAGTAGCTCTGGCTCTTATGGCCTCACCCAATCTGATAAATAAATAAACATGTATACCCGTTGTCTATCTCGTAACACTTCTCTGGAGCTACTCACAGCCTGCAGATTCACATCGGCATCCTTGCAAGAAAAGCACAGAGCGAATACTGCTTGTAACTAGCCTCTCTCTGCAGAATTTCCCATTATTCCGTGGGGCTTCTAAGCTCGTTTCAGGTGGAAGGATGTCGGAAAGGAGGACTGTGTTACTACGGAAATATTGCTCCCCTGGGAGACGTTGGCCGTTGCTGTTCTATGTTTGCTATAGAGAAATAATGGCCGAATCTCCCGCTGATTTCCCCAAAGACCGAAGATGGGCTAAATTTCATTTCGCTTTGTGGCCTCACGGTTAGGCTCGACGCAGACGTGAGTTCTTAGCAACGGAAGCCATGTGCGTGCGCCGCTAAGCAATGATGTCTATCTGGAACGAGGTACACGAAATGTCTTCGTGAGCAATGTCTGTTATGATACGAGGCGTGAATCATACCATGGAACAGAGGTATCTCCTTGTCCCGCTATTGTTTTTCAGAACAGTCACGAAACTAAGCCGTATCCTTTAAAAGTGCACTTATAACGAGAATTTTAGAGTTACGTATTTAGTATGAACGTTGAGATTAATATAACCATAAGGCCATCGTACTTACTTCAGGCTTACTTGGTTTGCTCGGACTTCTCACTCACTTGGCTTACAGCGTTTAATTTTCAGAGATTCTCGTTAATTTCTGATTCACTTCAGTTTCGTCTGTTATATTGGATATTATTTCCTATGTTATAAAAATTCAACTTTTTTCTAATATCACTGAAAGATTTTCGACATCTGTTATGAGTTACTTCTTTTACGAACATAAGATGTCATCTGTCAATAACGCAAAATTTGCCCGCTGGATGGTAATTGTTATAAAATTTCGTACTGGTTTCTAGTTATACTTTGTTGTGAAACACAGGCCTACTATAAATGATTCATTCGTTTTCAGAGTTTTATATTTTCCTAAGTATTACATGTATAAATATAACTGACGCATGGGTAGAACAGTAAGCTCATCGAGTTTGCATTTTACCCACTTGAGGCAGGGTTGTTAGGTGTATGATAAAGATCATATGCATATCATATTTTCCAGTCCTCTATGCTGTATGATCCTGAGTGAAGGATTATACACGAAAATATGATATTTTTGGAATTATTAGCCTACTTTCTGAGCGAGAAACTGTTGTGAAACAAATCACTCTGCATACATTATTAGGTTACTATCAAGCGATTACGAACCACGCGCACAACGACGAATTACGCTCACATTCAGATTATTTAGTCAAGCGTAAGATATTCTCCCGACACACGCGCCTCACAAAACCTTGTTGTGGAATAAGGTTCGTAAAAGCGCTTTGTGTCATTACAGTTCGTCTTAATACTTAACATATGTAACTAACAATGGATTTCAGCTAGGTGCTTCCTGTAGTGTACGTAGCACGCCTTCTCAAGAACACATAACATTAACGTTTTGGGCTAATGTATGTAGTTTATTAAGCAAGTGTAATGTCACGTAGTGACGAAGAGATATACGGTGTTTTTACGTCAAAGAAAAAGAAGGTGTAGAGATGTGAGATGCCAAAAAGTGAAAAACCTCAGACCAGGCTTCAACAGTATCGGGTTCCAAGGGAGGAGGATCGTGCATTTCGCTCATGGATAGCAAATGATCCAAATAACTGCTATAAGGCAAAATGCAAACACTGTACAGATCTTATAGTAGCTTCTCTAACTGTACTAAAGAAATACATGCAATCAAAAATGCGTGTTGATAAAAGTGGCATCACTGAAAAATCATGCACAACTATTGCACAGTTTTTGTCTAAAGGCACGACAACGCTCGACAAACAAACTACGGAAGCCGAGCTTAGAGTTGCCACATTCCTACAAGCTCACGATATTTCTTTTGATACGACTGACCATTTTACGTGCGTTTCCTGATTCTAAGATAGCACAAAACGTTGCTATGAAAATGAACAAAAACACGGGATACCAAGAAATGTTGTTGCCCCTTCTTAGAAAATGATCTTACTTCCACATTTCAAAAAGTAAAATTCTCCATTTTGACACATGAAAGTACCGATATTACTTCAGTCAGTTCTGTGTATATTGTGTGCCAGTACGACAGACTGAAAGGCCAAGTATTGAGTTTGAAATAATGGCAGTGTCGACAACTGCGGCTAACTTGTATCAGAAATTCACTCAAGCCTTAATACAGCATAATATTCCATTAGAAAATGTCAATCGTTTCGTCTCAGATGTTGCAAATGCTATGGTGGAGAAGCACAGTTCAGTATCCAGTCGACTGAAAGACTTTCTTCCCGGGATCATATTAACAAAATGCATTTGTTATTCAGTTCACGTTGCAAGGCATTTTTTAGTCGTTGGGAGGTACTTGCAAGAGATATACTTAGTTATTTAAAACTAAGTTGCAAACTGTTGGGAGATATTTGCAATAGTTATACATAATTATTTAAAACTAAGCTGCAAGCGGCAATGTCAGCAGGTCAGTTTCAAAAATATATGCAGCTTAAAGTACATAAAATACTACGTCCAGAGCAGACTCGTTTGCTTTCTTTCTGTTGTCGAGCGAATGCTGGAGGAGTGAGATGCATAAATTTTACTTTTTATTGATCTGTAAGCAACAGAAAATGTTAATAAGCCCAAACAGATACCGCAGCAATCTTTGTGGAAGATTTTGCGAAGGGGGTTACAATTCAAATCGTACAGTCTGCAGCTCGAGCAGCACTTCAACCGAAGATCGTGGTGGGCGCCGTCAATTTTGCGTCACAATGCAGAAAGCACTTGAGAATGAATATTTCGCCAGCAAGCTGATACTCGGCGACGAAACAACCTTCAGATTATCTGGAAAGGTTAAATGTCACAATGTCACAATGTCAGATTGTGGGGAACTGACAATTCTCGTATGATTTTGGCGCATGAGCGGGATTTGTCGAAGGTTAATGATTTATGTGCAGCGTCGTAGACGGAGCTGCATGGGTCGTTTTCCTTCTGTGAGGAGACTGTGACGGTCGTTTCTTACCTTGATATGTCGAAATCATGGTTTTTTCCACAGCTGACTTTTGACCCCAAAAATTTCAACTTCCAACAAGACGGGGCACACTGTCATTGAAGCAGCGATGTTCGTCGCTACCTAAACGATAGATGCCGCATCGCTGGGTTGGGCGTAGTGGAGAAGATGATGTAGCTTTGTTTCCTTGGTCTGCCAGATAGCCTGACTAATCACTCTGTGACTGTTTCCTTTGAGGACACATTAAGCAACGTATTTAGGTACCGCCACTGCCAAGAACGTTGGAACAGCTCAGAGAATGCATCAGTGTTGCTGAGATGACGATTGACGGGATGTTGCTGCATATGGTAAGGAACGAAATTGACTACCGCTTGCAGGTGTGTCGTACGAGCAAAGAATATCTGAGGAACAAAAAATGCAAACTTGGTGAGTTTATAGTTCTGTTTATGCAACAGTCGTATTTGCACATGCAATACTTTGGAAAATATAGAGATCTGAAATCAAATGAATCATTTATAATAGCCCTGTATATCTTGTTCTGCAGATGACCACAATGAGAAAACCAAACAGATTCGAGCTGATAGGCGACTTGCCGACGGGAAGTCTCCCTGTGCACCATTCGCGAATGAACCAGCAGAGTGGGAAATGACACTGATGTCAGAACTACCCTCTGCCACACACCCCAAGGTGGCAGGGTTCCTGTGGCTATTCAAACATTTTAACAATTTTTTATCCACATCGTTTTCGCAATCGTAAATGCTCATTCCAATAAACTACTCGGCTTCTCGGATACTTTGAAAACACTTTGTTAACAAATTTTCTTCGGTGTGTTCCCCGTTACACGCCATTAGAACAGTACAACTAATAATGTTTTACACAATGCAATATCCAGGATGGACCATAACAATATTATGAAAAGGATAGTTGCTACTCACCATACAACGGAGATGCTGACTCGCAGATAGGCACAACAAAAAGTCTGTCAGAAAATGAGCTTACAGCCAACAAATGCTTCATCGGAGACAGACAACATACAAGCACACACACTCACGCAAACGGATCTCACACACGCACATGACTACAGTCTCTGGCTGCTGAGACCACACTACGAGCAGCAGCACATGATGGGAGAAGCAACAGGGTGGTGAAAGTAAGGAGAGGGCTGGAGCGGGAAGGGGAAAGGATAGCAAGGTAGGAATGGGGGATGGCAAAATGTTGCTTCTGGGAGCATACAGGGATTAGGTGGAGAGAGGGTAGAGCAGCTAGGTGAGGCAGGAGGTTAAACAGGAGGTGGAGGATTAGCAGAAAAGGAGAGAACCAAAAAGACTGTGGGCACAGAGGGCTAGGTAGGGCTGGCATGGGATCTGGGACCTGGCTAGACAGGTAAGGACAATGACTAACAAAGTTGGAGGCCAGGGGTTACGGGAACATAGGATATATTGCAGGCAGACTTCCCACATGCACAATTCAGAAAAGCTGGTGTTGGTGGGAAGGATCCAGATGGCATTGGCTTTGAAGCAGTAATTGAAATGAAGAACATCATTTTGGGCAGTGTGCTCAGCAATGGTGTTGTACAGATGTTTCTTGGCCACATTCTTTTGGTAGCCATTCATATGGACAGACAGCTTGTTGGTTGTCATGCCTATGTCGAATGAAGTATGGTGGTTGCAGCTTAGCTTGTAGATCGCATGACTGAATTAACAGGTAGCTCTGCCTTTGATGGTATAAGTGATGTTTGCAACTGGACTGTAGTATGTGGTGGAGATAGGATGTATGGGACAGGTTTTGCGTCTAGGTCTGTTACAGAGATATGAGGCATGAGACAAGGGGTTGAGAGCAAGAGTTGTGTAGGGATGGATGAGGATATTGTGTAGGTTGTGTAGGTTATGTGGGTGACGGAATTCTGGGTGGTGCTGAGTCATAAAGGGAATGCTCCTCTGAGGCCAGATGGTGAGACTTTGGGAGGTGGTGGGTGACTGGAGAGATAAGGCACGGGAATCTGTTTTTGTACAAGATTGGGAGGGTAATTACAGTCTGTGAAGGCCTCAGTGAGACCCTTAGTATATTTTGAGGGGGTCCGCTCACCACTACAGATGTGTTGGCTACAGGTGGCTAGGCTACATGGAAGGGGCTTCTTGGTACGGAACAGGTGTTAGCTATCGAAGCAGAGGTTTTGCTGGTGGTTGGTAGGTTTGATATCGATGGAGGTACTGATGTAGACATCTTTGAGGTGGAGTTAAACATCGAAGAAGGTGCCTTGTTGGGTTTAGTAGGACCAGGTGAAGAAAATGGGGGAGTAGGTGCTGAAGTTCTGGAGGAATATGGATGTGTGTCCTCACCCTCGATTCAGATCATAAAGATGTCACCAATGAATCTGAACCAGGTGAAGGGTTTGGGATTCTGGGTGTTTAGGAAAGATTCCTCTAGATGGCCCATTAATATGTTGGCACAGGATGGTGCCATACAAGTGCCCATAGCTGTGCCCTGGATTTGTTTGTAGGTAGTGCCTTTAAAGGAAAAGTAATTGTGGCAGAGGATATAGTTGGCCATGGTGACTTGGAAGGAGGGAGCAGGTCTGGAATCCATTGGGCATTGGGAAAGGTAGTTTTCAATTGTGGTAAGGCCACAGGCATTAGGGATGTTGCTGTAAAGGGAGGTGGCATTAATAGTGATGAGCAGGGCACCGTGTGATAAAGGAACAGGAACCATGGAATCAGTGGAAGAAATGGTTGGTATCTTTTATATAGGAGGGTAGGTTGCGGGTAATAGACTGAAGGTGCCAGTCTATGATAGCAGAGATTCTCTCAGTAACTGACCACAATGGGGATTCCTGAGTGGTTGGTTTTATGGACTATAGGAAGAATGTAGAAGGTAGGAGTGCAGGGAGCAGTAGGGGTGAGGAGTGGGTTGGAATTCTGGGAGAGGCTCTGGGATGGGCCTAAGGATTTGAGGAGAGACTGGAGATCCTGCTGGGTTTGTGGCAGGGTTTGTAGGTGGATGAATTTGACAGCTGGCAGAGTCCTTCTGCCACATCATCATTGGGGCTCAAAACAACGATTGTGGAGCCTTTGCCAGCATGTAGAATTATAAGGTCAGGATCAGTTTTTAAGTGGAGGCTGCATTTTTTCTGCAGATTTAAGATAATTTTGTATGTTGAGGGATTTGGGTAATGATGGTGAGGCAAGGTTTGAGGTCAAGAAATTCTGTAAAGTTAGCAGTGGGAATGGATCATGGTTGGATGGAGGAACGAACTGAATCAGGCAGGGTTCAACATTGATCTTTGGTTCAGTCTGGTAGGATTGGTGGCGAAAAAGTGTTTCGCTGTACTGATGGCGAGAGGAACAGAATGTCATTAACAACTCCTGCATTATTGAATTTGGAAGTGTCACAAAAGGTGAGGCTTTTGGAAAGGCCCGAATTCCATATCAAGCTTACCAACCACCAGCAAAACCTCCACTTCGACAGCTGCCACCCATTACATACCAACAAGCCCCTTCCATACAGCCTAGCCCTTGTGACTGCTGCATCTGCAGTGACAAGCCATCTCTCTCAAACTATACTGAGGGTCTCACTGAGGCCTTCATAGGCCGTAATTACCCTCCCAACCTTGTACAAACACAGATTCTCATACCTAACATCTTCAGTCACCCGCCACCTCCCAAAGTCCCCATGTGGACAGAGAGGGGCATTCCCCTCATGACTCAGCAGCACCCAAGACTGAGTTAACTGAATCACGTTCTCCACCAGGGATTCAACCACCTCTCACCATGCCCTGAAATGAGGAATGTGCTACCCAGTATCCTTCCCAATCTTCCCACAGTGTTGATAGAAGAGATAGAGAAGATCCAACAGAGAGCAGCGCGCTTCATTACAGGATCATTTAGTAATCGCGAAAGCGCTATGGAGATGACAAATAAACTCCAGTGGAAGACTTTGCAGAAGAGACGCTCAGTAGCTTGGTACGGGCTTTTGTTGAAGTTTCGAGAACATACCTTCACCGAAGAGTCAAGCAGTATATTGCTCCCTCCTACGTATATCTCGCGAAGAGACCATGAGGATGAAATCAGAGAGATTAGAGCCCACACAGAGGCTTTCCAGGAACAATACGAGACTGGAATAGAAGGGAGAACCGATAGAGGTACTCAAAGTACCCTCCGCCACACACCGTCAGATGGCTTGCGGAGTATGGATGTAGGTGTAGATGTAGAATTCCGCCACCCACCGAACCTACACAACCTACATATCATCCTCAGCCATCCCTACACAACTCTTACTCCCAAGCCCTTGACTCATGGCTCATGTCTCTGTAACAGACCTAGACGCAACACCTGTCCCATACATTCTGTCACCACCACATACTACAGTCCAGTCACAAACATCACTTATCCCATCAAAGGCAGAGCTACCTGTGAATTCAGTCATTTGATCTACAAGCTAAGCTACAACCACCATACTTCATTCTATGTGGGCACGACAACCAACAAGCTGTCTGTCCATATGAATGGCTACCCAACATGACGTTCTTCATTTCAATAACTGCTTCACAACCTATGCCATCTGGATTCTTCCCACCAACACCAGCTTTTCTGAACGTTTCCATAACGCTCCTGGCCTCAACCATTGTTAGTCATTGTCCTTACCCATCTAGCCACTTGCCAGATCCAATGCCAGCACTACCTAGCTCTCTGCACCCACAGTCTTTTTACTTCTCTCCTTTTCTGCTAATCCCCCCCCTCCCCCCCCCCCCCGCCATCCCCACCACACCCTTGCCCTCTGTCTAACCTCCTGACTGCATCTAGCTGTCCTACCTTCTCTCTACCACGCCCCTGTATGCTCCCAGAAGCAACACTTTGCCATCCCCCATACCTACCTTGCTATCCATCCCCTTCCTGACTCAACCTCCTCCTTAATCCCATCACCCAGTTGCTTTTCCTATCATGTGCTGCCGGTCGTAGTGTGGCCTCAGTAGTCAGAGACTGTGGTCATGTGTGTGAGAGTGGCGTTTGTGTGAGTGTATGTGTATGTTGACTATCTCTGATGATGGCCTTGTTGGCCGAAAGCTCACTTTCTTACAGTCTTTCTGCGTGCCTATCTGCGACTCAGCATCTCCTGTATATGGTGAGTAGCAGCTATCCTTTCCATAATACTGTAATGATGTTTTAGGGTCCGATAGAGGAGAATCCTTTCTCTAGTACTGTTCGTTTCTGTGTGATAGTTCCTATCGTATCTCGCTATAACACAACACATTGATGCGTTGACAATACTAATCACGTTGTGAAACAGCGAAAGAGTTGGACACGCAATCGTCTAACCACGAGAGAGACTGTCTGAAACAGGGAGGGAGGTAGTTAAGAAGTCAGGTCGTACGAGTAAAGAGTGAATTTCACAATGGGAGGACACTGTAATTAGCCATATTTCCTTCTGATTCGCTGTCTTCAGATAGTGGCATGCATTTATTATACAATTTTAATCGTTTCTCACCTAAAATAACACTAGCGCAAATTTTCCCGTGCATCATCTTGATTTGCGAGTAAACACAGCACATAGAAAGCCATATGTACTCTTTGTTGTTATTGGATTAGAGTGTGCGCGTACATAATTATTGGCTTCAAGATAAATTAATATGAAAATGTTAATAGCAACTAAAAATTAATAAAAGGAACAGTGATAACGATGAATCAAAATAAATGTAGAATACGTCCTCAAAAAGCAAAGATGTACTCTTCGTTATTTTTGGAAACAAACATATCTTCCTTAATGGAAAGTATATAAAATTGCGCAAGTAATGTGTAGTGTCGTCTCAAGATAGGCCTGGAGTCGGAATAATGGCTTTTTATACATTTTTAGAGAAATTTGTTCACATGGCTGCCAACAGTAGGAAATGTCCCTGCGCATAGGGACTTTTGGTTCTTTGCCTACGTCTACAACTTCCCCGATTTACTCCTCGATACTCCATGATGCTCCAGAAAACACCTCCTGATCTGTTCCTTTCTATGAATTTCTTTGCCATCTTTTCTATTCTGTTCAACACCTCTTCAATCCGTATCCATCCATTTCATATTTGATATTCTTCTTCATGAGGAGTATATATATATTTTTTATTACACCTCAAAAAATAATGTAGTTAATTCTTTGTTTGTTCATAGTTCATAGTTCTACAGCCCTGGTACGCACTGAAATTTCCAAGCCATGGTACCGTAGCACCCAATTAGATGAACCAAAACGAAATGTTACAGCTCGCTGATAAAGTGGAGTATCGCACAATAATTGGTTTTCTGCGTTTCAAAGGGAACACCACTGCAACAATCCATGCTTAGTTGGTGCAAGTGTACTGCAACATAGCTGCCAACAGTAGGAACATGTCCCTACGCTTAGGGACTTTTGGCTCTTTCTCTCAAAATTTAGGGACAGTTTTCCGATCCCTTTCTTAAACGTAAGAACTTTTTGTCCAAGAAGAAAAATTGCAAAATAAGAAATTAAAAAAAGAAAAAGCAGCCAATCTATATAAATTTTAAGCATTGTATACGTCTGTCACTGTTGCGTACGGAGTTGGCCTATAAGGGCCTACCTCAGGGACGAAACGAGGTGCAGAAGAAAAGTATTCTGGAGATGGGTACATGACAGGGGATATACTAAAGTATTCGTTGCTTAGCGCTCCTCATGCTGAAGAGTTGCTGCCTCCTAAGGTATAAATTTCGAACGGAGGTAATGAGCATTACGAGACAATCATTTTCAAATGATTATTTTTAACAAAGAACGTCAATTAAAGTGAAGTTTTTGTAGTACAACGCAATAATTAGAAGCTAAATGGCCACTCTTGAGGAAACCCTCAGGCTAGCAACAATGGTGGACAGCAGACGATCAACTCGAAATGCTCCGAATGGGACCGACATGCAACGACCCAAACCAGGGGCCCATTGGGCAACTTTTAGAGTGTCAACTCTAATCTCTGCATCATTGTTACTCCCACAGTTATATTCTTAACTAACGCGCCGGCAATTGTGCTTCTGTCTTTGTTGTGTATTCAAATTTTGGAACTAAAGATAAACAGCTCGTGTAGATCTGTTCAGTTACTGTAGCCTTAAGATAAGCTTATAAAGTTTCTTTTTTTGGGTTGTGTAATTTCAGTATTAGTATTTTTTTATTATGGTATCAGCACCGAAAAAGAAGAGAGTCAAAACCGGAAACAGGTGTTTAGGGAAGTGGTTAGAGAAAGAACAGTTTAAAGGTTGGTTAACTGCAGATCTCAAAAGTCGAGTGGTACAATTTAATAAACAATCAGTGCTTTTATCGAGGGTGCATCAACCTACGACAAGCACTGCAAGGCTTAAGCTCAAAGAGGACACCAAAGCGGGTGAAATGAGATTGGCGACAGCATTTGCTGAGCACTCGTCATTCTTGTCAACAATACATCCTCTAGATGAGCTCATAAAAGACATTGCCCTAAACGCTAACAGCGACAAGCTTCTCAAATGACATTGTGAATACTCTGTTTGAAAACAGTGGTCGATCAGTATACAAAAGTGTTAATAAAGGGGAATGTTAGGACCCAGTAAGTTACGCGATTAGCTTTTTTTTCGTCAGTGCAGAATTTTTTGTGTCCGTAGGGAGTTTCAAGGTGGTTGTAGGGATTTTTCACATGTCGTGTAGGGACACGGTCGCAAACGAGTTGGAAAAGCTGTACTGCAACAATGCAAGCCACCACTGAGGTTGAGGCTATACTTTTACAAAATGAGCCTATGATATGCACCGCGTATCCCCTCTCGGTATATGAGGGGCGTTTGAAAAGTTCGTGCAAAAATAAAAACTACTTACGGGTTTGGGGTAAACCTTTTTTATTTTTCGACATAGTCTCCTTTTAGACTTTAAACTTCGTCCAACGGTGTTCTAATTTGTTGATCCCTTCCGAATAATAGGAATTGTCCAAGTCTGCAAAATAGCTGTTAGTTGCTGCAATCACCTCCTCATTTGAATAAAATCTTCGTCCTGCCAGCCATTTCTTCAAATTGTAGAACAAATAGTAGTCCGAGGGAGCCAAGTCTGGAGAATAGGAGGGATGTCAACGCGAGTTGGAATTCTATTTCCATTAATTTTGCGACCACAACTGCTGAGGTGTGTGCTGGTGCACTGTCCTGATGGAAAAGGATTTTTTTGCGGTCCAATCGCCGGCGTTTTTCTTGCAGCTCGGTTCTCAAACGGTCCAATAACGATGAATAATATGCACCTGCAATAGTTTAACCCTTTTCAAGATATTCGATCAGGATTATCCCTTGCGAATCCCAAAAGACAGTCCCCATAACCTTTCCGGCCGAACGACTGGTCTCCGTCTTTTTTGGTGCAGATTTTCCCTTGGTAACCCATTGTTTAGATTGTTGTTTGGTCTCAGGTGTATAGTAATATATCCATGTTTCATCCACAGTGACGAAACGACGCTTAAACTTCTGCAGATTCTTCCTGAACAGCTGCAAACCATCCTTGCAACTCTTCACACGATTCCGTTTTTGGTCAAGCGTGAGCAATCGCGGAACCCATCTTGCGGATAGCTTTCTCATGTCCAAATGTTTATGCAAAATATCATGTACCCGTTCATTCGAGATGCCCACAGCACTAGCAATCTCACACACCTTAACTCTTCTCCCATATCATGGATTTTATCAATGATTTCTGGAGTCGCAACCTCCACAGAGCGTCCAGAAAGTTCAGCATCACTTGTGCCCATATGGCCACTCCGAGAAATTTGAAACCACTTATAAACTGTTCTAATCTAAGGTGCAGAGTCACCGTAATGTTTATCAAGCTTCTCTTTAGTTTCCTGTTGTGTTTCGCCTTTCATAAAGTAATGTTTAGTCACCACATGAAATTATTTTTCGTTCTTTTTTGTAAATCACTCGACTTCCTTGATTCACACGAATGCCAAACACAAAGAAATAGACAAATATAGCTGAAACTTGGTGTGAATTCTTTCCAAAGATGCTACTAACTAAACATTACCTTCATACGCGCCGGTGGTGCCATCTCTCTGACTTTGCACGGACTTTTCAAACGCCCCTCGTATGGAAGGTTGGCCTGACAGATGAACCACAGCTGCGAGTATTGCATTAAATTAATAAACATGAAAGTAGTTTAGGGGTCAGATGGCCACTGGAATCAGACAGAAGTTCAGAACCACTATAATTTATGGGAAAGTTAATCGACTGTTCATTATCACTGGACAAAAACAAGCAAATAATTTCTCACTGTTGAATTTCTCTCTGTTGAAAGTACAGAACGTGGGTTCATGGAAATGACCACGTTAAACTGTTAGATGGAACAGTGTAGCTCATAAAGGAAATGAGGTTACTCTGGTAACAAATTTCTGGCAGAATCTAACTGAATTTAAACGCATGGTAATTTTCGTCATGATGATTGCATTGCTTCGGTAAATGAGGTGGATAAGCATGAACGGAAACCGAAAAATTAAGTAAGATTAAATCGCACCTATTCCCTTACTAGTACTGCTCACTCGCCGAATTGCTGCGAAAACTTGCACAAGTTAAACTGAGGTGAGGTGAGATGATGTTGCTGCTCGTGATAGACTACTGAGTACCGCGTTGCATCAGCTCCTGCCTCCTGCTCGCTCCTTCTCAAGTGTCTCGGAAGAAGTTCGCGTTCCAAGTCCCCTCTCCGTGTCTAAAACTTGCGCCATGGTGCTGCTGCTCTCATGATGTCGCCAAAACTGCACGTAAGCGTAATCAAATGAGTGTCTCTACCTCTGCCAGTGGGAAACCTCGTCTCAAACCTAGTGCAGTCATTGTACAAAATACACTACTGGCCATTCAAATTGCTACACCACGAAGATGTGCTACAGACGCGAAATTTAACCGACAGGAAGAAGATGCTGTGATATGCGAATGATTAGCTTTTCAGAGCATTAACACAAGGTTGGCGCCGGTGGCGACACCTACAACGTGCTGACATGAGGAAAGTTTCCAACCGATTTCTCATACACAAACAGCAGTTGACCGGCGTTGCCTGGTGAAACGTTGTTGTGATGCCTCGTGTAAGGAGTAGAAATGCGTACCATCACGTTTCCGACTTTGATAAAGGTCTAGCCTATCGCGATTGCTGTTTATCGTATCGCGACATTGCTGCTCGCGTTGGTCGAGATCCAATGACTGTTAGCAGAATATGGAATCGGTGGGTTCAGGAGGGTAATACGGAACGCCGTGCTGGATCCCAACGGCCTCGTATCACTAGCAGTCGATATGACAGGCATCTTATCCGCATCGCTGTAACGGATCGTGCAGCCACGTCTCGATCCCTGAGTCAACAGATGGGGACGTTTGCAAGACAACAGCCATCTGCACGAACAGTTCGACGACTTTTGCAGCAGCGTGGACTATCAGCTCGGAGACCATGGCTGTGGTTACCCTTGACGCTGCATCACAGACAGGAGTGCCTGCGATGGTTTACTCAATGACGAACCTGGGTGCACGAATGGCAAAACGTCATTTTTTCGGATGAATCCAGGTTCCGTTTACAGCATCATGATGGTCGCATCCGTGTTTGGCGACATCGCGGTGAACGCACATTGGAAGCGTGTATTCGTCATCGCCATACTGGCGTATCACCCGGGGTGATGGTATGGGGTGCCATTGGTTACACGTCGCGGTCACCTCTTGCTGGCATTGACGGCACTTTGAACAGTGGACGTTAAATTTCAGATGTGTTACGACCCGTGGCTCTACCCTTCATTCGATCCCTGCGAAACCCTACATTTCAGCAGGATAATGCACGACCGCATGTTGCAGGTCCTGTACGGGCCTTTCTGCATACAGAAAATGTTCGACTGCTGTCCTGGCCAGCACATTCTCCAGATCTCTCACCAATTGAAAACGTCTGGTCAATGGTGGCCGATCAACTGGCTCGTCACAATACGCTAGTCACCACTCCTCATGAACTGTGGTATCGTGTTGGATCTGCATGGGCAGCTGTACCAGTACACGCCATCCAAGCTCTGTTTGACTCGATGCCCAGGCGTATCAAGGCCGTTATTACGGCCAGAGGTGGTTGTTCTGGATACTGATTTCTCAGGATCTATGCATCCAAATTGCGTGAAAATGTAATGACATCTCAGTTCTAGTATAATATATTTGTCCAATGAATACCCGTTTATCATCTGCATTTCTTCTTGGTGTAGCAATTTTAATGGTCAGTAGTGTAGTCTTGTAATTTTCGGAAAGTTGCGAGTTCGGACGAATGGTAAGCCACAGATTGCAAATGCCTACCAATCGTAATTCGGCCTCACTTTCCCATCTATACTCCACGCAGACTTCAATAGGGGCGCCACCAAGGCGAGGGCAAGCTACAAAGCTGGTCCTAATGGAGGAGGTTTGCTCTTCCCGCATTAGAAAGCGATCTTACTTTGCCAAGGTGCCAGGCGTCACATGCTTCCAACTGCCTGATGCCCGGTCGCTCCGCCCCCTTGTGGGTGGTCAATGGCAGTTCGGAGACCCTCTATAGAAAATACCGCGGCTCGTTGACATGAAGGAGGCTGCTAGCGGACCACGCCAGTCCAGGCGCCGCCAGTTCGTGGAAACGTGAATTCCCTCAAACACAGCAGCCACCGGCCCACCTATAAATGACCGTGGCGAAAGGGCCAACGGCGCTCGCCTATACAGTGGCTTGGGGTGGCCAGTTCCCCGAACACTTATCTGGCTTCGCCTGCACGTCATCCTATAGCATCCTTTGGCCACCGCTCTGCTGTTCTTCCCTCTAACTAAACAGTCATTCGGTACAGCAAGATACTTAAATATTAGGAATGGGTAATCTCAGCAACCATCACTCAGGCTGTAAGGGGTTCACCACTCTGCTGGAGCAAATGTAATCTCAATGTGTTGCTCACTTGCTGGAACGACAATTCACAGGCGCTGCCTGAGACATAAAATATCCTTGCCCCTATCAAAAGAGCGCTGCAGTAGAGTCGCAGGTCAGAGCAGTCTCTGCTGCACTTGCAATCGCTGGTTGCTTCAGAGTAGTTGTAGTCTGCCGCTGGTACAGCGCAGTTTATAGTTAGTAGTTATTAAAGTCACAGTGCAGAACAAATTGTAAAATTTTATTATATGGAACTGAATAATAATAGTGATCAGCCGTAGAGCTAAATGATATCATGGAATGAGATGATGATGAACAAATGAATAATTGTTAATGTAATGAAAAATGAACAGTGTAATTAAGTCAACCATCTATTGTAATTATTTTTATTGGCATGCGCGTAGTTAAGTCACTTGTCTGAGATGTTAATATGAATTTGTTTCAGTCTTTTCTTTTTGATTCGTCAGCACCAGTTGACCCAGATTTGTAATATATTCAGTTTTCCCATGTAATTGATTGTGGATCTTTATCAACAACGTAAAAAAATTTCACAATATAATTGTTTTTACCACTTAACTATAAAAATATAATTCCCCCTTAAGTCATTGCCAGACCCGATCCAATCATTTATCTAAATTAAAATATTCCAGAATTTTGGTCAGATCATAGTCATGTGTTCTTTAGTAATCAGACGACCAGCTGTGCAGCTGTCTCATTAAGTAAAGTCAGTTTTTCTCGTAATTCAGATCTCAGATAAATGTTATCCAGTATTAATAGGTAGGCCAGCATTGGACTAAGCTGTGCTATTTACGAGCAGATATATAGACATCAGGAGGTAAGAATTTTTCAGTTTATTTCTCAGGGACAGATTCAGAGTGATTTCACAGGGACATGGTGTAGCGCTGCTTACGTCTAAATTTATCAGTTTTTCTTGAGTTAAGATTTATCAGGTTTCAGACGTCAGAATTTAATTATCCAAATTTAATTATTTTTTATTTTTATTTTGTGTTCGGGAAGGTTACGTATCATTATTTTGTATTTTTTTGCTTGTACGGGGAGGTTACAAGGCCCCTTGAGATCGAACCCTACATTACACTCTCAAGAACAAAACCTGCCTTTCTTGTTACAGTCCGCAACTCGTGGTCGTGCGGTAGCGTTCTCGCTTCCCGCGCCCGGGTTCCCGGGTTCGATTCCCGGCGGGGTCAGGGATTTTCTCTGCCTCGTGATGACTGGGTGTTGTGTGCTGTCCTTAGGTTAGTTAGTTTTAAGTAGTTCTAAGTTATAGGGGACTGATGACCATAGATGTTAAGTCCCATAGTGCTCAGAGCCATTTGAACCATTTTTTTCTTGTTACAGACTCAATAAATGTGCATAATTAGAGTAAGCGTGAAGTCGTCTACAGTCTGACGCATTTCAGTTTGACACAGCGATTAGGTGGAGGAGACGTTTCCAGTGTGGTCAGACAAGTCTGAATGACGAAGCATCTCTGTGTGAGAAACCAGGAACCGCAAGAGAAATGGACTTCCAGGCTCTCGGAGACCAGCATATCACAATCGAGGCAACAGCCGATAAGTGGAAATCAGTCAGCCGCGCGGGATTAGCCGAGCGGTCTCAGGCGCTGCAGTCATGGACTGTGCGGCTGGTCTCGGCGGAGGTTCGAGTCCTTCCTCGGGCATGGGTTTGTGTGTTTGTCGTTAACATAATTTAGGTTAAGTAGTGTGTAAGCTTAGGAACTGATGATCTTAGCAGTTAAGTCCCATAAGATTTGACACACATTTGAACATTTTTTGGAAATCAGTTATGGATCAGTTTTCAATCCCTTGAAGGAGCCGGCCGGTGTGGCCCTGCGGTTCTAGGCGCTTCAGTCTGGAACCGCGTGACCGCTTCGGTCGCAGGTTCGAATCCTGCCTCGGGCATGGATGTGTGTGATGTCCTTAGGTTAGTTAGGTTTAAGTAGTTCTAAGTTCTAGGGGACTGATGACCACAGATGTTAAGTCCCATAATGCTCAGAGCCATTTGAACCATTTTTTGAACCCCTGAAGGACATTTTCAACAAGACAAAGATCGCCGCCTGGTCAAAAAAACCTTTGAACCGAAGCAGCAGCGAGATATTGCAACAGTGTCAAGCCAGTCCAGGTGATTTGTTTTGCCGTCTAATCAACGTGGACGAGAGAGTCGCTATGATCCCAGATAACGGAACAAACCAAGTAGTTGAAAATCTGGAACCACCATCCCTGCAAGAGGCACTGGGCAAGGTGCTATTGAGTGGTGCCCTAGGGAAGCGAACTGTCGCAGGACCATACTGACGAAATCTTCTGATGACATTACGGGAGGCTGTCGAGACAAAGCGTCGTGGGGAGCAGTGCAAGAGTGAATTTCTCCTACACACTAGACCCCTGCTCAACCTGTACAGATCACGGTGACAAGTGCCGTTTATTTGGGCTATCAAATTTTATGTGAGGACCCCTTCCCATCCCACATACTTTCCCGACATGGTACCTACTTCTTTCTCTATAATCGGATGAAGAAACCATTGTGTGACAGGCATTTCCAGAATAACGAGGTGATTGTTGTGGTGAAACGTTGCTAAGCAGCCAAGGGCTCACCAAGTCATCCAACGTTGGGAAAAATATGTTTATGAAGGGTGAATATGTAGAGAAGGATTGATACTGTTACCTAGATTCATTGTTTCAGCTTTTTTTTCGGGTGACACCATATTTGAACTGTTTTAAGTTTTACTTTCTCTGGATTTTCCACATTCTGCGGTTCATTTTCATATGTTGCGCCATTGCTCTGCAAGAGCAATGAACCGTCTTGAATCAATTTTCAGAACGACGTCGCGGAGGAGGAAGCAGTCGACATCATAAATCGATGCACAATTTCACAAGTAGATACACTACTGGCCATTAAAACTGCTACACCAAGAAGAAATGCAGATGATAAACGGGTATTCATTGGACAAATATATTATACTACAACTGACATGTGATTACATTTTCACGCAATTTCGGTGCATAGATCCTGAGAAATCAGTACCCAGAACAACCACCTCTGGCCGTAATAACGGCCTTGATACGCCTGGGCATTGAGTCAAACAGAGCTTGGATGGCGTGTACAGGTACAGCTGCCCATGCAGCTTCAACACGATACCACAGTTCATCAAGAGTAGTGACTGGCGTATTGTGACGAGCAAGTTGCTAGGTCATCATTGACCAGACGTTTTCAATTGGTGAGAGATCTGGAGAAAGTGCTGGCCAGGGCAGCAGTCGAACATTTTCTGTATCCAGAAAGGCCCGTACAGGACCTGCAACATGCGGTCGTGCATTATACTGCTGAAATGTAGGGTTTCACAGGGATCGAATGAAGGGTAGAGCCACGGATCGTAACATATCTGAAATGTAACGTCCACTGTTCAAAGCGCCGTCAATGCGAACAAGAGGTGACCGAGACGTGTAACCAGTGGCACCCCATACCATCACGCCGGGTGATACGCCAGTATGGCGAGGACGAATACACGCTCCCAATGTGCGTTCACCGCAATGTCGCCAAACACGGATAATGCTGTAAACAGAACCTGGATTCATCCCAAAAAATTACGTTATGTCATTCGTGCACCCAGGTTCCTCGTTGAGTACACCATCGCAGGCGCTCCTGTCTGTGATGCAGCGTCAAGGGTAACCCCAGTCATGGTCTCCGAGCTAATAGTCCATGCTGCTGCAAACGTCGTCGAACTGTTCGTGCAGATGGTTGTTGTCTTGCAAACGTCCCCATTTGTTGACTCAGGGATCGAGACGTGGCTGCACGATCCGTTACAGCCATGCGGACAAGATGCCTGCCACCTCGACTGCTAGTGATACGAGGTCGTTGGGATCCAGCACGGCGTTCCGTATTAAACTCCTGAATCCACCGATACCATATTCTGCTAACAGTCATTGGATCTCGACCAACGCGAGCAGCAATGTCGCGATACGATAAACCACAATCGCGATAGGCTACAATCCGACCTTTATCAAAGTGGGAAACGTGATGGTACGCATTTCTCCTCCTTACACAGGCATCACAACAACGTTTCACCAGGCAACGCCGGTCAACTGCTGTTTGTGTATGAGAAATCGGTTGGAAACTTTCCTCATGTCAGCACGTTGTAGGTGTCGCCACCGGCGCCAACCTTGTGTTAATGCTCTGAAAAGCTAATCATTTGCATATCACAGCATCTTCTTCCTGTCGGTTAAATTCCGCGTCTGTAGCACGTCATCTTCGAGGTGTAGCAATTTTAATGGCCAATAGTGTAATTCAGAGTGTAAGAGTAGTTATTCAGGACGCTGAGAAGGTGGAAGGCGCCGATCGGCAGCTCTGGAATGTGAAGTTGGGAAATCGCATATGGCTTCGTGAGTAGCTGACCAAACAAAACGACTATGGAAAATGACGACATCGGTGCCAGATGGAAACACCCTGCACTCCAGCCCACTACAAGCTCTCAGATGGGTGTGCTGGTGGAAGAATACTAACTGGCTCACATATATGCCCCCCCCCCTCCCTCCCTGTTTTCCTAAACGGACCCAGCAGTATCTAGGTGTGTGCGTGATTCCCTACGCGACAGTCTATGCTATCTGTTAATTTCGAGATGAAGACCAATGCAGTACCAAATGGAGTAGCCAGCCGCCTTCCGCTGACTTTGGCCCCTGTAACTGCAGGCGTCTGCCTGAGCTCAGGTTCGTCTGCTGACTCGGCGTCTTCGCACAGCTGTGTCACATGTAGCGTGACCTACTTCTGTTGGCGACCACCTCCATGGTGGATCGCATATTCGAGCATGAGCTGGGAGCTGCCCGGCTGTATTGTTGCTGTTCACGAGTCCAGTTGCTGCCCAGTACGAGCACACGCCGTCTACTTTGGGCATGCTGGGCACACGGCACTTTAAACACTATCCTTTCTGGTGTTGTTCACTGCGATCACGAGGCAGCCAAGCTGCTTGGGCTGAGCCTGTCACGCATCGCCGGCGACACATGCCCGTTGTCAGCCTTCTGCGGTCTCGCTGATGCCAGCTCCCGCGGCTGCCAGCAAGTGCTGCCTCCGTGGCAGGCAGTTGCTGACATCGTCTCGCCTCACTTCTGCGTCTAACTACATCATCAGGGGCAACAGCCTTCCTGCCAGCTGCAATTCCGCTTCTGTTCCTAACATGAATTAACGAGTATTATATTCAGGTATATTGGTCCACTACACAATTCTTCTCCAACCCTCACTCATCCAGAAGGTGAGACGACGCTCCTTCCGGATTTGTCATGGGCAGATTCACCTGTCACTCTAGGGGTCACGTCCCCACCCCTGTACACACAATGCTGCGTTTCAGTTCGAACACTTCAATAACTTCTTTTGCAGTTTCATATTAATATTTGATACCTGCCGGGTTCTCTTATTGAAAAACGGTTGTAGCACTATACTTCAACAGAACAAATAGTCCTGCTAATAGAAAAGCCACATATAACACTATTATAGGGGCAATGGTGTATACAGGGTGTTACAAAAAGGTACGGCCAAACTTTCAGGTAACATTCCTCACACACAAATAAAGAAAAGATATGTGGACATGTGTCCGGAAACGCTTAATTTCCATGTTAGAGCTCATTTTCGTTTCATCCACCTACGCTCAATGGAGCACGTTATCATGATTTCATACGGGATACTCTACCTGTGCTGCTAGAACATGTGCCTTTACAAGTACGACACAACATGTGGTTCATGCACGATGGAGCTCCTGCACATTTCAGTCGAAGTGTTCGTACGCTTCTCAACAACAGATTCTGTGACCGATGGATTGGTAGAGGCGGACCAATTCCATGGCCTCCACGCTCTCATGACCTCAACCCTCTTGACTTTCATTTATGGGGGCATTTGAAATCTCTTGTCTACGCAACCACGGTACCAAATGTAGAGACTCTTCGTGCACGTATTGTGGACGGCTGTGATACAATACGCCATTCTCCAGGGCTGCATCAGCGCTTCAGGGATTCCATGCGACGGAGGGTGGATGCATGTATCCTCGCTAACGGAGGACATTTTGAACATTTCCTGTAACAAAGTGTTTGAAGTCACGCTGGTACGTTCTGTTGCTGTGTGTTTCCATTCCATGATTAATGTGATTTGAAGAGAAGTAATAAAATGAGCTCTAACATGGAAAGTAAGCGTTTCCGGACACATGTCCACATAACATATTTTCTTTCTTTGTGTGTGAGGAATGTTTCCTGAAAGTTTGGCCGTACCTTTTTGTAACACCCTGTATAGTATAATGTTACTCCTTTTACAGCATTTGACCGTGATATATGACTAATGGATACGGAAATTGTTGTATCCGCGGACCCAACCGAATAGCGCGCGCGCGCCCTGCCGTCGCATCGCTTGCCACAGTTTCACGTCGCGACCGCCGGCGGCGCATGGCGTTGCCGCCGACCGAAGACGCCGCGCCATTGCTGAGCTGGGGCCTGCAGCGCCCTCTGGCCACACGATATAACAGGAGCGCTGGCCCGGAGTCAGGGGGTCTTGCAGACAGCTCGTTGCAGTCGTCTGGCAGTCGTCAGTGCCATCGGTCATTGTCTGGTTAGCTAGCTCGCTGTGTGATTCAGTATCGTATAACGACTTAGGCCACGAATCAGGAATATTCTTTGCACACTAATTGGAACTGTATCTAAGGTACACTCTTCGCTGTCAATAAAGCGAAGCAACTGTTTTATACTAGCTGGCGCTTATTTGTCGCTAATCGTTTTCCCTGCCACCAGATTTTAGTCACAACCTGGTCACGTCCTACTCCATATCCAAATTAGGATTGCCACGCCCGGGCAGCCGTAAAAGAAATCAGATAATTAGTTCCTTTTCCTAAGAGTTTTCTAACCGTTAGAAAGAAACGCGTAAATCTGAATCTAGGACCATCCTGTACCAAGTTCATTAAGTGATTTGTCTAATGGATTTATGGTCTGCAGCCCATCGAGGAAAAGAAATGGTTAAGGTTCGGAAAAGCAAAAGAAGTAAATCTGGCCTACTTTCCTGCCGTCCCCTAATATAACGTCGAAAATAAAAATAACTTTGAGGATATGGTTCTGAGAAAGACAGATGAATCTTTTAGCTACTACAGCCGCATACACATCTATACAGTATATATTTAGAAAGGGCACGAATTTTTAATCATTATTATGTGCTACAAAATACTGGCCAGGGGGGACTTCTATGTTTGCATTTTGTGTAACTAACAAATTAAATACTTAAATATTATAACAGCATAATACATACATTTAAATTTATTAAGACAGTTAGTTTATATCTTCCTCTTAACAAATGATCTGTCAAAAGCCAGAGGTAGAGAGGGTGTGGTCACTCTATATTGTCATTCAATATTTTTATGCAATCCTACTTCGGTGTTACTAAGCCACTTACGCAATTTTCTTTTCATAACTATTTGTAATTTACTGAATTTCATTTATAGCTAAAATAGTTTTATCTGTACGTTACTCAAAACTTATTTACTCCCTTTCACTTTAAAAATTGGTTCACAACGCTTATTTACAGAAATTTTTTAAATTGTGTAAGTAGTGCTTGCAGATACTGAATAAAGCGCTTCAAAATGGTTCAAATGGCTCTGAGCACTATGGGACTTCACAGCGGAGGTCATCAGTCCCCTAGAACTTAGAACTACTTAAACCTAACTAGCCTAAGGACATCACACACATCCATGGCCGAGGCAGGATTCGAACCTGCGACCGTAGCGGTCGCGCGGTTCCAGACTGAAGCGCCTAGAACCGCTCGGCCACTCCGGCCGGCAATAAAGCGCTTCAAATGTTTTTACAATATTTTTACTCGTAGGAGAACGATTCGGAATAAATAATAGGGTGAATCAAATTTTATCTTTTAACTCTGTAGTTATTCAAAAACAAGTTAATTTTGAATTAATGGTTAAAGCTTCTACTATTCTAATCATACTGTTCGTAATCTGTTGGCTGTAGGCGCTGGGTGTGGTTGATAGTAATGGCGGCAACGATGCCCATGGTACGGCGGACACGTTTCTTGAAGTATTGGCTAATTAATGCTTCTTGGTGTCGTTTTAACGTCCATCGCCTAGCCCAGCAACTTTACCAAAGCGAAATAATTCAGCAAAAATTTACAGGCAATGCATCACCTGCTCCGCCCGAGTGTTGCCTCTTTCACTGTTGTCTACCGACTGTGTTTTCTCGTTCCCGCTCGCTATACAGGTAGCGCTCGAAAAACCCAAGCCACCTTCTACGCTTCCCACAGTAACTTCCGTAGAGTACAAAAGCACTCCATCCTTTACATAACACATATTCTACACATTGTTCCTAAGCGTGTACCATTTTATGCAAATGACAACTCGCACAAATATATAAAATTACACACACACAAACATTTTCATTTCATCACTCCATGACAAAATATTATGTAGTAAATTATACATTTCACGTATTTCTTTAAATAAGTTACAAGTATACATTAAGCCAAGCACTCAGCCATCACATGTACACTCCTGGAAATGGAAAAAAGAACACATTGACACCGGTGTGTCAGACCCACCATACTTGCTCCGGACACTGCGAGAGGGCTGTACAAGCAATGATCACACGCACGGCACAGCGGACACACCAGGAACCGCGGTGTTGGCCGTCGAATGGCGCTAACTGCGCAGCATTTGTGCACCGCCGCCGTCAGTGTCAGCCAGTTTGCCGTGGCATACGGAGCTCCATCGCAGTCTTTAACACTGGTAGCATGCCGCGACAGCGTGGACGTGAACCGTATGTGCAGTTGACGGACTTTGAGCGAGGGCGTATAGTGGGCATGCGGGAGGCCGGGTGGACGTACCGCCGAATTGCTCAACACGTGGGGCGTGAGGTCTCCACAGTACATCGATGCTGTCGCCAGTGGTCGGCGGAAGGTGCACGTGCCCGTCGACCTGGGACCGGACCGCAGCGACGCACGGATGCATGCCAAGACCGTAAGATCCTACGCAGTGCCGTAGGGGACTGCACCGCCACTTCCCAGCAAATTAGGGACACTGTTGCTCCTGGGGTATCGGCGAGGACCATTCGCAACCGTCTCCATGAAGCTGGGCTACGGTCCCGCACACCGTTAGGCCGTCTTCCGCTCACGCCCCAACATCGTGCAGCCCGCCTCCAGTGGTGTCGCGACAGGCGTGAATGGAGGGACGAATGGAGACGTGTCGTCTTCAGCGATGAGAGTCGCTTCTGCCTTGGTGCCAATGATGGTCGTATGCGTGTTTGGCGCCGTGCAGGTGAGCGCCACAATCAGGACTGCATACGACCGAGGCACACAGGGCCAACACCCGGCATCATGGTGTGGGGAGCGATCCCCTACACTGGCCGTACACCACTGGTGATCGTCGAGGGGACACTGAATAGTGCACGGTACATCCAAACCGTCATCGAACCCATCGTTCTACCATTCCTAGACCGGCAAGGGAACTTGCTGTTCCAACAGGACAATGCACGTCCGCATGTATCCCGTGCCACCCAACGTGCTCTAGAAGGTGTAAGTCAACTACCCTGGCCAGCAAGATCTCCGGATCTGTCCCCCATTGAGCATGTTTGGGACTGGATGAAGCGTCGTCTCACGCGGTCTGCACGTCCAGCACGAACGCTGGTCCAACTGAGGCGCCAGGTGGAAATGGCATGGCAAGCCGTTCCACAGGACTACATCCAGCATCTCTACGATCGTCTCCATGGGAGAATGGCAGCCTGCATTGCTGCGAAAGGTGGATATACACTGTACTAGTGCCGACATTGTGCATGCTCTGTTGCCTGTGTCTATGTGCCTGTGGTTCTGTCAGTGTGATCATGTGATGTATCTGACCCCAGGAATGTGTCAATAAAGTTTCCCCTTCCTGGGACAATGAATTCACGGTGTTCTTATTTCAATTTCCAGGAGTGTATCATACTTTTCAAATAGTTTTTGTACATCACAGTTACAATAAGACAAATTTTATACGCAAAATTTTTTTATAAAATTATATGAATAATTGAATAGTGTTATAAGGCCTGTCCACCTACCCCAATATACTTCTGAATTCTTTCTTGCTTCGACCATTCTGTATATTCCTGTTTCCTGTATTCGAGAATTCTTTCACTGCTTCTACTGTTATGTCGTTTTCAGTTTTGCTGCAGTCGGAGTGGCTATATTCCATCCCTCAACTCTTCATTGCTTCCGTCCAAATTTATTAATTATTAAGTCACATCCTAGCTAGAGATAAACTATGAAAGGGATTTAAAATCTTTGTGGCTTTTTATGAATATGTGAAACTTAAATAACTAGGATTAGATACGCTATTATTGTAGGTGTTAATTACAGGTTGCTATTAGTTATGGTCTTCAAACCCTGGCCGTATTCAACACAGGTGTCTTACTTTCAGTCAGAAGGGCTATGTCGTCCGAAGTATTAATATTAGCATCTGTTCCTTTGTGCTTTTATTACTCTTCCGAAGTATTGTTTTATGTCCTTCATTGTTTCTTCGCCGTATAACTTAAATAAAGGATGATAAGCCAAAACCTTGGACACAGTTAATTGTTTGCCCACATTCGGTACAAAAGAGCGGACGTCTCTGGAACCTGATTTCCTGACCTTGGGACAGTCACGTGCGGCGATGTCATCTTGTTACTACTTGATCACGTTCCACAGACAAAAAGCCAACAACTACCTCATTATTAAAAGTTTATATACCTTTTAAACATTCTGCGTGGTGTCTGTTTGTTCTATATCGTGTCTCCCTACCACGCGCAACGACGCTCTGAGCGTGTTTTTTAGGGAATTGACTAGTTTGAACCTGGGACCTGTTGCTGGTAAGGAGACGCCAGACCACACATGACATGTAGAATTCAGAAGAGTTCAGTGAGACTAGCGATGATGTAACCAAATACTTAATGATTTCAGCGTCAGCTCCACTCCACTCCCTGTAAAGGACTCTTAATACTAAGTAAATTTAGTGGAAGGGGTTCAAGGCTTTCCTATTTTTAGTTAGCTGGTAAAACAACGTCGAAAAAGCAGTTAAGTTTACCATTGGAAATTTTATTCTACTCAGAAAACATCGTTTATAAATTGCACTATTGATAAAAGGAAATGTTTCAATACAGGATGGTAAAAACCAACTGCGTTCAACAAAAATGTGAACGAATATTCCCTGAATGGGTTTCCAAGTTCTACAATGGATCGAAGGATGACCTATGCCATATCACATCTATAATTTAGGTTTAAATTAAGTTTCACAACAGAGAAAACTATCAAAATGGTCTACAGTGACCCTCAATTATCTTTACTTATCTAACTTGTCGTAAATTACAGTTGCTGATGTGGCTTCTCAATAACTATATAACAGAAAAATCATCGCGTGTCAGATTTTTACTTCAATTGGCAAATGTGAACACCATGAGCTTTAATTCACGATCGACACTAGTATTACGCAAAAAGGGGGTGTAACAGATGAGACTTCTGCAGTTCTGAGTGAAGCTTTATGTGCTGTTATGCGGCATCGCGTGCATTCATTACCTTGTCGGTGTTCGTCAGGGGGCGACGGGCAGCACAACTCCGTCCAGCTCGCCCTCTCGGAAGCAACTCTCCATAACTTCTCCTTACTACAATTTACCGAAGTTGGTTTAAAAAAAACTATCTGGCTGTGTTTTCATCTGACCAATCAGGGTCTCAATGTTAACCTTAAGCTCCGCCTACAAAAATTCTGTCTATCCAATGAGAAACGTTATACTTTTCGTGGTGGGGCAATGGTTTTAAAGTTTGCAACGTAACAGAGATGCGAAAAAGTCTCACGCTAAAACTTGCAGCTGGTGTGGTCCTTTTAGCGTTATTGTAAGATCTATACTGTTCTTGTGGAGGGCTCTATCTTTTAACATAGGCTGGGGGGTGGTCCTAACGTAACAGAGACGCGAAAAAGTCTGACGCTAAAACTTGCGGGTGGTGTAGCCCTTTTTGTGTTATCGTAAGATCTATACTGTTCTTCTGGAGGGCTCTAGCTTTTAACATGGGCTGGAGGGTGGTCCTAACGTAACAGAGATGCGAAAAAGTCTCACGCTAAAAACTTGCGGGTGGTGTGGTCGTAGCGGTTAGCTGGCGGCGTGGGTGTCCATCCCTTATCGTAGGGCCTTCTCGCTTAACACAGTTCTGCTCTCGGCTTCTGTTCTCGTTTCTCCCCTCGGAACTGCGTCTGTCTCACGGTGGGAAGGTATGACATGCATTTAGGCATTCTTGTGTTAGTCTGTGGTATTCCATTTGCTCACTCGTTACTCGTATTACTTTGGTTAATTTAATGTCATGATTTATTCGGAGCTATGTGACATACTACTGGATTTGCTTATCATGTCAGGGTTTTCATGGATGGTGTTGGATTTGCCTGACACCTTACATATCACCACCCTTCGAACTTAATTTTTGCACTGAAGTTAGGCAATGATTGAATCGTTGTCTAAGTCAGTCAAAAATTATTGCTTTATCTAAATTTTGTTTCCTACTGTTCAGCCACATTATTCTGGTTCTATACTAGTTCGTGTTACTAATTTATATTGTTATATGCTTCCACATTATTCTTAAAAATGACAAGAGAAGAATATTTTTATGCTATTATTAACTTTTAATTATTTTATTTCTTTATTTAAGTGTGAAGTTTGTTTTTTAAGAAGTTTGTTATCGAAAGTGAGGAGTCTTTCACATCGATTTTCTTAGAAATATTGTTTTTATAAATGTAGTAATTAAGTAAAATCTATTCCTAACACATTTTCTAAATATCATGTACATGTAAAATGTTTTTGTTTCTAGACACTCATTTCAACATTATTAAATTAACAAATAAGAATTATTTCCAAGAATTGCTTTGACACAGAAATATAAATACACAAGTATTGAGATATTATCCTAACAAATGGTACAAATGTTACAGAAAGGGAAAACATCCAACAAGATAATTTTTTATTCTTCTTTTTTATAAGGAGAAATAAGTAAAATATAGTTATTCTTTTATTTTTATGAGGAGAAAATAAGTGGCATATAGTTTTGGTGTTTATTATGCCTAACTTTTGTTCTTTATATACTGTCCATTTCAGAAGTAATGACTTATTTTTATCGATAGTCTATTATTTATTTAAGTCCATAGTCGATGACTGTTATTTTGTTGTTTATTAGCTGTCTGGTGTGCTTAACTTATTTAGTTTTTCACACATTTCTTTTGCACAATTCCTACATCACATAATTTGATTTTACACATTCACACAATCCTATGAATGTTTAAGCATGAGGTTGGCTTATGTTTTTGCACGAAGGCGATGGACTTGAGCGAGATGGATGTGGGCAAGTATTTGATGTACAGCTTCGTTTGTCGTTCCTTGTTGGCTTTGCAAGTGTGTGTTGCTGTTGTGGAGGTGCCATAATGGAATGGAGCTGTGAGTGCAGAATCTCGTGGTTTACTGGCTTTGTATGCGTAAAAGTCATCGTTATGTGTCGCTGAATGCGGTCGTTTTTCGTTGTAATAGTTCGCAGACGACTAGTTTACAATAGGATAGGGATTTTGGAAGGTATCTCGTCTATTCTTCACCCATCTTCTTTCTTGGTCTCAATCTTGCAAATCTTCAATTCCTGCTTTTTCTCTGCTTCTTACTTGATTCTTGGTTCTTCTCTGGGCAGGATATGGAAATATTTATTGATAACTAGTCGCTTTGAAGTTTTCCTCTTAGTAACAGTTTGATGAATTGTTTGGGCGTGTCATTTTTACTTTGTGCACGTTTTCTTCAGTTTCGTGCATCAGCGTGCTGTTTAATAGCAGTGGTGTGACTTTTACACATATTTTTTCCCAGTGGTGGCTTGCCCAAGCGGTCTTCTCATCGGGCCGTTTTTTGCTCGCTCCGCTGAGTGGGGGCGCTCGGAGATCCTTCAGGCATTCGGCGTTGCGTCGCGTCACTGCAGGGTGTTCCGTCCCAGCAGGGTTCCGCCTAGTGGTTAAATTTATTGCCCACTTCAGTTACAAGGGCCTTCTGTTGGTCTCGCTGTCCTTTCCCTTCTCTCGACGCTTCTGCCTTGTAGGAATCGTGTCTTGCTAATTATGTCCTTTTCTTTCTTGATAATTCTTGCGTTGCAACTTGTGGGTGGTTGCATCTGGTCTTTGCTGGAGTTTTTACAATGGTTCTTACAAAAAGTAGTACTTATAATCATCTAACATATGTCTAGTACCTACATTGTTTTACGCCTTCTTAAAAAGCTTTACAAATTTCAGCGCTCTTTCCATGTTACAATTCTAAGATATTTGGAGTCTTAACTTATACAAGAAACCTCAAATTCGTTTTTAATTTTTGTGTAGTGTCATGGTGTATAGCATTTTAGTATTTCATGCTGTTAGACTATCTACGCCTTATCCCTTCACCTTAATCTATGGTACTATTGGTGTTATTTTTGAAACTACTTTCTTTTTCCCACCTTCCTCTCTCTTCATTCTTCTTTCTCCTGACGATCTTTCTGCAACATAATCTTGAAATATTGTGCTGATTATTTACCAGTAATAAAATTAATCTTCAAAATACCTCTGCTTTATCTCGTAAAATACCCTCTAATTCTCTTTTACTGTGTTCCGAAATACCTTGAACTTCTTGAAATTTTTCATCGATTTCTTTATGGTCTTCTAATATGAGTTGAGGCGATTCCCCCTTTTGTGCATACCATTCTAATTCTTCATCCTCTGTATCTCGCATCATTCTTAATTGTTTGTTTATAACTGGTATTTCTTCTAATTTTAGCTTTTGCTCAAAGAGAAGTGTGACATTCCCGAATGTTACACTACCTTTCCCCATATCTATTATCGTTCGTCTCGTCTCTCATTTAAAAAATCTGCACCTATAATCAAATCTACGGTTAGTTTAGGTATAATCACGAAGTTGGCTTCGATCTTTTGACCTTGGTACGAAAGAGTTAACCTTGTTTGTCTCGTAACTTCCGCAGCATTGTTTCTAATTGGACCTCTTACTTTAATCTTACGTGTTTTCAGAACTGGCAATTCCTCATTGGCATTACACTGCATGAATAAATTTTCTGAGATCGCAGTCAGTTCACTTCCGCTATCAATTACAATATTGACTGGGATTGCTTTACCATGGCCTTCACAATTGGTTGAATTTGAAAGGGTTGGTTCTGTTCTTCTTCTTTTTGCATCAACGAATCCTCCACTGAATCATACATGAGTCTTCTTAGGAATTTACCTTGTGAATTCGAACTTTCTGTAGGATAAGCTTCGACTGCTATTTCTCTCTCTTTTATTTCCTTTTCTCTATTTCTTCCTTCATTTACACTTTCTTCAACATCCTCTACTTTTTCCTCATCCTCGTCTATCTTCTCCTTCTTCGTCGCTACTTCCAAATAATCGCATCTAAATGCTCTAATTATCACTTCATAACTTCCTTCATTATATATGCTGGGTTGTGTGCCCACTCGTAACGTATTTTCAACTTCTGTTGACTGCGCATTATCCTCATTGAATTCGCTTTCCCTGGTTTCCATCTCAAAAAGCTCTGCAATACTCATTATTTCGTCCTTTCCTCCTACATTCGTTGTGCATGCCTCTGGTAATTCATCTTCCTCGTCAGTATTCTCCCAATTAATTTCGTCCCAACACGATATTGTTATTTTCTTGTCTTCGTTTTCATCTGGTCCCTGCGGATTTGTTTCTTCCTTCTTCTCTTCTCGTGATAAGATTTTTACTTCTCTGTTCAAGGTGCTGCAATTGTCCTGGGTCGGTGCGTCATTCTCTTTGGCATGGGCGCTTAGCTGTTAAATCGAACGTTTATCGGGGTTTGGTGGTCTTACCTCCACCTCTTCTATCTGTATTCTCTTTTCTTGTTCAGCTTGTTGATAGTGGTTTCTTTGTTGATAATTTGTCGGTCTATTGGTTCTCCAGTACCCGTTCCGGTTGTCGTTATTCCCTCCGTAATAGTTGTTGCCGTTCATGGGTGAATTATAGTTATGCCATATTCTCTTCTAAATCCATAACCGGTTCTTTATTGAAATCTATTGTCGTTTCTTGGTGCGAAGTTATCACATGGTTCGTAATTATTGTGTCTTCGTACTGTGTCTTGTGGATTCCACTGCTTTTTGCTTTCGTTTTCACGTGCGCTTCGTCTTTCTCTTGCGTCATCCTCCGAAAATATGAACTCTAGTTCCCTTAGAATACCTTTAAATGCTTCGACGTCATTGCCTCCGCGACCTACTAATGATTGCTGGTATTTCAATGGAAGCTTCATCGCGCATAATTTAATCAACTCTCCGTCACTGTATGGTACATTTAAGCATTGATTTTTTTTTGCCATTAATTCGAAAAATTTCACGGGACTCTTCTCTCCTGAATTTTCAAAATATGGGTTCTGTAATAATTCGTACTTCACTCTGTTCTGTGCTTCGCTGGACCAATATCGTGAGAGGAACTTCTCTCTGAAATCTTCGTACGATCGGCATGTCGCTGCAACATTCTGCATGGTTTCTGCGACTGTTCCTGACATGTGTGCAAATATAAAGTCTAATTTGTGTGCTAGCGTCCAGTGTTCTGGTAATCCTACTCGGAATTGATCAATAGAAGTTCGTGGATGTAATGAGTTTCCTTCTCAAAAGTGTTGAAATTTTCTGACTGTGAGGAAATGATCGTTGTCGTACTTCGTCATAGTTCCATATGAAATTCGCGATTCTTCGCCACTTTTGTTTCTGATCATTTCTCCCGTCGTTCTTTCCGGTTGTGGTAGATCCATTGGATATTGTTCACTGTAACTTTCGCCTACCCTTGCGTAGTATCGTTGGAGTGGCACATTAATTTTCTTCCATCGGTTGTGAACGTGTAGCTGAATGCATTGCACTGTACTCTTCGCGACCTGGCTTTCCATTATCAGGTATTGGTTCTGTATCCTGTCTGTGTAACGTGTATCCACAGGACATGTGGCCTGTAATTGAAGAAGTGTCATGATGATCTCTCCATTGGCAAAAGATTCCGGAATAGTCCCCCATTCGGATCTCCGGGAGGGGACTGCCAAGGGGGAGGTTACCATGAGAAAAAGATTGAATAATCAACGAAAGGATGACGTTCTACGAGTCGGGGCGTGGAATGTCAGAAGCTTGAACGTGGTAGGGAAACTAGAAAATCTGAAAAGGAAAATGCAAAGGCTCAATCTAGATATAGTAGGGGTCAGTGAAGTGAAGTGGAAGGCAGACAAGGATTTCTGGTCAGATGAGTATTGGGTAATATCAACAGCAGCAGAAAATGGTATAACAGGTGTAGGATTCGTTATGAATAGGAAGGTAGGGCAGAGGGTGTGTTACTGTGAACAGTTCAGTGACCGGGTTGTTCTAATCAGAATCGACAGCAGACCAACACCGACAACGATAGTTCAGGTATACATGCCGACGTCGCAAGATGAAGATGAACGGGTAGAGAAAGTGTATGAGGATATTGAAAGAGTAATGCAGTATGTAAAGGGGGACGAAAATCTAATAGTCATGGGCGACTAGAATGCAGTTGTAGGGGAAGGAGTAGAAGAAAAAGTTACAGGAGAATATGGGTTTGGGACAAGGAATGAAAGAGGAGAAAGACTAATTGAGTTCTGTAACAAGTTTAAGCTTGTAATAGCGAGTACCCTGTTCAAGAATCACAAGAGGAGGAGGTATACTTGGAAAAGGCCGGGAGATACGGGAAGATTTCAATTAGATTACATCATGGTCAGACAGAGATTCCGAAATCGGATACTGGATTGTATGGTGTACCCAGGAGCAGATATAGACTCAGATCACAATATAGTAGTGATGAAGAGTAGGCTGAAGTTCAAGACATTAGTCAGGAAGAATCAATACGCAAAGAAGTGGGATACGGAAGTACTAAGGAATGACGAGATACGTTTGAAGTTCTCTAACGCTATAGATACAGCAATAAGGAATAGCGCAGTAGGCAGTACAGTTGAAGAGGAATGGACATCTCTAAAAAGGGCCATCACAGAAGTTGGGAAGGAAAAAATAGGTACAAAGAAGGTAGCTGCGAAGAAACCATGGGTAACAGAAGAAATACATCAGTTGATTGATGAAAGGAGGAAGTACAAACATGTTCTGGGAAAATCAGGAATACAGAAATACAAGTCGCTGAGGAATGAAATAAATAGGAAGTGCAGGGAAGCTAAGACGAAATGGCTGCAGGAAAAATGTGAAGACATCGAAAAAGATATGATTGTCGGAAGGACAGACTCAGCATACAGGAAAATCAAAACAACCTTTGGTGACATTAAAAGCAACGGTGGTAACATTAAGAGTGCAACGGGAATTCCACTGTTAAATGCAGAGGAGAGAGCAGATAGGTGGAAAGAATACATTGAAAGCCTCTATGAGGGTGAAGATTTGTCTGATGTGATAGAAGAAGAAACAGGAGTCGATTTAGAAGAGATAGGGGATCTAGTATTAGAATCGGAATTTAAAAGAGCTTTGGAGGACTTACGGTCAAAGAAGGCAGAAGGGATAGATAACATTCCATCAGAATTTCTAAAATCATTGGGGGAAGTGGCAACAAAACGACTGTTCACCTTGGTGTGTAGAATATATGAGTCTGGCGACATACCATCTGACTTTCGGAAAAACATCATCCACACAATTCCGAAGACGGCAAGAGCTGACAAGTGCGAGAATTATCGCACAATCAGCTTACCAGCTCATGCATCGAAGCTGCTTACAAGAATAATATACAGAAGAATGGAAAAGAAAATTGAGAATGCGCTAGGTGACGATCAGTTTGGTTTTAGGAAAAGTAAAGGGACGAGAGAGGCAATTATGACGTTACGGCTAATAATGGAAGCAAGGCTAAAGAAAAATCAGGACACTTTCATAGGATGTGTCGACCTGGAAAAAGCGTTAGACAATATAAAATGGTGCAAGCTGTTCGAGATTCTGAAAAAAGTAGGGGTAAGCTATAGGGACAGACGGGTCATATACAATATGTACAACAACCAAGAGGGAATAATAAGAGTGGACGATCAAGAACGAAGTGCTCGTATTAAGAAGGGTGTAACACAAGGGCTGTAGCCTTTCGCCCCTACTCTTCAATCTGTACATCGAGGAAGCAATGATGGAAATAAAAGAAAGGTTCAGGAGTGGAATTAAAATACAAGGTGAAAGGATATCAATGATACGATTCGCTGATGACATTGCTATCCTGAGTGAAAGTGAAGAAGAATTAAATGATCTGCTGAACGGAATGAACAGTCTAATGAGTACACAGTATGGTTTGAGAGTAAATCGGAGAAAGACGAAGGTAATGAGAAGTAGTAGAAATGAGAACAGCGAGAAACTTAACATCAGGATTGATGGTCACGAAGTCAATGAAGTTAAGGAATTCTGCTACCTAGGCAGTAAAATAACCAATGACGGACGGAGCAAGGAGGACATCAAAAGCAGACTCGCTATGGCAAAAAAGGCATTTCTGGCCAAGAGAAGTCTACTAATATCAAATACCGGCGTTAATTTGAGGAAGAAATTTCTGAGGATGTACGTCTGGAGTACAGCATTGTATGGTAGTGAAACATGGACTGTGGGAAAACCGGAACAGAAGAGAATCGAAGTATTTGAGATGTGGTGCTATAGACGAATGTTGAAAATTAGGTGGACTGATAAGGTAAGGAATGAGGAGGTTCTACGCAGAATCGGAGAGGAAAGGAATATGTGGAAAACACTGATAAGGAGAAGGGACAGGATGATAGGATATCTGCTAAGACATGAGGGAATGACTTCCATGGTACTAGAGGGAGCTGTAGAGGGCAAAAACTGTAGAGGAAGACAGATTGGAATACGTCAAGCAAATAATTGAGGACTTAGGTTGCAAGTGCTATTCTGAGATGAAGAGGCTAGCACAGGAAAGGAATTCGTGGCGGGCCGCATCAAACCAGTCAGTAGACTGATGACAAAAAGAAAAAAATAAAAAAAAATCTTGTCTGGCTAACCTTGCTGCTTCATTGCACGATCCTAACTGTCTTGAAACATACATTTGTGGTTCCGCATGTGTTTGTGATGACGTTCGTTCATCAAAAATTTCGAAACGTGTTTGTTGCTGTGCAGGCTGTCTGATTTCACGTATGTTATTTTCCGCCTGTGATTGGAATCGCAAATGTGTAATATCTTCGTTAATTGCTTGTTTTTCCGGTGCTGTTACAGATACGGATGTGGTTGCAGACTCTGTGCTTGTTCGATCCTGTTCACTACGCTCTTCAATGGTTTGCAACAACTCTGTTCCAATTTCTGAAACTGTCGCTTCGTTTGCGCTTCTATTTTGTCTATGCGGTTATCATATCTTTTCAGCGCTGCTTTCGTGATACGTTTGTGTAACACACTGTTTTCAACAATTTTACGCACTGTACCTGCTGCTTGTCTAGTAATTTCGTTTATCTGTTTCTCTAGTTTCTTGACTTCTCCCTGGGTGTTGTTATGTAATGTTTTGATTTCGTCCTGAATGTCATTACGCAATGTTTGTACGTCCACTTGTACCTTGTTAATGTCTGTTCTCAATTGATTGTGACCTGTTATTAAGTTTCCTATCACTTCTCGAGATTTTTTTGCCTCGTCTTCAATATGACTTAGGTGTAACTGAATTTTTTTGTTTTGTTCTTTAATCTCACGCATTTGTCTCGTGGTTTCTGCAATTTGTTTCGTCGTTTCTGCATTTTGTTTCGTCATTTCTGCATTCTGAATTTTAATTTGTTTCGAAATTTCTTTATTTTGTCTTGTCATGGTTTCCGTCATTAATTGTAATAATTCTGCCAGATTGGTGGGTCCTATTGCGTTTTCTTCCGACGTCCTACGCTCTGTGTTTTCGCTCAAGTGTTGGTTCGCAACCGATTGCATTGAACTGTGCTGTGACACGTTTCTGCTCGCATTCCTTGTAATCTGTGGGGAGGGAGCTCTGATTACTTGTACTATGGGTTCTACGTATTCAAGACGCAAGTTAGAATCCTCATCGACTGTCTCTCTACTTTCTTGCTCCTCTGTTGTATGCTGGCTTAGGTTTTCTGTGCCTTGACGTACATTATCCTCGTTGTGGTGCGTTATATGTCCTATTTCTCGCGATACTGCATCGTCAGTTGTACTGTCCTCTATTCTCTGTCCATTTTCATGCTGGGTCTTTACCTCAACTCGGTCAAGGTCTCGATCTGCCATTGCTAATCTTTCCGAATCCCTTATTTTCTGTTTTAAAAGCAATTCACGCGCCCTACTTCGAGTCAACATGCGCTCATACGATCTCACGCGTTTCATAAACTTTTTGTTCACACGACTTGACACTACCAAGACTGACAATCCATTCACTTACTTGTTGGGTCAGAATCAACTTGTCAACGACGTATCCGCCACCTGTGCGCTTGCATTGAGGAGAAAACTTAATTCTAACAATATTAAAATTCACAACTTAATTATACTATTGTCTCTGACACTTTCCTACTATCTATCGCTGCAGCTACTGTTTTCGACTATTTACAACGTTAAAAATTTTTTTTTTTATTACGAAAATTTTTCAACAGGATATTTTTCTGACCTAGTTAGGCATGTGGTCGACCTTCAATCATGGTATTTTGCCATCCTGGCAGGGTCGCCATTTTTTAAACTTTCTGCGTGGTATCTGTTTGTTCTATATCGTGTCTCCCTACCACTTTCACGCAACGACGCTCTGAGCATGTTTTTTAGGGAATTGACTAGTTTGAACCTGGGACCTGTTGCTGGTAAGGAGACGCCAGACCACACATGACATGTAGAATTCAGAAGAGTTCAGTGAGACTAGCGATGATATAACCAAATACTTAATGATTTCAGCGTCAGTTCCACTGCACTCCCTGTAAAGGAATCTTAATACTAAGTAAATTTAGTGGAAGGGGTTCAAGGCTTTCCTATTTTTAGCTAGCTGGTAAAATAATGTCGAAAAAGCAGTTAAGTTTACCATTGGAAATTTTATTCTACTCACAAAACATCGTTTATAAATTGCACTATTGATAAAAGAAAATGTTTTAATACAGGATGGTAAAAACCAACTGCGTTCAACAAAAATGTGAACGAATGTTCCCTGAATGGGTTTCCAAGTTCTACAATGGATCGAAGGATGACCTATGCCATATCACATCTATAATATAGGTTTAAATTAAGTTTCACAAAAGAGAAAACTATCAAAATGCTCTACAGTGACCCTCAATTATCTTTACTTATCTAACTTGTCGTAAATTACAATGGCTGATGTGGCTTCTCAATAACTGTATAACAGAAAAATCATCGCGTTTCAGATTTTTACTTCAATTGGCAAATGTGAACACCATGAGTTTTAATTGATGATCGACACTAGTATTACGCAAAAAGGGGGTGTAACAGATGAGACTTCTGCAGTTCTGAGTGAAGCTTTATGCACTGTTATGCAGCATCGCGTGCGTTCATTACCTTTCCGGTGTTCGTCAGGGGGCGGCGGACAGCACAGCTCCGTCCAGCTCGCCCTCTCGGAGGCAATTCTCCTTAACTTCTCCTTACTACAATTTACCGAAGTTGGTTAAAAAAAAACTATCTGGCTGTGTTTTCATCTGACCAATCAGGGTCTCAATGTTAACCTGAAGCTCTGCCTACAAAAATTCTGTCTATCCAATGAGAAACGTTATACTTTTCGTGGTGGGGTAATGTTTTTAAAGTTTGCAACGTAACAGAGACGCGAAAAAGTCTCACGCTAAAACTTGCAGCTGGTGTGGTCCTTTTAGCGTTATCGTAAGATCTATACTGTTCTTGTGGAGGGCTCTATCTTTTAACATGGGCTGGGGGGTGGTCCTAACGTAACAGAGACGCGAAAAAGTCTGACGCTAAAACTTACGGGTGGTGTAGCCCTTTTTGTGTTATCGTAAGATCTATACTGTTCTTCTGGAGGGCTCTAGCTTTTAACATGGGCTGTGGGGTGGTCCTAACGTAACAGAGATGCGAAAAAGTCTCACGCTAAAAACTTGCAGGTGGTGTGGTCGTAGCGGTTAGCTGGCGACGTGGGTGTCCGTCCCTTATCGTAGGGCCTTCTCGTTTAACACGGTTCTGCTCTCGGCTTCTGTTCTCGTTTCTCCCCTCGGAACTGCGTCTGTCTCACGGTGGGAAGGTATGACATGCATTTAGGCATTCTTGTGTTAGTCTGTGGTATTCCATTTGCTCACTCGTTACTCGTATTACTTTGGTTAATTTAACGTCACGATTTATTCGGATCTATGTGACATACTACTGGATTTGCTTATCATGTCAGGGTTTTCATGGAAGGTGTCTGATTTGCCTGACACCTTACAACCTATTAGGTCCGCAGAAAATGATGAGATTGACAGAATGAATGATCAGTTGACAGAAAGTGTTGCGATCATTAAGGGAGACAAAAATTTAATGTGGGGCTGAAATTCGATAGCAAAAAAAGGAAGAGAAGGAAAAATATTAGGAGAACATGGACTGGTGCAAGGGGGGGGGGGGGGGGGAGAAACGAATGTATAGGGAAGCTGACTGGTAGAATTTTGCACTGAGCACTATCAACGCTAACACTTGATTTAAGAATCGTGAGTGATTAGATTCATTGTGAGCAAACAAGACTGAAGGCCGAAGAATGAAGTGACAGAACATCTCTCTGTGAAGAACCAGAAATCGCAAGAGAAATGGACTCACTGACGCACAAAGATCAGCGTATTGCAATCGAGGTGATAGTGGAAAAAGTGAAAATTGTGACAAAATAAAACACCTACAGCCGTCCTTATGATTTTATTTTATTTTGTTGCAACTAGTTTCAACGCTTCAATGCATCTTCAGGTTGTGGATGTGGTACAGGTCGATATGATCCCGATATATCTCAGTTGCCAGGGATCATATCAACCCGTACCGCATCAACAGCCTGAAGGCCGGCCTCTTGTGGCCGAGCGGTTCTAGGCGCTTCAGTCTGGAACCGCGCCACCGCTACGGTCGCAGGTTCGAATCCTGCCTCGGGCATGGATGTGTGTGGTGTCCTTAGGTTAGTTAGGTTTAAGTAGTTCTAAGTTCTAGGGGACTGATGACCTCAGAAGTTGAGTCCCATAGTGCTCAGAGCCATTTGAACCATTTTGGGACTTGGATAAATTGAAAGAATGATAGGTTGTTGGCGGGTTCAAAGGGAACATTAGGCAACGACTGATTGAAAGAAATACAGTCGAAGACTAACTGGTTGGCTTTGAGAGATGGAATAGGGAAGACAGCAGAGAATCAAATAAGCGAGACAAGGCCCAATACAAATTTTTGGATATCGTACAAAATATTGAATTTCATTATTATTTATTATTATTCACTATTATTTGTTATCGTCTTTAATGTACTGAAATTCACACTAAGAATTGGCCATTTGCCTGGCTTGGAACGTCCGTCCGTCGTTCTCTGCACTGAAATTACTCTTGCAAATTTTCAGGTGCGCTCAAACCGTACGCAACGCTTCATACTGTAATCTCTCAGTTTTTGTTTCTGCAACGTACTGAATTAGCGAGTCGTAGCACTGTGGCCCGTTTATTCGTTTTTAAAACCTGAGATAGTCGTTAACTCCATGTCGCCCACTGCAGTTACAGGGTGGAACACGATAAGTCACCTGATTTGTTTCATGAATAACACATTTTTTGCTAACAGGATTTGTAATTTATTGATGTAGAAGTAAAGAATATAGCTTGGAAATACAACCTAATGAATCACAAGTTCAGTATGATATTCAAGTCGGAAACGTGCATTTGTGACGACTCTCCGACACAAATCCTCTGGAATGGTGTGGAATAACTCCACAATGATGGCCCTAAGCTGCACTGCATTTTCGAGTTTTCTGTGGTACACCTTCTCTTTAAGGAACCTACAAAGGAAGAAGTCACAAGAGTTAATGTCCGGGCTGTGGGGCGACCACATTCCTCCTCCTGCATAACGTTCTAGAAATCTGTTTGACAATACCCCAAGGCCAAGTCTTTCGTGTAGGAAATCAAGCACAACGTTGGCTGATGGGGGCGTGCTCCATTCTTCATGAACCAGTGTGTCTGCAATGTGCAGGAAAGAACTGGTTTCGCAGCAAGTGTAAATATCGTTCACCGGTTACTGTAGCATCGAAGAAGAACGGACCTATGATTCCATGGCTTGACATAGCGACCCACACGCACACTTTTTCCCCGTAGGTGTCTTTCGTGTGGATTATTCGCGGAGGTTCACGTGCCCAGAAACGAACGATCTGTTTGTTCGCAACACCGTTCACGTAAAAATAAGCTTCGTCAGAAAACCATGTGTTGTGCAGCACCGCATCTTTGTCTTCCTCGATTGCCCACCGTGCAAAGTGCAGTCTCGCTCCTTATCTCTCGCAGTAAGCTTATGCGCAAAAGTCATCTTGTATGGATACAAGCGAATAATTCTTTGTACAGATCGGCGTGAAATTCCCAACTCGGCACTGGCTCTTCTTGTTGATTTACTAGGACTACGAGTCAAAGCCATTCGAACTGCTTCCATGTTTTGCGGCGAACGTACACTCCAAAACAGATCCAGTAACTTCAAATTTTTGATGTAATCTGCGTATTGTGTGTGGGCTGGGAGCTCATCCTGTGCCGAAATGAGCACGAAACCTTCTCTGTGTCAATGTAACGCTGTTCGTCGCCGCGAACAGTAACACAATCTTTGTCTTTCGTGCGACGGCCAATCGTCCTTTGTCCGCCATCGCGGCAAACTGAAATGGCGGACAAACAACGGAAATGATGAACTCGCAACGACATCTGGCGTAATTTTCATGGACTGCACGAATTTGAGAGCACAATTTGAAAGCTATTGCCCCAATAGTATACTTGTAGGATCAAAATTCAATCGGGTGACTTACCTTGCGCCTCCCTGTATTCAGGTACCGGCGGCAGTTTTCTCTGGATTGAGGTTCTCAAGGTGAATGAAAAACCCATGTTTCTGCACAGCTTCAGAGACGAAGTACCTCTAGTGAAAGACTTTTATGCTATTTGACTGTTGCTAAAAAAAAGTCATTCGGTCGAGATATGTACTGGGTGATCAAAAAGTCAGTATAAATTTGAAAACTGATTAAATCACGGAATAATATAGATGGAGAGGTACAAATTGACACACATGCTTGGAATGACATGGGGTTTATTAGAGCAAAAAAAAAAAAAAAAAAAAAAAAAAAATAAATAAATAAATAAATAAATAAAAAAATAAAAAAAATACAAAAGTTCAAAAATGTCCGACAGATGGCGCTTCATATGATCAGAATAGCAATAGTTAGCATAACAAAGTAAGACAAAGCAAAGATGGTGTTCTTTACAGGAAATGCTCAATATGTCCACCATCATTCCTCAACAATAACTGTAGTCGAGGAATAATGTTGTGAACAGCACTGTAAAGCATGTCCGGAATTATGATGAGGCATTGGCGTCGGATACTGTCTTTCAGCAGCCCTAGAGATGTCGGTCGATCACGATACACTCGCGACTTCAGGTAACACCAAAGCTAATAATCGCACGGACTGAGGTCTGGGGACATGGGAGGCCAAGCATGACGAAAGTGGCGGCTGAGCACACGATCATCGTCTAACGACGCTCGCAAGAGATCTTTCACGCGTCTGGCAATATGGGATGGAGCGCCATCCTGCATAAACATCGTACCGTGCAGCAGGTGTTTATCAGCCAGGCTGGGGATGATGCGATTCTGTAACATATCGGCGTACCTCTCACCCGTCACGGTACAGTTACTGACGTTTTGCTGTCCAGCGCCATCTGTAGGACATTTTGTGAACTTTTTTTTTTTTTTTTTTGTTCTAATAAAACCCCATGTCATTCCAAGCATATGTGTCAATTTTACCTCTCTATCTACATTATTCCGTGGTTTACTAAGTTTTCAAATTTATACTGACTTTTTGATCACCAGGTATGTTGTGATCATGTGGGACCACATTACTACACTACTGGCCATTAAAATTGCTACACCAAGAAGAAATGCAGATGATAAACGGGCATTCATTGGACAAATATATTATGCTAGAACTGACATGTGATTACATTTTCACGCAATTTGGGTGCATAGATCCTGAGAAATCAGTACCTAGAACAACCACCTCTGGCCGTAATATTGGCCTTGATACGCCTGGGCATTGGATGGCGTGTACAGGCACAGCTGCCCATGCAGCTTCAACACGATACCACAGTTCATCAAGACTATTGACTGGCGTATTGTGACGAGCCAGTTGCTCGGCCACCATTGACCAGACGTTTTCAATTGGTGAGAGATCTGGAGAATATGCTGGCCAGAGCAGCAGTCGAACATTTTCTGTATCCATAATTGCCCGTAGAGGACCTGCAACATGCGGTCGTGCATTATCCTGCTGAAATGTAGGGTTTCGCAGGGATCGAATGAAGGGTAGAGCCACAGCTCGTAACACATCTGAAACGTAACGTCCACTGTTCAAAGTGCCGTCAATGCAAACAAGAGGTGACCGAGACGTTTAACCAATGGCACCCCATACCATCATGCCGGGTGATACGCCAGTATGGCGATGACGAATACACGCTTCCAATTTGCGTTCACCGCCATGTCGACAAACACGGATGCGACCATCATGATGCTGTAAACAGAACCTGGATTCATCCGAAAAAACGACGTTTCGCCATTTGTGCACCCGGGTTCGTCGTTGAGTATACCATCGCAGGCTCTCATGTCTGTGATGCAGCGTCAAGGGTAACCGCAGCCATGGTCTCTGAGCTGATAGTCCCTGCTGCTGCAAACGTCGTCGAACTGTTGATGTAGATGGTTGTTGTCTTGCAAACGTCTCCATCTGTTGACTCAGAGACCGAGACGTGGCTGCACGATCCGTTACAGCCATGCGGATAAGATTCCTGTCATCTCGACTGCTAGTGATGCGAGGCCGTTGGGATCCAGCACGGCGTTCCGTATTACCCTCCTGAACCCACCGATTCCATGTTCTAATAACAGTCATCGGATCTCGACCAACGCGATAAGCAATCCGACCTTTATCAACGTCGGAAACGTGATGGTACGCATTTCTCCTTCTTGCACGAGGCATCACAACAACGTTTCACAGGCAACGCCGGTCAACTGCTGTTTGTGTATGAGAAATCGCTTGGAAACTTTCCTCATGTCAGCACGTTGTAGGTGTCACCACCGGCGCCAACCTTGTGCGAATGCTCTGAAAAGCTAATCATTTGCATATCACAGTATCTTCTTCCTGTCGGTTAAATTTCACGTCTGTAGCATGTCATCTTCGTGGTGTAGCAATTTTAATGGTCAGTAGCGTATTTCTGAACTTCTATATAATTATTGCAGGCGTTCCAACTAAATGTAAAGCAAAGATACACATTTCACAGACTTTTTGGCTTATCAGTAATCTGTTTTGATGCGGTCAACGACGACCTCCTCTGCTGTGCTAACCTCTACATGCCAGAGTAGATCTTGCATCCAACGTCCTCGGTTATTTGACGGATATATTCCAATCTATGTTTTCCACTATATGTTTTTGCCCTCTGCAGCTTAATGTATAACACATGTTTTATCATCCTGTCCCCTTTCCCTGTCAATGTTTTCTACGTGTTCCTCTTCTTCACGATTCTAGGGGAACGTCTTCACTTCTTATAAGTACATCCAGCTACCAACGTCGCACTATAGCTCGACATTTCAAAGGCTTCGCTACTGTTCTTTCCCGATTTTCCCACAGTCCACATTTCACTTCCATGCAACGATGTAATCCAAACATACACTCTCAGAAATTTCTTCCTGAAATTAAGGCCGATGTTTGATAGCCGTAGGCTACTTTCATCCAGGAATGCCCTCATTGCCACTGCTAGTCTGTTTTTTTATGTCCTCTATGCTTCAGTCATCATGTGTTATTTGTATTCAAAGGCATCAGAATATCTTAACTTAATCTAGTTTCGAAATATGAGTTATAGCTTATCGGTAAATAACTATCTTTAACGTAACTGATTTACAAAGCGTATTTTTGACTTCTATTATAATCTCGCATGTCTTCACATAAATAACTGGCTTTATGGAATGAAATAATTCTTTAAATTATGAAAACTTTGTACAATATGACTAACATGTATAGTGATTCATAGTTAATTTCAATATTAGAGATGCGCACACGTTTTTGTTGGTTTTATAAAACTTGTGTCCGTCAAATATAAATGATCAAACTGAAACAGCAAATCACGTAAGCTGCAAAATGAACTAACCGATACCATTCCCAAAAAAAAGTGAAACGACGGATACTTTGCGAAACGATATTCCATTCCCATGAAAACAATACATACTTCAGGATAAGGTTCCTCCTGATCAATATCGAGCGTTTAGAGTGGTTTCAGTTGCACAAAAAAAGCCAGATTAAGTTGATAGATCTCCATCTTACACGGATCAGGTGAGTACAGAAATTTCCACTCCTACGTATATCAGTGTAAGGGGCGACACCTCACCACCTGTCTGACAACTGTCCAAGAGACATGAAAAATGATGGGACTGATATAACAAGATTTATACTAGCGAAATAAATGGTTCTGAGCACTTCAAATGGTTCAAATGGCTCTGAGCACTATGGGACTCAACTGCTGAGGTCATAAGTTCCCTAGAACTTAGAACAACTTAAACCTAACTAACCTAAGGACAGCACACACATCCATGCCCAAGGCAGGATTCGAACCTGCGACCGTAGCAGTCGCCGCGCGGCTCCGGACTGAGTGCCTAGAACCGCTAGACGTTCTAAGCACTATGGGACTTAACTTCTGTGGTCATCAGTCCCCAAGAACTTAGAACTACTTAAACCTAACTAACTTAAGGACATCACACACATCCATGCCCGAGGCACGATTTGAACCTGCGACCGTAGCGGCCGCGCATTTCCACACTGTAGCGCCTAGCGAAATAAACAGGTTTTCTCACATTCGGGTATCCGACCCCACTTAAAGGGGCTGCTCTGAGGAAGAACAAGGCAGAGGAAAAATAGAGAATATTGGAGTTCTATATGAATGTATAGGAAAGAAGAACACCTGCTGGGAGACATTTTCCTTTTGAGAAAACAGGTGGAGCCTTCGCATGTTATTATCTGGAACTACGTACCGGACTGCCACTCCAGTGTGTATCGACTGTTAGCGTCTGGCGGATATGCTGTTTGTCTTCTCTCTGTTAGAGATAAACACGCCAAGCCGAACACCGTGCGAGCGATAAGGGCCGCGGGCAGAACGATGAGGCGGCGCCGGCGATCGATCGGGGCGTCTGCAATATTTCACAGAGCCCGGAGGGAAGGTACGGAGAGCGCGGCTCGGGGCTCGGGGCTCGGGCGCAGGTGACGCGGGCGACCTGCCAGTGAGAAAGCGGAGACGCGCCCGTCGGTCCTTTTCACGGAGGGGCCGGCCGCTGAGAGCTAGCGTGAAAGGCAGCCGGCCACGGACCGCCCTAGCCTCCTTTCTGCGCCCCTTTCACGGGGCTGCAGCCCCGCTGCCTCTCTTTGACTTGCGCGCCTGTCACTCTTGTCACGTCGCACGAATACACAGCAGGTAGTAGTAGCGGGATGAGACGCTGGAATGTGCAATAAAATCCGGCGGAGGTACTGGCTCTTTCTTGTCTGAGAGATGAAGGCAGAGCAGCGGAGATAGAAACGTGCGCGCGCGACCACATACGCTGCACCTCCGTCCCCACACACACACACACACACACACACACTCATTTAAATTCAGTGAAGAAGAAACACAGACAAAATAAGCACACTACCCTCCATTAAAACTGCAGCACTGGACATCAAGTCGAACGGAGTTTAGTTCACATACACAGTTACACTACTGGCCATTAAAATTGCTACACCAAGAAGAAATGCAGATAATAAACGGATATTCATGGCACAAATATATTTTACTAGAACTGACATGTGATTACATTTTCACGCAATTTGCGTGCATAGATCCTGAGAAATCAGTACCCAGAACAACCACCTCTGGCCGTAACAACGGCCTTTGTTAGGCCTGGGCATTGAGTCAAACAGAGCTTGGATGGCGTGTACAGGTACAGCTGCCTATGCAGCTTCAACACGAGACCACAGTTCATTAGGAGTGGTGACGGACGTATTGTGACGAGCCAATTGCTCGGCCACCATTGACCAGACGTTTTCAGTTGGTGAGACATTTGGAGAATGTGCTGGCCAGGGTAGAAGTCGAACATTTTCCGTATCTAGAAAGGCCCGTACAGGATCTGCAACATGCTGTCGTGCATTATCCTGCTGAAATGTAGGGTTTCACAGGGATCGAATGAAGGGTAGAGCCATGGGTCGTAACACATCTGAAACGTAACGTCCACTGTTCAAAGTGCCGTCAATGCGAGCAAGAGGTGACCGAGACGTCTAACCAATGGCACCCCATACAATCACGCCGGGTGATACGCCAGTATGGCGATGACAAATACACGCTTCCAATATGCGTTCACCGCGATGTCGCCAAACACGGATGCGACCATCATGATGCTGTAAACAGAACCTGGATTCATCCGAAAAAAAAAACGACGTTTTACCATTCTTGCACCCAGGTTCGTCTTTGAGTACACCATCGCAGGCGCTCCTGTCTGTAATGCAGCGTCAAGGGTAGCCGCAGCCGTGGTCTCCGAGCTGATAGTCCACGCTACTGCAAACGTTCGTGCAGATGGCTGTTGTCTTGCAAACGTCCCCGTCTGTTGACTCAGGAATCGAGACATGGCTGCACGATCCGTTACAGCCATGCCTGTCATCTCGACTGCTGGTGATACGAGGCCGTTGGGATCCAGCACGGCGTTCCGTATTACCCTCCTGAACCCACCGATTCCATATTCTACTAACAGTCATTGGATTTCGACCAACGCGAGCAGTAACGTCGCGATACGATAAATGGCAATCGCGATAGGCTACAATCCGACCTTTATCAAAGTCGGAAACGTGATGGTACGCATTTCTCCACCTTACACGAGGCATCACAGCAACGTTTCACCAGGCAACGCCGGTCAACTGCTGTTTGTGTATGAGAAATCGGTTGGAAACTTTCATGCCAGCACGTTGTAGGTGTCGCCACCGGCGCCAACCTTGTGTGAATGCTCTGAAAAGCTAATCATTTGCATATCACAGCATCTTCTTCCTGTCGATTAGATTTCGCGTCTGTAGCACGTCATCTTCGTGGTGTAGCAATTTTAATGGCCAGTAGTGTATGTATATCCAGCTGTTTCAATGTTGTGCTAGATCTCATCAGATGTAGTGGGTGACGAGTGGTGGTTTGCCACTCTATCGGACTGGAGAACATGCTGGTCAGGGCATCAGTCGAACTTCCTCCGTATCAAGGTAGGTCAGGACAGAATGGGCATCAGGCAGTCTTGACGTTTCGTATTGAAAGATAACGTCACGAGTACGCCGAAGATAGGGCACAACCAATGTCACAGACGTAACGCCTGCTGTCTAAATTACGAGCTATTCGAACCTGGGGTGACCGTGTTGCGAATCCAGTAACACCTCGGTTAACATCAAGCGCTTGGCGCATGTGGCAATTACGAATGTAATCTCGCAATGGCCGTTCTTCAATGTCCGTTATTCTAGGAGCCTTCACATCCATCATGATGTTGTTTGCTGAACCGTGACGTATGTGAACGTCGTGCTACTTCTATGTCCAATGTTTTCATTGGGTACATCACTGTTGGCGTGCATGTCTCTGATGCTACTTCATTGGAAGCCACACCAGTGGTCGCCCTCAAATGTAACTACGTGGTTCCAGAGATCTTTCCAAGTCTCAGAAATCTACGATATATATATATATATATATATATATATATATATATATATATATAGGCTGAAATGGCGAACGAAAATTTGTGCCAAGGCCAGGATTGGTTCCCAGTTTCCGTGCTCACTAGGCAGGCGCGCTAACTACATCATCACCCTGGCAGAGTGGCTTTGCATGGGCTACCCTAGCATGCATCCCTCATCAACCCAAATCTTCAGTCACACCTCAGCCCACTTGGTATTCTCCCTGTACCCAAACAATGTAGGGAATACGAAGCGAGTTGAGGTGTGAATGGGGATTTGGACTGATGAGGAAGGCATGCTGGGGTGGTCCACGCAGTTGTGCAAAGGCACTGCGCCAGGGTGGCGTAGTGGTTAGCGCATCTGCCTGGGCTCAAACCCCGGGCTTGGTACAAATTTTCATTTGTCGCTGAGTCTGCCTATATACGTCATTCACAGTCGCCATGCTGACAGTCTGCAGTAGTCCGTGCGCTATTTAAATATCCTTGTGCATACTTACAGTATATTGCTGCCAACAAACCAGTTTCCTGTAGGTGACCTGAATGTACAGTATGCTTGTCTTCTTGGGCCGTAGTTGTACGGGGCTATTGAAATCCTTCAAGCGGTGAATAAGGTGCTCCTTAACCAGTCAGTTCCGTATTAGCACGACAGTCGTGGGGATCCCAACCAATGTGAGCAGCAGTGTCGCAGAACCATAAACTATAGTCTCAGTAGGTCATGAACCTACCAGTGTCGAATTCCAACATGTGTAGGTAGAGGTCTCTCAGTTTTACACGTCGCGTAACACGATCTTCTGGCAAATAGCTAGCATTCAAATGCGATAACTGAATGAGGAAACCGCTGCGTAATCCTTCCTTACATGCAAAAATTTAGATGGCGTATAAGCCTCAGTAACTCAATAAAGTAGCTGAAAACGTTATTCTGGCAGCGATTGAGGGACAGGGTGTAATCAACTGGAAATTGTGGTATATGTCGGAACAAACGAAGCTGTCATCGGGGCTCTGAGGTCATACTTTGATCATTCTTACGAATGGCAGAGAGGGGTAGGAAGACAAGCCTTGCTCAAATAGTTTCAACGAATCTGACATTTGCAGCACTGTCCCGAGAACTAAACGTGGGACTGACCTAGAGACTTCTAAAGTTCTGTGACAAACTAGCTATGGCTTCCTGGACTTGGGCGTTAGGGCTGAGAACTATTGGGTCCCCCTAAATGTGTTCTACGCGCATTACACTACAGAAACTACCACCCAGGGAGCTGAAAGTGTGGGGTGCACAGAAGGGTTTGTTTAGATTAGGCGACTCTCGATCCATTACAGTCTAAGGTAGCTGTAGTGGACCTGGAGGTGTTAATTATTACTATAAGAGGAAATGCTCCCTTTGGATGAGAGTCTTCATAATGATCAATGACCAAAGCATTCATATCAAAGTGCCAAAGTTTGAAGCGCTCCTAAAAATCTGTGGACCTCACAGTACAGAAAATCGGTTAAACTAGAAAATGACAGCAGTGAGATACTTTGGGAAAATTTAAGTATATATTGAAAGGTTAGTTTAATGGTAAATGGAATTGGTTTTTTGTCGCAGTATACAAGAAATTTAAAGCGACTGAGACGGAAATTGAAACTGCTTGCGAAACTATTTGGGTAAATATCAGTGTTACGGGTGAGCATCAAGTTATTGACCACCAGATGTAACCGAAAAAATCAGAGAGAATGTAAGTTCACTAGTACGTCAGTTTCCCACACATACCATCATGGTGGCGGTACATATAGGATCTTCAACAGCAAGGTTATCGGCGCCAGTACTCAACTGGTGGGAGATGAATGTGATTTTGTTGCGCGAAAGGCATGTAACAGATGGGGAAGCGTAACATTAATCGTTAGCCACCCTGGGACTCTCTCTCTCTCTCTCTCTCTCTCACACACACACACACACACACACACACACACACACACACACACACACACACACACACACACACACACACACACACACGCTTTCAACATTGGTAGAGACTTTAATCATTCAAAAACCGAGTGGGATAGTTACAGTTTTGTTAGTGGTGGGCGTGATAAGACATCGTGTGAAATACTGATAAATGCGTTCTCTGACAATTACTTGGAACAGATTTTTTTGAAGCTCACTCATGGTGGAAATATATTGGCTCTAACGATGATCTCGGTGAGGATGTCCACACAAAAACATGTATCAGCGAACATGAGGCAGCTGTAGCAACAATGATTAGCAAAGTACAAAACAATTAAAATAAGCAGAACTATTTACATATTGTGCAAAGTAGACAAAGATGCCACTGCTGCTGAAGATGATATTGAAATGTTTGCCAGTCTTGCACTTGTGTGCTTGAATAACTGACAGAATATTTCTATTTTGCAGCAGGCCGTGGCTCTTAACAGTAATTACTTGAAGTACTTACAGACTAACCAGGGAAATATGAGGTGCACTGAGTTTAATATCGTTTTGTAGAATATAAATGAAAATACTGCAGGGGGGAGGGGGGGGGGGAGCAAGCGGTGACACTCCTTTGTGAGGTCATGATGATTACTGGGAACCTATGAGACATCTTCGATGCTAGTAAAAAACGATTAAAGTTCAATAATTAATTCACTGGAATTACAATTTGTTACTGTCCCACACCAACTTTAACTGATGCATCCTTCAGCTTCATGTTGGAGTCTAGCTGACGTCTATTTAGCCAGCTCAGGTTGTACATATCCAGGCAATGGTGTGAGATACTTCAGCACTGTGGCGGTTACTAGCTGGCAGGCCACAGCTGGGCTCAGCGCAAAAGTGTTTTCTCACACTGGCCATTCGAGTGTTCTTGGTCTCACTCCGAATTCTACGATGACCCTTGATGACCCATTAGCAATGTAACTGTTGTCAGCAGTCCTGTGGTTGGTTGATCACGTGCCACTGGCCTGATAGGTTTCAGCACCCAGAGGCGTCTTGGTGGTAAACAGGAATGTGGATCCCAAGAAGCCTATTGTTGGCTTCTGCATTGCAGTTCAGTGCTGGCAACATTCTGCAATGTGAGGTTATTGGAAGAGCATCAGTCTCTCCATCGGTACATGGTAGGTGGCGAGCAGCGTGAAGTTCATCAGGTGAGGACCATCATCTCGAGTACATCTTCGACTAGTTCATAGACTGTGCTGGACCATCTAGGACATAGATTCATTGCAGTGTCGTAACCTTAGACTCGAGAGCTATCACTGTGAATGTCATCGATCCCAATGACCAACTGACGAGGGCTGGAAAACCGGAGTATTTAAAGGGAGCCAGTGCGAGGCTATGACACATGGCTCCATTTGTAATGACCACATGTGCCCTCCATATTTTTCCATATTCACTTAACAGGCTTTTACTGCTGTTTCAGATCTTCGCTATGTGTTCTTGTGTAAGAGAGATTTTTTTCCACCATGTCATACAAGTCAATGAATATGCTTGTCTCTCTTCCATGAGGTTTCTGTCACAATCTTCTTTCGGCTAAATGCGTACCTCTCACTCGGCAGATGGTGTCATAGTGTGTCAAACGCCTGACCCACTTGCGACATACTGGTACGCTTCCTGCTTCATCCTCTGTCTCTCGTTTAACTTGATATTGATTATGGGAATTTGAAAGACATTTAATAAACATTTCTAATTCCCTACTCCTTACTATTCTGTGTCATAACAATGCATTATATTTAGCCTCTATATAATTAATAGATTGAACTTCCAATTGAATGATGGTAAGGAACTGGGATTATTGATTGACGTTTAATATACAGAGCAAGGTTTTATTTCAATGTGGGAAAAATAATGACAAACAGTGCATGTCATTTATTCTTAGGAAATCCTGGAATCTCCGAGATCATACGCAGGAATGAACTTTAAATAATGCAGTTACATCATTAATTATTTAGGGCCATCAATCAAATAAACCACTTCACTTTTAATGGTATTTCTGAGCCAAGGACATTAACAGCTTCAGAAGGGCTCAGACCCAGGAGTATGGGCAGATCGAAGGTAAAATTTCATTCTGTAACTACCTCTCGACAGGCAGAATGCCACACTACCTAGTATGATAAAAAATTTTTAGGTTAAATATATTTGAATTTTTTTTTCAATTTTAATCTGATGATTTTATCTATATATATATATATTTTGTGTTTCATACTAGAATGTCGTGTTCCCAGTTTGGCACAGCTTTGCCACAGGAAACACGAAAGCGGTCGAAGACGTCCGTCTTCTGGTCGGCTCCTGATCGTTGTCAGAAGGAGGCTAGTTTTTGATTACGCAAAGGCTTCTGTTATTTGGAAAAGAACAACCCGGATTTCTTTACGTAATCAGTATGAAATTTATAATCACCTAAGGGACCTTTAACAATGAACAATAAAAAAATTGCATTTGCAAATGAAATCATTAATAAATGGGGCAGCTGAGTTGTATAGAAGACAAGGAGCGGTCTTCTGTCTACGACCAGGATGCCGCAGTATTCTCTGCTGCAGTAAAGGCTGTTTGATATTTACAAAAATATGACATGGAGGTAAAAAAAAGGAAAAGAATAGAATAAGAAATCTGATAAACACTAAATATATTCAAACAATTCTCACTAGCAGGGCTTATTTATAAACACTATAACTTACATAAGTACTTTTCTAACTGTATGGCGCGATCAGATTTCAGCCTGCCCTGTGCTGTCTCCTTGGTTCACGTTTTTGTCACAAATTACAGTCATTACTTTTCTCCTTCGTTAAAGACAATTCTTGCACTTTTCAACACCTTCATAACAATAACTTGCCGAGTTACAGTTTCGAACATAAATTACTTGAATTTTATTAATTAATAATGTTATCTGCACACTGGCAAGACTGCTCACTTTTATAGCTTAAAGTCGACCTTCTTTACGCTTTCACATTACAAGCAGAAGTACATTAAAACCTGAAGATCTACAAAAGTTTTTTAGTGTCATCTTTTATTTAGATCGAAGCGGAACGTCAGTTCAGCTAATGTTAAAATGTTCTTTGAGTGCGGAATCGATGTATTAGCATCCGTGCTAGATGTGCATCTTAACAGTTACGTAAATTATATAAAACAAATGTCTTTCAATGAATAGGTCTCATCTCATAAGTTGATCATTTAATATACAGATAGGTGAATGCCTTTCCAAGGGTACTCACAGCTTTCATACTACGGAAATCCCAATAATATTACAACTAGTAGACCCTCCAGGGTATACAGAAACTGTAGAGAAACTTACAAAGAAACAGGGACTACTGCAAGATAGGTGTAAAACAAAGGAAATGACTGTAATGTAGACGGCCTAGCTCGGTGGGCTGTATAGCAGCAGGTTTGTTTTGAGACTGGGTTAACATCAGGATGTTATCTGCTAGTGCCCCAAGAAAACATCATTAACAGTGACATATTTTATTAGAAAACAAGCTACAGTACTAGTAGCATCGTTCCATAGTAGCAAAGCCCCTTGCAGCACGCTGACTGATCACTGACTGTAAATTATTGTGTTTGACTCCTTGGACTGGATTACACCCTTTCAAAGTTTGATGGTAGCTGGGGTAAAATACAGGGAACGAAAGGTTGTTTACGAGTTGTACAAAAACCATATCACCATTATAACAGTAGAAGGTCATGAGAGGGAAGTAGTGGTTGAGAAGGATGTGAGACAGAGTTGTAACCTACCCATGATGTTACTCAATCTATACATTGAACAAGCAGTAAAGAAAGTCAAAGAAAAGTTAAGAGAAGGAATTAAAGTTTGGGAAGAAATAATCAAAATTTTGAGGTTTGCCAATGGCACTGTAATTCTGTCAGAGACAGCGAAGGACTTGTAAGAGCAGGTGACTGGAAAGCGAAGGACTTGTAAGAGCAGTTGACTGGAATGGATAGTGTCTTAAAAGGAGGATATAAGATGAAGATCAACAAAAGCAAAACAAGGATAATGGAATGTAGTCGTATTAAACCAGGTGATGCTGAGCGAACTGGACTAGGAAATCAGACACTAAAAGCAGTAGATGAGTTTAGCTATTTAGGCATTAAATTAACTGATCTAGGTCGAAGTAGAAAGGATATGAAATGTAGACTGGCAGTGGCAAGAAAAGTATTCCTGAAGAAGAGAAATTTGTTAAAATCTAATACAAGATTATCATAAAAAAGTAAATAACATCAATTCAACAATTATTATGCTTTAGATGAATTTAATGAATTAAAAATAGGGTTACTGATAGGCAAATAATTGAATTTACTTTTATGGCAGGTGAGTGACAAAAACACATAATTGTGAGTATGTATTTATACTTAAAAAGTTGTTATTGGTAAAAATATAGATAAAGATTTCTCATTAATGATTTTGATATTTCAGTAAGTGAATTTCATAATCTTTATGAAATAACTACTTCTGACCAATTAATAAAAATATTGCATAAATCAATTTTCTTAACTATGAGAGTAAAGGATTCTATTAAATTTGTTCCTGTAGACATAAAAAATTATTTTTCGACATATAATCGTACGTATCATATTCTCTGCTTAAAATGTTAAAAATTTACCGTCACACATCATCCAAATGCAACAAAAACGAAAAATGGAAGACAGAGAATTGAAAGTCTTTGTACAATTTGTAAATATAATAAAGAAAATTTGTTAAATAAAATCGTAGGTGCTGTGACCAGCCTAATACTATTCATTAAAAAATAATTAATGAATTATATAAACTGATGATAAAAAAATTAAAATGAGAAATGTTATTTATTTCAGTATAAATGATTTATGGCAAGCAGATTTAGTAGAAATGAATTTAGGGACCTTAAAATGAATTTAAAAAATAAATAAAGGCTATAAATATTTTTTAACTGTAACAGATGTCTTCAAATTTGCTTGTGCTCATCCAAGTAGACAAAAATAGTAAAAATATTCCAGAAGCTTTTGAAAAAATGTCGCATCTGATTGGTTTTCTGCGAGCAGATCAGGAAGAGGGAGCTAGACACTAACCTGGCTGAGGCGCAGTGGGCTCGCCCAGCTTGTAGTTCTGGAACAGAATCTGTAAAGCTGGAATAATTTTTAAACCAGGGAACTCGGTGTGATCATGAATAAGCTTCTAATGAAGAAGAGAGAGAGTTAGAGTAAACATTATTCAAGCTTACGAGGCACTGACACCTGAACTAAACTGTGGGAGGTGTAACTACTACTTTGTGCAACTAGATGCCATGAGAGTCTAAGTTCCACTCCTGAGGCAGAGTAGCAGAGTGACCATGTCGGAGGTTATCAGGCGCTACGCCCCGCCGGCTCTTTCCGTTGTGTACTAACCTTGTGTGGATGCTTTCCATCTGTCGAACCACTTTAATGTGTATAACAGCGGCTCCTACTGCTATGTCACAGGACCGTAACTTCACAGACAGCTTAACATACGCCTATTCGTAATTTATTCACGACAAAAATATTAAAACTAAAATGTCCAAAAAATTTGGAAGCAAATAATGCTAAAACATTTTGTAATAAAGATTTTCAAGGACTTATAAAAAATAAAAAATTAATCACTACTCAAATTTGGCAGAGTTAAAGGGTTCAGTAGTTGAAAGATTTAACTAAAAGAAAAAGTGCAGAAACAATTCGCTCTTCAAGATAATTATATATGAGTGGATTTAGTTAAAAAAACTAGTAGATGAATATAATAATACAAAACATTCAACAATAAAAATCAAGTCAACAGAAGTTAATGAAAAAATTATAATGAACTAAAATACAAAATAGGAGATAAAATTCAAATCAGTAAATTAAAACGAATTTTTGCAAAAGGTAAAACAGCTAATTGATCCACAGAAATTTTTGAAACTGAAAGAGTTATTTGCCCTAATCCAGTAACACATAAATTTAGAGCTTTAGATAGAGAAGAAGTGAAAGGAAATTTTTACGAGCAAGAACTACAGAAAACTAATTTCCTGAAGTATATCTTGTTGGAAAAAGTTATAAAAACGAAAGATGATAAAGTCTTTGTTAAATGGTTGTGTTTTAATAATTTACATAATAGTTGGGTATCAAGAATAATATTATAATATAATATAAAATGTTAATCTTTATTAATCTTTCTTCTTTATAAATGAACAAGACTGAGAGGTATCAATTTTATTCTTTTCCAGGGAATGAGAGAAGTAAAAATAATTTAAATAGTCCTACTAAAGATATTGAAATTAATATCAATATTTGTGAAAATTGATATAAATATTTGTGATTGCTGGGTCCATCCATGATGTATGAATGAGTCTTTAAATTATTCAGACTGTGGTACAGATTCTCGACATATGACAAAGTCTAATAAAAATTAATTGATAACTACGTTGTAATATTATTTGATGTTGTAACTATATGAAAAGGAAATAATATTTTATCAAGAACAGAACATACTTTTATTTATGCATCAGTTTTATTAAATTTAACTTCATCTGTTTTTCTATAAAATTTATATAGGACGTATACTTAATAATGATAAGATGAAAAATAAAGTAAATGAAGTACTTTATCTCTTAGCAACATTAGGAGGGTTTCCTAAACATTATAAAGAAGTAATGAGGGCAGAAGATTTAACATTAATTTTTAGATGCTCTTCAAGTGCTGGAAATTTTATTATTAGAAAATCAAATAAAAATGATGCTGGGTTCAAAATAGAAGGTACTCTACTAAAAGAAGGAAAAACTATCTTTGAAAATGTTGAAATTAGAGTACCTATTGTTAAATATGAATATGGTAATAGACTTGAATTAGAACAATAAAGATTTAAAAAATCCTCAAAAACCAATATATTTCAATGAATTCCAAACTACAGATACTGCTAGGTTGGATTGCAGAAATAATTTTGAGTTAGATGTAAGAAATCATTATAATTCAGCAGAGTTTGATATACCTTATTTTATTTTTGTAATTTTTCAAAAAAACTTAAAAAATATTCACTAGTCGATTCTTCATGATTTGATAAAATTAAATTAGAAAATAGTATTCTCGAAAAACGGAAGTGATGAAATTTTTCCTCAAGAGATTTGGAATTTAGCCCCACCAAAATGTTTTTATAAAAAGTTATGATTCTTATTCTGATGTTAAATGAGTATCACATTAGAAGGAGATAGTGATATAAAAACATATAAATTCATTATGAATTATCCTATTTATGTTATAAATATTACCTTATGAAAAAATATTGTGGCAACACAAAAAGTACTGTGAAATGATGTACTACTTTCAATGATAAAATTCGTAATGATACTCTTGTTTAATTTAATATTTTATAAAAAAACAATTTACCTTATGATATTCAGTGTAGAATATTATCTGAGAATTTTTAAATGTAATTTTAATTTGATACATTTTTTAAATTTTTATATTTTTTAGTTATGATTTAATAAAATTTAATAATACACAATTAAAATAAGTTCTATATATCTTCTAATGTAAAAATAAAATTTACATTGGGAAATTAATTGAAACAATTTTATAATTGTAATAACTGTCTTTATTGTGTTCTATGTTTTCTAAATCCCTAGATTTAGATTTTTTCATTACTGAGTAAGAAACTGTTAAGAATTATATATAAGCATAATATAGTTTTTTAATATTGAGAGTAAAATATAATGATCACAAATATAATGAGTTGTGTAACTGTAAATATTACATAATAATTCTTCATGAATATGTCAATGAAGATAGAAACAATTTATACGATAATCCACAAGTTTTTTTAGTCATAAAAAGAGATTTTTTTGACTTTTTTATTTCTTCCTGTATCTCTCTGTTTCGTCTACATGAGATCCTTTTAAAAATTCAACATGGTCATTATGTTTTATGCTTTTCAAAATGTTTTATAATTAAAGACTGTTCAAAACAATATTTGCAAGTACTACATTTAATCTGTTTCTCTCTTGGTTTATTATTACTTTCAAGAAAAGTTGTTTAACACGTTTAAACGTATCCCATACATTAGTCATACTTTATTTGTTCTAATTTATAACAATAAAATGTATTAGATTAAAAAAATGAAAAAAGAATTGTGAATATTTGAATACTAAAATTGGGGAGCTAATTTATAAGAGAAGAAATTTATAAGTTCTTTAAAAACGAAAAAATGAAGCTGTATTTTTTAAACTAAGTTATTTAAAAATTATTTTTTAAGTTCACATATTTAAACTTCACTGTCAGAACTAAGTTTTTTATGTGTGAGATTTTTTGTTGAGTTAAGAATATTTATTCAACTGATTTTCATTCATTTGTATGTTGATTAAATCTTTACAAATAAATGTTTTTCAAATCATTTAATATTTAGTAAAATATATATTTTTTATGAATTTTTTATTTTGTTTTACTCATTACATTCAGTAAATTTATTTTTTTAACGAAGGCTTTAAGGGGTGGGGAAGAAACATCAGGCAGTAGTAGATAAATCGCCATCCGGTGCGCTTCAAACGGAAATTTTCATTTACATGTGAGGCTATCTTTTAAGATTTTAAATTCCTTACAATCTCAAGGCCTATAATCAGTAAGAGACTGTATGAAACACAACAAAAGCCCATAAGCATTTAAATACTTCTTTGACAAGCATGCAGAATAAAACCTGAATTTAAAATAGACAAACCATACCAAATATTTAATCTTTGTATAGTAATAAAGATACAGAATAGCAACCACCAAATGGCAACCAGTGTGAGAGGCCACAGGAATCATAATATAAATACCAGTTAACGCCAAAGTGGCAGATATCAAGTTGAAGGCCAAATAATAATGAACACGAGAAGTATTTCTGTCAGTTTCATCGAGTCATTTTCTACACAATGTAAAACTGATAAAATAGATTACACATGTATACTCACAAAGCACCACTCCAACAAATGTGAGGCAGAATTTTATAAAAATTTAACAAGAAGTGACACACATAGCATAACCAATGCGCCCATACAGATTGGGACCATACAATATTTTAGTGCATAGTTTGTTGATACCAATATGGCTGAACTGTATGACAGAACACAGGGATTTTCTGGAATTACCGTCTGATCATTGTAGTGTACATGTTCCTGTGTGAAACTGAAAGTACCACGAGTTACCTGTACACCAGGTAAGGCATTTTATTCAGGGATGTAGACGCTAACCCATGACTCCCCATTGCTCACTCTGGGAGACAACAGCCCCATTAACTATCAACATGTCTGCCTTGCACTACGGTCGCAGGTCTGAATCCTGCCTCAGGCATGGATGTGTGTCATGTCCTTAGGTTAGTTCGCTTTAAGTAGTTCTAAGTTCTAGGGGACTGATGACATCAGCTGTTAAGTCCCATAGTGCTCAGAGCCATTTGAATCATTTTTGTCTGTCTCGATACTCCAAGCAGACCCAACTGTCGAAGCCATTACTTAGGGCTTGTAACATTACAAGTATGGTATCGATAGATTCATTGAAGCTTTATAGTACATCTTTACGATCTTGAGCAGATATAGGTCTTACCACTTAAGCTGCTCAACACCGTTCATACAATATTTCGGTAGAGAACATCTGTAGATACCCTATAAGTTCTATATACAAGAAATATAAAATGAATTTCGCACCTTATCGAAAATTATCTTCAATGTAGACTTACAACAAATTTGCAGATACACAATTATCAAGAAAACACAAATTTTGAATCAGAAAAAATGCGTATTACATGTAACCAAACCTCTTAACGGTCACAACATAGAAATAGCCATGTTAATTTCAGTAACAAACCAAATATGAAAGGTACAAGTTATGCAATTATGTTAAATTATTAATTAAATTACCTCTTGGAACATTATCTCATCCAAAAAATTAGGAGACAGACACTGAAACACTTTCTAATTTTTATCAGTTCTGTCCCAAACACAAAATGTCGAAATCTGAAATATAAAAACTGTGACATAATTTTGAAATTCAGAAGTGTAGCTCATTCACGAAAGTGTTCACACCAAAATCGTGGTAAGGAATATAAAACAGATGAAACCTATTCATAGAGAAACACAAAATTGTCTGCATTTATCAGGCAATAGACCAAAGACGTTATGCTATAGGGACAGGCATCAATAATGGCCTTCGCACTGCTCAATTCCTCTCCATCCCCCTCCTCCCCATCCTCAACAGGAAACAAGGACAGAAGGTGGGGTCGGAAAACCCCAACATAGGAGACAACTGACCTCCCAGCATCCTGATTACCAGATGCAAGTTTAAGCTGACTTAAGCGTACTGTAACCCGTTTACTGGTGACTAAGTCCTGAACCAGGAAACTAACTTGAGAGGCTACCTTGACCACATTGTACAGCCCTAGAAAGTGGGGAAGTATTCTGGCAGTCACCTTCTGGCTACCGTTACTTGAGCCCAGGGTTTTTCAGAAAACGACGTCGCCCACTCGCAATGAGAGCGGCCGCCTGCCATTGTTGTAACAAACTGCTCTCTAAGGTGTGCAAGGCGAATGTTGTTCCTGGTTGTCTCTCTGTTTTTCTTAATGACCTTTGGATTACTATCCTTGGACACTGATCGACCACAGGCTATATATAATAGAGTTAACAGGAACTGCAATCATCAGCTTAGTGCAGGTGGTCATTTGAGGTTCGTACACAGCGATATCAAACGCAAAATTAACTATCTGATTGACTGATACCACTTGGTCTGAGACTGGGCATGAAAAATAATCAGGGCAGATTTCAGGTTTCGGTCAATTCATTCCGCAAATGATGACTGTGGATAGTAGGGTTGTGATAGTGATGTGAGATATAGCGCCATTGAAGCAGAATTTCTTAAGTTCTCGAGACAAAAAGGTTGGAGCATTGTTGTTCAGCAACACCTTACCTGCTCCATCCACCCAAAATATTCTGCCTAAATGCTCTGCATAATCCCAGTAGTTGTGGACTTACTTGGGAGCATTTGCCTTGCACAGTGGAGAGAGGCTTCCCAGTACAACAGCGCAGGCATTGCAGTGTGGTTAAGTCGTTTTTCTGAAAAACGATCTGCTACCATGCTTTAACGCTTTTAGTGTTTGGGGTGGACACTTTAGAAAAGCAATTTACACACATCAACTTTTCCGCTATGGTAGACATTCAGAATAATGATGGCACAAGTAATAAAATACGAAAAAGAACTGCAATTATTAACTGCCTAAAAAGGCAGTAGAATAGAGAAATACAGTAATTAACTAAGCACAGCGACCATCACTTTCCTTTGGGCCTTTGTCCCACTGCAACGCGGGGTCGGCCTTATTACTACGGATTTGGCGGCGTTAGTGTCAAAGGGTAGCCAGATGCCCTTCCTGTAGCCACCCCAAACCCCCCAGGGATGGAATTAGTGTACTCCAGCTGTCTGCGTCTAGTGTAAGCCGTGAAATAGTGCGAACGTTTTCAAATGTCTGCAAGTCGTGTAAGTGAGGCGGGACGTGGGGACAAGTCCAGTATTCACCTAGTGGGATGTGGAAAAGCCCCAAAAACCACATCCAGGCTGGCTGGCATACCGGCCCTCCTCGTTAAATCCGCCAGGCGCATTCGATCCGGGGCTGGCGAGCCTACCCAAGTCCAGGAAGTAGCGCATTAGCGCTCTTGGCTACCGTGGCGGGTCTGCCTTCACAGCGACCAATGTGCTTAAATATGATTTGCCTAAGTCGGCAAGCAAGATAGCAAGATTTACGAAACAGCATTGCCAACTAGCTGTGAAAGCAATCAGGTTAAATGATCAAAACAAAGAACACCAGAATTTAATTATCGGCCACAGGTGGACAACTATGTTTTAAATGAGTTACTAAAAATAGAAAGTAGCTCTTGGACGGAAACCTTTAGGAAACAAGGTCCTCCATGGGGCTGGATCTTAAGATTTTAAATTCCTTGCATTGTCAAGGCCATAAGCTGCAAGAGGCTGCCTGTAATACAAAAAAAGTTTTTAAGCTTTTAAGTATTTTGACAAGCCCGGAGAATTAATCCCGAATTTAAAATATACAAAGCAGACGAAATATTTAGTCTTGAGAGAATAAAAAATAAAGAATACACCAAAGAGCAATCGCCAAACGGCCACCAGCCTGAGAGGCCACTGATATCAAAATATTTGTATGAATACCAGTTAAAGCCGAAGTGACACAGAGCACATCAAAGGAGTATCTGGGGTTCAAGATTTTTGTTAGTCATGCATTTCGCGTTCTTGTAGTGATATTCCTGCAGAAACTTTCCTCCCCTAACACATATTTCATTACATCTATCTGAGAAGCGAAATACCAGTTCTCACAAAGTTCAACCCCTAGTTCACCCCACTAGGGATTGAATATCCAAAAACACTGAAACACGTATTTTTTATCGTAACCGAGAAGTCAAATATTAATATTGGTCTTACAGGTATTTTGGCATCAGTAGATCTGGACTGGCAACTAGTGCTGGCACAATCGATCTCCATGCAGCACGGCTTCGTAACCACAGCATGCAGGTTCATCACGCAGCGGAATGAATGAGTAGACTATTGGCTTTTGTGATTGTTCTCCTTGTTTTGTACATAGAGGGCGAGAGAGCCACAAAAATTTGAGGGTTACTCTTATCTTTCTTACTTCCGCGGTAATACGGAAGAGCAGATTTTCTAGGGCATTCTGCACCGTGTACAGTATCAGTACAGGTAATTTGTGTTCAATGCCATAGGTACGGCCATATGGCTTGTCACTGCACGGAGTCAATGTGGCTGACGATAAGGCGCAAGATGTAAATGTTGTATTGTGGTGTACGATCTGAGCAGGTGTGTTCTTGTGTTACTTATTGCGTATTAGAGACGATGGTTTCGCAATAACAGAGTCTCAGACTCAGGGTTCACTGGTCGGGAGATAATTCAAGCGTTAGTTAATGAAGTAGCGCGACTGAGGGCTGATAATAGGAACTTGTGTAACAAGGTTGCAGCTAGGATGAACAGTTAGAAGTAGCTGAACAACCTAGTCCTTTACTAGATCCAGCCACAGCCAATTTCAGCATGCCCTTCTCTGGAAAGTCGATTGACAACATAGTGTCTTTTTGGGTGACCTGCATGCCAGAATTTGAGAATTGTCTCAGGATCAGTTACTCCAGGCAACGAAGGGAAATCCAAGACGTATGTCAGATGTGCAGAGGGGTTAAAAGGCACACAAACGTTTAACGGACTGAAACAAGGCCTGCTACAAAGGTACAAGAAGCAAAACAGCACTAGGTTTTTTCGCAAACAACTGAGTAGTCTGTCGAAGAGACATAATGAGTCAGCGAATTTTGCAGACAGGATACGTAATGTGAATTCGGTGACATGTGAATTAGTGAAGAATGACGAGGCATTTAAAGTCATACTCTTTTGGAGGCAGAACAGCTGGCAATGGACGCACTTTTAAGGGGCTCCCGGCCAGTTATGCCGAGAAGGGTGAGAGCGGCTACCCCAAAGGATTTATACTCTGTAGACACATAAGTCACTGAGTTCGAAGAAACTGATGCAGCAAGAGGACGATAATAGGGTAGTGTTTTCCACTAATGTAAGGTGCTACAGATGTGGGAAGACGGGATGTGGGCAGAGGCAATGTTCCCAACGTTAGGGTAGTAGACGTGGTGTGGCTGGACACCATTATACCAACTGCAGGAACGGTAAGGGAAAGCAAGGGAGGAATAAACAGGTGTTAAAACGCAAGAGGGAGCCCTAGTCCCGCCGCGATAAGTTGCCGGTAAATCTTGATGCAATAACTATGGATGCAGAGGCGGAATGTGGTATAGTGGGAGTAGTTGAGGGTAGAAAGCCCAAGTTTTTGTTGGACACAGGAGTACATCTCTCGATAGCAAGTATCAACCTCGTGGGTCAGAGGAGACTGAACCTTCTACACTATAATCTTGTTCAAATGGTTCAAATGGCTCTGAGCACTATGGGACAACTTCTGAGGTCATCAGTCCCCTAGAACTTAGAACTAATTAAACCTAACTAACCTAAGGACATCACACACATCCATGCCCGAGGCAGGATTCGAACCTGCGACCGTAGCGGTCGCGCGGTTCCAGACTGTAGCGTCTAGAACCGCTCGGCCACTTCGGCCGGCCCTATAATCTGGGTGGAGTTGGAAATAAAGCTGTAGAAGCTTTGTTTTCAACAATAGTAGATTTTCAGGTTGTGGTGCACCGTTTTAACAAATTGCATAAAAGTGGTGTTCCACTTAAGTGAAGGTTGTTGTGTGCTCTTAAGGTTACGCTTTCCGATAACGTAACATGCCAAAATTGAAGTCAGGCAACGTGTAGTTCAACTTGGAGCGACAACGTTTATTTATATCGCGACAAAAAATAAAGGAAGACAAATTTAAACTGCAATTTATTTCAATGAGTATTGAGCCGTCTCACAGCTCAGGATTTTGATTTACCCGCGAGATTATTTCACTTGTTTTCGCCGCAGCGATAGGGGGCGTGATTGCTGATCGCTGTTGGCGCTGGTGCGCGAAGCAAGAGTTTGGGGAGGACGGCTCGGTCGGTATATGGCGACAGGACGGAAGCGGCGAGGAGTGAACTAACTGGTGCCTGCCGATTAAGGACTGCGATGAGTGTGGCTGTTTGCGAACATGTGGGGATGACGGAATGCTCGCTTGCTTTGCGTGGTTCTCCATGACCAGCTGTTGTTTGTTGGGTCTAGCACTCGAGTGTAACTGGAAACTGCCTTGGTGTTATTCTCGTAACCTGGCTAAGGCCGAAATTTTCATATACTTTTATTATATTTCATGATCATTACTTATTATGGGGTTGGTACCTGTAGCCAACATTTTGTGATCTGGAATAATTTAGAGAATATCATCACGTGCCAGGTGTCTACTGTGAATAATTCTTAATTTGTTTCATAGTGTATGGCACGGTATCCACTATCATCGATCATTTTATGAAAGTTCTGTCCAAATTATTATTACATTAGATCTTGTTAACCTTGGCGCGTTTAAATTGCAAATTTTCTAATTCTGCTAATATTGCTTGGGATATAGATTTTGAGCTGTGTTGTGTATGCACTTAAAAGGACTGTTGTGAGTGAGAAGCACACTTGAGTGAGTAATGTTTTTCAGTTCCATTGTTACAAAGTGATCATTATTTATATTGCGTGATTTGTTGGGTTTTGTAGTGAGTGGAACATTAATTTATGTGATTCTGTTTTGTAGAATGTTTTTCGTGGCAGCATTTGAGAATCCGTTGTTACAAGAAGTTGCTAGCTCTGAATTGCCACCTCGTTAATCAACCATTTATTGACAGATGTGTTTGTCTGTCTGTAGCAAGTAAGAGGCAGCAACTGTAGCTTGTTAGTACAAAAACTGTTATCCAGAAATTTGGATGGGAAAAAAGCAGTCATCCTTTATTATAAAGTTGTTTTATAGTATGTTGGAAGATCATTCTTTGAGCCGTGTTTGTTCTGTATTAATCAAATTTAGGTATCACACAGCTGGCAGAAATGGCTGTTGAGCTCGTAATAGACTGTATGTGTGAAATAATTCGTGTAGTTTTGTGAGTGATGTGTTAAATTATCTATTTGTAAGCTGTTTTGAAGATCTGCATTTTTGGTGTTGTTGAACCAAAACAGTATTCTTGAGGTCTTGATGACTTCACGTGATATATAATATACCTTTACTAACAGTACCTTTATGTAATGTTTCAGAGTGGGACTGCATGTTCTTCTGGAGAATGTTAAAAAAAAATTTCTGTTCCTGAAATTTCCTTTAAACTGATAATTGTATTGAGTTGGATGTGTGCCAATTATTGTTAAATAATAAATTTGTGTCAACAAGGCTTGGACCAAATAAACGTGCCTACACCTTCCCCATCCTGGCTCTGCTACCGTCTGTACATTACAAGTATGAAACTCGAAACGTTACGGTTGGAATGAATGTTACTTGAATGTTAAGACAAGTGTTAATGTGCTCCACAGCCGGCCGTTGTGACCGAGCGGTTCTAGGCGCTTTAGTCCTGAACCGCACGCCTGCTACGGTCGCAGGTTAGAAACCTGCCTCGGGCATGGTTGTGTGTGATGTCCTTAGGTTAGTTAGGTTTAAGTAGTTCTAAGTCAAGGGGACTGATGAACTCAGATGTTAAGTCCCGTAGTGCTTAGCGCCATTTGAACCATTTTTGTGCTCCACAAAGAGGTTTTTCTCTTAAGAGTGGCTTTGATTGGATCCAAGCTTCCCGAACTGTCTAGCTATGCTTATGTTTAATAAGTTTACCTGTATGATGTAGGTTCGTACAATCGCCGTAATCATCAAATGTAGCGATAAGAACCTGTAGCCTCCGCAACCGCCGGCCGAGGTGGCCGTGCGGTTAAAGGCGCTGCAGTCTGGAACCGCAAGACCGCTACGTCGCAGGTTCGAATCCTGCCTCGGGCATGGATGTTTGTGGTGTCCTTAGGTTAGTTAGGTTTAACTAGTTCTAAGTTCTAGGGGACTAATGACCTCAGCAGTTGAGTCCCATAGTGCTCAGAGCCATTTGAACCATTTGAACCTCCGCAACCCGCACAACTACTTCGCACGCCGCTGTCCTGAAAACTTTATTTCAGTTTATTTCTGACGTTAGACATGCGTGGTCACCTACACTCGTAGCTGTCTCTGGGACGTATGAACGTAGACGTGTCAATTTTAGGGGGAGAAAATATTAGTAAATTACAGTTCCAGTTCAAAGACGGCCTATTGAGATGGAACCGGACCGCGTGCGGGCTCGAACTAACACTCACAAAACCGCAGAGACGAACGTCTAATCGTCCGTTTATGTAAACTTGAAGCACAAATTTCCAAAGTTGTTAAAATGATAAAATAGCTGACCTTTGAATAAATATTTATTTGTACGATGGCTCTCTTTAACAAAACAACCACTTTCGTATTTCCATTCACAAGATAAACATAATTCTCGAACTTATTCTGTAATGGCTGCCCTGCAACATTACAACTAGATCCGCTCCGACAACACGTCTTTGTATTCCAATATCTCAAGTCACTGTAAAAAGTGCTTTTAATCCAATGTCAAGAATGCTAAATGAATAAAGAGTAGCATCGCATACACGAGTTTATTCTCGCAGTCACATTCTTTGGCTGCAGCAAATACGTTAATTCTCAAGCGCTCAAAGCGTGAATTTCGTTATACTACAGTTCGTTCCGTGAAGCACTACTCAGCACAGCAATTCTATACAGTCCTTCTCAAAGTCAGCACATTTCGCATCCCTTAAGTCGATTTGTTTCATTACACGTTCCAGCTAGGGGCGGATGCCCCCACTGAAATACTGTCTCAAGATGCTTCAATCTAAGAGGTGAACCACCTGAACTGCGGTCAACAACACCAAGAATGAAGTCGCATGTTATTGTGGCGCAAAGCACCGGGAAGTCGATTTAGGCAAATGTGGAACCGGAATGGCGTGGTAACTGAGGCCCGCGCGTTCCGCTAGAATGCAGGTAGAGGCTCGTGCATAATATACGGCAAGGCATTGTCCACTACTGTACTACGACTCCTGGGGGACATCTGGCTGGCAACTCCGTGTAGTGGCCGAGGGAACTTTTTTTCATTCTTTTAAAATTTATTGGCATTCCGCACGTGCCCTTACAGCTGCCTTAGTAGTGTAATGTCAATCATGACTATACGAACGTAAAGACAACACAGCGCACAGTCCCAGAGCGCAGAAATTCTCTGACCCAGTCGGGAATCGAACCTGGTCCCCTTCGCGCAGCGGTCGCCTCGCAGCTACCGAGGCGGACGATTTTGCAGTTGGTTCCGCTTCAACTATCGAGGCGGACGTGTTGACCGTTAATGAGGCGGCCATACTGTTGGAAGTGACTGCTTCCTGTTTGGGCAGCGGCGAGTAGTCGGTTGGACTCCAAGTCCATGAATATGCTGACGTATTTCTCGAAATTCACTACGTAAGGGGATGAAATAAAGGGTGAAAAGTTTTATGAGAATATTTCATGATGAAAGTATATCTATAGCTAAATCTATGAAAATTTGAATTTGTTTTTTCTGTTAGAAATAACGCAATTAGTGTTCCGTTGTTTTAGGAAAATCAACCCTTTTGGGGGTGAACCCCAGTGGATGAACGTTTTTATAGAAAGATTGCACTGCAAGCATTTTCGAAGCTAAATCTATAAAAATTTGTCTTAGGCTTCTCTGTTAGAGATAAAAACTCTCATTTCACTGTTTTCGGAAATTCAATTATTAAGGAGCTGAAATAGTGGGTGAAACGTTTTATGAAAATATTTCTTTGTGAAAGCGTTTTTAAAACTAAATCTTTGAAAATTGGTATTTGGATTCTCAGTTAGAAAAGCAAAAATAGATGTTTCACTGTTTTTGAAAATCCATCCCCTAAAGGGATGAGAAAGGGCACTAATTCATTGATTCATCATCGCTATTAGCCCTAACCGTTAAGGACAGAAACTTGATACGTGGAGAGGGTGTGGATCCTATACTGTAGGCAACGTTTAAGAAGGGATTGTTCGAATACCATTCCTAAGTGGTGAAATAGAGGAAGAAAAGCTTTTTCAAACTATCCTGCTATTAAGGTAATTTCGAAGGTAGAACTACGAAAATTGGTATCCGGTTTCTCAGTCAGAAATTAAAAAAAACTACGTGTTTCAGCATTTTTAGAAATACGGGCACTAAGGAAGTAAAATAGTGGATGAAACTGTTTTCGAAATAAATCATTATTAAAGATCTACTAACGTACTTTTAAGCTGTACTGATACTGTACACGGTGCAGAATGCCCTAGAAAATCTGCTCTTCCGTATTACCGCGGAAGTAAGAAAGATAAGAGTAACCCTCAAATTTTTGTGGCTCTCTCGCCCTCTATGTACAAAACAAGGAGAACAATCACAAAAGCCAATAGTCTACTCATTCATTCCGCTGCGTGATGAACCTGCATGCTGTGGTTACGAAGCCGTGCTGCATGGAGATCGATTGTGCCAGCACTAGTTGCCAGTCCACATCTACTGATGCCAAAATACCTGTAAGACCAATATTAATATTTGACTTCTCGGTTACGATAAAAAATACGTGTTTCAGTGTTTTTGGATATTCAATCCCTAGTGGGGTGAACTAGGGATTGAACTTTGTGAGAACTGGTATTTCGCTTCTCAGATATCTAGCGACCCATGGTGAGTATGGCCGCTACGGTGCAGAGGTGGTGGAGTACTAGGGTTTGAGGCAGTGGTACTGACGGATGATGGCTAGGAACATTCGGCTGGAAGGTAAAACATCTTTATTCAGTCTTGCATTAAAATGATCGAAGTGCTGTGATGCTCGAACATGCCCCCTGCCTGTGACATCCGCGTCCTACTTTGCTGGCACGATTTGCTTCACACAGCAATTCGTGACCCATTTAACAACTTGCGACCGTGAGCGAGAAGTGCCAGCAGCGGTAAAGTCTGCTCAGATTCTCATTGAGATCTACTGATGTTGGAAGAGAAGCTCTTACTGATGGACGGATGGATGGATGGATGAATGGATGGATGGCAGTGGTGGGCAGAAGTTTAGCTGCTGCTGTGGAACCTGGAGACAACCAATCTTTTCTACTGCTACAAGTCCACAGCTGATATGGTGGAGATGGATGCCCAGACCAGTGTCTGCTGCTCACTGGCCCATGTGTGGTGGAGAGTTGCGTGGCCCTGGTGTCGTGGAGGCTGCTGCCAGACTGCTTAAAACTGTACTAGAATAAAGGGTATCAAAGGGTATTTTTAATGGTTAATGGCACGTTTTTTGTGCTGATACGTTTCTCCCAGGCACGTACAGATCAATACCTTTGTGGGCCGTTGGTGTGGAAACTCCTCTCAGGCCAATTCTTAACTGCAACGTCGCAAAGATTGCGGGACTCAACCTGCCCATCTTGTAGTACGTAAGCAGGTTTTTTTATGTAATCGCACATCAGCGCCTCTGTGCCTGCCTGCTCACCTCACATACTGCTGCAAAGGAACTGCTTATCTCACAGTAACGCCCAAAATTAGCGACGGAGTTACATGAGTAAAGAATCTGAGGTAGATATTGGGCCCGGTCACGATCAATGGACCACCCTGTATATAACAAATGCGAAAGTTCATGTGCAAGTATGATTAATACTCCTTCACGCTGAAACAGCTGGACGGATTTGGAAGAAATTTGGAATGGAACTAGGTTATACCCTGAATAAACACATAGACTACTTTTGAAAGTTTTTAGTACTGGTTATTTGTTGATTTGATGAGTATAAAACAGAATGCAGAACAATAATTACTCTTTGAAAAAGCTACTTACTCTTTGACTTTTGAACGGTATCGTAATTGTAAAAATGCTTTTATTGTTCAATGTGTCCTACACAATCAACACCACCTAGATGGAGAGGTCGAACAATTGCGAGAACTTGAAGTTGTGACGTCACCGTGAAGCGGCGAAAGTCAACGGCTGTCTTGTGTTCTATTAACTACGTGTTGAGTATGAAAGATCCGTTGTGCTATGTGACTGTTACGAGATTGTTGTTTAAGCACAAATAAATCATATTGTGTGTTACCGTCACTTGGGGTGATTTGGAACTACTGGGGTGAAATGGAACACAGCATCCATCTCAACAAATTATCTTTGCTGTGGAGTTATACTTTGGTGTAACTAATGGAAGCCACCCTCTAGAGTTACCACAGATATTAGTTGTTCCAGTGATATAAAAATTGTATGTGTCAAAGAGGTATGTGATTTTTAAAAAAATAATGTATTTAAGTGTAAACTTTACCTTTTTTCTAAAACTTTGTAAACAAACTGTTGCACAACTACTCTGGTATTAATAATACAGTTCTCTGACATTGGAATGTGGACGACAACTATGAGTGATGATGTTTGAAAAGTTAGGTTAGGTTTGGTTATGTTATTCATTAGCTGCAGGCATAAATGTAGAAAATCATATTTTTTCAGGGTGAATTGGAACATGCCACGGGTATACATAAAGAAGATTGGGCCAGCTGGCTATCAAAACTACAGCGAGACAATCCTGCAGCAAGCTGTCAGTGATGTCAAGGCATGTAAATTATCACTCAGGAATGCATCCAAGAAATATGGTATACCACCTAGTACACTTTCAAGGAAATTAAGTAACAAAAATCCTTTGAAAATAGTTGGACAAACTGTTTTGAGCTTAGAAGAAGAGAAGACATTAGTCAGTGGATTATTTAAATGTCCAGAATGGGGTCAGCCATTAACAACAAGTGAGATAAGGGATATTGCAAAGAGCTACTTGGACCGAAGGGGAAGAGTGGAAAAGAGGTTTGAAGACAACAGGCCTGGATATGAGTGGGTGAAAAATCTGCTTTCACGTCACCACAATCTTACTGTCCGTTTGAGTGAAAATGTAAAGAGAGCTAGAGCTCAAGTGAACAGAGAAACTATTTCAAAAATTTGGAGGAGACTATGAGAGGTGTTCGACCTAGCCACATAGTCAACTACGATGAGACTAACTTCTCCGATGATCCTGGTGCTATCAGAGTGTTGGTCAAGAGGGGATGTAAACATCCTCATAGAATCATAGACTCATCCAAAACAAGCACATCTGTAATGATAGCTGCTGCAGGAAATGGACATCTTTTGCCACCTTATGCAGTTTACAAGGCCACTCATCTGTATGCAACCTGGACAGAAGGTGGAGTGAATGGTACAGCCTACAACAGAAACCAAAGTGGATGTTTTGACCTCAGTATATTTGAAGATTGGTTTCAGACAATAGCTTTGCCGTATCTTAGAAGGCTTGAGGGGGTCAGAGTTCTGATAGGAGACAATCTCTCAAGCCACATTTCTTTGTTCGTAGTCTCCCAATGTGAGAAGGAGAATATTAAGTTTGTGTTGCTCCCGCCAAATGCAACACACAACTGCCAGCCTCTAGACGTGGCATTCTTTCACCCAATGAAAATACACTCCTGGAAATGGAAAAAAGAACACATTGACACCGGTGTGTCAGACCCACCATACTTGCTCCGGACACTGCGAGAGGGCTGTACAAGCAATGATCACACGCACGGCACAGCGGACACACCAGGAACCGCGGTGTTGGCCGTCGAATGGCGCTAGCTGCGCAGCATTTGTGCACCGCCGCCGTCAGTGTCAGCCAGTTTTGCCGTGGCATACGGAGCTCCATCGCAGTCTTTAACACTGGTGCCATGCCGCGACAGCGTGGACGTGAACCGTATTTGCAGTTGACGGACTTTGAGCGAGGGCGTATAGTGGGCATGCGGGAGGCCGGGTGGACGTACCGCCGAATTGCTCAACACGTGAGGCGTGAGGTCTCCACAGTACATCGATGTTGTCGCCAGTGGTCGGCGGAAGGTGCACGTGCCCGTCGACCTGGGACCGGACCGCAGCGACGCACGGATGCACGCCAAGACCGTAGGATCCTACGCAGTGCCGTAGGGGACCGCACCGCCACTTCCTAGCAAATTAGGGACACTGTTGCTCCTGGGGTATCGGCGAGGACCATTCGCAACCGTCTCCATAAAGCTGGGCTACGGTCCCGCACACCGTTAGGCCGTCTTCCGCTCACGCCCCAACATCGTGCAGCCCGCCTCCGGTGGTGTCGCGACAGGCGTGAATGGAGGGACGAATGGAGACGTGTCGTCGTCAGCGATGAGAGTCGCTTCTGTCTTGGTGCCAATGATGGTCGTATGCGTGTTTGGCGCCGTGCAGGTGAGCGCCACAATCAGGACTGCATACGACCGAGGCACACAGGGCCAACACCCGGCATCATGGTGTGGGGAGCGATCTCCTACACTGGCCATACACCACTGGTGATCGTCGAGGGGACACTGAATAGTGGACGGTACATCCGAACCGTCATCGAACCCATCGTTCTACCATTCCTAGACCGGCAAGGGAACTTGCTGTTCCAACAGGACAATGCACGTCAGCATGTATCCCGTCCCACCCAACGTGCTCTAGAAGGTGTAAGTCAACTACCCTGGCCAGCAAGATCTCAAGATCTGTCCCCCATTGAGCATGTTTGGGACTGGATGAAGCGTCGTCTCACGCGGTCTGCACGTCCAGCACGAACGCTGGTCCAACTGAGGCGCCAGGTGGAAATGGCATGGCAAGCCGTTCCACAGGACTACATCCAGCATCTCTACGATCGTCTCCATGGGAGAATATCAACCTGAATTGCTGCGAAATGTGGATATACACTCTACTAGTGCCGACATTGTGCATGCTCTGTTGCCTGTGTCTATGTGCCTGTGGTTCTGTCAGTGTGATCATGTGATGTATCTGACCCCAGGAATGTGTCAATAAAGTTTCCCCTTCCTGGGACAATGAATTCACGGTGTTCTTATTTCAATTTCCAGGAGTGTAGCTTGGCGAAAAGCTTTGACTGATTGGAAGAAAGGCAATAGGGGTGTGCTTCCAAAAAGCGACTTCCCTACGACATTGAAGGCGACATTTCACTACATGGGTGAGAAAATTCGAGACAATGTTATTGCAGGATTTCGTGCTTCTGGTATCATACCTTTCAATCCAGGAAAAGTTCTCTCTCTCTTACCTGTTAGTAGTTTGGAAAATGAAACAGGTGACCCAATGCAGGTATGGTCCGAAGCCTTTGTGGAACACTTGAAAGATGTTCGTTATGGATCTGTTAACTCCTAAGCCAAAAAAGCTCGTGGTAGAAAACTGGAAGTTCTCCCTGGGAAAAGTGTCATGTCACAGACAGAAATTTCAGTCAATATTGGAGAGGGCAGCAAGGAGAAGGAAGCTGATCATCCCAAAGTTTTGGAGCAGGAAACTATAATATCTGAGGCAACGACTGAAGAGGAATATGGACCTGGACCTTCTGAGGCACCTCCAATGACTCTGGCCAAAAACGATTTTGTCTTGGTTAAGTTTCCTGTTACAGAGACTAACCATTCAAAATTATATGTAGGAAGGATTGAGGCTATGGAGCTGCATGACGACATTCCAGTTAATTTCATGAGGAAAAAAATTAGTGAGAAGCAAGAATACTTTTTTCCCTGATGTTGTAGACATGTGTGTGGTGTCAAAAGCACAAGTTGTGATGAAGGTGCGAGGAACTGATTTTTGATGAGGTAGAATGATATTTAAAACTCTTGAAGGCCTTGACATCATGTGATGTAAAGTGTTGTATTAAGTAATGAATGATAGGGTTTTTTTTTTTTGTAAAATAATTGTCTTAGATAAGCATTTGTAAGCTCAGAGATTTAATGGCTAATAAAGCTGGTCGCTAATATAAAAAATATTAATTGGCAATAATTAATACAAAGTTGAGGTAATATAAATGCATTTTCTTGGAAAAATGCTTGTTAGATGTGTTTCACATGTTCCAATCCACCTCCCCACATGTTTCAAATGCAACTACAGTTCAAAATATGCAGTGTTCCAAATCACCCCAAGTCTTGGGGTGATTTGGAACACAATTCAGATCAAAATTTGAAGCAGGGTTATGGTACAGCATTTTCATTCATGTAACACATTGCTGTAGGAAGGACTAGAGATGCTGTATTTAAAATTTCAAAATTATAATACAATATTTTGATATAAATTTTCAGTAAAAATTTCACTTTCTGTACCAATTCACCCCAAGTTACGGTACCAAGTTGTGTCTGTGTGAGTTTAACACAACGTAATGTATGTTTATGCTGTTTCACCTTCATTGCGGTCTTGAAGTATTGTGTACCAAAAGGCAATGGAAATTACACAGCAGGAAACAATGTTCATGTGTCCGAGTTTTGTAAAGACGATCTAATGAGACAAACATGGCTCGATTCAATTTCAAGGTAGGGTTTCGCAATTATTAATTATTCAGTGGTAATCTTTTTTTGAGTGTAATTTAGTAACGCATGTATTTGATCATGGTGTATTATTGTTTGCCAGATCACTTGGTTTCAGTATATTTCGATTAATGTATTTCATTAATCATTTTTCAAGTGTGTCACAGACATTTCAAAGCTAGCGACATTATCTGGAAAGTACCTGCTATAGACGGAAAAACTACAGCTGCTGCACTTCATCACAGCTTGATTCACATATCGCGACAGACATTTTTCCGATCTATCCAGCCAAACTACCCACAGCTGCAGTACCATCCAGAGAGAAGCTGAAAAAAAAAGGAACACGTTGAAGGCAGCAGCATTGCAGGAAAGCATCAAGATTAATGTAGCCAGCCATAATGGGTATTTAAAAAGAATTTCATGTAACGGTCATCAGGTACTGAAAGATGAAGTTAAGGTAAAATTTTTACGGAAGAAATGGGTGAAAATAATGAGAAAAGAGAGTAATATTTATGTGTGTCGATCTATGTGTGCAATCTCGGTACTCAGTGTATATTATGATTGATAATTGGTCTATTCAAAATAAGTGTCATTGAAAAAAATTCTAGTCACTGAATTTGTTCTTGTAGTTGTACTGGTAACAGAAAATTGTGTGAATACAACCGTCTCTGATGTGCAGGTCCCAATGTTTTTGTATAAAATATTATGTGGAAATGTGTGAATATTTTATTAAACAACTACTGTACGTTTGAAAATACCCCAGGCATCCACAACAGTTCATACGCATAACAATAAAGCATTTTTTTCAAAAAAGTCAGCAGCTTTGCTGACAAATGTATATGCTATACACGAAATTAGTCGCAGTCATGCGTTCTTAACTGTATTCTCCTCATTTCCATATAAACAACTATAAATGTTTCCTCTGTTAACTACGGTCTACTTATCTACATTGGCATGGATACTCACACTTAGGTGCCTGAGAGAAGATTCATCGAACCATCTTCACAATAATTCTATGTTATTCCAATCTCGAAGAAATAAAACAGATGAAACAAACACCTACATATTTCTGCGCGAGTTCTGATTTCCCCTATTGTATTATGGTGATCGTGTAGGTGGTGCCAACAAAACATTTAATATTTGGTTTAATGATATCCACCCCAAATCCTGTATCATGTCAGTGACACTCTGTCCCATGTTTCCCGATAATACAAAACGTCCTGCCCTTCTCTGAACTTTCTCGATGTACTCCGGTAATCCTGTTTGGTAAGGCTCCCACACCGCATAGCATTACTCCAAAAGAGGACGGACAAGCGTAGTGTAGGAAGTCTCTTTACTAGATCTGTTACATTTTCTAAGTGTTCTGCCAATATAACGCAGTATTTGGTATGCCTTCCCCACAATATTTTCTATGTGTTCTTTCCAATTTAAGTTGTTCATATCTGTAATTCCTGGGTATTTAATTGAATTTACGGCCTTTAGATTCGAGTGATTTATTGTGTACCCGAAGTTTGACGGATTCCTTTTAGCACTCATGTGGATGATTCCACACTTTTCATTACTTTCGGTCAACTGCCAATTTTCGCACCATACAGATATTTTTTTCTAAATCGTTTTGCTGTTTGCTTTGTGTTCTTTTGTATTTTACGAGCCAAACAATTCTTTTGGTATTGGCTGCTGTATATAACGATCGCCGTGTGACTATGACGCCACGATGCGGTGTTTGGAGTTTTCTCTACATGGTCTTGATACAATACGATTCAACGTAATGAATACAACAATGCTAGATAATCTTCAGAGCGTTTAATCCGCACTTCCATATAAGCTGGTTGCATTTTATCCGCTGAGCGTCAGGCATATGTTATAGCTTCTTAAACATTAGAAGACTCACAATGACAGTGTCATTTAAATGCTGTACGTCACAGAGACGTCATGCCTTTACAAGCAGAACTTCGTAGGCTTACAGTGAGGCTGGATTTTATTATAATATGCGAGCACACACGTGAGGGCAGTTGCTTTTGTACATACAAATATTATAAAATTTACGCTTCGCCGAACTAGAAATTACTTCCTTTCTTTCTTTGTTCGCCAGGTTAGTATGTTTATTACTCCTTCCCGCTGAAGTGTCAGTCACTGCAGTGATGGTAAGAACCAACGTTGCCAAAAACGCTGTAGAGATTCTAAACTCATTAGAGCTCATTTGTGCCATCCCAGACGTTGAAGCTGAAAGTGGGTGCGTCTCAGAGGTATACAAATTCTCCTTCCAGCCTGCCTGTCCCTGTCTCCGCCGCAACCATTAAAAAAGTTCAACCTGCCGCAACAGAGACACAAGAGTATACGTGTACTAAAGCACAGAAGCTAAAGCCGTCGGCACACGGACCGTGCTGTCGAACGTTAACGTTGAGCGTGGCAAGTTCAACGTGCTGCTGAACGCTCAGCAACGATGCGACTTGTGCATACGGTACGTGGGCCCCAACGTAGTATACGCGACCGCAACGCACTCCAGCGGCAATTGAGGGATGCTTCTAGTTCGTAATCACACTGTTTACTCAACGGGCGCGCGTAAAATTCCCACGCTAGCTCTATTAAAACGCACATTTCCTCCATCGTCCACGAAAAGGAAGGTACTATGTCCGATCAATAAGGGCACAGGCTTATAAAAGTTCCATTACAAACAGTGCATTACAAATTTGGAATACTTCTCCGCAAAAGATAAACATTATTTCATCATTCCCACATTTTAATAAAAGCCCAAGGCCAGTCTTACTTGATCACTGTTCCTACGCAGTAGCAGAATCTTTGCAACATGTGAATTACGAAGCGTAAAAGAAAAAGGAGCAAAATATCTTTATACAAGTAGCGCAAGTTGTCCTGTAGATTAAGCCAATCGAACAAAGTCACCCCTCAAAAAAGGTGAACTTTTATTTACATAATATCAAATATTATAGTATATGCTTATATTAAACTGATAATAAAGTATCAGAACCTAATAAAAAGGCGAATGTTAGGGAAAAAAATTTGGAAGTGTGAAGACGCGAACCAGTGCCCCAACAACTTACTCTTAACATAACAGCGACGCTACTCATCACGCTCTTATATTCTTTGTTGATCTCATTTTGTTCGTAGTATATGTTCAGGGCGGGCGTCTCATCACACCCGTTCAGGTTGTTCGTTGATCCATTCACTGAATTTTTTTTTTATTACAGAGGGTGGCTAACCCTCTGACCGAACACGCTGAACTACCGTGCCGGCATGCTAAACCAACAACACACCCATTTCATCTAATCATGTTATCTTATCCCTTGCTGAAAACCTTTATCGTAAATATGTTACTACTTGAAATTTAATTATAACAAATAGTACCAAGACCAAAGCGTTTTGTGTGGATCTTCGGTGTGTCGCTGCCTTCGAATAGCCTACTCTCATAACACACAGGTTACAATAATTCTTTTGCCACGAATATGATGTTTCTCATTAATTTATTGGAACGAATCACACAGTTAACAACGGGTTTTCCAGTGATTCTCAATTTGCTGGTGCTCAGAAACGGCATATATACATATAGGCTTGAAATGAATGCCAATATGGCGGCTCACAACTCTGTACTGAAGGGAGACGGCGTGCTTGTGACGTAGGTGGCGTTGTGCCATCTCATTGGTCAACGCTCAGACGCACGCTCAGAATATCTGACATGCCAGATATTGCTCTGCACTTTCGGAAAGACTCCCGAGCGCGCTGTTCCACGCTATGACGTCAGAAACTTGGCACGCTCAACGTTCGGATGCACGGTCCGTGTGCCGACGGCTTTTAAGGCAGGCTAGCTTGGGTTTCCGCAAGCGTGGAAGGTTCCATGGGACCCGTTCAGTCTGCTGCACCTGTCAACAGGTTGCGCTGTCAGTCCAGCGCAACTCTTCGACTATGAATATAATAGACTGGCCCAGACGTCATTTTCGTGGCTCCAACATCTCTGGGCTAACGTCACCTGAATGTTAGCAAAACATGGTTGTTTCGTGTTGCGCTTATGGCTGTACTCAGCGTTTTGTTGCGGGAATTGGCATTGCATTTCACGTGTAAGTGTTTCTATGATAGTGCAGATGCGTTTATTGAAATCTGCTGAAGTGACTTTTATATGTTTTTTACACTTGAAATAGAGTATCACGTAAATTAAAATGTTGAAAGTGATGCCTGTAAAGTCAGACTCATATTACATTGTGGAAAGTATCTGTGATAATTAGGTTACAGAAGTAAGTATAACTGTTTCTCGTTCCTACTCATAGGTTCCCTAAGGATGAAAACCGAAGGCAGCTTTGGATACAGGCCCTGAAACGGAAAAACTTTAAGCCATCTGCACATACGCGCCTTTTTGTATATACAAGTGAAATTATAACAAGGTAAGATACCTATAGTCGACACATGAAGAGAATTTTTTTCTACCTTGTAAATCAAATAAATGTAGGCTCCAAAATTATTTTCTGAAACTTCAAAGTCTCACCTTTCATCTAAAATATATATATTTTTTAAACTGATAGTTTAAACTTTTGTAAAAATAGTAGGAACTGAACCTTTGAAGTGCACCTAAAATTGGTACTCTAAAATGGACCTGCTCCTAAAGTCGACAATTTTGGCACCTATAGTTGACATAATTCCCATATCCCATTTTCTTTTATAAGTGACTAGAGCTCAAAACGCGGCGGAGAATCCAATGTTTAAAGTTTTGACACGAGCCCGCTCTTACTGTTTAAAAGAATTTTAACGACATTTTACTTTAATTGATAGTTTATATTAATTTCGTCCCGCTGCCCACCAGAGGGGCGTTCGATGTATTTGTTAGATTTTATAAATGGTACTGTGAACAAATCCAGGTCAAATGTAGTTCTGACATAATTTTTGCGCAAATAAAAAAGTAATTTTTGTTGGAAGCGTTTGGCAGTCAATTGAGAAATGTGGGTAAAATACGATACAAAGATAAGATGGCAGACCGCTGATTTAAAATCCCGCCACGTTTTGCCAACAGACAGGTGGTTTATGTTGGAGCCACATCAGCCCTATAGCTTCTGCACAGCAAGGCCAGTCTACTAGTATCTATTATGGTCGAAGGCGTGACTAGCCAGGTACAATGTGTTTCACAATTCATGTTACACACTTTTAGAGGTCGTAAAGGGGACTTAGTACATCAAGTTTTACACGGGAACCCAGGTCCAGAAACGTCTTCCAGTGACAAAGAGCGTCAAAGTTATAGGCGCCGGCACCTACACTCCTGGAAATTGAAATAAGAACACCGTGAATTCATTGTCCCAGGGAGGGGAAACTTTATTGACACATTCCTGGGGTCAGATACATCACATGATCACACTGACAGAACCACAGGCACATAGACACAGGCAACAGAGCATGCACAATGTCGGCACTAGTACAGTGTATATCCACCTTTCGCAGCAATGGAGGCTGCTATTATCCCATGGAGACGATCGTAGAGATGCTGGATGTAGTCCTGTGGAACGGCTTGCCATGCCATTTCCACCTGGCGCCTCAGTTGGACCAGCGTTCGTGCTGGACGTGCAGACCGCGTGAGACGACGCTTCATCCACTCCCAAACATGCTCAATGGGGGACAGATCCGGAGATCTTGCTGGCCAGGGTAGTTGACTTACACCTTCTAGAGCACGTTGGGTGGCACGGGATACATGCGGACGTGCATTGTCCTGTTGGAACAGCAAGTTCCCTTGCCGGTCTAGGAATGGTAGAACGATGGGTTCGATGACGGTTTGGATGTACCGTGCACTATTCAGTGTCCCCTCGACGATCACCAGTGGTGTACGGCCAGTGTAGGAGATCGCTCCCCACACCATGATGCCGGGTGTTGGCCCTGTGTGCCTCGGTCGTATGCAGTCCTGATTGTGGCGCTCACCTGCACGGCGCCAAACACGCATACGACCATCATTGGCACCAAGGCAGAAGCGACTCTCATCGCTGAAGACGACACGTCTCCATTCGTCCCTCCATTCACGCCTGTCGCGACACCACTGGAGGCGGGCTGCACGATGTTGGGGCGTGAGCGGAAGACGGCCTAACGGTGTGCGGGACCGTAGCCCAGCTTCATGGAGACGGTTGCGAATGGTCCTCGCCGAAACCCCAGGAGCAACAGTGTCCCTAATTTGCTGGGAAGTGCGGTGCGGTCCCCTACGACACTGCGTATGATCCTACGGTCTTGGCGTGCATCCGTGCGTCGCTGCGGTCCGGTCCCAGGTCGACGGGCACGTGCACCTTCCGCCGACCACTGGCGACAACATCGATGTACTGTGGAGACCTCACGCCCCACGTGTTGAGCAATTCGGCGGTACGTCCACCCGGCCTCTCGCATGCCCACTATACGCCCTCGCTCAAAGTCCGTCAACTGCACATACGGTTCACGTCCACGCTGTCGCGGCACGCTACCAGTGTTAAAGACTGCGATGGAGCTCCGTATGCCACGGCAAACTGGCTGACACTGACGGCGGCGGTGCACAAATGCTGCGCAGCTAGCGCCATTCGACGGCCAACACCGCGGTTCCTGGTGTGTCCGCTGTGCCGTGCGTGTGATCATTGCTTGTACAGCCCTCTCGCAGTGTCCGGAGCAAGTATGGTGGGTCTGACACACCGGTGTCAATGTGTTCTGTTTTCCATTTCCAGGAGTGTATGTATGTGTAAACAGGGTGATTCCGTGAGGATGTTATAAATTTTCTAAAACGATGGAGAAGGATAAATGTATCAAATTGAGGAAAGGGTCCCTGTACCGGAAACGAACGACTCGAAAGTTATAAGTGAACACCTCTCTGATACCTCTGACAATGAAATACATGTACTGGTTGGTACTGTTGTTGCTAAGATTTTAGGGCAGGCAACTTTCAGAGGGCGTGGTATGAACAAAAACAAGAAAAAAGTCTAGTAAACATGGGCTCTAAAATGCATACCTGAAGAGCTATGAGCACTTGTTCAATAGAGGAGATGTATTTCACAGTAACGAAGATATACAAGTGGTCGTGGTTCATCGGATATGCATTTGAGAGTCAATGTTTACTGGTCTTTTTTTGCTTGTTTTGGTATATACTAGCACCTCTGGAAATTGTGTACCCTACAACCTTAGCAACAACAATACCAACCAGTACATGTGTTCTACTGTCAGAGGTATCAGGGCGTTTTTCGCTTATAACTTTCGTCTCGCTTGTTTCTGGTACAGTTACCCTTACCTCAAATCGGTACATTTATCCTTCTCCATCGTTTCAGAAAGTTTGTAACATCATGGAATCACCGTGTATATACATACATTTACAAACACCGACGCCTATGACTTTAACGCTCTGTAGCGTCGCTGCATGACGTTTCCGAACGTGAGTGCCTATGTAAAACTTGACCTATTAAGTCCCCTGTACAACCTCTAGAAACATGTAACATGAACTGCGAAACACCCTGTATATGTTTGCGTAGATAGTTTCACTACAGCTCATTAATAATAACGGTGGAAGCAGCAAAATGAACAAACCAGAATTAGAGAATATATACCAGTCACAAAACAGAGCCCAAGTCCAGCAGGAGAAAGTTTTCGCATGTTTATGTGGCAGCTTCAAAGAAGTTGCCACGTGCCTCGCAATGCAAATTGCATAAAAAGTTACTAGACACTCACTAAGAAATTTCGAGAATGTTACATGTTTGTAAATTTCACTAGCAGTTTATTCACTCTATAAATATTTTCAAAGGGGACAAAACCTTAGTGGCTGACAAGTGTGTGGAAAAAAATGGTTCAAATGGCTCAGAGCACTATGAGACTTAACAGCTGTGGTCATCAGTCCCCTACAACTTAGAACTACTTAAACCTAACTAACCTAAGGACATCACACACATCCATGCCCGAGGCAGGATTCGAACCTGCGACCGTAGCAGTCGCGCGGTTCCGGACTGCGCGCCTAGAACCGCGAGACCACCGCGGCCGGCCAGTGTGTGTGAAATGTGCTCTAAGGAGTTGCCATTTAGCATTACATAGAGTCTTTCTAAATTGCTAACATTGACTGAAATAGGAAAAAGAGTATGGCTCAGTCGCTATTAGAAACCACATTCTGGTGGTATGTAACGTATTAAGAAGAAAGCTTAGTTCAAAGGGGGGAGGGGGGGCTCTGAGCACTATGGGATTTAACTTCTGAGGTCATCAGTCGCCTGGAACTTAGAACTACTTAAACCTAACTAACCTAAGGACAACACAGACATCCATGCCCGAGCCAGGATTCGAACCTGCGACCGTAGCGGTTGCGCGCTTCCAGACTGAAGCGCCTAGAACCGCTCGGCCACACCGGCCGGCGAAAGCTTAATATGAAAGAAAAGCTTCTTCTTTCAGACGTACACTTTTTAGAGTAACGCAATATGAAAAACGAACTTCGTGTTTGTTATAATGCATTTGAAGAATTTAGGATGAACTATATTGGCAACTTACAATGCAATCAGCGACCCGCAATATATATCCTAGAAAAAGTAATTAAAATTCGTAGAACTGGGATCAGACTTAAAATACTCACTTTAGTTGCCGCAGTGTAACAGACATCTTCAGGATCTTAGGGCAAACTATTACGACTTTCAGAGATTGTTCTGATCACTACATGAAACATGTATTAGAGATAACGTGATGATGGTTCGAATTGAGGATAACCACTACTAGTCGAAAGAGCATGAAGCTACCTAAAAAAAAAGACCTTCAAATCAATTAGCCCGAAGAACGCCGAAAAGGAAAAAAAAATCAATAAATAAAGTCCAATATTTTCTGACCTGCTAGAACTGAAAATGAATAAATATAATATAATATTGAGCCTCCTCTTGTGATACTCGGGTAAAAAAGATTTTTCGTCAACTTCCTAATTCTACTCAATAACACTACAATGAAGGCGTACAGAATAAAGTGCTACGTAGCGTAGTACAGAGGGAAGGCTTCCAGGCAAGCAGGACACTTTCAGACTGCCTGAATTGGTCATAGCTTAACTGGGATGGGAGTAAAATGGCCTCGTTCGGCTGCTAATGTGCGGCAGCTTGCCTGTCTTGTTAACAGGCAAGCATGGTCAATGCAAAACCGGAATGTGTACACGTCTGGTGTGCCTGCCATACTGATGCTTGACCTGCGTGCACCAAGATTGTACAGTGGCACCAGGTTACGCACCACAGAGCTGAAAAGGCATACCATGCAGACCACCATCATCACTGGCGGAGCCAAAGGAGAGACGGCACTGATACCACGAATCATCCCAATACACTTGCTTTCCGGTTAAAATACTTGCAATCCCTTTGAAAGTGGCCTTCTCGATCACTATAAATAAGAGTCAAGGACAAACGTTAATAGTGTCAGGTATCCATCTTAGCACCCCATGTATGCTCTCGTGTAACGAGAGCCAGAAATTCCTTCATATACGCAGAGAACAAGAAGTCCCGTCACGCTTTTTACAGAGATTTATTACAGTAGATTTCCGGCTCTCCAGAAACACCAAGACGATTATGACTTTTTCCGAGTTAGGCATGTTTGCAGACAATTGTGAAATTATTTACTCCCTTGTGGCGCATTTTGTAACTCGCTACTCGGTCGTGTAATTTTTTCCCCTTAAGTAAACGAGTGAGTTGTGAGCAATATCTATTCTGGCAGGTTTTCCCAATGTTTCAAAATTTGATGTTTTTTTTCGGTGTCGCGCGGTTTGCTGGGCTGCAGGTGGCTCGTGCCTTAAGGGGCTCCGGAACGCCCTATACTTGCAATGTTAAAATAACGCTTATAAATTACATCTTTCCTCACAAAGTATTTGAGGTAGGAAGTTGAACTTTTTACAGATTATTTATTGGAATATGGGCTACAACTTAACACAGGGATTTTACAAAATTTTAGTTCAGTTATTAAAGATGATTTTTTTTCAATTGTAATGAAAATTCACAACATTTTTTTGCAATTTTTTATTTATATATTCAAATATATACAGTTTTTTGGAAAAAGGCTGTGTTAAATTATGCAGAAGGTACTGTGTAACATTTACTGAAAGTTTGAAACAAATATGTTTGGAAGATCCTTAGAAAACATGTAATTAGTATGAGAAAATAAAAGTTTTGGGAATCGAGCGACAAAGATTGGATTAACCTTTTAGTGCATTCCAGGTCCATAGGATGGATTATCTTCATCCTCTGCCAACTCCTCCTCCAGCTTTCTCTTGTTCCTCCTCCTGTTTACTTTTGCTTGTACACTCCTGGAAATGGAAAAAAGAACACATTGACACCGGTGTGTCAGACCCACCATACTTGCTCCGGACACTGCGAGAGGGCTGTACAAGCAATGATCACACGCATGGCACAGTGGACACACCAGGAACCGCGGTGTTGGCCGTCGAATGGCGCTAGCTGCGCAGCATTTGTGCACCGCCGCCGTCAGTGTCAGCCAGTTTGCCGTGGCATACGGAGCTCCATCGCAGTCTTTAACACTGGTAGCATGCCGCGACAGCGTGGACGTGAACCGTATGTGCAGTTGACGGACTTTGAGCGAGGGCGTATAGTGGGCATGCGGGAGGCCGGGTGGACGTACCGCCGAATTGCTCAACACGTGGGGCGTGAGGTCTCCACAGTACATCGATGTTGTCGCCAGTGGTCGGCGGAAGGTGCACGTGCCCGTCGACCTGGGACCGGACCGCAGCGACGCACGGATGCACGCCAAGACCGTAGGATCCTACGCAGTGCCGTAGGGGACCGCACCGCCACTTCCCAGCAAATTAGGGACACTGTTGCTCCTGGGGTATCAGCGAGGACCATTCGCAACCGTCTCCATGAAGCTGGGCTACGGTCCCGCACACCGTTAGGCCTTCTTCCGCTCACGCCCCAACATCGTGCAGCCCACCTCCAGTGGTGTCGCGACAGGCGTGAATGGAGGGACGAATGGAGACGTGTCGTCTTCAGCGATGAGAGTTGCTTCTGCCTTGGTGCCAATGATGGTCGTATGCGTGTTTGGCGCCGTGCAGGTGAGCGCCACAATCAGGACGGCATACGACCGAGGCACACAGGGCCAACACCCGGGATCATGGTGTGGGGAGCGATCTCCTACACTGGCCGTACACCACTGGTGATCGTCGAGGGGACACTGAATAGTGCACGGTACATCCAAACCGTCATCGAACCCATCGTTCTACCATTCCTAGACCAGCAAGGGAACTTGCTGTTCCAACAGGACAATGCACGTCCGCATGTATCCCGTGCCACCCAACATGCTCTAGAAGGTGTAAGTCAACTACCCTGGCCAGCAAGATCTCCGGATCTGTCCCCCATTGAGCATGTTTGGGACTGGATGAAGCGTCGTCTCACGCGGTCTGCACGTCCAGCACGAACGCTGGTCCAACTGAGGCGCCAGGTGGAAATGGCATGGCAAGCCGTTCCACAGGACTACATCCAGCATCTCTACGATCGTCTCCATGGGAGAATAGCAGCCTGCATTGCTGCGAAAGGTGGATATACACTGTACTAGTGCCGACATTGTGCATGCTCTGTTGCCTGTGTCTATGTGCCTGTGGTTCTGTCAGTGTGATCATGTGATGTATCTGACCCCAGGAATGTGTCAATAAAGTTTCCCCTTCCTGGGGCAATGAATTCACGGTGTTCTTATTTCAATTTCCAGGAGTGTATTTCTAGACTCTTTACAGCCCTGTCTGCAGCCCGAAGGCGTTCCTTGTCTAAAGCAAGCATTGCTCGTTGTGTTCGTAGATTTTGCTACCATTTTCTTCAGTTGCAGTTACTGCAACACTGTTCCAAAAGGTGGTCATGTATGAACACTTATCACATTTCAGTTGTATTTCACTAGCAAGTCCTACGTGCTTTATTATGGAGAGTTCCAGACCAACTTCACTACAATGAATACATCTTACACAGTTTGAAAAAATTCCTTTGAGAACCGACATATCAAATATTTCATTCACATCCGATTCGCCCATAAAACATTCATAGTTATCACTCATTGAACCAAGCTTCTTCTGTGAAGTATTTTCTTTCCCACTTTGACTGCTATGGGCAGGTGTACTTGAGAGGTTAGGTTCACTCACTTGGTTATCGTCTTTATTGTTTACAGTAATAACACATACCTTTGGCTTTCCAAAATTTCTCCTTTTCTTAAAAGCCTTCAGAGGATTTCTAATAACTTTACTTTTACTCATTATTATACTTCAACAAAACAGAGACTCAAGAAACAGAATTAATTACGAATATTTTCGAGATAACGACAGAGTAAATAAACATGAAACAATCGACAATCACACCAGCGATATATATTGAACCATCACAGGTTAGCCACAACACATACTTTATCTCACATCACTAAAATGTACCTGATGAACACGGACGTTAATAATAACACCATTTGACAGCAGTTTAACAGCGCCACAGTGGGTCACGCCCATGTAGAACACATTTCAAAAAAAATTTAAAAATAGTTGTAGTCTTCGGAATTGAATAAATTATATATCTATTAAAAGGTAATAGTCTGCAGATTCAGAAAACGCAAAAAAGTAAAAATTGAACTTTTCATGATTTTGAGCCTTTCCAGAGCCCCTTAACACTTTCATGTCTAAATTTTTTTTCATATACAGGGTGTTACTAAAAGGTACGGCCAAACTTTCAGGAAACATTCCTCACACACAAAGAAAGAAAATATGTTATGTGGACATGTGTCCGGAAACGCTTACTTTCCATGTTAGAGCTCATTTTATTACTTCTCTTCAAATCACATTAATCATGGAATGGAAACACACAGCAACAGAACGTGCCAGCGTGACTTCAAACACTTTGTTACAGGAAATGTTCAAAATGTCCCCCGTTAGCGAGGATACATGCATCCACCCTCCGTCGCATGGAATCCTTGATGCGCTGATGCAGCCCTGGAGAATGGCGTATTGTATCACAGCCGTCCACAATACGAGCACGAAGAGTCTCTACATTTGGTACCGGGGTTGCGTAGACGAGAGCTTTCAAATGCCCCCATAAATGAAAGTCAAGAAGGTTGGGGTCAGGAGAGAGTGGAGGCCATGGAATTGGTCCGCCTCTACCAATCCATTGATCACCGAATCTGTTGTTGAGAAGCATACGAACACTTCGACTGAAATGTGCAGGAGCTCCATCGTGCATGAACCACATGTTGTGTCATACTTGTAAAGGCACTTGTAAAGGCCAATCAAGACAGGTAGAGTATCCCGTATGAAATCATGGTAACGTGCTCCATTGAGCTTAGGTGGAAGAACATGGGGCCCAATCAAGACATCACCAACAATGCCTGCCCACACGTTCACAGAAAATCTGTGTTGATGACGTGATTGCACAATTGCGTGCGGATTCTCGTCAGCCCACACATGTTGATTGTGAAAATTTACAATTTGATCACGTTGGAATGAATGCTCATCCGTAAAGAGAACATTTGCACTGAAATGAGGATTGACACATTGTTGGATGAACCATTCGCAGAAGTGAACCCGTGGAGGCCAATCAGCTGCTGATAGTACCTGCACACGCTGTACATGGTACGAAAACAACTGGTTCTCCCGTAGCACTCTCCATACAGTGACGTGGTCAACGTTACCTTGTGCAGCAGCAACTTCTCTGACGCTGACATTAGGGTTATCGTCAACTGCACGAAGAATTGCCTCGTCCATTGCAGGTGTCCTCGTCGTTCTAGGTCTTCCCCAGTCGCGAGTCATAGGCTGGAATGTTCCGTGCTCCCTAAGACGCCGATGAATTGCTTCGAACGTCTTCCTGTCGGGACACTTTCGTTCTGGAAATCTGTCTCGATACAAACGTACCGCGCCACGGCTATTGCCCCGTGCTAGTCCATACATCAAATGGGCATCTGCCAACTCCGCATTTGTAAACATTGCACTGACTGCAAAACCACGTTCGTGATGAACACTAACCTGTTGATGCTACGTACTGTGTTGCTTGATGCTAGTACTGTAGAGCAATGAGTCGCGTGTCAACACAAGCACCGAAGTCAACATTACCTGCCTTCAATTGGGCCAACTGGCGGTGAATCGAGGAAGTACAGTACATACTGACGAAACTAAAATGAGCTCTAACATGAAATTTAAGCGTTTCCGGACACATGTCCACATAACATCTTCTCTTTATTTGTGTGTGAGGAATGTTTCCTGAAAGTTTTGCCTTACCTTTTTGTAACACCCTGTACATCTAAAAGATATGTCAATAACTGTCTTCCTTTGTGATAAATAACACACTTTCACTACCAAAAAGCTTAAGGTGTGCTGTTTTGAAAATCGGTGAAGTGGGACAAACGTGCATCACGAACTTAACTACATCGATGTTTTCATGTCACCCTAGGATTTTGAGAGTTATGTTTTTAATTTTAGAATGATTTTATCAGGATGACAATTATAGAAAAAGTATAACAAATTAGTACCAAAACACATTTATTCTCCTGACGGAAAAAACATGAAATATCATACACAAGTTTTCAATGTAAGATTTGTTGATGGCTTTGACGTATCATACACAACATTTTCTAGATTCCGTGAAGTTTTCCGTATCATATACGTTCAACTAAGTACATTTTATATACAAATCGGCATAATTACTGAGGTGTGTAGCAATGTTTCAAAAGAATGGATATGATATATAAGGACACACAATTACTTACTTCAGACTTTCTTGGAGTGAAAAATATGGCGACTCAATCTGATTTTCGTGAAACAGATACACTGTGTCACCAATAAACGCACACCATCCGATTTGATCACTCACACCCTTCCATATATCCACCCCATGGTCCGTAGTATTTTTTTCCAAGTTCCCAAAGCTTCTCGCTACATGCTAGCACTAGACAGATATGAGATATAGACCTCCCAACGCTCAAAACTACACGTTACTTTAGTGGGACGTATTTATTCCATCAAACACGAAAGGCTTAATACCTCCGAGAGAGAACTTTTGTGGTGGCGCATACGCGTGCATAATGAGGTTCGACATTAACATTTCTTTATAAATAACTATTTAACTCAGGTAACACCGCAGAGCATAGCTAGTTCAACAACAAATTTACCGCCGGCCGGTGTGGCAGAGCGGTTCTAGGCGCTTCAGTCTGGAACCGCGCGACCGCAACGGTCGCAGGTTCGAATCCTGCCTCAGGCATGGATGTGTGTGATGTCCTTAGGTTAGTTAGGTTTAAGTAGTTCTAAGTTCTAGGGGACTGATGTCCTCAGATGTTAAGTCCCATAGTGCTCAGAGCCATTTGAAACATTTTTTGAACAAATTTACCAAATCACAAGTACGGAATGTATGGAAAAGAATCTGTCATTGAAAAGTAATTTGTTGTTTGTTGAAGAAAGCACAAATACATTGTTTATAATCTTATATAAATCATTCCCTTCTGCAACTTCAGTGCAAAACTTGTGTGTTTTCTCGGTTACATTCTTGCTTGTGCCTGTATAAATGCAAAAGTCAGGTACATCTGCTTGTAAGAGAGAAGCATCGTCAGAACAGAGTCGGTCTCCCTTTTTTTTATTTTCGCTAGAAGACTAGAATCAGTTATTCATACAGGGCGCAGTGGTCGTGCCCGGACGGGTTTATAAATATGTAGTGCGTTTCAGTTGGCGCGCCTGTGCCACTGCAAAGAGATGCGGTATCAGCAGAAGCTCGTGTGACGGCGGTCTGTGGCAGGCAGACCTGCTTGGACTGAGTCGCTGTGGCGGTTGTGGTGGGGGCGGTGGGGGGGGGGGGGGGGGAAGCTCACCGGCGAAGCGGTGGTTGGCGGGTTTGGGGGGGGGGGGATGTGCGGAGCCACGCAGGAGGTAGCAGCTCGACGTATCCCAGGCGCTGGCGCGGCGCCACGCCACACCGCTTGTTTACCAGGACGAGGCAGCCGTCTTTGACGACTTCCTTCGTGATTTACAAACGCCTCGCGTCGCAGCTCGCTTTATTTTCATTAGTTTATAGGCCAGCCAACGCCAGAGCCGCAGGAGTTCTGTGCCCCTTCGAACTCCTTCTGCCCTTCGTAATTAATTCTCATTTTAAAGAAGTGATCAGCGTCCTGCCACACAGCGCAACGTTGTTATAATTAAACTTTATCTACTTGAGACAGGGTAGACGGAAAACTATTTACCGTATGCGTAATTAAGTTCAGTTCAACTCAGTTTATTACTACGATTTTGAGACCTATTATCTGGAAAATCTAAACAGGTCGTATATGTTCGTTAATCATAAAAACATAAAAAGAGGGAGTCAACTCAATTTCCAAGTGAATAACTTCTGTCTTACATTACTAGATATGTTACTGACAGTCTCGGAAGAACCCGAGGTTTGCCAACTAACTACAACTACACCTACTTCTACACCTGTTGTTGCTTCATTATTGTACATCACTCACACTGGTATGTGCGTGCCTGCAATCCTCGAGTGTATGCATACCCGTGTGGATGGCCATAGCTTTTTTCTCTTATTTTTTTCTTAAAAAAAAGGAAGAGTGTCTATGCATACCTGTGTGGGTGGCTTGCTTTATCTTCTTTTTTTTTCAGGTAATAGGTCACGCATTCGTAGCAATAAACTTTATATAAGAGTGAGTCATTAACTATTGCTACCTAGAATACCTCTGAGTGTATGGTAGTAGCTGAAAATTTTAATGGTGAAATGTTGCATAGGACAATGGGGGCCATAATATGACTGGATTTTTTTGCTGGGTGGGGTCACGTCAGAGATATGAAGGTCAACTTTTTAAAAAAAATAGGATGCTGTACAGTAAGATCTTTGAAGGTCAACGAAGGTCACAAAGGTGACATGAACGTCCATTTACAGAAGTTATTCGAAGTGATGATCATTGGTATCAATGCAGTGCTGCAATCTTCTTATCATGGATTGAGTGGTACTCCTTGCCACATCGGCACTTATCGAAGCACATAGTCTGACAATTTTCTCTCGTATATCGTGCAAATAGTAAATATTCGTCGAATACGGCGTATCCATCTAACGTGCCATTGACATGTAAACACCATTCTACGGTTTCGCAATACAACACTAATAGGAACGGTAAGACTAGTACCGTCGAATCATGCGAATGTGAACGATGTATTCCTTGAGGAAAGTCGACATGCTTCTCATATATGGAGAATGCCAACAAAATACAGTGAAAGCTGAAGACTTATCGCTGAAACATATCCTCAAAGTACTCACCCTACATGTCGTACATTGAAATATGTGTATGATAAATTGAGAACAAATCGATCTTTAACGCACCGGAGACATATCCGGCAAAGGAAAGTTACTAACGAGCAAACGCAAATTGGTACTCTTTCCACCATTGTCCGAGATCCTTGTGCTAGTTCGCATAAAAGCACAAGGGAATCTGGCACGACAAGAGTAGTGTTGTTTGTGTTCTGCATCGCCATAAATATCATCCTTACCACATCAATCACCACCAAGAATTAACCGGTACGGATTGTATGCATCACATTGAATTCTGCCAATGGACTCAACATCAGATTGACAGGGATGACACATTTATTAATTTGATTTTATTTACTGATGAGGTTACACTCACGAACCATGGAAATGTTAATTTTCATAACGTGCTTTATTGGGCAACTGAAAATCCATGTTGGCTGCGGCAAGTTGCACGCCAAAAACCATGGTCGGTGAATGTATGGTGTGGGAATCTGGAGGACAGAATTATAGGCCCCTATTTCATCGAAATAAATCTTAATGGTAGCAAGGACACCACATTCCTGCGAGAAATATTACATCTGTTATCTGAAGAAATACCTTTAGGAACAAGGAACAGAATGTGGTATCAACACGATGGGTGTCCGGTACATTTTTCGCTGATGGCTAGAAATGAGTTGCAGAAACAGTTCCCAGCTCGTTGGATTGGACACAGAGGAGATGTGTCGTGGCCGGCTCGTTCACCAGACTTGACGCCTCTGGATTTTATCTTGTTGGGATTCGTAAAAGACATTGTTTATAAAGACGTTCCAACTACACCTGAAGATATGTGAGAGTGAATTGTCAGAGCATCTGCTTCGATAAGTGCCGACGTGATAAGGAATACCACTTAGTCCATGATAAGAAGATTGTAGCACTTCATCGATACCAATGATCATCACTTCGAACACCTTCTGTAAATGGACGTTCATGCCAACTTTGTGACCTTCGTTGACCTTACTGTTACACATCACTGGATTCGTCTCGATAGCCGCTATCAGAAAGAAAGTACCAAACAACAACAGCGTCCACTTCATCTCATGGACTGAAAGTTAAGCAGTTGCCTTTTAGATATCCGATGTGCTGTCATTGAGTTTAGTCCACAAGTTTTGATCACTTAAAATTATTTGCAAATCACAGTCTAATTATCTGCAGTCACTCTGTTAACGTCATGATCAACAGAACCTTCCTCTTCACATTCACAGATTGGTGTGTTACTACATCCCACTTGTTGCGAATGTTTGGCTTGTGGACCGTGACGTGTTAATAGGTGCATCATACCTTGAGCAGAGGCAATGTCGTGCAGTTTGAGCCTGTTCCTGATGCTTGGGAATATGCTGTAAACAAGCCTTACAGTGCTGCCAGTGTACCAGTCAGGCTGCCATTCATATAACTTCCAGGCTCGTAAATGTTTTTTAATCAGTAATTTGCGTTCCTGTGGTATCATATACATCATATTGCTCACTCACTCAGGCAAGACAGAGTTATCCTGCAATGTACCACGATATACATCAGACAAGTCCGGAGGTTTACCAGTAAACCGTCTACAGGTGTGGTGTGAAAGACACTGATGAGCCTCAGAAGTATGCTATGCTGCATTCGTCTCAGTATTCTTTTGTAGCTGCCTAGTCTAAAGCAACGTGCCCATACGCTGTCAGTGGAGCCCACTATGGCGTTGAAGACAGTGAAACTAAGTCTTTTTTTTTTATTAAACGCTGACCTAGAGAATTTTCCCTGACAAAGACAACTCAAACTTAACCTATTTATCCACAATATACAAGCCCAACGCAATCTGACTGCTATACGTTGACAATAAGACTTCCAATAATTAACACAAAAGAATGGCCCTGAATTGCAAGAAATCCTAACAAAAATACAAACTCAGAAAATATGAAATTAAAGAAATATGATACTACCTCCAGCTCTGCTAATCGCCTAAACTCATTTCAGACACAAATCCTGATAGTGGAAACCCCATTGTTTCTCGTAAGTCACTTACCTCACAGAAGATCTTCATAACATGAATTACAGCAATTACAGCAAGTAGCAACAACAGCCAGCTAATTAAAGGATTCTAACTACTATAGACACTGATTACTAGGGGGCATATGGTTAGCAAAAGAAAGATTTTGTTGAAGAGCAAACAACGCATTTAGAAAATTTTACCGTATTCATGTGGCATCCAGTTTTAAAAATTATATAATTGTCAGTAATTCCACTACCCAAACATTATCAACCATACATCCATACTATACCTTTCCTTGCATATTTTCTTATAAGAAATTTCATCTCACTTTTCACTGCTTGTCCTACCAACACAGAGTCTCCACCAAGAAAATCATGTCCATACACTTCTCTATCCACTTGCTCACTGCTAGTCCGTCCAACCACAGAATCTCTTGCCGAGGGCGCAGAGCGCAGTCGGCGATATTAACACAGTTTATGGCGCTGCCAGCGTACAAACAGGTTACTTACAGCAGCTTTCTGATATGACCACACCACATGGAACGATAATTCATAGTCGACTGTGCCAGCACGGGCAGTCTTATGCGTAATTATGGCTGCTTTCTGAGTAACAGATTTTACGTGTTCCAGACAGTTTCTTTTCTCGCTTGTAGAATGCCTAAACATCTACAAACAGTACTTCGTGTTACAGGTATTCCGTCAAGCCTCAGGGAAGGATTTGTGGCAAGAGAAAGTCTTCCCTTCAGAAGTATGTAGTGGTTTTATGAACAGCTATAGTCAGTTTGTTGCTCTTGTACCAATGTTGCATCTGAGTAAGTACATCATTCGCATTTTCTTCAAGTCTCGCCCTGGGGTCTGCAGACACAACTACTAGGATGTCATCTTCATATGCGACCACATCTTCAATAGCATCTGCCCCATTTAATAGATCTAATACGGGTTCAGTACTAAGATTCCGGCCTTGAGGACAGCCCTTGCTAATCTTTTTGATTATTTTTTTCTGCACCACAAGCCACTGGACGCTACGTCCACTACAATAATTTACAACGCTCTTACAAACAGGTCAGGCGTGCACTACACACCGGAAGCAGCTACTAGGGTAGCAGAGTACGTGTGGCGTGCACACGGGGGTTTTTTAGGTTAGAGGGACCCCCCCTTGGGCGAAACGATAAAATACCTGACGGCTTACCAGAGAGGACATTATCATCGTTGATAAAGAACGTCCGTCCTCAGAGACCAAAAACAGGAAAAGTTAACGTAATATTGGTAAACTGCAGGAGTATCCAGGGCAAGGTTCCTGAATTAGTATCTCTTATTGAAGGAAATAGTGCGCATATAGTATTAGGAACGGAAAGTTGGTTAAAACCGGAAGTGAACAGTAACGAAATCCTAGACACAGAATGGAATATATACCGCAAGGATAGGATAAACGCCAATGGTGGAGGAGTATTTATAGCAGTAAAGAATTCAATAATATCCAGTGAAGTTATTAGCGAATGCGAATGTGAAATAATCTGGGTTAAGTTAAGTATCAAAGGTGGGTCAGATATGATAGTCGGATGCTTCTATAGACCACCTGCATCAGCAACCGTAGTAGTTGAGCGCCTCAGAGAGAACCTGCAGAACGTCGTGAAGAAGTTTCGTGATCATACTATTGTAATAGGGGGAGACTTCAATCTACCAGGTATAGAATGGGATAGTCACACAATCAGAACTGGAGCCAGGGACAGAGACTCTTGTGACATTATCCTGACTGCCTTGTCCGAGAATTACTTCGAGCAGATAGTTAGAGAACCAACTCGTGAAGCTAACGTTTTAGACCTCATAGCAACAAATAGACCGGAACTTTTCGACTCCGTGAATGTAGAAGAGGGTATCAGTGATCATAAGTCAGTGGTTGCATCAATGACTACAAGTGTAATAAGAAATGCCAAGAAAGGAAGGAAAATATATTTGCTTAACAAGAGTGATAGGGCACAAATCGCAGAATATCTGAGTGACCACCATCAAACGTTCATTTCTGAGGAAGAGGATGTGGAACAAAAATGGAAAAAATTCAGGAACATCGTCCAGTACGCCTTAGATAAGTTCGTACCGACTAAGGTCCAAAGCGAGGGGAAAGATCCACCGTGGTATAACAATCATGTACGAAAGGTACTACGGAAACAAAGAAAGCTTCATGATAGGTTTAAGAGTAGTCGAATCATAGCTGATAAGGAAAAGCTGAACGAAGCGAAAAAGAGCGTAAAGAGAGCAATGAGAGAAGCATTCAACGAATTCGAACATAAAACATTGGCAAACAATCTAAACAAGAACCCTAAAAAGTTTTGGTCATATGTAAAATCGGTAAGCGGATCTAAATCCCCTATTCAGTCACTCGTTGACCACGATGGCACCGAAACAGAGGACGACCGAAGAAAGGCAGAAATACTGAATTCAGTGTTCCGAAACTGTTTCACTGCGGAAAATCGTAACACGGTCCCTGACTTCAGCCGTCGCACGGACGCCAAAATGGAAAATATTGAAATAAACGATATCGGAATTGAAAAACAACTGCTATCACTTAGTAGCGGAAAAGCATCCGGACCAGACGAGATACCCTTAAGATTCTACAGTGATTATGCTAAAGAACTTGCCCCCTTTCTATCAGCAATTTATCGTAGATCGCTGGAAGAACGTAAAGTACCTAGCGACTGGAAGAAAGCGCAGGTCGTTCCCATTTTCAAGAAGGGTCATAAATCAGATGCGAATAATTATAGGCCTATTTCGCTTACGTCAATCTGTTGTAGAATAATGGAACATGTTTTGTGTTCTCGTATTATGACGTTCTTAGATAATACAAATCTCCTTCATCATAACCAACATGGATTCCGCAAACAGAGATCATGTGAAACTCAGCTCGCCCTATTTGCCCAAGAAATTCACAGTGCCGTAGACACTGGCGAGTAGATTGATGCCGTATTCCTGGACTTCAGGAAGGCATTTGATACGGTTCCGCACTTACGTTTAGTGAAAAAAATACGAGCTTACGGAATATCGGACCAGGTTTGTGATTGGATTCAGGATTTCCTAGAAGAAAGAACACAACATGTCATTCTTAACGGTTCAAAATCTGCAGATGTAGAGGTAATTTCGGGAGTACCGCAGGGAAGCGTGATAGGACCTTTATTGTTTACAATATACATAAATGACTTAGTTGACAACATCGGTAGCTCCGTGAGGCTATTTGCAGATGACGCGGTTGTCTACAAGAAAGTAGCAACATCAGAAGACTCGTACGTACTCCAGGAGGACCTGCAGAGGATTAATGCATGGTGCGACAGCTGGCAGCTTTCCCTAAACGTAGATAAATGTAATATAATGCGCATACATAGGGGCAGAAATCCATTCCAGTACGATTATGCCATAGGTGGTAAATCATTGGAAGCGGTATCGACCGTAAAATACTTAGGAGTTACTATCCGGAGCGATCTGAAGTGGAATGATCACATAAAACAAATAGTGGGAAAAGCAGGCGCCAGGTTGAGATTCATAGGAAGAATTCTAAGAAAATGTGACTCATCGACGAAAGAAGTAGCTTACAAAACGCTTGTTCGTCCGATTCTTGAGTATTGCTCATCAGTATGGGACCCTTACCAGGTTGGATTAATAGAAGAGATAGACATGATCCAGCGAAAAGCAGCGCGATTCGTCATGGGGACATTTAGTCAGCGCGAGAGCGTTGCGGAGATGCTGAACAAGCTCCAGTGGCGGACACTTCAAGAAAGGCGTTACGCAATACGGAGAGGTTTATTATCGAAATTACGAGAGAGCACATTCCGGGAAGAGATGGGCAACATATTACTACCGCCCACATATATCTCGCGTAATGATCACAACGAAAAGATCCGAGAAATTAGAGCAAATACGGAGACTTACAAGCAGTCGTTCTTCCCACGCACAATTCGTGAATGAAACAGGGAAGGGGGGATCAGATAGTGGTACAATAAGTACCCTCCGCCACACAGCGTAAGGTGGCTCGCGGAGTATAGATGTAGATGTAGATGTAGATTTGGGGATTCTGAGATCTCGAAGGTACGTGAATACCGCAGGCCACCAAAACTTGCCGAATGCGCCTGCGGCGTCAATCATGAGCGAGAATGCATACTTCCTTGTCGAATTTTCGACAATCTGAAGAGCTCTATTAACTGCATCATCTATAGGTTTCCCATTTCTGAATCCGGTTTAGACCCAAGAGCTCGCTGTGCGCCTGCAACCGATCACAGAACAGACGTTACTGAACTTTGGCCAAGACTTTTTATAAGCAAATTGGTCTACAGCTTTCCGGCGATACCGGGTCTTTATCCTTTCCCTACTACTGCTCTAGCTGTAATCCATGTAGCCGGGATACTGCATATTCCCCTCGTTTAGTAATGCTATCAAACATCACATTGTCAAAGCGACCTACCATCCGCACCGCTTCTGGGTAGGCGTCATCCGGCCTCTCCAGGTTTGAGCTTGGAAGTTGTGACAGCAACTTCCTCTTGAGCAATAGGTATCACCAAGCTCTGATTGTCGTATAGGCACCCAACTTTATAGGAATGATGTTCAGACTGCGCTGCAGGAATTGCGTTGTTAGTAATGCTAGTATCATGACTTTCCATTAGGTGGTGGTACTGGTAATATCAAGCGCCAGCACTTCGGCCTGAACGAAACTGCATAGAAGGCTGTGAGACGACGTCAGCCAGTAGAACACTCACTAGGACGACACTACGACAGGTGCGGCACCTATACGAAGAGAATATTAACACCGCTCCAGCTAGCCTCGGCTGCACTGGAAGAGCCGTACAAGAAGACGAGCGTTGATATAAACTCTGTAGCAGTGACTCATTAACTTGCGTGATTTGCTTGCATGGAAATTGTATATATCAAAGGACACTGATTATTTAGATGTTGCCATTTGCTTGTGACCCATCTTTGTAGAAACGTAAAATTAAGTATTGTCGATTTAACTTACTGTAATAAACTCCATTAATAAGAATTGGTTGAATGTAGTCTAGCTATCCGAGAAAACAGCTTCCTAGGGACCCTATACAAGAAGAGTGGCCAGGATCTCTCACTGGTACAGCGATGTAGGGTCGATACAAAAGCATCAGTGTGCATTACATTTGCAGACAGACCTATGTGACGCAGACGTTCGAGTACAATTTGCACTTACGTTTATTGCAAGGGTTGGAGTTGACGACATGTGGCCTTGGAACATTTTGTGGAGTGTTAAAGCACACTTTACGTCACTAGGGCAGTGAACACTCACAGTTGTTGCATTTGCAGATAGTCACCGCCAACGAATGTTGCCCTGCATAGTGAATTGTGTGGTGTGGCTTCACGGCACAGTTCATTTTTCTCTGAGGAACTCGGTTCCTCAAGGACCAAGGGTATGCAGCATGAACGCCACACACTGCTGTGATCTGCTTCGTCAATACGTGATCCATGTTCTACGGGAGAGAGGTGATCATCAGATTTGAACCTGTGTGATTTCTAGTTGTGGAGTTACCTGAAGGGCAGAGTTTATCAACGGGACACTAACATACGTTGGAGGTTGAAGATGAGCATAGCGAGGAAGATAGCCAACATCCCGCCTGATGTATTTTAGGTAGCAGTAGAGCAATCTATATTGCGGTTCCAGGCTGTTGTGGATGCAGATGGTCGTCATACTGAGCAACGTTTATAAACTGGAACGTAAACATGGTGTGAAATTACCAAGTCTCACTGTCTCATGTGGAAACTAAACTGTGTTTCTTTCAATGGTTCATTCTTTATTTCTCTTTCGCATTCCTTTATAAATGTATCCACATTTTCATTATCCTACGATCACTCGTTTTTCATGGGACTGTCTCAAGTAGCGATAGTATAATTATATTTCTGGCATTAAACTTTGTAACCTTAAAGTATAAAAATAATAATGATAATTTTTTAATATATTAACTCACGAAAACTGATAAATTTTTGACGTAAGCGGCGCTACGCCGTGGCCCTGTGAAATCAGTCTGAATAAACTGAAAAATTCTTACCTTGTGATGGGGTGTCGCCGGATGACACTGTTTATACATCTGCTCGTAAATGGCACAGCTTAGTGCAATGCTGGCCTATCTACTAATACTGGAAAACATTGGTCTCAGATCTGAATTATTAGAAAAACTGACTTAGCTTATTGACACAGCTGCACAACTGGTCGTCTGATAACTAAAGAACACATGACTATGATCTGGGAAAATTTCTGAAATATTTAAATTTAACTTAATGACTGGATCGGGACTGGCAATGACTTAAGGTAAAATTATTCCTTTCTTTTTTTGTTGACTGGTAAAAATTATATTCTGAAAATCTTTTGCATTATTTATAAAGATCTGCAATCCATTATTTGAAAAATTGAATATTACAAATCGGGGTCAACTAGTGCTGACGAATCACAAAAAGATTGAAACAAATTTATGTTAACATTTCACACAAGTGACTTAACTACGCACATGCCAATAAAAATAATAAAATTACAATACATGGCTATGAACTGTGCTGTACCAGTAACAGACTACAGCTCCACCATAGCAGCGAGCGATTGCAACTGCATTGTAGCAGCGAGCGATTGTAGCAACTGCTGAGACTGCTCTGACCTGAGGCTCTATTGCAGCAAAGATATTTTCTGTTGCAGGCAGTGCGTGAGCAATACATCGAAATTACATTTGCTCCAGCAGGGTGGTGAACCCCTTACATAACTCTTCACTGGGGGGGGGGGGGGTAAAAATTTGGCGGCGATGGTGAGTCGACTTGCCATGAGCAACAAATTTTTCTATTGCAAATAGATAGGAAATATTTAGTTTCTCATGCCTACAAAATCAGTTTTGGTAATTAATATACATATGCTTTACATAGTTACAGAGTATATATGAAATTATTGACAAATTATATAAGTACTGAACATACAAAAGTAGTTATGAATATTAAGAATCAGATAAAGTGCACATGCACTGTATATGTCTTTAGTATCTTTTATAAGAAACAGGTGAGGAATGGAAAGGATAGCATCATTGTTGTAGCACAGTGGGTTGCATATAGCTACATTGAAAAGTCCGCATCTTTTCACAGAAGCACAACACCAGGTGTGACAATCTGAAGGTCTCTTTTCCGAAATATTTATCAGTGTAGCCAACATACTGAAATGTAGTATTAATATTGTATGTTGCTCTTTTGGTAGTACATAAGGTACACCAACACCACATACTTGTAGAATTCATAATCTGTACAATAACGCAAAATTAGTGCAAAAAATCCAAATAGAGTGCTCCATGACCATGAGGACGGGCAGGATATAGGAAAGTCTCATTAATTGGTGATAATTGGTTCAGAGGTTGAAGGATGCATTTAGTCTTATAACATTTTGTGAAAATTACGTCATTGACATCAGTCCAAAGTTACAAAGTATAAGCCAAGTTTCTGTCCCATCACATAGGTAAGGTAAGATCACGTGAGCGTTCCATTGGCGGTTTTACATAGATATATACTTGATTTGAAACAATAAGAAGATCAGGAATTTTTTTTATGTTACTCATTCAGTAGTAGTCTTATATATTGTTAGCTGAAGAAGTGTTGGCACTCAGCGGCCTCTCAAAATTTCATTAACTGATGATTACATCATTAATGTGGCTTTGAGGAAGCTTTACATGACAATTTTAGAAAAATGTTGTGACATTCAAAGGCCAAACACTAAAATTAAAACATTAAATAAGTGTAACATAGAAATAATAAACTTTATTTTCTTAGCTGAAGAAGTGTCGGCACTCGGTGGCCTGTCAAAATTTCATTAACTGATACAGATGATATACAAATCATTATCCAGAAATAGGCGTTATTACATCATTAATGTGACTTCGAGGAAGCTTTATATGACAATTTTACAAAAATGTTGTGGCGTTCAATGGCCAAACAATAAAACTAAAATATTAAATAAGTGTAACATAGAAATCATCTGTAGTAATCTTATATATTCTTAGCTGAAGACGTGTTGGCACTCAGTGGCCTGTCAAAATTTCATTAACTGATACAGATGATATACAAAACATTATCCAGAAATAGGTGTTATAACATCTAGCATTTAGCTGCTAGTAAGTATATATAATATTGTACAAATGACATAAGAGATACCTAAAATGTATTACATTTAACCTAGTGATCAAGGTCACTAGAGTAATGATACATACAGGTAATGGAATCTATACATAAGACAAGAATGGAATTTTGCAATATATTTTGGACTAGCAATGCATTGCTTTGGGATTAATGATTAATTGATTTTGATTTACTGCTGGAAATAAAATGATTAATGTCATTTGTCATTCGTTATAAGTCAGCTGCAACAAGGTTATCGAATAAGTAAAGTATATGTGATCACATTCATGAGTGATAGAAAGAAGTAGGTAAAATATAACTGGTGGAGCAGGCTTAAGAAGGAGGTGTCAATAGCATATAATGTAAAAAACATATTTCAAAATGATTCTGATGACATGAAATGTTATTCCTGGAAAAAAATACAAAGTGGATTATTAAGCTGAAAGAAGAAATGTATGCCTATTATGTAGAAAAGTAATAAACTCCGAATTAACATGTAATGAAAAATTTTCTTTAATATGAATGTATTCTAGCTGTCTCTCCCAAAAATATTCCTTCATTATACTATCCAATATATGACATACTGTCAAAAAAACTGCAACAAATACTTAAATAACTACATAGCATCTCATAACTAAATGGAGATTTCATTATTATCATCATATGCTAAAAATAAAGACTTCAGTATTCAACACCATCATTTGTTTCTGTCAGCTCAAGGCATGACTTCTCTAGTATCATTTTCTTCGTATAACGTTATTACCAACATCATTTCATATATTATAGAGTTTCTTACACCTAACATACATCATCACTAAAATTAACGTATGTAGTTTTACTTGATAGTCTGCCATAATCACGTCATACTCTGAAAGAAAAATAATTCGTCAATACTGCTATCAAATGGTGTGTATAGTATATTACTGTTAATGGTTGTTAATTCCTGTCCAATTACTTTTCATGGCAAAGTGTTGCGTTTTCTCTCTTTCGTCCTGATGGTAAAATATCCGTGTCAATTTACAGTAAACACTAGGAAAACCATCATATGTACATTATAAAGTGGCCAAAAAAATTATGTTATTTATAAAATGTGCACAGCCTGATATCACGCCAAGAAAAGCGACCTGCTAACCTCATCTTGCCGGGCATTTACCAAGAAAAATACAATCATAATCAGTAAGTTCAAGTTACTGCGAATTTGCCAAGAAAAGTTATGTTGTTTATAAAATGTGCACGGTCTGATATTATGACAAGAAAAGCGACCTGCCAACCTCATCTTGCCGAGCATTTGCCAAGAAAAATAAAGTCATAATCAGTATGTGGTGACACAAATGTAAATGTAACTGGATATGGCATTACAGTGTGACAAATCATTAAACAAGTTCATTCTATAAAGGCTTTGACGTTGGAAGTGTGGTGGTTACCTTTTGACTTTCTGTTTCGTAAAGTTTCGATATGTACTACACTGGGGTGAGGAATGCTGCGGATTCTACATGGGCCAGCGTATAGAAGTTCAAATTTACTGCATCTCCTCTTTCCTCTGTTGGATAAATAATGTGTGCGTACCAATATCTTTTGTCCTATGCGAAATTCACGGACTTTACAAACCTGTTTTTGCTGTCTTTTGCGGCGCTGTGCGGCACGCTTGATATTGTTGAGGGCAATGTCAATTATTTCATGGTGACGTAGTCGACGTGATGTAGGAAAAGATACCAGTTCATTAATTTTATTGGGTGGTTCAACGTTCTTCAAAATAACAGTAGGAGATAACATAGTGGATTCATCTGGTATAGAATTAATTACATCTTGGAATGAAAAAATGTGTGTGTGTCTCATCAATATGATTCTTATGGCAGTATATTCTACATAATTTACCAGTTTCACCCATCCAACATTCAGAAGGGTTGGAAGAAGCATGATATTTGGATATATAAGTCAGAGAAATGTTTCTAGCTTGTAACATATGTGTCCATGTTGCAGATCGGAATTGTGGTCCATTGTCGGAAATTGCTTTCAGTACATGACCTACATGACGTAGAAAATATTTTACGAATGCATTTGAAACAGATTTAGCAGTGGCTTTGCCTAACTGAGTAAAGGTAACAGATTTCGAAGTGAGTTCAACAGCAACAAAGATGTAACAACAATCTCAATTAGATCTAGGAATCGGTCCATAGATGTCCATAGCGGCCATGTGCCTTAATTTAATGGGTACAATAGGATATAATGGTGGAATATGTGAAGTAGTGGATGATTTAGCTTTCTGGCACATTTTACATGACGCTAAAAGTCGTCGAATACGTTTTTCCATGTTGCCAAAGTAACAGTTCTGTCTTAGGATGAGAAAACAGTTTCTGGATCCATAATGGGCGTAACTTAAATGAGTGTACCAAATTAATTCGTAAACAAGCTCTTCAGGAATGCAAAGTAACCAATTGTTGCTGTCAGGGCGAGAGCGGCGAAACAGAATGTTCTTGCACACAGTATAATTCTTTATAATGGTAACATTACTCCTTCTTGCCTACGGTATTTAATTTCTTTCCATCAATTATCTTTGTTCTGTTCTTTCGCAACGTCTAGTAATGAGGACGAAATGAAATTTTCAAATGCAACTTGTTGAATAGACATGAAGCTGAAATTTGTTTGGGAGAAGTTGGCTGCGACGTCTTGCTGATTGTTGCTGAGAAAACGGGATAGTGCGTCTGCTACAATATTTTTCGCACCGGAAATATGAACAATTGTAAAATCAAACTCCTGTAAATAAAGTTTCCACCTACTTAATCTGTCATGTGTGAATTTGGCGGAAAGTAAAAACTGTATAGCTCTATGGTCTGTGTAAACGCTAGTATGTCTTCCACAAAGAAAATGCCTAAATCTGGTAAATGTCCATACAACACATAATGTTTCAAGCTCTGTAACTGAATAACTCCGTTCATCAGGTGATAGAATGCGACTTGCAAATGCGATGTTTACGATTACTGTAATACCATCTTCTTAGATTTCCTGAAAAATGTGTACGCCTAGATCAGTGTTAGAACTGTAGCAATGGAAAATTTTTTGATGGGATCTGGGTGTGATAAAAGTGGTGCGTTCAACAAGGCATGTTGCAGATTAATAAATTCAGTTTGTGCTTGGTTATCCCACTACCAAATAGTGTTTTTGCCTGTCAACTGGCATAATCTAGGGGTGTCCAAAGCAGAGTAATGAATAAATTTACGAAAAAAGTTAATTAATCCTAGAAAACTACGGAGTTGTTTCTTAGTCGTTGGAACAGTAATATCACACAAACTGTGAAGTTTTTCAGGGTCAGACGCAATGCCTTCTGCTGAGATTACATGTCCAAGAAATTTAAGGTGGTTTTGCCAAAGTACGATTTGCTAAGATTAACTGTGAGTCCTTATGCACGAAAAGTTTGTAACAATTGTTCAAGAATATAGCTTCTGCTATAACGATGTCGTCTACGTACATTGTGATTCTGTCTTTAAGTTCTTTCGGACGTATAGTGTTCATACCACGAATAAATGCTGCTGAATAAATTGTTAACCAAACGGTAATTAGGAAAATTGATAACAATCACCAGATCGGATGGAGCTGAATTTACCAAAACCCGGTTTTTAAATCTAAGGTGGAATAGACAGCAGTACCATGAAATTTCGGAAGAAGTTCTTCTAGTGTCTGTGAGCGATCTGTTTCATGAATGATAATGTCATTAACATGACGAGAATCAAGTACAAGGCGAAGTGAGCCGTCTTTTTTCTTGACAGTGTGAAGCGGGCTTATATACGGACTAACTGCCAGTTCGATAATGCCTTGGTCTAGAATAGCTTGTAGTTCATTCTTGACTTGTTCTTTATGGATATAAGGAATAGGATAATGTTTGGCTTTAAATGTGTCGTGCTGTTTAACTTGAAGTTCGTACATAAAACCAGACCAGGGATGTTGTCGAAAACTGGGGCTTGCTGTAAAAGAATATTGCGTAGTTGACTATGTTCGTCATCTGTATTTGCGTTGCTCTGTTTTACTTTCTCAGAGACCTTTCGTATCACGTCGTAATCAAATTCGTCTGGTGTATCGTAGTTGTGTACATACGTATCTGTGAAAAAGGTGGATGCCAGTCTTTTGTTACGGGATCTAGAAATGACTTCTCTTTGATTAATTGCCTGTTCTTCTGCTATTAATGTGTGCAGAAATTTCAATGCAAGCTGTTGTTTCCCATTCTTTAACATCAAATGACTTTTTGAAATCGCTGTTGCTTTGTGTTGTACCAAAAAATTCGTGCCTAAAATAATGTCTGTTGTCAATAAAGGAACAATCCAAAAGTTTGTGTGAAACGTATGACTCGCAATAAAAAATTATAAGTGTGTAGTTTTACATCACTCCTTTACCGGATACTGCACCTCTTACTTTAGTTTTGTCTAGTGGTAACGTAGGATAATTGTTTTCGTGGTTACATTTGTTGAAAGTCTTCATTTATTACCGAAATAGGTGATCCAGAATCGATTACTGCTGAAAGTGAGAATGAACCAATTTTTAGTTCAATAACATGGTGGGAAATAATATTTTTATTCCAGTCCTTGATCACAATATCAATTCTTTTGACGATGACCGGTTTCAGTCAGTAATGACCATCTTCAATTGTCAAATGTTTTTTATTCCAATCTTTGATCTCAATATAAATTCTTTTGACGATGACCGGTTTCAGTCAGTAAAGACCATCCTCAGACCTTTTCTACACCATGTCCTAAAGTGATAAGGCCGTAATGGCATCGTCAAAACAGACAAATGTACTCAACACATCGTCACATAGATCTAAAATAAGGTGTAGAATAGGTCACATCGTCCACACAGTCATTTTTGCAACTCTGCTGAGTACATTTATATGCTTTGACGATGCCATTACGGCCTTATCACTTTAGGACATGGTGTAGAAAAGATCGGAGGATGAAAAACATTTGACAGTATTGGATCACTGTTCATATACGCGACTGTGTCGCAGATGGTGAAAGGGTGGGAAATAGTTTTTTGTATAACTGGTTTTTCATGTAACAGCGTATCTCGGATATCGTCCAAAGTAATGACATTTTCTGTGAACAAAATCTTGTGTATCAAAGGTGTTGCTCACGTTGCTGAAAGGTGCTACCGATACTGTATCTAGTCAAATTCTTTCTGGCGTGCTGTTATCAGCGGGAGGATGCTGTGGCATTTCAGCTATCTGTACTGTTCTGTTACTTCTATCTGTACTGTTCTGTTACTTCGTTCTGACGTACTAGGCTGAGGATGATATCGGCTGTCTGGTTCATTCATGATAATCTGTGACTGTGGAAGAGTCTGCTGCTAACAAAACCTACCTTTGTTAATTGTGCATTGAAAACTGGGCTCATTGCATTTATGTTTGTTATGATAGTTACTATTATACGGCACGTTGCGATGAGAGTTGAAATAATGGTTTCTCTGTGCGTATTGGTTTCCTTGTTGCTGAGCGTTACTACTCGGCGGAGCCGATGCTACACGTGCAGGCGGCGTAACTTCAAAGTTTGGCTCACCTTGGAAATAATATTGTTGGTTCTGTTGCTGTTGTGTGGAAGAGCCTCGATTGTTGCAAAAATGTGTCTGCAGTTGCTGAAATTTTGTGCATACTGCTGATTAAAATTCTATCTGTTATTAAAGTCGTGCTGGTACTTCTTGTCATTTCCGGAACGTCTATCTCCCTGGCTATTAAAATAGCCTGGCCGGTCTTAGTTGCCATATACCTGTTGGCCTTGGTTATGTTGTAGAAAATTTTTATTTATGACTCAATAATCTGACTGCTGGGCTTGCAAAAGCTGTAATAAATCTCTAAATGCCGAAATGTTTTCTTTCTGTTGTCCAGTTAAGGGCGATACTCTTAACGATCGTGGTTAATTTCGAAATACATAGCTGGATTAGTGCTGACTCACTGTATGGTTCGCATAAATATTTGTTTTGCTGTACCATATGTTTAAATGTTTTGCTGTACCATATGTTTAAAGAATTGCATGATAGTGGAGAAATTTGAGTTTTCATAATTCGGTAGGCTGATTAACTGATCCTTGATACCGCGCTGTGTCGGTTTCGACCAATACGCTGACAGAAAAGCATTTTGAAATTCTTCTACTGAGTAACATTGTCTTGCGATCGGTCTCATTCGCGTTGCTGGTTCGCCTTCTAAAAAGCTGCAAATATATTCTAGCTTGTGCGTTACAGGCCAAGTTGGTGGAAATGCAAAAGTAAATTGTTGTATCCAGTCAAAGGGATGAATTTGTGTACTGTCATTCTTAAATGTCTTAAATTTCCTAACGGATAAAAAGTACTTGTAGTCAAAATTATCCTCTCTAAATGTTTGAACAAGATCAGTGTTCTATAAGAATGTGTTTGTCTGCGTCTGTTCGGAATCTAAGTCATGTACTCTCTGTAATCTACCTAAGTTGTGTTGGCTGTGGGAGTGTGACAAATGTTCAGAATGTGGCGTTTGCTGTGAGATGTTATAGGCTGAAACATTTTTTATTTCTGTCACTTCATGCTCTAAAGATGACATTTTTCGACGTAGTATATTATTGCATGTACCTAACTCACTGATGGTTTGCTGCATATTTTGGAATTTGGGTATCTGATTGAGGGAAACTGGTGACGTATCGTCTGATGTAATGCCAATATTGTACTCGATAACGTCAACTCTACTGGCTAATTCATCAAATTTTTCAGTTAGTGTTTTTACCTGATTGTCATTTCTGGCGTTACAAGAATCAATCTATTTTTGCACTTACGCGTGGTTTTGTTTAATTTCTTAACGTCCGCTTTAATGGCATCGGGAGCCTGTACCAATTCTAGTTGTTCAAGTCTGCTAGTAACTATCTGAAAGTCTTCCGTGTATTTTTTTTCCCTAAGGTCTGAATACTAGAGTTTGTTTTGTTTACAGATCAGTAAGTTCATCCTGTAATTCTGTTCGATTGTTTGACTGTGTTAATTTCATCCGATACTGTAGTAATGTTGGTGACAACATATGTTTTTGCTTTCGCGAACAACTTACGCATATCTTCCTGTCTGTGTGTAACTGTTTGCATGACTTGTTACTTTACTTTTTCCTGTTCTCGTATGAATTTGCGGTAACGCGTTTCGCTGTTTTGTAGGTGGTAATTAAAACATTCGTCAATTTTGGTGTTCTGCTGTTCAAAAATTTCTCGTCAATTTTCGCATGAAAAGCGCGCGAAAGTTCTGCTGATACTGCTTTCCTCTCGTCGTGTAACTGTGTTGTTTTTTCTGAACATTGTTTAGCGACTGTTTTGATTTCATCTCAAAGTAATTTTGTTGTAGCTTCGTGTGTATTGCAACGGATCTGATTTCTTCACTACTATTCCTGGCACAAACCTTAATTTCCTCACCTAATTTTTTTTGTTTCATTGCATTGCACGGCAACGGCTGTAATCTGTTAGTAAGCTGTTCAATAGAGGTGTCAAGTTTTTCGTTAATCTGTTTGAAATTTTCATCGGTTTGTTTGATTGATCTGTCAGGTTTTTCATCCGACTGATCGAGGCGTTTGTTAAGTCTTTTATAATTGATGTCATGTTTTTCATTCGACTGTTTGAAATTTTCGTTGTTTGTTCGATTCATTAAGTTGTAACAATACTGCCACAACTTGATTAACGTAAAAATTAGCGACTCCGTTTATTGTGCTGTGTGATAGTGTATCTGCATTTGATACGTGTTCTGTAACCATTTGGTCATTGTCTGATTCATGAAAAGGTCTGCTGATTGGTTGTACACTGTTGGTCACCATATTGGAACCAATAAATCTGACGTATTTTGAGTAAATTGCACGTTTTCACTAGTAAATTCTGCACATCCGATGTGTGAAACTGGGCAGCGTTCGTTGTAGTGGGACGCGGTGCGTCATCAATTATTGTTACATTAAATCTGTTTGCTGATCGTTTAAATTTGAAACGTTACTGGTGGTTGACACGCACCGATTATCTAAGGTTGAAGGATTAGAAATGTGAGACTGAATATCTCTAGTATTATCAGTTAAACTACTAAAGTCGGTGTTTCCATTCTTTGCACTTCGCGATATACTGTTTGCAGTTTTTCGCGGCATTTTTATAAGTCAAAGGTGGACACAAAATCAAACAAAAACAAAGCGGACACATAGTGGGGAAAATACAATGACAACAAAGAGCAATAAATTGCCGATGATCTGTGAAAAAATATGACAAATTAGCAAATGCGTTGCGCAAATTCAAACTACACTTAACACTGGATCAGTAAGAGAAGATATATGGCTGACTATTTCTCAAAAATTTCTCAAAATTACGATCCTGGCCGGATGTCTCTAAGTGTAACTTATAAAAGTAATAATGATAATTTTTTTTAAAAATATACTAAAACTCATGAAAACTGAAAAATTTTTGACGAAAGAAGCGCTACACCATGGCCATGTGAAATCATTCTGAATAAACTGAAAAATTCTTACCTCGTGATGGTGTCGCCTGATAACGCTGTCTCTATATCTGCTCGTAAATGGCACAGCTTAGTGCAATGCTGGCCTATCTACTAATACTGGATAACATTTGTCTGACATCTTAATTACGAGAAAAACCGACTTTGTTTACTGACACAGCTGCACAGATGGTCGTCTGATTACTAAAGAACACATGACTATGATCTGAGAAAATTTCTGAAATATTTAAATTTAAATAAATGACTGGATCGGGACTGGCAAGACTTAAGGCAAAATTATTCCTTCCTTTTTTGTTGACTGGTAAAAATTATATTCTGAACATCTTTTACATTACTGATAAGGATCTGCACTCCATTATATGAAAAACTGAATATTACAAATCTGGGTCAACTGGTGCTGACGAATCACAAAAAGATTGAAACAAATTCATTTTAACATCTCACACAAGTGACTTAACTACGCGCATGCCAATAAGAATAATAAAATTTAGCTTACAACACATGGCTATGAACTGCGCTGTACCCGCGACAGACAACAACTCCACCGCAACAGTGAGCGCCTGCAACTGCACCCTAACGGCTTGCGATTCCAACAACTGCCGAAATTGCTCTGACCTGCGACTCTATCGCAGCAAAGTTATGTTCTGTCGCAGGCAGCGCGTGAGCAGTACATCGAAATTACATTTGCTCCAGCAGGGTGGTGAACCCCTTACAACTTCATCAACAGAAAGCACTGCAAATAACATAATTATCATATATATTGTTTCTCAAGACAACATTCCTTTTCTCAACGCATACTAATTGTACAGGAATGAATGAGGTATGGTTAGAAAGGTTTTTTAACCGGCTTCTGCCACTGCATACCGATTTTGTGCTAAAACGTACTGTTTTTGGGAAATTTTAACATAAAAGAGACTTTTGATCATCATACGGAAAAGGGCATCATGGGTGTCCACCTTCGTACCTATATTGTACGAAGCTAACTTAATAATCACAAATAAGAGACTCTCTATTCATATTATAATATTACAAATATCAGTTTATTTGATTTAAAGTACTTATTAATCGGATAAATTGCATACAGCACTGTCATACATAATAACTGCAACCACTGCGGCAGTCTCTGTCCGCTGTACAAACTGACTTTTCTGAACGAATATACTTTCCGAAACGACAAACATACTTGTCATTGCCGCCTTGAATTGTGATTTACCTATTGCTACTACGGCCTAACATGCTTACATGAAGTATTAAGTGCAATTAAGATCTCAAAATACAGTTAGAGGTTATTGTGGTCCTAGTGTAATAACGGGTAAGACACGAACACTATCAAATCCTGTCTTTACTGACTGATAATTGTATGTAGCCTTTTCAAGGATAGCTAAATCAACTAACGTTTTTGTGTCTCTTAAAGAAAATGATAAAACAAAAAGAACACGAAGATCACATTGTTACGTCAAATATCGTTTACACCGAAGTATTGTAATGCTTCGTACAGTAGTTTGTTCAAAATTCTGTGCGGGGGAAGGATGTATCATAGATTCACGATTTTTATTTGAATTCGTCCGGTTCATAGTTAAAGGTGTTTCCTCTTCATTCTTACGATTACCCTCAAGCCAAAGACTACACTTACTCCAGATACAGTCGTCGTTTGAAACTATAAAAGTTCTGCACGGGTCCCATGGTTTTACTTATTGTGCGTATGCAGTAGAGTAGGAAGATCATTAACTTTGTAGGTGATTTAGGGGTACATAAAAAAACAAACATAAACTCCGTCCACGAACCCTCGCATGCCCGTCGATACAGACCAACTGCCGTGCCATCCTCTGCCGATGGCACCATTGGATGCAGCATGGAGGGACGTGAGATCAGCAGACCGCTCTCCACGCCATTGTCAACTTTCGTGACCTGGAGCCGCTACTATTCGGCCAAGCAGCTGCTAAATTCGCCTCGAGAGGCTGAGTGCACTCCGTTCCATTCCTTCCACTAAGGAAAAAAATCCCTGGCAGTACCGGGAATCGAACCCGGTCTGCCGCGTCGCAGGCAGCCGCACTGACCACTCAGCTAAGGGGTCGGACTGTTTAGGGGTAGGGTAAAGTGCCCATATTTCGGGTGGTTGCCTAATTCACAAGGCCATAGACTATGACGAGATGGAACAGGTCGCACTTCCCAGACCACGCTCCCTCCCCCCCTCCGGGGAAGATCGATACCCTATCCGAAAGGTATTGGGGGAACACGTTTCTTCTCGGTTTCACAGCCTTTTGACGTGGCCCGCCAGATCACCAGACTTGTCGCCAATTGAAAATGTGTGGGATATGGTGAAACGAAGAGTGCACCCAACCACTACACCACAGCTGATCTTTGGAACCATCCATCACACACGGAACAAGTTCTAAGGGCCCACGGCGGACCCTGTGCCTACTAGCCAACAGGAAATATACTGAACCGAGGTGACTGAAATGCTAATCATTTCTGCAGAACATACTAATGTACACGACCACTGAATTTCAATGTCCTATCTCTAGTCGTTCAAGGTGTTCTTTCTGAATATGAGTGTAGAAGTAGGAAGTGATCCCTAATAGCTGGTAGTAATACAGTAAATTGCACTGTTTCGTGTACCCAAAATTTGGGGCCCGTTTACATAAATAGACGTTCTGAATTTTATTCCAGATGCTAGATTTCCAGTGTTTTAGATACAAAGACGTCGGGCCATTGATGGGTTGGGCATGCTGCAGACCCCCAGATATGAAAGTGGCTTCAAATGGTTTCAAAAAATGTAGGCTCTATCCTTGTAACCCATTGGTTTCTTCATCTATGGATTTTCCTCCTCAGCTACCTACAGCAAAGGCAGATAAGGCCTCAGAAGCCACAGCATGACAGTTGTCGACTGCAGTTAAGGAAACGCAAGAAACAGCAGTTTACTTTTGAAATCACCACATCTCCAATCTTCCATCATCAAACCCAACAAGAAGAACAGATAAAGCAGCCGTGTTGACATTATGTCTGAGACGCCTCGATAGTTTCTACTGGGAAGGACAAGGAAGTCCTGGGCAAATAGGTATTGAACATCATTCATTGCCGGCCGGAGTGACCGAGCGATTCTAGGCGCTACTGTCTGGAACCGCGCGACCGCTACGGTCACAGGTTCGAATCCTGCCTCGGGCATGGATGTGTGTGACGTCCTTAGGTTAGTTAGGTTTAAGTAGTTCTAAGTTCTAGGGGACTGATGACCTCAGAAGTTAAGTCCCATAGTGCTCAGAGCCATCGTTCATTAATGCATACAGTTTATTCAGATTACAAGACGTTCCTACTTAAACTAACTTAACACTAAGGACAACACTCACACCCATGCCCGAGGGTGGACTCTAACCACCAGCGGGAGGGGCCGCGCAATTCGTAACATGGCGCCTCTAACCGCGCGGCTACTCCGCATGGCTATTCAGATTACAAGATTCCACATAAACCACTAGCTTAAGAGGATGGCCCCCAGAGGTATAGTCATCAATCTCTAAATTGAGAACGCTGCAAAGCAAATATTTACATACGGTGAAATTTACCAAATATTCTTTACAGCAAAGACTGTTTTAAGAAAAGACGTATACAAAAATTGCAATAAGAAACTTGAAGGTGAAACTTTTACACAATATTCTGAGCACCCTTATGGTATACCAAGCGGTTCCCATCGGGCGGTAGAATTCGTGACACTCTACAAGATCGTGGGCAAGTAGCCCGAATTAACTGGTTCTAAAACATACACAAGACTGTTATTACAGATACAATAAAATTAACACCCCCAATACAGTATGGCTACAAATAGCTGAATCTCACACTCTGGAGATTAGATTTAGAGATTTGCTGCACCTCTTCCTTCAGTACCACTCTGTTTTACGATATGAGAAAGGACAAGTAAGAAATTCCTGGTATCAGGCGATAGAACGGAGTGCTACAAAAAGTTAATACAATTTTCCTTCATTTACAAAAAGTAGAAAGTTTTTGGTTGCAAGACCTGCACTACCGGTCGTAAACAATCCCATTAATACTTAAGAGAGCCCAGGCTGGTAGAACACCATACGGATGGGCGCAGGAACAACTGGAGCGTTAGAAGCCACAACAAAGCCTTACGCTGTTCGCAACAGCAAACTTAACTGAATGTAAGATCGTACGTTCTTATCTATTCTCACCAAAGGACCAGCACAATAAACAGCAAGCACGTTATTAGAAGGAAGTCTTACCACAGGAGGCTGAACCTTGTCAAACAAATCAAATGATTTAAATACAAAGATGATAATCAGCAGGTATCGGCTTCTCTCAGAGGCCCACGCAGTTAACGAGAATTACCCAAGTTATCACGCCTTTCAAGACACTCGGGTGGTATAACGTGTCGTAATTGCAGTTACGACAGCGCTCCTGCACTGAAACCACTTCAAAGCTCCTCACCAGTTATTAATAGAGAGACGTAAAATGCAGCTTGGTGTCCCGTGGCGGCGCGTATACAGGGTGTATACATGGACAAGGAAAAAAATTGCCGGATTTTTTGCGGATTTCCTGGTTGAAAATATACTTTCTCCCGGGTGAAAATACACTTTTTCCATGTTACGAACAGTATACTTTTCCTCGGCACTGTAAAATTTATCAATCCTTTGATGGTTTATGGTTTTATACACCGATGTAGAATTTCCAGGAACTTTAGAAAATGGAACTCAGGGGAAAAAAGACGTTTTGGAAAGATCTTTGATGTTCAGCAACATGCACGCTGCATATTTTCGTGTTGCGAAGGTATAAATTCGAATTCTACCAAACACCGCATGTTACTTTCCGAAGTATTGAAATCAAGATTAGGACGCGCTTTTGTAAGCCAGTCACAGCTCATGTCACGTGATCTTGCCAGCTGATGACAGCATAAGACACGTGATGTAGTCAGCCAACAGCCAATAACGCGAACTCACAAATAAGAAAAGTTAATGGTTTAAATTAATATTCATATTGTTGCTACAAGAAAAGCAATGCTTTCATATATAATATTGGTCTCGAAGGTTAATAAGTTGCAAGAGAAGCTAAGCTTCCACATATAATGTTGACCTTTTTTGCGCGTGTTACACTTTAAGATACATCAGATAAATGTGCCAGTAAAATTTTTAATAACGACGTAAATATCTGATCTTCTGGGCTCGAAATTCTTCTAGATGGTCGTCCCCAAAGAGTTGATTTTTAAATGAGAGTCAAACGCTCTATGATTTAAGAAACTCGTCGTACATTCTCGCACATAATTTATCTTGCATAAAACGAAATTTACTTTGAAAGTAACGCTCTTCAAACCACCATTCTCTATATTTTCCCTTGATCTGCTAGAAATAGGTTCGTTTCAGCAGTTGCCAGAGTGCGCCAGATAACAGGCGTCACTGCGCTTGCGCAGCTACGATGACCGAATGTTCGTACGTGTAAAACATTAAAAGATCTTGCATTAAAACGAATCTAATGTAAACAGCTGTCATGTCACACTCATCGGAGGCAATTTGTTGTTAAGAAGCGTTGCATAGTCTTCCTAAAGTCTTTGACACAGTTTGCCGTTGGCAGACGCTTGTATGAGCACCGTGTTTTGTTGTTGTATATGGCGCATTTCCTTTGCGACTTAAGTGCTATTTTCGTTTTTTTTTCTCTCATAATGTTTTGTTGCTGCAGTATTATTATGCAGAAGCGGGATACAGAATAGTCTTTGTTAGAGTATTGGTTCATACCACTCAAAGTCACAAAAATTTAACTGAAAACTAAAACAATCAAAAATTCCCGGGTTTTTCCTGGTTTTCTCCCGGTTGTCCCGGGTCGTATACAGGTACAGTAGAACTATGGCACAGGCGCCGGTTTGGAGCACCAGTACTCAGGCCCCTCTTTCCACGATAGTATCAGCTTCGGCGGACCAGGGTCCACACGCCTGCCGTCGAAAGCACAGCCGCCAACCCCGGACCTCAAGGCAGTCCGCACGTCTCACGAGTTTCCCAGCTAGGCACGATCTGTCTCCTCAGCGGACTGTCTACGAGACAGCGAGCTCGCCGGAGATCTCGCAGAAGGCGACCGTGGACGTCCTCTAGCCAAAGATAAATGTGCACGAAAGCCTGGCGCGATAGGTCGACTTGGGACATGGCTCAGTGTCCTTTTAAAAGCGTTTTCGAGCAGTCCCTAGCTATAGAGAAAAAGAAAGCCAGTATAAAGGCTACAGGGAAGACCCCACATTCATTTGCTGCACCTTACAGAACGTCAACATCTGGGGCCGACAGGAAGTTCTTCGTAAGAAAGAAGCAGAGAATCATGAAGCAGCGAGGTTGTGGCGAGGAAGAATCCGATTGAAGCGTTTGTAACGCCGGAAATGTATATCCTCCTATTTCCATCTATTGTACTATAAATTTTTTTCCTTATTTTGTTACCTGAAGATATGACATTTCTGTGTCTTTATATATTGTAATTGTTTTACTAATTTTGTAAATATATATATATATATATGCATTTATGTCGATGTATAAATGATTTGTTTTGTAAATATTTTTTGCATTTTTACGCTGGGTCTGGCCTAGGGAAAACTATGCTATCGAACGATGAGTCTGGCAGGAGTAGGGCAGTGGAGCAGGTGTGTTGTGTGACGCTCCCGCGAGTTGCCGCGCTTTCGGGGTTTGGCAGCATGTAATTGCGCTCGACTTGCTATGTTAGTTTCTGACATGGCGTCGCGGACGGGAAGCGTTAGCTGGCGCACGTCAAGAGCCCGTTTCGGCTGGAGACCGTGTCGAGAAGAAGGCGCGCCCACATCCAGCTTCTGCAACAGCTACGGCCGACAATGAGTGATTGTCGCCACCTCCTCGACCGACGACTTCAAACTTTCAATCAACCAACAAGGAAGACTGGAAGCACGTAAAGTTTTAGAACTGTATGGCAGACCTCAGCTTTTAAAATTGTTCCGTTTGCCTCACAAAATTACAGTAACTTAGCATGAACCTTTGTTGCTCATTGTCCCAATTGCATTACCAAGCAGGGTCCCTTCGTTTTCCGAAATGAACCCGAGTGTCGTTGAAATTCAAACGCCAGCATTAAAGTAATATCATTCCATTTCACTGCTTTAATTTCAAAGTTCAGTTAAGGTATTCATAACTGGCTACAATATTTAGATTATACGAACACAAATGAAGAGTGCGAGTTTTGTTACCATATTTTAGCTTACCTGTGACTGCAGCTCAGCTTGGTACGTACTAAATTTTACTATTGTTAATTGTTCAGAATCATTTAATTCAAGTTCAAAGTTATTTCTAAATTGCGTAGATTCAGGTAGCTTTTGAAATGATTGTTGAGGTAGCCCAAGACTAACCTTATTTAACTGTATTTCGTAGTGCTTCAGACACAAAGCTCACTATTAATTTCAGTCACTAAATTAACTTTCAATTTTCCGGTTTTATTAATTCTTTTGCTAAATTAAGTCAGAGTGTAGCCAAATTTATTACCTCTGACAAACATTCAGTTTTCACACAGCACATTCAGTTGCCACGCTTTTAGTGCTAATTATATGTGCATTAATCTTTCATTTTCAGTTATTATAGTAGTTGTCCATAGGACTGGCGACCGTAATTTTCCCCAAATCTCAAATATCTAATTAACGCCAATTAATTGTTAACGTAATGACCGCACATTTACTTTCTTTATTAATTTTACACTTTTCTCAAAATTAATTTTCACCAGTTTCATTTGCATTTTTCCTTTCATTTAGATGTAACCCTTTCCCCCCTCTTTATCGACAAATTAACTTCGGTGACGATTGCTTTTCCCAAATTTCCATTAGGTGCACGCGGTTTTATTTTTCACTGTCATTAAGGTCGATAAGTGAGGGGGAGGTTACACGTTGATGACACCATGTTGAAAGATTCATCATCTGAATATGAGGAAGACAAGGAGTGCATTTACTGCTACCAACTGTGGTCAACTGATACTTCCAAAGACACCTTGATTAAATGCATTGCTTGCTTTCGCTGGTGTTACGAACTTTCTGCACTTGTCGACGATGGTACTTGGAAAGTTTTTAAATGTGGCTTCTGTGTCAAAAAGCGCAAAGACTGAGGATTTTTTGCTATTGCTAAAAGGTTTGTAGAATAACCGACAGTTATGCAGCAACCTTTACTTTTGAAACAAACATTTGGTGTGAATATGGCTATGTTACTAATTCATTAAATTTTAGTGTTTGTATGGACCCCGCAAATACGAAACCCTAAGTTAAGAACTATATTCTCCGTTTAACATGTTTTAATTCTTTGTTCGGCTTCACAGAATTAGAACATATTTGAAACCTGGTAGCCAAGGAAGGCAGGATTCGGTTACGATTGTAGACGGGCCCGTAATCAGTTACTATTGCTTGCCTTTTGCAATTACACACATTTATTTTAACACGGTAATTCCAGACTCAGCAATAAATAAAGATATGACACGTTATTAATGAAGGAATAAACAACTGTGTAATTAATAGTGCTTTCACTGAGTTACAATTTACCAAATAAGCATAAAATACAGACACAGCAAATAATGTTTTAAAAACAAGCCAATGTGATCCCAGTTAGAATTTTAAGGCAAGTAACCACAGTCACGGCTGAAGGCCTTTAACGTCAAGAACGGCAATTATAAAAAATTTAACAAACATACTGTAAAACAGCAATGCAATAGCAAAGGTTAATTTAAAAGACAGGCAACTGATCACCAAACAGGTGGGACAAAATTATGATAAACTTGGTAGCACAATCATTTAAACCTGCTGTAACTCCAAGAATGGCAATTATATAAAAAATTTAGAAACACACAATAAAACAGCAAATACAATAATAAACCACAAGGGCCAGTCACAGACGTTGCACCAGGAATCGACCTCTGAGCGAGCGATGAGATAGGTAACCAAGAGTTGCATTCACTTCACAAGATGGTAATTCAGACTAGTGGCAGTCTAACGAATGACTAATGATAGTCTCCTGAGGCTACCTGACGTCCAATAAACCAAATGCAAAGATGTTATGGTCTTACGCAAAATCGGTAAGCGGCTCGAAGGCTTCCATCCAGTCACTCACTGATCAGTCTGGCCTGGCAACGGAAGACAGCAAAACGAAAGCTGAAATTTTAAATTTAGCATTTGAGAAATCCTTCACGCAGGAGGATCGCACAAACATACCGTCGTTCGAGTCTCGTACAGATTCCCGTATGGAGGACATAGTGATAGACATCCCTGGGGTTGTGAAGCAGCTGAATGGGTTGAAAATAAATAAATCGCCAGGTCCTGATGCGATTCCAATTCGGTTTTACAGAGAATACTCTACTGCATTGGCTCCTTACTTAACTTGCATTTATCGCGAATCTCTTGCCCAACATAAAGTCCCAAGCGACTGGAAAAAAGCGCAGGTGACGCCTGTATATAAGAAGGGTAGAAGGACGGATCCTCAAAATTACAGACCAATACCCTTAACATCGGTTTGTTGCAGGATTCTCGAACATAGTCTCAGTTCGAATATAATGAGTTTCCTTGAGACAGAGAAGTTGCTGTCTATGCATCAGCACGGCTTTAGAAAGCATCGCTCCTGCGAAACGCAACTCGGCCTTTTTTCACATGATATCTTGCGAAACATGGATGAAGGACATCAGACGGATGCCATATTCCTAGACTTCCGGAAAGCGTTTGACTCGGAGCCCCACTGCACACTCCTAACTAAGGTACAAGCATATGGGATTGGTTCCCAAATATGTGAGTGGCTCGAAGACTTCTTAGTAACAGAACCCAGTACGTTGTCCTCGATGGTGAGTGTTCATCGAAGGTGAGGGTATCATCTGGAGTGCCCCAGGGAAGTGTGGTAGGTCCGCTGTTGTTTTCTATCTACATAAATGATCTCTTGGATAGGGTGGATAGCAATGTGCGGCTGTTTGCTGATGATGCTGTGGTGTACGGGAAGGTGTCGTCGTTGAGTGACTGTAGGAGGATACAAGATGACTTGGACAGGATTTGTGATTGGTGTAAAGAATGGCAGCTAACTATAAATATAGATAAATGTAAATTATGCAGATGAATAGGAAAAAAATCCCGTAATGTTTGAATATTCCATTAGTAGTGTTGCGCTTGACACAATCACGTCGATTACATATTTGGGCGTAACATTGCAAAGCGATATGGAGTGGGACAAATATGTAATGGCAGTTGTTGGGAAGGCGGATAGTCGTCTTCGGTTCATTGGTAGAATTTTGGGAAGATGTGGTTCATCTGTAAAGGAGACCGCTTACAAAACACTAATACGACCTATTCTTGAGTACTGCTCGAGCATTTGGGATCCCTATCAGGTCGGATTGAGGGAGGACATAGAAGCAATTCAGAGGCGGGCTGCTAGGTTTGTTACTGGTAGGTTTGATCATCACGCGAGTGTTACGGAAATGCTTCAGGAACTCGGGTGGGAGTCTCCAGAGGATTTGAGGCGTTCTTTTCGTGAATTGCTACTGAGGAAATTTAGAGAACCAGCATTTGAGGCTGACTGCAGTACAATTTTACTGCCATCAACTTACATTTCGCGGAAAGACCACAAAGATTAGAGATTAGGGCTCGTACAGAGGCATATAGGCAGTCATTTTTCCCTCGTTCTGTTTGGGAGTGGAACAGGGAGAGAAGATGCTAGTTGTGGTACGATGTACCCTCCGCCACACACCGTATGGTGGATTGCGGAGTATGTATGTAGATGTAGATGTAAAAATACGCCAAAGCCGGAACTGGCGGTCTGGACTCCGCCCGAAGAATACTGTGCTTAGAGCGCCTGGAACGAGAAAGGAATCATTACCACCAGAGTAGAATAATCGCCAACCAACCTACAATCAAGAAAGCTGTCTAACCTTCACGCCTCACCGGAGAGCAGCGGCAAGGCGAGGAAACGTACACTGCCATTACATACACTAACCTCCAGGACAGGTATGTGGGGCGTTAGCGACCACAAGGCAGGAAAAATACCGCTGGTTGAACTTAACAGATAGTAACGAACTGAACGCAATAAATTTTAATTAGAAGTCCAGGAAAGCTAATCAGATCCGCCTTCCCCAAGCACTCCACTCGCTGCTCTTTGCCTCGGGAACACTGCGAGCAGCAACACAAACCCAAGTCACTGGAGAATAGCAAGATCTCGCAATGGTGGAGTTTTCTCTACTTGAATCCAAATGCACTCAACTTAAAGCTTGCAGGATCCAGTTTACGACGAGGTCGGGCACCCTCTTGACTGCAGGCCTTCGATCCGACAGTCCATGCGCGCCGCCATTGGTCCCGGCGTGTTCTCGCACTGTGTGGACCCGGCTCCTCCTGAGTCCCCAACCGAACTGCCCACTGACACGACCAGGAAGAACAACGACGTCGCCCCAGAGATACTGCCACAGTTACTACATATCGACAACCACTGCTCCTGTCACAACAGGCAATGCTTGCGAAACCAAGTGGCGCCAGTCAACACGAGAAAAAGACAAACAACCACAACCATGTCAGCTAAACGATACGGTCTGGGCTCCAATAGAGGATGGAAACCTGCAAACAGCACCAACACGAGGAGCAGCATGGCTCAATATATTCGGAAGAGTTTTGACAAGGGAAGTTGAAAGGTAGCTACACTGAGCCACAGCGCCAGAGATTACGCCAAAGAGTTTTATTTCGCCGCCTCCACTGGCAGTTCTTATCGAGAAGTCGTGGTGGAGAGTGTTGGTTGGGATGTGGTAGTGGAGAGTTCTTGTCGAGAAGTCGTGGTGGAGAGTGCTTGTTGAGATGTAGCAGTGGTGAGTCGTTGTTGAGAGGTTCCCATGGAGAGTGCTTGTTCAGATGTTGTCATATTGTTTTGATGGGCTAGACACCAGATGTTGTTGGATTAGGGATGCTGTAATGTGCTTTTCGTCAATATATATGAAGGTAAAAAAAATTCCTTTTTTTGTATTATTTCAATGTCTTGAACAATAATGCCTATTGGTTACAGGTTCAGACAACAAAGCATCTGGTTCGTGTTCTTGTATTAGACTGTATTTCTGGTTTCTATGTGCAATTATAGTATTTATGGTTTTTTTAAATTACTTCAGTATAAATGATGTTTAAAATATCTGGTCTTATTGAGGAAGAACCGTGCCAGATGTGTACGTTGAATCACACTTCCACACACAGAACAGCTACACTTGTGTTTTGTTGTTTCGTAAGTTTTATAGTTGCTGGGGACTTAATTAATTAATCGTGTTAACGGAAGTTTTCTCTCATTCTTTGTTGTTATTCTATGCAGTCAGATTGCGTACTAATACTAATCAGGGCCAACCGTTTACGAGACTTCGTAATCGGACAGACAGCTACTAAAAAAATAAAAAATATTTGCATTATAAAATAATTAAGCCCCCATGCAAAGTATTTAACTATTCCCCAGTAACATTACTGCACATTCTTCATAATTTAAAGTCTGCTAATTTGTGGTAATTTTAAATTTAGAAACAGTACCCGGTAATAGGGCACTTTCCCCTATTTAGTTCGTTACATGGCAGCAACATCGGCTTCTGGGCATCACGTCGAATTGAGCATGGATGCAGATATGTGTATGTTATCCCAAACTGCCCCCCATGAACCATGGACCTTGCCGTTGGTGGGGAGGCTTGCGTGCCTTAGTGATACAGATAGCCGTACCGTAGGTACAACCACAACGGAGGGGTATCTGTTGAGAGGCCAGACAAACGTGTGGTTCCTGAAGAGGGGCAGCAGCCTTTTCAGTAGTTGCAAGGGCAACAGTCTGGATGATTGACTGATCTAGCCTTGTAACAATAACCAAAACGGCCTTGCTGTGCTGGTACTGCGAACGGCTGAAAGCAAAGGGAAACTACAGCCGTAATTTTTCCCGAGGGCATGCAGCTCTACTGTATGATTAAATGATGATGGCGTCCTCTTGGGTAAAATATTCCGGAGGTAAAATAGTCCCCCCATTCGGATTTCCGGGTGGGGACTACTCAAGAGGATGTCGTTATTAGGAGAAAGAAAACTGGCGTTCTACGGATCGGAACGTGGAATGTCAGATCCCTTAATCGGGCAGGTAGGTTAGAAAATTTGAAAAGGGAAATGGATAGGTTAAAGTTAGATATAGTGCGAATTAGTGAAGTTCGGTGGCAGGAGGAACAAGACTTCTGGTCAGGTGATTACAGGGTTATAAACACAAAGTCAAATAGGGGTAATGCAGGAGTAGGCTTAATAATGAATAGGAAAATAGGAATGCGGGTATGGTACTACAAACAGCATAGTGAACGCATTATTGTGGCCAAGATAGATACGAAGCACACACCTACTACAGTAGTACAAGTTTATATGCCAACTAGCTCTGCAGATGACGAAGAAATTGAAGAAATGTATGATGAAATAAAAGAAATTATTCAGATAGTGAAGGGAGACGAAAATTTAATAGTCATGGGTGACTGGAATTCGAGTGTAGGAAAAGGGAGAGAAGGAAACGTAGTAGGTGAATATGGATTGGGGCTAAGAAATGAAAGAGGAAGCCGCCTGGTAGAATTTTGCACAGAGCACAACTACATCATAGCTAACACTTGGTTTAAGAATCATGATAGAAGGTTGTATACATGGAAGAACCCTGGAGATACTAAAAGGTATCAGATAGATTATATAATGGTAAGACAGAGATTTAAGAACCAGGTTTTAAATTGTAAGACATTTCCAGGGGCAGATGTGGACTCTGACCACAATCTATTGGTTATGACCTGTAGATTAAAACTGAAGAAACTGCAAAAAGGTGGGAACGTAAGGAGATGGGACCTGGATAAACTGAAAGAACCAGAGGTTGTACAGAGTTTCAGGGAGAGCATAAGGGAACAATTGACAGGAATGGAGGAAAGAAATACAGTAGAAGAAGAATGGGTAGCTTTGAGGGATGAAGTAGTGAAGGCAACAGAGGATCAAGTAGGTAAAAAGACGAGGGCTAGTAGAAATCCTTGGGTAACAGAAGAAATATTGAATTTAATTGATGAAAGGAGAAAATATAAAAATGCAGTAAATGAAGGAGGCAAAAAGGAATACAAACGTCTCAAAAATGAGATCGACAGGAAGTGCAAAATGGCTTAGCAGGGATGGCTAGAGGACAAATGTAAGGATGTAGAGGCTTATCTCACTAGGGGTAAGATAGATACTGCCTACAGGAAAATTAAAGAGACCTTTGGAGATAAGAGAACCACTTGTATGAACATCAAGAGCTCGGATGGAAACCCAGTTCTAAGCAAAGAAGGGAAAGCAGAAAAGTGGAAGGAGTATATAGAGGGTCTATACAAGGGCGATGTACTTGAGGACAATATTATGGAAATGGAAGAGGATGTAGATGAAGATGAAATGGGAGATACGATACTGCGTGAAGAGTTTGACAGAGCACTGAAAGACCTGAGTCGAAACAAGGCCACCGGAGTACACAACATTCCACTGGAACTACTGACGGCCTTGGGAGAGCCAGTCCTGACAAAACTCTACCATCTGGTGAGCAAGATGTATGAAACAGGCGAAATACCCTCAGACTTCAAGAAGAATATAATAATTCCAATCCCAAAGAAAGCAGGTGTTGACAGATGTGAGAATTACCGAACAATCAGTTTAATAAGCCACAGCTGCAAAATACTAACACGAATTCTTTACAGACGAATGGAAAAACTAGTAGAAGCCGACCTCGGGGAAGATCAGTTTGGATTCCGTAGAAATACTGGAACACGTGAGGCAATACTGACCTTACGACTTATCTTAGAAGAAAGATTAAGGAAAGGCAAACCTACGTTTCTAGCATTTGTAGACTTAGAGAAAGCTTTTGACAATGTTGACTGGAATACTCTCTTTCAAATTCTAAAGGTGGCAGGGGTAAAATACAGGGAGCGAAAGGCTATTTACAATTTGTACAGAAACCAGATGGCAGTTATAAGAGTCGAGGGACATGAAAGGGAAGCAGTTGTTGGGAAGCGAGTAAGACAGGGTTGTAGCCTCTCCCCGATGTTATTCAATCTATATATTGAGCAAGCAGTAAAGGAAACAAAAGAAAAATTCGGAGTAGGTATTAAAATCCATGGAGAAGAAATAAAAACTTTGAGGTTCGCCGATGACATTGTAATTCTGTCAGAGACAGCGAAGGACTTGGAAAAGCAGTTGAACAGAATGGATGGTGTCTTGAAGGGAGGATATAAGATGAACATCAACAAAAGCAAAACGAAGATAATGGAATGTAGTCGAATTAAGTCGGGTGATGTTGAGGGTATTAGATTAGGAAATGAGACACTTAAGGTAGTAAAGGAGTTTTGCTATTTGGGGAGTAAAATAACTGATGATGGTCGAAGTAGAGAGGATATAAAATGTAGACTGGCAATGGCAAGGAAAGCGTTTCTGAAGAAGAGAAATTTGTTAACATCGAGTATAGATTTAAATGTCAGGAAGTCATTTCTGAAAGTATTTGTATGGAGTGTAGCCATGTATGGAAGTGAAACATGGACGGTAAATAGTTTGGACAAGAAGAGAATAGAAGCTTTCGAAATGTGGTGCTACAGAAGAATGCTGAAGATTAGATGGGTAGATCACATAACTAATGAGTAGGTACTGAATAGGATTGGGGAGAAGAGGAGTTTGTGGCACAACTTGACCAGAAGAAGGGATCGGTTGGTAGGACATGTTCTGAGGCATCAAGGGATCACCAATTTAGTATTGGAGGGCAGCGTGGAGGGTAAAAATCGTAGGGGGAGACCAAGAGATGAATACACTAAGCAGATTCAGAAGGATGTAGGTTGTAGTAGGTACTGGGAGATGAAGAAGCTTGCACAGGATAGAGTAGCATGGAGAGCTGCATCAAACCAGTCTCAGGACTGAAGACCACAACAACAACAACATCCCAAACTGCTTCAGCACTGTGCCACAGCTCATCAATCGTGGCATGGGCGGCGGCTGGTAACGTGGCAGTCCCTCTCAACCCAAAATTTGGGGAGCGTGCTGATTTGAGCAGTAGACGAACAGCCTTTGTAGTGAGATAGGCCAGGACAGCACAGGCATTTTGAGGTGTTGTGTTTTCTTGGTGATAGGTAATGTCACGGAGACCTCTAAGATAAGGCACAACCACTGAACTTAACACATAAATGTAACGTCAGTCGACCAAATTACTGGCTATATGAAACAAAGACGTTCATACACTGATTTGATAAAGGTCATGGCATTCCTCCTAATACCGTGTCGTACCTCCTTTCGCCCGTCGTAGTGCAGCAACTCTACTTGGTATGGACTCAACAAGTGGATGGAAGTTCTCTGCAGAAATATTGAGCCAAGCTGCCTCTACAACCGTCAAAATCGGGAAACAGTTTCCGGTGCAGGATTTAGTACACGTATTGACCTCTAGATTATTTCCCATAAATGTTCGGTGGGATTCATGTCGGCTGATCTCGGTGGCCAAAAAATTCGCTCGAACTAAGCAGAATGTTCTTCAAACCACTGCGAATAATGGTGTCCCCGTGACATGGCGCACTGTCATCCTTAACATTCCATTGTTGTTTGGCGACATGAAATCCATGAATGTCTGGTGGTGGTGGTGGTGGTTGTTGGGATGTTTAAGGGGGACTAAACAGCTAAGGTCATCAGTTTCCCATAATGTCTGGAAATGATCACCAAATAGCCGAACATAACGATTCCCAGTCAATCACCGGTTCAGTTGGACGAGAGGACTCAGCCCATTCTATACAAACACAGCCCAGACCCATGGCTTCGTGGGGTCTGCGGCACCCTCGCGCCCTCTCATCAGCTCTTATCAGCTGAAATCGGGGCTCATCTGATCTGCCCACGGTTTTCCAGTCGTCTAGGGTCCAATCGATATGATAAAGAATACAGGAGAGGGGTTGCAGGCGGTCGTGCTGTTAGCAAAGGCACTATAGTCGCTCGTTTGCTGCCGCAGCCCAGTAACGCCAAATTTCTCCGCACTGTCGTAACGGATACGTTCGTCGAACGTCCCACTTTGATTTCTGCGTTTAACTGTCGCAGTGTTGCTTGTCTGTTAGCAATGACAGGTCCACGCAATTGCCACTGCTCTCGGTCGTTGAGTGAAAGCCACTGGGCACTGCATTGTCTGTGGTGAGCGGTAATGCCTGAAATTTGGTATTCTGGGCACACTGTGGATCTCGGAATATTGAATTCCCTATCGATTTCCGAAATGGAATGTCCCATGTGTCTAGTTCCACCCACCATTCCTCATTCAATGTTTGTTAACTCCCATTGTGCCACCATAACCACGTCAGAAACTTTTCACGCGAATTACGAGGGTCACTCCAAAAGAAATGCACACTATTTTTTTTAAGTTCATCTTTTATACTACATGTTGAAAGTTTTACAGTGTGTAGATACATCCTTTAGGAACAATATTTCTCCACATAATTTCCATCCCTCACAACTGCCTTACGCCATCTTGGAGCCACCGCCTGTATACCTGCACGGTAAAATTCTGGATCAACCTGTTGGAGCCACTGTTTGGCAGCATGCACTAGGGAGTCATCATCTTCAGACCTTGTTCCACGAAGAGAGTCTTTCAGTTTCCCAAAGAGATGATAGTCACATGGAGCCAGATCAGGACTACAAGGTGGGTGTTTCAGTGTTCTCCATCCGAGTTTTGTGATCGCTTCCATGGTTTTTTGACGGACATGTGGCCTTGCATTGTCGTGCAACAGCAAAACGTCCTGCTTTTGCCGATGTGGTCGAACACGACTCAGTCGAGCTTGAAGTTTCTTCAGAGTCGTCACAAATGCATCAGAATTTATGGTGGTTCCACTTGGCATGATGTCCACAAGCAAGAGTCCTTCTAAATCGAAAAACACCATAGCCATAGCTTTTCCAGCAGAAGGTGTGGTTTTGAATTTTTTTTCTTGGCTGAATTAGCATGATGCCACTCCACTGATTGCCTCTTCGTCTCTGGTGAAAAATGATGGCGCCATGTTTCATCACCTGTCACAATTCTTCCAAGAAATCCATCTCTACCATTCTCGTACTTTTCCAAAAGTCCGCCGCATACCGTTTTTCTTGTTTCTTCGTGAGCCACTCTCAACATCCTGGGAACCCACCTGGCACAAACCTTTTTTAACGCCAACACTTTCAGTATTCGGCAAACACTTCCCTCCCCTATCCCAACGTAGCGTGACAATTCGTTCACTGCGATGCGTCTGTCAGCAGTCACCAATTCGTTAACTCTCTGCACATTGTCTGGAGTGTGTGCAGTACGATACCTGCCGCTGTGAGGACAATCCTCAATATTGACGTGCCCGCTTTCATGTCGTAACCTGCTTGCCCACAGACTAACTGTACTGCGATCGACAGCAGTATCTCCATACACCTTTTTCAACCTCTTGTGGATGTTTACCACTGTCTCGTTTTCACAGCACAGGATTCTATGACAGCACGTTGCTTCTGACGAACGTCAAGTGTAGCAGCCATCTTGAAGACATGCTGTGACAGCGCCACTCACGGGAACAGGTTGAACTAAGTTTGAAAACAAGTGGGAAGGATGTATCTACACACTGTAAAACTTTCACACATGCAGAATGAAAACTGTATTTTTACAAAAATAGTGTGCATTTCTTTTGGAAAGACCCTCGTACCTAAGTACAAACGACAGATCCACCAAAGCACTGCCCTTTTATATCTTGTGTATACGATACTACCGCCATGTGTGCATGTGCATATCGTTGCCCCATGACCTTTGTTACATCAGTTTGCTCTGTACCTGATTGCATCCCACACCATAACGCTGGGAACTGAGACCGTATGGCAAAGGCGTACGCAATTTTGCAATGTTCATTCTCCTAGGAGTCTCCAGATGTGGATACATTGATAGTGATGCTGTTGGCAGAACCAGAAGCATCTTTGAAAATTTGATATTCTGCCATTTTCGTGTCCAGTGCTGTCAATGGCTGCAACACTGTCGGCTCGCTTGTCTCGGATACCGTATCAAGGGAAGCCATAACAACGGTCGCCGCGCTGACAGTCGGCAGTGCTCCAGTTGTCATCGTGCATGTGGATACTTATCTTGCTGCAAACAAGCCCATTTTCTGACTCAAGGTACTTGAGATGTGTTGTGCACAACTTCATACACAGCTGTAATGAGAGGTGGGCTACAGAACGGTGCGACAACTGTCGACATAGGGAAACTGGACAGGAGCAGAAATGATCAGCAAACAAGTCAACACTGTAAACAGAAGATTCATGTAGCTTGTATTTCTCCAAGTATACGAACAATCAGTACACTATACTGCAGCTAGAAATAAGAGTCCAATTATCGTAATGTTAACAAGGATGAGGCTGTCTGTACTAAAGCTAAAACGTTGGAGTCGGAGCCGCGACTAGGTGACGTCTGCGTAGAAATACATATCGAAGAGGATCCAAGTGCTACTGGCTGTCCGGCTGCCGCCGGTCATCCTGTATCGCGGCGGCGGAGGGCACTGGTGGGCCAGAGCCACACTAGGTATGGCTCAGTAGTTCAAATGGCTCTGAGCACTATGGGACTTAACTTCTGAGGTCATCAGTCCCCTAGAACTTAGAACTACTTAAACCTAACTAACCTAAGGGCATCACACACATCCATGCCCGAGGCAGGATTCGAATCTGCGACCGTAGCGGTCGCGCGGTTCCAGACTGTAGCTCCTAGAATCGCTCAGCCACCCCGGCCGGGATGGCTCAGTGGACATGCACCGTTGAGTTCGGCGGATACTGCACAACCGCTGTCGGCGTCCGACGGAAAGTTGCAGCTCCATTGACAACTTCGACGCCGGTATCAATACATGATACCACGATGTGGCTATAAGATCCTACAGGGCGCGAAAACTTTGTCTATCCTCTCGGGAGCTAGTCTAGTTGGGCTGTTGAGATGCTGCATGGCGTCAAGAATGGCCCTCTTCAACCCACCGATTCCATATTGCCCGAAAGTCGTGGGATCTCGACGAATGCAAGCAGCAATATTGGGAAATGTAATCTGCAGTCTCAACAGGCGACGATTTTGCCACACTGGAATTTCGAAATGTGTTGGTAAGTGTTCTAATTCTTACACGAGGCATAACACGATATGCTCACAAACAACCGGCATTCAAACGTGGTAGATCAATGGAAAAAGTTGATGTGGCAATATTATGTTGGCAACACTACAAATCTCAAGACACACTTAGAAATGTAAAAATTAACAGTTAACCAGTGTGTTTGAAAAAGTGTGCTGTGTAAAAAGTAAGAAAAGTATAGTTCTTCAGAGCAACGAAAAACTAGATTACAGGTGTCAGTGTCTACTGCTGAGCTGTATACTTCTTCTCCAGATATGCAGCCCATGCCACAATGTACCGTCCAACTCTTACTATCACAAACAGTATGAATGACATTTCGGCAAGGCCTATCTTCCATACACGTCTGTAATAATACACTGCATGTTTCCAATCTGGAAGTGCATTCTCCAGCACTCAATCATACAGTGCACGCTTCTTTGATCACGAAGAACTTCATAAACTGCCACAAGTTGCCGAAACTTAATTTCTGCGTCTGGTGCATCATCCTTATCTGGGTGAATCTGTAGCGACCAACTTCTGTAAGCTTTACGTATGACCGCGGCTTCTGCATCCTGTGGCATATCCAATAAAGTATAGAAATTCGTGTCAACTTCCTCCACTAAATCGAATATCTCCAGCACCTTCGTGTCCCAACATCCAACACTCACACAAAACAACACGAAAATCAACACACATCTTCTAAGACTCATTGGATTCTCGTTACTTTGCTGCAGTAGTATGGTAGGAATAATATATTACAAAAATTTGTAACTGGAAGTTAGTGGTATTAACCCTCCACATTTATATTTGTTATTTGAAACAGCAGAGTCTGACGACACCAACTGATCCAGGCATTGACGATCCTACCAATTGTCATATTTTGCTACCTTGTCAGTGATGATCGAGACGAAACAACATTCAGAAACGCAACGTCACCATGACAACGTATCCCATATTACGTGGGGGTAAAATACAATCATTTAGGCTCTTTGTCCCAACGAGTCCACGTTATTTGTGAGTCAACCGCCGTAGCACCAAAGACGTGCTAGAAGACGGTATTTCCTGATATAGGCGAGAAACCAAGCAGAAGTCACCGTAAGTAAAAACCAACAAATCATTAACAAACTGTTTTTCGGTCTCAAAAACAAATCAAATTGGTAATATCATTAATTACAGACCAATGATGATGGCTTACCTCAACTAAGGGAAACATGTCTGGTGAGAAAAACCCACATTTTCTGGTAGTTGTAACGACGGAACGAAAATACCCTCACCACTTGTCTTCTGTTTCCCGCCAGAGTACAGAAGTCTGCCAGGCAGCATTTCGCTGGGCGATTCATCCAATATCGTTGGATAGTCCCGCGTATAGCTGAAATTCTTTTCCCCACGAGAGCCAGTCAGAGGCGATGGTGTTAAAATTCAAGTTGATGAGACAATAGGAAGACACCCTTGGGCCGGCCTTGGTGGGGTGCGGACGTTTTTGATCATAGGTTGCGGACAGATGTGCAGATATGCGGTTTCAACGTGCTGTTTCACATACTGAGGTTATCATGTTATTTCTGAGTTAACTTTATACGAAGTAAATTCTCACGGCGCATACCTATTAAAATTGTAGTGAAAAACGGGTTTTCTTTGTGATTAGATTCGAACCATGTGGCCAAGTAGGTGGCGATCTCCATTTGTGACTATCACATCCATTAATACTCGTGGAAATTAAACTCTGTCTCTGTTAACTGAAGACATGAAGAACAGTTTTATTGTACTATTTTCTGGTCATATTTTATTTTAGGTGGTATTTGAAACAAGCTGTAGTCAGAGGCAAGGGGGTTATCTACCGTATACAAAATTTGAGAAATTAGAATGTCTTTGTAGCCCAGTTTGTCTTTCGTCTTATCATTACGCTAAACAGTTTCCCTTGTCTGAACTTGCAGTCATATGGCTTTCTACATATGCGCCAGTCGGTACTATGTTTGCTTGTGGCACGTGGCTCCCATTTTATTGTTTCATCACCGTACGAAATGGACTCTTATCTCGTTATATATGATCCTGCTGTCTTTCCAAGGTAAATCGAGGAGTCTGACGTTGTTAATTCATGCAATTTAGGGCTCAAAGTTCTTATTATTCTAATCGCTTAGTTTCATAGTATACAGGAGGTAAATACATTATCTTCGACGAGTTTATTTCAGAAACTTTTAAATGAAAATCTCCGTTGCCCTCGCGAAAATACTATCGTTAGAATTTACGAGTCAGAGTGCGTTATCAGGATCCATGCCTGAAAATTAATTGACTAAAACTCCAGATAAAACTTCCTTCAAACTTTTAACTGAATTTGATAGAAGTTATCAAGACGATTGTAGGCTTAGAGCTTCGTCTGAGCTCAAGAATACAGAGAAAAATTGCTGCTTGGTAGCCACCTTTCCCATGAGCAATGCTATCTATTCGCGTGAACACTCTGGGGGTCGTTTACCCAACTGTTTTACTCAACTATCAGCGTCCTAGTGGTGGTAATTGAAACCTTATATCCTGTTTTTGCGACCTGCGTCTAGATGATTCATATACAATTTATATTTCATGAAACAAAATTAAGTAAACTGAGTCTCTTTTATTTAATGTCAGTTTCATTGGAAAGGCCGAAAGGTCTGCTATTCTTGTATGTTGGTATTTTAAGCACTTTATACAATGACATGCCAGTACAACTGGATAGACTTTAATGAGTTTACGATATTGTTACAGAATACCAGACAGAGGGAACGAGCAGCTCCGACGTTCATGGCTTATAGCACAGGAGGACTAATATATTGTTTAATCTGCATTCTTACAATTACTGTCTGTGGATATGGATTTAATATTGATGCAACTAATCTGCAAATGTTCATTTATTAATCCAGTTCTTTCCAATAAAGTCTGAAGCGCTTTTCTACTAATACTTCGGGAAAATCAATGCCATAACTTGTTTGGGTGTCGAAAAATTTTCTTCAAAGGAAACGTAATCACAAAATCGCTTGAAGAAAAAAGAAAACAAAAAAAAAACAAAAAAAACCAATCTTATAGGTGGCTGACTATGCGCTTGTGTAACATACAGGGTGAGTCACCTAACGTTACCACTGGATATATTTCGTAAACCACATCAAATACTGACGAACCGATTCCACAGACCGAACGTGAGGAGAGAGGCTAGTGTAATTGTTTAATACAAACCATACAAAAATGCACGGAAGTATGTTTTTTAACACAAACCTACATTTTTTTAAATGGAACCACGTTAGTTTTGTTAGCAAATCTGAACATATAAACAAATACGTAATCAGTGCCGTTTGTTGCATTGTAAAATGTTAATTAGATCCCGAGATATTGTAGCCTAAAGTTGACGCTTCAGCACCACTCCTCCGCTGTTCTATCGTGTGTATCGGAGAGCACCGAATTACGGAGGGATCCAAAGGGAACGGTGATGGACCTTAGGTACAGAAGAGACTGGAACAGCACATTACGTCCACGTGCTAACACCTTTTTATTGGTCTTTTTCACTGACGCACATGTACATTACCATGAGGGGTGAGGTACACGTACACACGTGGTTTCCGTTTTCAATTACGGAGTGGAATAGAGTGTGTCCCGACATGTCACCCTGTATATTCCTAGAAGTGCTGCGAGCACAGTTTGGCTTTGGCTGGGTAGTACTGGTCCCTCTTGGCATGAGTCGAATCTATGCAGTGCCCAAGCGCCGAAGTGGAAACACTGCACAAGGCGCTGCGAACACCGCATAGGCCAGTACTATACAGGTGGCTGTGCCACCTGTGTTGGTTTCGTGGGGCCTTCAGAAGAAGACTGGTTGTCAGATAAAAGCCACGAATCGCCCTGTACATAGCCATGAATTGTGTTTTTATATAGCTCCTTACTTAAGCTTTAAGAATGTCATGTGCCGGCCGAGGTGGCCGAGCGGTTCTTGGCGCTTCAGTCTGCAACTGCGCGACCGCTATAGTCGCAGGTTCGAATCCTGCCTCGGGCATGGATGTGTGTGATGTCCTTAGGTTATTTAGGTTTAAGTGGTTCTAAGTTCTAGGGGACTGATGACCTCAGATGTTAAGTCCTATAGTGCTCAGAGACATTTGAACCATTTGAAAGTCATGTATGTGACAACAATCAAGTCAGTCCTAGTCCACAAATAAATGTTTTCTACCGCTCGTCGACACATACATCCTATTGCGCTCCAACTTCTTTACAGACAGCATGTACCACTGTAATCTTCCTACGACAGTCTCTTGTGACTTAGATGTCGACCGGACGTTAAACTCTAATCTTCACCAAATGAGGTGGCGCAGTGGCTAGCACACTGGACTAGCATTCGGGAGGTCGACGGTTCAATCCCGCGTCCGGCCATCCTGATTTAGGTTTTCCTTGATTTCCCTGAATCACTCCAGGCAAATGCCGGGATGGTTCCCCGTCCTTGCCTAATTCGATGAGACCGGTGACCTCGCTGTTTGGTCTTCTCCCCCAAACAACCCATCTCTAATCGTCCTTCCTTCTTCTTCCTGCACTCATATGCTTTGAAACTTACACCTACATAGGACGAGGTTTTCCGTGATTGTCTATGTTATTTCTGGTGAATACCGCAATAGTTCCCTCAAAAAGATCCCTTCGGTCATCCCTGTCCCTTCTGAGCTTACGGTCCAAATAATAATATCGATGTCGAATGCGCCTGAATGCATCCTTCTATTCGTAGGCTTTTGAATTTCAGACTCGTTATGTAGAAAACAGTAGGGTTTTCAGGATTTCGTTTTCGGAATTGGTTATAAACAGCAATTTTTTTAAAAGTCATATAAATCTTGCGTAGACGGATACTATGTCATACGTTATGTATCACCATCTATCATTTCACATCTTTTTGTGGATAAAGTTTTCTTCAGGACTTCTCCTCGCCTTACAGTCTTCAGCTACATGCATCGAAGTTATTTCCACACGTTTTCTGATGTCGTCTTTCGATCTTCCGTAGGCTGCCGTCTCAGTCTTTTCTTATCTTTTGGGATCCGGCAAAAACTTGTTTGGTCCCCATAACCGATTCACCCGGACATATGTCCTCTATTTCACTTTGTTTCTGCCACTCAAATTGTTTGATTTCCTGTCTTCCCTAGCTTTAATAGTCCGTGTCTCACTGCCGTAAATAAAAATTTGTAAGGCGCTCTGATCGTTAACTTTCCTTTTAAGATACACCTGATTCGTTTTGGAAACCCTGTTTACTTTATCAAAAGCACTCTAGGGCACTTCCTTTTCCGCTTATTTCTTTTGCTGCCCGGTCGTTGCTTTCAAATGCCGCAACAAGTAAAAAAACTCATCAACAGGTTCTATGACTTTATCCTTAACTGGCACAGTTTTCTTTTCAATATGTTTATTGTTTACTATTTCGTTCTTGTTACAGTTGATTATACGATCCACTTTCAAACTTGATCCGTTAAAATCCTTTCATTCACTGATGGATTGCGTCTGCACTAGAGACACACAGCACATTAACGATACGGATCTGATTCAGATACAATCCTTTAACACATATTTCTTCTTCGTATTCCTAGCTGAAGAATGTCTTAATTTCCTCTAATAGAGAATCCCCCTGCTTGACTCCTCTTTCAGTTTTGTATGTTGCATGTAAAAAATAGAAGGTAAGCTGAACAGTATTGCGGAATATGCAATCTCGTTTGGAAGGATATGGGCTGCACTCTCGGCTGAGTTACCCTCATTTAAGTATCCCGTTTGCCTTCAATCCCCTCGGTTCACATCGAATGCGTGGCGTCACAATTTTACCCTAAGGAACTGAGTGACTGGGTGATGTTCAGCCACCGACAATATGTGGCTCAGTGTGGACTGCAGTGCGAGACATCGGACTCGTCTTGCTGTTTGGCGGGATTACGAACGCAAAAGTGCTTGGCACTGAGATAAATATGGCTTGTCCAAAGTGAGAGAAGCAAAATGGACTATTTGTGTGGAGTGGAGTGTAGACGTAAACTAGTGTTGTTTATTTGTGCCATAATTTTGATATTTTCTGAGAATTTGACATCTCAGCTTTCATTAACCGTTGTCGAACGAAATTATCCCATATCATTTGTACACCAACTGAGGCTTTCGGTCAGTTTCATCTCCTGCTTCCTTTCCTGCAGCAGCGCAGTCGAGTACAGAGTTCGTTTGTGAATTAATTTTTAATCCCATATCATTTGTGCACCAACAAAACTAAGGCTTTCGATCAGTTTCATCTCCTGCTTCCGCAGGGCCGGCTTGTTTTCAGCTACCTGTGCGGTTGCTGGTTTGAATTTTGGGTCTCCTGTGTTGTGTGCTTTCCTGCTCGACTATAACGTTTTAATGCGTCTGTATTGTCTGCTTGCTTGACCGACTCTAGCGTTTTAATGCGTCCTTTTAGATTTGGCTTGTGCACCAACAAAACTGAGGCTTTCGATCAGTTTCATATCCTGCTTCCGCAGGGGCGGTTTGTTTTCGGTTGCCTGTGTGGTTACTGGTTTGAGTTTTGGATCTCCTGTGTGACGTGTCTGCTTGCTTGACCGACTCTAGCGTTTTAATACGTCTGTGGTGTTGGTGGTGGTGGTTAGTGTTTAACGTCCCGTCGACAACGAGGTCATTAGAGACGGAGCGCAAGCTCGGGTTAGGGAAGGATTGGGAAGGAAATCGGCCGTGCCCTTTCAAAGGAACCATCCCGGCATTTGCCTGAAATGATTTAGGGAAATCACGGAAAACCTAAATCAGAATGGCCGGAGACGTGTGGTGTTGGCTTGTGCGCCAGTAGGGCTGAGGCTTTCGATCAGTTTCATATTCTACTTTGTTTCAGTTGCCTCTGTGGGTGCTCATTTGAATCTCTAGCGTTTTCATGCGAATGTATTTTCCGTGTGCTTCACCGATTTTAGCGTTTGCGTTTTGTGGTGGTGGGTATGGGTTTGGGTCTCCTGTGTGATGTTTCTGCATGCTTGACCGACTCTAGCGTTTGAATGCGTCTGTGGTGTTGGTTTGTGCGCCAGTAGGGCTGTGGCTTTCGATCAGTTTCATATTCTCCTTTGTTTCAGCTGCCTGTGTGGGTGCTCATTTGAATCTCTAGCATTATCATGCGAATGTATTTTCTGTTCACCTCACCGATTTTGGCGTTTCCGTTTTGTGATGGTGATCATTTCTATCTCGAGCGTTTCTGCGATTGTATTTTCTGTATGCTTCTCCGATGTGGGCGCTTAGAATTTTGAGGTGGTTGGAGTCTTTCATAAAAATGTATTTTCTGTGTACTTCACCGATTTGGGCGTTTGCCTCAAGTCTTTTTAATTGGGCCTCCTTCCTCCCCTATAGCCCTTCCTTTTACTCTCCAAAATTGCCGCCATCTTCTAGTGTCGGCGCAGCACGTAAAGCAGGGTGCTGTTAGTAGCAAGACTTATTTCCATAAACCAAAAATAAAAGCGGAGGCATACTCTGCTATGCCTCAGGGGGCGACGACACACTCCCCCGAATACACCTTTCTGTGCAGATGTGAAGTAGTTATGAGTTTAGAAACTAAAAAGGAAGAAATAAATAAAGACAGAAATGTAGGCAAATTAAAAACAGGGACGGCAGCACACAAAATGAAAACGCACTGGCGAGATAATCCCATCATCCATAGAATTAACGAAGTAATAATCCTCTAAGATATATTACGGTTTTTTTCCCCCCCATAGTGTTTCGTACAAGGTTCACACAATTCTTATGTTACCAATTGCCATATTAACGGTATCATAGAACAGTCTGCTCTAGTGATGCCTAGAACGCCAACGTCAAATCTTGGGTATTGTCAAGCTTAGTGTGGTTTGAAAGTCCGAGCAACAAGCATCCAGGGTTAAACTCAGGCAGTGGTAGGTATGGTAATCCACTCTACAACGGAAATTCGGTGAAAATTATTAAAATACAGCGAGTTAGCGTATTTCGCCTGCGGGAGAAATGAATTTACTTGGTGACATGTAATTTTTCCGGGATGAGTGGCTCGCTCACGTGAAAAGTTAGCCATCAACGGGGACTCAGTTACGAGAGACGCTAGCGTGAATATGTATACGAACCTGATGCTAATAACTGTCTATTGTCAGACGGCATTTGTAAAAATAGATTGGAACCGAATTATTTGACGAGTATAGAAAGAGACAAAGAATTCCTTGGTGTTAAGTTTTAGCAAGAATATACTGACATATTAAAAGGTAATTCTACCAGTCTTAATTACTACCACAAGTTTAATTTGTGGAAAATGAATTTGTGGCAGTCCTCTATATAGGAACTTCGGACATTTGGTTAGCGATGTTTGCTGGTGATCCTGAAAGCACGGTCAAAGAAATAACTCTGCTTTAGGGCTACGCATAATATAACCAAATGCGAATTGAACGGCACCGAACCAGTTTCCGAGGAATCTCCTATTTAAGAACAGTAAATTCACAGGCAACTGGAGATCGTCAGCGACTACTTCTCTACTACGAAATGGATGAGTTTACTTATTTTGGCAGGCCACAAATTTATTTCAGTACATTATATCACGCAGCTACAACGAGGACAACGATTACTGCTACTGTTCTGCGAGGCTTAGACGATATACACACATCAAAAAAACTTTTGCATCACCCCGGTTCCCAGATCTCCTGAAGATAGACGTTGACTGTGGATATTGTATCACAGACACAGTCCCTTTGACTGCTCAGAGATGTCACTAAACCCGCCCAAAGGTATAAACAACCATGCATAAGCAGCGCCTATTAGACGGAGGGGATCGGACAGCCGATTAGTTCCAGTCATTCCATCAGGAAGGAGGTACACGGTTCGTGTTGTCTGCAGTTAACCATGCCTAGACGGTCAATACCGCGGTTCGATCGGATCCGTATTGTTACTTTGTGTCAGGAAGGGCTCTCAACAAGGGAAGTGTTCAGGCGTCTCGGAGCGAACCAAAGCGATGTTGTTCGGACATGGAGGAGATACAGAGAGACAAGAACTGTCGATGACATGCCTCGCTCAGGCCGCCCAAGGGCTACTACTGTGGTGGATGACCGCTACCTTCGGATTATGGCTCGAAGGAACCCTGACAGCAAAGCTACCATGTTGAAGAATGCATTTCGTGCAGCCACAAGACGTCGTGTGACGACTCAAACTGTGCGTAATAGGCCGCATGACGCGCAACTTCACTCCCGACGTCCATGGCGATGTCCATCTTTGCAACCACGACACCACGCAGCGCGGTACAGATGGGCCCAGCAACATGCCGAATGGACCGCACAGGATTGGAAACATGTTCTCTTCACCGATGAGTGTCGCATATGCCTTCAACCAGAAAATCGTCGGAGACGTGTTTGGAGGCAACTCGCGCAGGCTGAACGCCTTAGACAGACTGTCCATCGAGCTCAGCAAGGTGGAGGTTCCCTGCTGTTTTGGGGTGGCATTATGTGAGGCCGACGTATGCCGCTGGTGGTCGTGGAAGGCGACGTAACGGCTGTACGATGCGTGAATGCCGTCCTCCGACCGATAGTGTGACCATATCGGCAGCATATTGGCGAGGCATTCGTCTTCATGCACGACAATTCGCGCCCCCATCGTGCACATCTTGTGAATGACTTCCTTCAGGATAACGACATCGCTCGACTAGTGTGTCCAGCATGTTCTCCAGACATGAACCCTATGGAACATGCCTGGGATAGATTGAAAAGGGCTGTTTATGGACGACGTGACCCACCAACAACTCTGAGGGATCGACGCCGAATAACCGTTGAGGAGGAGACCAACAGTGGCTTGATGAACTTGTGGATAGTATGCCACGACGAATACAGGCATGCACCAATGCAAGACGACGTGCTACTGGCTATTAGAGGTACCAGTGTATATAGCAGTCTGGACCACCACTTCTGAAGGTCTCGCTTTATAGTGGTACAACATACAATGTGTGGTTTTCATGAGCAGTAAAAAGGACGGAAATGATGTTTATGTTGATCTCTGTTCCAATTTTCTATACAGGTTCCGGAACTCTCTGGAACCGGGTGATGCAATTTTTTTGATGTGTGTAATGCAGAACCATCAGGCCTTGCAATGTTTGGACTTTGGATAATTAACGAGAATAATTTCACTTAGATACGAGATTAACCTCTGTCAGTGTGGAATTAGTAGTCACAAGTCATTACAGTTACAAACTCTTATTAATCCTAAGTTTAATTGCTTCAGTGAATCATTAAGTGTACCTTTAATATATCGCATATATTACCTTTTACAAGGTAGGATGACAATTTAAGAGTGACTCGTGGTCTAGGGTTAGCCTCTTTGACTTGTAAACGAAAGTCCTGGTTACGGGGTTCGGAAACCGCCAGTGCTTGCATTCTGAGTAAAAGTTGTCAGCAATGGCAGTCGAAGACTTCCGGCCGAGGAACTCTCGTTCTGCGATCGCCCTTGTCAAAGAAGACGGGTGTGGGGACAGAGGTTGAGGGCACTCTCGTGCCATTGAGGTGGAATACTTCCCTCAAAAGTCGGAAGAATCAGCATTGATGAACGGCACAAGGATGCAGAATGGAATCTAAATCACTGCATAAAAGAGAAATAATGTGTATACATAGAACACGTAACCTGTAATTGAAAAAGTGTCGTGATGACCTCACGATTGCCAAAAGATTCCGGACAAGTCCCCCACTTGGATCTCCAGTAGGGGACTGCCAAGGGGGAGGTGACCATGAGAAAAAGATTGAATAACTAACGGAAGGATAACTTTCTATGAGTCGTGGTGTGGAATGTTAGAAGCTTTAACGTGGTAGGAAAGCTAGAAAATCTGAAAAAAGAAATGCAAAGGCTCAGTCTATATATGGTGGAGGCCACTGAAGCGAAACGGAAAGAAGACAAGGATGTCTGTTGACACGAGTATAGGGTAATATCAACAGCAGCAGAGAAAGTTATAAATGGAGTAGTATTCGTTATAAATAAGAAGGCAGGGTGGAAAGTAATTTACTGTGAACAGTTCAATGACTTGGATGTTCGCAGCAGACTCGACGGTAAGCCAGTACCGGCAACATTAGTTCAAGTATACGTGTCAACGTCGCAAGCAGCAGACACAGAGATAGAAAAAGTGTATGAGGATACTGAATGTGTAAATTCGTACGAAAATCTAATTGTCAGAAGGGGGGGGGGGGTTAATGCGGTTGAGGGGAAGGATTAGAACAAAGCGTTACGTAAGAATATGGGCTTAGTAGTAGATATGAGAGAAGAGAAAGACAGAGTTCTGCAAAAAAATTTCAGCTACTAATAGCGAATACTCTATTCAAGAAGCACAACAGGAGGTATGCTTGGAAAACGCCATGAGATACGCGAAGATTCCAGTTACATTAAATCATGGTCAGGCAGAGATGCCGAAATCAGATATTAAATTGTAATGTGTACCCAGGAGCAGATATAGACTCAGATCACAATATAGTATCGATGAAGATGAAATACGAAGAATAGCCTGAAGTTTAAGAGGAAGATGGTTCAAATGGCTCTGAGCACTATGGGACTCAACTGCTGTGGTCATCAGTCCCCTAGAACTTAGAACTACTTAAACCTAACTAACCTAAGGACATCACATACACCCATGCCCGAGGCAGGATTCGAACCTGCGACCGCAGCAGCAGGGCGGCTCCGGACTGGAGCGCCTAGAACCGCACGGCCACCGCGGCCGGCTTAAGAGGAAGAATCAATGGGCAAAGAAGTGGGATACGGTAGTACAGCGTCCGGCGAAAAGACTTTCTGTGTTTAAAAAGGTAGTGACAAACTAACTACGGAAGATACAGATAACATTCTTTTCTTTGTAAACAACAAATACTATACTATACCACTTTAAAATGCCATTGGTTTTAAAAATTGTCAGGTTAACGGCGTCCTCCGTTGTTGGTACACATAAGAAGCCATTCCCGAAAGTTGTCCTTAGTTCTTCGTGCCATTTCCTGTGGAATGATAGCCATTTCCTGGGTCATTGCCTCATTCAGTACTTGCAGGACTGCGGGCGATGTATCTACACTTGAGCATTTAAGAGTCTCCAGAGAAAAAAGTCACAATGTAATAAATCGGATGACCTCTCCTCTCGAAGAGAGAAGACGTCCAAGCAATAACTGCCTCAAATATTCCAGAGAACACCAACAAATGTGAGCTGCGGCTCCGTCTTGTTGGAACCAGGCTTCTCCCTCTTCACGGTCCCTAACAAACTTGTAAGACTTAGATCGGAGGAAGGTGTCTATCATGCGACGTCAGCGACTCGAGCTGACCGTTAACGTTACTCCATCTTCTTAAAAAAAATTACGGATCCCACACACCAAATTCGGCAACGGCGCACCAAATTGTCACAGGATGGCTGTGAACTGATCGCTGGTGAAGTTCCTGAGGGTTTTCTGCTGCCCAGTAGCGGAAATTTTGTTTATTAAGAATACATCAGAAATAGAAATGGGTCTCTCAGGAAAAATCAAAACAGCGTCAGGGGGAATGTTCCGAAGATTTCTACACAGACAGCTCTGCAAGTTTTGAAATCTATCTCAGTTCTTGGGTAACCATAATTTTGTATGGGCGCTTGTGAAGCTCTCTGTGCAGAATTTTTTTACACTTCTGTTAGACAGTTCCAGGGCAGCTGCAAATTTAATTATTGAGCGCTTCGGAAATTAATGGACGGGCGCTCTCACATTTTCCGGCGTTGTTACAGTCTGCAGTCGGCCGTATTTTTTCGTTTCAATGCAGAACTTGTTGCTGTTAAGTTTGGTACTCAACTCGAATAGTTTTACTGTCAGGAACAGAATCAGGTCCTCCTTGTTCGAACCGAATGAAAAATGCTCGCTGAGTAATAATCACAGAACCACCATTACAAATAGACTCCTCCACAACAAACGCACGATGCTCACCTAACCGAGCAATTGCGCCTACAGAAAATGGCATGTACACCGTTATCGATCGATACCCCTTCCACATTAGTATTCCCACCACAACTCACACGGCGTCCTCTGCAAATAAGGAAGGTCTTTTTGCCGGACCCTGTACTAAGGAATGAAGAGATACGCTTGAAGTTCCCTGAGACTATAGATACCGTGGTAGTGAATACCTCAGCAGACAGTTCAGTTGAAGAAGAATGAACATACATAAAAAGAGCAATCACAGAAGTTGGAGAGAAAAACGTAGGTACAAGGAAACAAGGAGTAAGAGAAGAAATACTTCAGCTGAAGGAAGTACAAAAATGTTTAGGGAAATTCAGGAATACAGAAAAACAAGTCGCTGAGAAGTGAAATAAATAGGAAGTGCAGGGAAACTAAGACGAAATGGCTGCATGAAAAATATGAAGAAATTGAAAAAGAGATGATTGTCAGAAGGACTCACTCATCATATAGAAAAGTAAAGAAAAGAAAACTTTCTGTGAATTTAAAGGTTGGTAACATTAAGAGTGCAACCGGAATTCCACTGTTAAATGCAGAGGAGACAGCAGATAGATGGAAAGAACACTGTGAAGGCCTCCATGGTGGGGATAGACTTGTCTGATGACATGATGGAAGAAGAAAAAGGGGTCGACAGGGAAGAGATAGGGGATTCAGTATTAGAATTTAAAAGAACTTTAAAATACTTAAGATCGAATAAGGTAGAACGGATAGGTAACGTTCCATTGAGGTTTCTAAAATCACATGGGGAAGCGGCAACAAAACAGCTATTCACGTTGGTGTGTAGAATGTACGAGACTGGCGATTTACCACCAGACATTCGGAAAAACATCTTGCACACAATACCGAAGTTTGCAGGATGCGATAAATGCGAGAATTATCGCATAATGAAATTAATAGCTCATGTATACATGTTGCTGACAAGATTAATATATAGAGGAATGGAAAAGAAAATTGAGGATCATTGGATGACATCATTTGGCTTTAGGAACGGTAAAGGCATCAGAGAGGCATTTCTGACATTGCGTTTGATAATGGGAGCAAGAATGAAGAAGAATCAGTGTCTTCATAGGATCTGTCTACCTGGAAAAAGCGCTCGACAATGTAAAATGGTGCAAGGTGTTCGAAATTTTGAGAAAAATAGTGGTAAACTATAGGGAAAGACGGGTAAAACACAATATGTACAAGAACCAAGAGGAAACAATAAGACTGGAAGACCAAGAACGAAGTGCTCGGATTAAAAAGGGTAACCCAGGGATGGAGTGTTTGGCTCCTACTATTCATTCAACACGTCACAGAAGCAATGACGGAAAAAAAGACGGGTTCAAGAGTGGAATTAAAATTCAAGGTGAACGGATATCAATGATAAGATTCGCTGATTTAATTACTATCTTCAGAAAATGTAGAAGAATTACAAGACACGCTGAAGGAGATGAACAGTCTAATACGTACAGAATATGGATGGAGAGTAAATAGAAGAAAGACGAAAGTAATGAGAAGCAGCTGAAAAGAGAACAGCGGCAAACACGTGACAGTGACTCACGGACTGTGAGAAACCCAGATCAGAAGAGAATCGAAGCATTTTAGATGTGGTGCTACAGAAGAATGTTAAAAATCTACATCTACATCTACATCTATACTCCGCGAGCCACCTTACGGTGTGTGGCGGAGGGTACTTATTGTACCACTATCTGATCCCCCCTTCCCTGTTCCATTCACGAATTGTGCGTGGAAAGAACGACTGCTTGTAAGTCTCCGTATTTGCTCTAATTTCTCGGATCTTTTCGTTGTGATCATTACGCGAGATATATGTGGGCGGTAGTAATATGTTGCCCATCTCTTCCCGGAATGCGCTCTCTCGTAATTTCGATAATAAACCTCTCCGTATTGCGTAACGCCTTTCTTGAAGTGTCCGCCACTGGAGCTTGTTCAGCATCTCCGTAACGCTCTCGCGCTGACTAAATGTCCCCATGACGAATCGCGCTGCTTTTCGCTGGATCATGTCTATCTCTTCTATTAATCCAACCTGGTAAGGGTCCCATACTGATGAGCAATACTCAAGAATCGGACGAACAAGCGTTTTGTAAGCTACTTCTTTCGTCGATGAGTCACATTTTCTTAGAATTCTTCCTATGAATCTCAACCTGGCGCCTGCTTTTCCCACTATTTGTTTTATGTGATCATTCCACTTCAGATCGCTCCGGATAGTAACTCCTAAGTATTTTACGGTCGTTACCGCTTCCAATGATTTACCACCTATGGCATAATCGTACTGGAATGGATTTCTGCCCCTATTAGGCGGATTGATAAGGTAAGGAATGAGGAGGTTCTCCACAGTATGGGCGAGGAAAGGAATGTATGGGAAACACTGACAAGAAGATGGGACAGAATGATAGAGCACTTCTTAAGACATCAGGGGGCTTTTAGAAGGTGAAAACTGTAGACGAAGACAGCGTTTGGCATGTATTCTTCAAAGAATTAAGGATGTATGTTACAATTGCTACTCAGAGATAAAAAAAGTCGTCACAGGAGAGGAATTCATGGTGGGACAGATCAAACCAGTCATAAGAATGACAGAAAAATTGTAGTTCCACCGTCTTTAGTATGGATAGGGACTGTGATTACTGTGTTTGGATGCTTTGTCTGGATGCTGAGCTGGGGTCATTCGCTCCAAGTTATTCAGCTTGCAGCCGTTGCCAATGGGCATCACGGTGGGGGATTGGATGCGGGGATTCGAGAGACGTCCAGTATGTCCCACGTGTCCTCCTAAACGGTCCACTCTTTTGATGCTCCACTTACTGCCCGCACTGAGGTTGAGTCCTCGCCCTTTGTAGAGTGGGATACCGTCCAAAAGTGTGACAGATGGCGAAAGACCGTCCTGGGGACTATCGAAAGGCCTCCCTGACTCGTCTGACAAACATGTTTCAGGCTCTGTCTGTGGCTGATAAAGATCCTGAAACAGGTGCAGTCGCTCGTCCTGTTTTAGAGGAAAAACCGTCAGCCAGTAAAATCTGGATAGTCACAGAGGGTGGGTTTGTTGGTAGTTGGGAGATTCAATGTTAGGCGTGAAATAGGGCCGCTTACTCTATTTGTATGTCGTGGGACGGGGGGACGGGGGAGTTGAGTCGTCCAAGATGTGGAACGCGTCCTTCTGGATGCCATGAAGAGCGCTGCATACTAATGATGTGAGCCGATTTGGAATGGAATTGATTCTTTCTGGTTTCAGGCTCGCTGAATTGGCAAAGACTGATAAATGTGCTTGCGCGATGAAGGTAGAGCTCACCGTCTGTAGTATCGAAGACAGGAAAGTTTGGAGACCTTAAGTACAGAGTCGAGTGGAGGGTCTGAATCAGAGGATCAGACGGTTCTGCGGTCATGTAGGCTACAGATCTTCGACTTGCGCCCTGGGGTGGTATAGTGTCGGGTGTCACTTAATAGCTGAGAGGTCCTCTACACAGACGACGCTGCTTCATAGGAAACGGGGACTTTGTAGAGAGGAGTAGGCGATTTTTAGGTTAGAGGGTCAGGGGAAAGAACAAAAAGGGTTAAGGTCTAAAATGGTGCTGTTCAAACACAGGACAAGGGTTGGCCTGGAAACCATAGGTACTATAGTAGTAAATTGTTGTAGCTGTATTGGGAAAGAAACAGAGCTCCAGGTGCTAATAGAAAGAACTAAAGCACAAATCTGGCTAAAGCGCGAGATAAATTCAGCCGAAATTTTTACAAAAGACCTAAATTTGTCCAGGAAGGATAGCTCAAATACAGTTGAGGGTGGCAGTCTATCTTGCAGCGAAATTGAAGAAGTTACTTCCTGTGAGTTAGTATGAAATGGAAATGAAGTCCCATGGTGCTTGACAGAGCGTAGGGGAACGATACGGGAGACCCGCACCGCCGTACTAGGCAAGGTCCTAATGGAGGTGGTTTGCCGTTGCCTTCCTCCGACCGTAATGGGGATGAATGGTGATGATGAAGAAGACGACACAACGACACCCAGTCATCTCGGGGCAGGTGAAAATCCCTGACTCCGCTGGGAATCGAAACCGGGACCTCGTGCTTGGAAGCGAGAACGCTACCGTGAGACCACAAGTTGCGGACATGAGTTAGTGTAGGTAAAAGTAATACTTGACAAAGAGAATAAATTAATAATTAGTGCCTTTCACTGACCTCAAAACTCGGGTGATACTCTTGCTGAACAGTTCAAAGAAGACTTGAACTTCACTTCAAATATATTTTCTGGTATCGGTGCTCCACAGCTCTTACATGTTTGAAAACCATCATATTACCACGTTGAGCTGCTTGTGAGGTGCTCTATTTACACATCCAGTTTCAGCCGTCTGACCATCAATCGGTTCATAAAACTATTCACAGCATCATGTTAGGCGAAATATAAAATCATTATCGTCAGGTGGTACGCTGAAGTCATACCGTATAGATTATCCACATATTTTATATTATGATATGATAACAGTGTATAATTCATTCTTTAGTACCTGACGATAACGATTTCATATTTCGCTTAACATGATGTTGTGAATACGTTTATGAACCTGACGATAGTCAGACGACTGAAACTGGATGCGTAAATAGAGTGTTTTACCAGTAGCTCAAGGCAGTAATACGACATTTTTCAGTCCAAATCGGTACCCCACACATACAGCTATACTTAGTGGTGACTTCAATTTATCCTCCACCTTTTGGCCAAAGTATAATTTTGTAGTCGGCGGTGGGCGTAAAACATCGACCGAAATCGCACTGTACGCTTTCTCCGAAAATTATTTTTAACAATTAGTTCAGGAGCCCATTCGAAGTGTAAATGGTTGTGAAAATACATTCGACCTCTTAGCAGAAAATAATCCCGAACAGATAGGGAGCTTTATGACGGATGCCGGAATTAATGACCACAAGATCGTTGTCCCATCAAAAATGAACACAAAATGTATCTATTTAAAACTGGAGATAAAATTCGCTTCCTAAGAGATAGCCTCCATTCCTTCCGAACTGTGAAACTGTAGACCAGATGTGCTGAAATTCAAAGAAATAGTATCGGCAACAACGGAGAGACCCATATCAAATAAATTCAGAAAAGACGGAACCGACCTCACATGGTACACAAAGTAGGTTAGAATGCTCCTGCAGAAGTAACGAAAAATGCGTGCTAAATTTTAAAAGGACGCATAATTCCCAAGATTAGCGAAGTCTTAGAGAAGCTCACATTTAGCGAGAACTTCAGTGCGAGATACGTTTAGTAGTTTCCACAACGGAACTCTGTCTCGAAATGCGGCAGAAAATCCAAAGAGATTCTTGTCGTATGTGAAGTACACCAGCGGCAAGACGCAATCAATACCTTCATTGCGCGATAGTAATGGTAATGTTGCTGGTGACAGTGCCACTAAAGCGGAGTTATTAAATTCAGTTTTCCGAAATTCTTGCGTCATACTCTCCAACGATGGTCATCCAGGTAATGCAAGACCACGATTCACCACTGAATGCAATACGACGCTATTCATCAGCAGTCCGTGCTTTTCGGTCACGGCACACCTTCAAGCGCTCAAGCGCAGCCGTTTGTGTGGTGGAGTAAACGGCAGCCTGGTGGTGGTGGTGGTGGTTAGTGTTTAACGTCCCGTCGACATCGAGGTCATTAGAGACGGAGCGCAAGTTCGGGGTAGGGAAGGATTGAGAGGGAAATCGGCCGTGTCCTTTCAAAGGAACCATCTCGGCATTTGCCTGAAACGATTTAGGGAAATCACGGAAAACCTAAATCAGGATGGTTGGAGACGGGATTGAACCGTCGTCCTCCCGAATGCGAGTCCAGTGCCGGCAGCCTGGGCTTGAGAAGTTAATTCCATAGTTTAGCTGCTGCCAGCCTCCGACCAGTGCCACAGGACGACACAGAATGTTACGGGTAATCCATTACTTGTTCTCTGAGGGCTGGCGCGGATGTGAACGGGTACGAGAATTGCAACCCGCTGATGGTGCATACATATATGAAGTTAAACTGAGGCCCGTCACAGTCTTCTGGATGTTTCTCTTCAGTTTTTGTCAGGCAGTGTAGTTACTCCCTCGATGTAAGCTGCAAATTATACGATTTCGCCTATGGATTTTTTTCTGCATATTAGTGTTTCATAAGTAATTCGTGTGCTTTGTACGCAGAAGTGTACACTGTCTTCCTGACAGCTCGACATTTAGTATCTTGTTGTAAGAAATGTACTGTCACATTTGTCATATGAGTCTCTACACCGTTAAGCGGCAATACAATTGCAATAAATCTTTTCAAATAACATGTAACGATGTAGACTCTAAGACAGAAAAACGACGCACCATGAAGTTATGCAAATTGGTCTCAAATTGATATTGACACAGGTATCGACGGAAAATGCAAAATTGTAAACTTTGGCGGCCGTTGGGTGAAAGCTCGACATTGCAGCACAATTCCATCGTGTAGCTGGCAAGGACAGTAGACAGGGGAAGTCTTTCCGAATTTTATTCCGTGTACTCAGCTGGACAGTAATGCCTCGTAGACAGGTGCGTGAGCAATGTACGTAGATGTCAGCATTTGAAAGAGGACGTGTAGTTGGGCTTAAAGAAGTCGGTTGGATTAATCGGCGAATCACTCGACATTTGAATATGAGCGATGCCGCTGTTCGACAATGTTTGCAGGAATGGGTGAAGCATCGCCGAACGTAGCGTTAAGGAGAAAGCGGTGGACCTGAACGGGCGACAGAGCGAGTGAACCGAGCAGTGGCCAAAGCAGCACTCAGAGTCGCGGATTCATCATTATCATCGATTCAACGTGCAACAGGTGCTTCAGTGACCATAATGACCATTAATTGGAGGCTCATAGAAAGGGGGTTGAGATCACGGCGGCACTCACGCTGACTACCATTGTCCTCTGTATATCAATAAGCCATCTGCAGTAGAGTCGAGCAAATTGGGCTTGGAATCTCATTGACTGGAATAGAAATGCCTGCAGCTGTGAGTCCCGCTTAGAACTGAGCCCCGATGACCAGTAAAGTCTTGTATGGTGACTCCCCGGACAGCGATGGGATACCAAACTGACTTTCGTCCACCATACTACCCGACAACCAGAAGTGATGGTCTGGGGTGCCATTTCGTCTTTTCGTTTCATAGTTGGGTACCTTTGGTTGTCATCCGCGTCATCCTTACAGCACAATGGTAGGTCGACGATATTCTACGCCTTGTTTTTGTCGCCCTTCATGGCAAGCCATTATGTGCTTAGATTTCAGCAAGATATCGTCTGCCCGCAAACGCCGGGAGTTTCTACTGCTTGTCTTAGTGCTTGCCAAAACATACTTTTCCCAGCAAGGTCACCGGATCTCTCCCCAATTGAGAACGTTTGGAGCATTATGGGCAGGGGCATCCAACCAGCTGGGGATTTTGTAGCCCTAACGCTCCAATTGGACAGAATTCGGCAAGATATCACTCAGGACGACATCCAACAACTCTGTTAATCAATGGCAAGGCGAATAACTGCTTTCATGAGAGCCAGAGGTGAATCAACGCATTATTGACTTGCTCAGATTGTGAAGCTCTTTCTATCGAAAAAGTTATCCATTTAAAAAAAAACTATAATCATTTGTTTGTTATGTAATTGTTCATCACAGCTATTGATTTCCGGCGCATTCGGATAATTCCTTCGTGGCGAGTCTCCTTTTTTTTGTCTTACAGTGTATTTCTGTTTCTGCTTGAGATTTCCTTGTATACGGGGTGAACCCAAATTCCACCCACAAAATTTCGGAGGGTATTCAGGCATATTTTCTGAATATTCTGCTGCGAGAGTTTCGTGTTACCCTGTGGCTCGTTACCGACTAATTGCGTCTAGTTTGAGTTCTTGCCCCCGTTTACCGTTGTACCTGCATTGCGCTGAAAATATATGCAAACACTGCAGATCTAGACGGTATGCGCTGTGTGCCGCGTTTGGAAACTAACTTTTTTCCGTTCGTTCTCTGTACCTGCTATTAACAATAACAACGCCCACGTTACTCTTGTCTCTAAAGCCTGCATTCAGCAATGCTCAGTTCCATCTCAGATTTCAGTGCTAATTGTACGTCAACACTGGCAGACAGCAGTAAGGATAGGAGCCTCGTGTATGGGTTCACTGAAAACAATAGAAAAGCGGCTCAAGCACTCTACGTTGAACTGCCGAGCTGTTCCCGCAATAACGGCAACCACTTCACAGTTCGTTTACGTCTGAGTTATTTGTTTAATATGGTACATAATTTTTCGATTTCTATTCAATGTTTTAGAAAAGACAGCAGTTCCTGCCTGGGTTATTATCAGATATATTTATTCACCACGATCGCGATTGTTATGCTATTTTGAAGTGATAGTTCACTAGGAAACACATCAATGTATAATTCCTCTTATGAGGACATTGTCGTCGTGTCATCCATGTTTAAATATTCCAGGTATACACGATACGTTTTTACAGTGTACCCTATTAGTGTAGAGGAAGTCGAGACAAACAGGTTTACCTCTGCATTTTGTGATTTTTAACAGCATAAAATCAACAATTATATCTTTTTTTTGTATAGACTCTTTACTCTGAAACTACGGCCCTTGTAGGGATATCGAATTGCAAACTTAATTAGTTTTTGTATAACAGTTACAAAAGCCTTTTTTTTCTTTCAGTACCTTCACGGGAAAGTTTAAATTAATAACGTTCACGAAACATCTGACTAAGCCGTTGGCGTTACAGCACAGTCACTGACCATAAAAGGTCTAACATGGGACATAATTAGTGTAGTCGCAAGTTTTTTTACAGTGGCAGGAGGCATACTAAAACTCCAGACTGGCGAGAGGTGGGTGTGGGGATGGAGGTTCGTTTGAAATCACTCTTGTACGTTTTTCTTGAATAACTCGAAAGCCAAGAGCTCTGGCGAAAACGTATCGCAGTACGAAATTTCACTACATTAAATTTCTTACAAAAAAAAGGCGCTATTCATTTTTTCTCTAAGTCCAATAGCTTTCGAGCAGAGAACGAGACAATACTGAAAATCTCACACACCATGCACGCGCTGTAGCTTAGCCGATTTTTGTAGACCAAATTTTCTTAGTATCCTGGCTGTTGGACCACATGTAAACTACATCAAATTGTTCGTTACGACTTTCTCTACACCGCTGTGGTACGTCGTAAACAGCTATCGTTTACATCCTCTGTAGAAAGATAGAAGTCTTCGTCATTTATGCAAAGAGCGTAGCGCTTCATGTAATAATCTATGCCATCTGCGCATGTAACTTCCACAGTGCGTCCAGTAGGTGTGCCATTTGACAGCTTCTTCTACTGAATCTTTTGGAGTTGCTTTGCGCGTCGATGGAATGAATGAATAAAGCAAACGTGAAAATAAAGCAGAATAAATTTTCTAATCAGATCATCAATTTCGGGACCACACTTCATACTCAAGTTTTGAAATCGCGCAGCAGAACAGTCACCGTTTTTTTTTTGCACTATCTTTGAAATAGTTTATTCTGTTCTTCCCCGAAATCCGCAACATTCGATGTAACATATTCATATGGGTGCAGAATCACAAAGTGTAGCAGCTACTCTTCGTATCCGAGTAGGATACTGATAACAAAACACAGAGTTGCTGCTGAAATCAGTGAAGTCTGTGGCACTACTCCCAGCTTCATGTCAGGTAACTACATCTATAATCACAACTACTGGAATGACAGGGCACAGTTTAAAACCAATTTTTGTTACTTTATTTTACAGGTCCGTCTTGATCTCATAAATTTTTACATTTAATATGACGGGTTTCGGCTACTGCCATCTTCAGATCATAAAATATTCTGATGTAGTATCAATGTCAAACTAAAGATGTAGTTTCATAGGCACTTACTGTGTACCTACATCTTTAGTTTGACGTAGATACTACATCAGAATATTTAATGATCTGAAGGTAGCAGTTGCCGAAACCGGTCAAAGTGAAATGTAAAAATTTATGTGATCAAGACAGACCTGTAAAATAAAGTGCCAAAAATATGATCACGGACTCATTTTCAGACTTTATGTCTTCAATTAATAAGTTTTTGTTACATGAAACACAAATGCTCAACATCAGAGATCGTCATACAATATTATATCCTGTAACAGTTCTGCTCTGTGGCTAAGTCCAATTCCTCAGTGCAGTCCCTCTGCCCTTTGTAGGCACTGACGATGAGCGGCGAGTCTTCCTCGGACTGGTGAGTTGTTACTGGTGGAGTTGTAACAGCGACTGCAAGTGGCCCACTCGAAGATGCACTCGGATGAACTTTCGAAGAAAAATCTCGCGGAGCGCGTCTTTTGTCCTAGTGCGGAGTGATTCTGTACTATTGGCTGCACATGACGAGTAATGTGCAACTTAGTTCCGCGCCATTGGCAACCTTTGCAGACGTCCGCTGGAATCACGAGCGGACTCACTTCGTCTGGGTGTGTTTGCAGACCCGTTCACCCTCCGTTGCTGGAGGGAAGTCTGTCTGGAGGAGTTGTGACTCAGAGTCACGACAGAAAGTGGTTTCCTTTGCGTTCTTCTCACACTTCACGGCCGGCTTATCGCAGTTAGACTAAAACCAGAATACGAGGATCTTTAGCTGGGACGCTCAGACAGCAGCAGTTCTACATTCAGTTTCGGCAAAAGATCATTGGTCTAGCGTCACCAAGAAAGTGAAGTGAGAGCCTCCGCTGGCAGGTGAGTAAGCTCTCTGAAGTTTGTAAGGATTTGAGTTACCTTTGTAACAATCTAAAGCTTTCAGCTTGTGGACGCTCTAGGAAAGAACAATTGATTGTACACTACCCACGAAATCTAGGCATTCGTTATTGGATCCCAGAGTAATACTTAAAAAAATACTTGAAAAATATTTGTTGCTTGTTTAATTCTTTGGAATTTAACTGATTTTATTTGTTTATGTTATTGGTATTTAACGGCAACATCAACGAAAATGTTCTAAGTACAGCAAAGTTTGACGGCCCGCAGGCTCGTAGATTATGTAACAAAGTCCATCTGTCCGAACTTCTGTTCCGATGAGCAACACATCGGGATTCGTAGACACATTATCACTTGAGAAACAATATTGTAATTACATTTTAACTTTAAACTATGATGTATTTTCCGATAATCTTATCTTAGTAATTAGCGTTCATATTTAATTTTTTTCGACTTTCATTAACTTTTCAAATTTGCACAAAATTGTTGACTTCAAACAGTAGATTTTATTAGCGTCATGAAGAGTTCAGTGCACGTCCATGTAGTCGAGTAATTAACACCAGAGCGAATCATTTCGTTTTCTTCATGGCTTAATAGCAAAGTCCAGAGAAAAGTTCTATACGCCAAAGGAAGCATAACTTTTCTCTCGCAGTCATAAATTAGAGATTGCCCCTTATATAACCATAGGAAGCATAACTTTTCTCTCGCAGTCATAAATTAGAGATTGCCCCTTATATAACCATTTTTGGTCTTGTGATGATGTACTATCACCGTCGGAGGATGGCACGGGACTACAAGTCCCACCGCCACACCTCCAAAGTGAATTGCAGTGACGCAGTCACTGCCCTGTGGCAATTTACTGGCTCACCAACACAGTTAGACCGCAATAGACCGGTGATGCTGTATTGTAACTTATCACCCCGGACTACAAGTCCATAAAAAAAAAAAAAAAAAAAAAAAAAAAATTGTGATGATGAAGGATTGTGCTTAATGTTAATCAGCAGCGTTTATTTCATGTACTCAAGACTCAGCAAGAAGGAAGTCGTCTGATCTTACATAATATTAAAAACACTGCCACACCAACAGTAAAAATGAGTAATCAAAATACGTAAAGGCCATTAGCAGAAATCTACATTTGCATGCATACTCCGCAAGATATCGTACGCTGCGTGGTGGAGAGTACTCTATACCTTTAGTAGTCGTTACCCTTCCTGTTCACTCGCAAACAGAACAAGGAAAAAACGACTGTCTATCTACAACCGTTTAAGCCCTAATCTCTCTAATATTATCTTCGTGGTCCTTAGGCGAAATGCACGTTGGCACCAGTAGAATTGTTCTGCAGTCAATTTAAAATACCGATTCTCTAAATTTTCTCAATACTGCTCTTCGTGAAGAAAGTCGCTTTCTCTCCAAGGATTTTTGCTTCGATGTCCTCCTTTAATCCAACCAGGTGCGAATGCCAAATACTCAAGAACTGGTTGCACTAATGTCCTGTATGCGGATTCCTTTACAGATGAACTATACGTTCCTAAAATTCTTCCAATACGTCCTAGTCGAACATTTGCCTTCCCTACTGCAATCCTTACGTGCTCGTTCCATATCGCTTTGCAACATTACGCCTAGATATTTCATCAATGTGTATTCCTAATGTTGTATTCGAACATTAAGGTTTTTCTTTTCCCACTCATCTGCATTAACTTACATCTTTCTACATTGAAAGCTAACTGCCACTCATCACACCAACTAGAAATTTTGTCTGTCATGTTGTATCCTCCTACAGTCACACAACGACGACTCCTTCTCGTACACCACAGCATCATCAGCAAACAGCCGCACATTGCTGCTCACCCTGTCTCCCAGAACTTTTGCATATGTAGAAAATAAGAGCAGTCCTATTACACTTCCCTAGGGCACTCCTGACGATACCCTTGTTTCTGATGAACAGTTACCGTCGAGAACAACATACATTAAATACTGAAGAGATCGGTGAATAATTTGACAACAAAGTGTACCACTCGCAGCATGCAACTTGAACACAAACGCTTACGAACGCCGTAGGAGTATTGAACAAAGATAATCAGTGGCGTATATTAATAGGAGAAGTTGACAAGTGTTTGCCTACTAAACTGTTAAGATCACCGTTTATTGATATGTAGTCTTCCTTCTCTTCATACTATGAAAATACACAAGCAATGCGGCGGAATCCAGCCAAATTAGCAAGTGACACAGGTGTACTTATTGTGTCTGTTGATCTTTAGATAATCTAGACAGTACATTCAAAGTGATAGTAATCTGGACGGAATCCCAGCTGACCAACAAAGCATAACACTTTCACAACAAGTGTCGTTTTAGACTCAAGACATATCTCCAAACTCCACTGTGCTTTCAGATAACCCTGGAAACACGTAATATAAATGATGTTTCCGAGCCTCCGTCTAGTGTAATACTGTACCGACCTCGTGAAATCAATTTCACATGCGAACAGTTCCTCCACTGTCCCAAAAGACTCACTAAAACTTTCATTCTCTGGAGGTGAAAAGATCATGAACCGGTCCTCGAACGGTGCTTTGTAGCCTCATAACTCGACTCCGCTGCCGCCTAGCTAGACGCCGACGTAAGCGTTGCCTAGAGAACAGGCCTCGGTATCTTTGGATATCGACAGCGGACCAGCTTAGTTCCCATGGCCAGTCATAAGTCACACCATAAGTTTAATCTGTCTCCTGGTCACGACAGGATTACAGAACTTATCTCAAAACATGACTTTTCACGTATCAGCTTGCCGTGTTTGTGTTTTTGGATCACAGTCCGTCTCCTACGTATGGGCTCCTGATCCACATACGTAGTTTTGATTTTACCTTCGCCTAGTTCCTGAGTGACCAGGGACCCACAGCATGTTCATTCTGTTCCATTCCCCAAGTCCCACAAGGGCTTTGTGCATTCTGCTATGATCACTGATCTCGTTGCAGGAGCTAGCAGAGATTTCACAGCAGCTTTGCTGTCTGCATAAATATAAATGCTACGATCCTTGTAGCATCTACGCAGATTCTCCACCTTGCACATTCTGATAGCGGATATTTCCTCCTAGAATCCTGTGACCAGGTTTCCTAGAGTGATTGCTGTCTCCATTCTAGACTGCACACTGTAGACTGTACCCCGTATACTGCGGCCCCAGCACCTTCACCTATTTTTGATACGTCAGTAAACCAGACTGAGTCGCCTGAACGGCGTCGTGGTTCATTCTTCCACTGCTCCCTTCTTCCAATAGTTACAATGAAAGTGCTACAGGTTTCCTAGAGTGATTGCTGTCTCCATTCTAGACTTCACACTGTAGACTGTACCCCGTATACTGCGGCCCCAGCACCTTCACCTATTTTTGACACGTCAGTAAACCAGACTGAGTCGCCTGAACGGCGTCGTGGTTCATTCTTCCACTGCTCCCTTCTTCCAATAGTTACAATGAAAGTGCTACGTGACCCCTTTAATACGACCTTGCACAATCCATACCACAAGTCTTATCAGGACGGGAAACGGGATGGGGAATCATGGTTGGTAGTCGTACTTTGATTTACACGTAATGTTCCTGCAGATCATTCCCCACAATCTTCACTACAAGCAACAGTTACTTAGTGTAAGTTCTTAAAACAGTCTGGAACCGCGCGACCGCCACGGTCGCAGGTTCGAATCCTGCCTCGGGCATGGATGTGTGTGATGTCCTTAGGTTAGTTAGGTTTAAGTAGTTCTAAGTTCTAGGGGACTGATGACCTCAGCAGTTAAGTCTCATAGTGCTCAGAGCCATTTGAACCATTTGATTATTAAAACAAAACAAGTACAACCATAAAATGTATGTAAAACCAGTTCAGAAACAACCAGCAAACACAGTATTGCCTGGCTTTGCCACACTTAACAAAAGCTTACAACTAACAGTACAGTTCCTATCAGAGTGGACCAGCCACTTAATTGCATTTGCATACTACACGGCCCAACACGGCCCAGACAACTTCCCCCCAATCTTCACTACAAGCAGCAGTTACTTAGTATAAGTTCTTATTAAAACAAAACAAGTATAACCATAAAATGCATGTAAAACAGTTCAGAAACAACTAGCAAACCCAGTATTGCCGTCGTTTCGCCACACTTAATAAAAGCTTACAACTAACAGTACAGTTCCTATGAGAGTGGACAAGTCACTTAATTGCATTTAAATACTACACGGCCCAAACAACACTTAAATCTCACGTCGTTAACCACAATTCACTAGAACATAGATTTGTAACAGCAGCAAGAAAGATTGCCATGAAACAAACCTAGATTACACTTAGCTACAGGTCTATCTTCATGTAACCCAAAAAACATTTGTTTAAACACAAGAAAATCGCAAATTACAAAACGCGCTTTACCCGCATTGGCGGAAGGAAAAGATATACTAATCTTTTTTTATGGGGTCTTTGCCCAAAGCAATCCAGCCGTAGCAGGGTTACGTAAACACAGCAGGACCTAGGCTGCGGGTTACACCTCACTCCCAGCCAAGGCGTTGGCGCTTACAGCAGCTTTTGACGAACACAGGACAATTGCAACTCTCTGAAACGCAAACAAAATACAGGGCAGAATCCTTGCATCAGACATACGAGCATCAGTCTACAAAATGTTCCGTCCATAGCAATCACTGCACTTAAAATCGAAACCATTTAAGGACGGTTCACCAATAATAATACTATCACTTAGGTGCAGTTATAATTACACTGCGAAGCCAACATTTAACCGGATCACACGGAGCTCACCCACATACTTTTCGATTAACGACTTTGTAAGTTCGACAATCATCTAGCGAGCGAAACGCCTCTCAACGCGTCGCTCAGCCACGTACACTAACGGCCAACTGACTTGATGTTTGCACACAGCACAACTCAGCGGCTCAAACAGCTTAACCATATTCCTTCAGGGACGCTTCCCTTCATAGAAATGACGAAACTTGGATCTACTAGCTGCCCCAAAACACAGACTTTCCGACCAATACAATTGCGCGGTATATCACGCTGACAGGGCACACCCGGTCGCAGTCGACACTCCTTTCTCCGAAGACGTCCCGCCAACCCGGAAGAAAGCCACACTATATGCAAAGATCTCATATACCCTCCACAAGCGACCGCAACGATATAACGAGCGTACCCCGTGCTGGCGCCAGTCCGCCACGGCTCAGAAAGGTGTACTGAAGCACCTGACAGTCATTGCATGGTCAGCCGGCATTTCCCCGTCTATTCCTATTTTTATCACTTTCACTATTTTGGTATGAGATTCTCCATCTCCTAAAGGTATTCAGTTATTTCCATTTTTTAACGTATGTGCCCCTGTCATTGCCTCCATTGTAGCACTAAGGTGTTATGGTCCCCATCCTAGGAGTGGGTGTTCTGCTAATTCCACCTGTTCGGCTAACCTGGCCAATGTGTGCACAACGCCATGCTGCTTAGCAACTACTTTCTATTCTACTTTATTCCACCCCACTGTAACCCTATAAATTATAATAGGTCTTATTACAGTGGCGTCTATTCAGTACACTTTCCAGGGGTTTAGGCACCAGTTTCTACCATAGACCCTTCTAGTGGTCATAAAAGTAATTTTGCATTGGAACATATATTGATTATATGAGGGGTCCATGGCAGTTAAGTATCCAGGGTTGTCTCTGGATACTTCACTACCTCCTCTACATTTTCTTTGAAGAGCCTAAGACTCCCGTACATGTGCTGGACATGCTTCCTCATAATTGGTAATACAACAGTTTTCTTGGGACCGGTTCTACATGATGTTCAGCTCATATTGTCCCTTTGCTCTAACAGTACTAGCAAATTCGACAAGTATTACTATGATTTAATCGTATACGTATCCTTGGCCAAAGTATTTAACTCTTCAATGAGTTCATTCACCAGCACGTTCCACAGTAGTGCGGGCACCTCTTGGTGGTGTTGATCAGCATTTTCTCCTTCATCATGGTGGTTTATGCCTTTCTTCTTTATCCACCTGCATTTTCTGGTACCGGATATTTCAGTACCATGCTCTCCTGTAGCTGTAACCATCGATTCGAAGGTCTCAGTGCTAAAAGCTCTTTAGATATCCAGGAGGAGGCAGAGAGTAATCTCACGTAAGTGCAGAGCTTTTTCGACCTTCCCAGAAAGCCGATGACGCGCTGTTTCATACGATTTGCTTGGCTGATATGCATGTTGGTCTATATATAAAGTAACCTCAGTTAACCTCTTTCCTCTAACGTGGACATCAACCAGTTTTTCTAATGTTTTTAGAAGAAAGGAGGACAGATTGATGAGGATCATACCCTTAGCCTTGGCAGGATCAGGTCTCCCTGTTTTCGGAATGAAAACAACTTTCACTGCCCTCCAAGAATTGGGAATGATTCCTGATATTTATGTGACCCTAAACAGTCTATATAGGAATCTAATTAAACCATCTCCCGCTTGTTACAGTAAAGCTGGAACGATTCGCTCTAACCCTGGTGACTTGAACGGCTGAAACGTTCCCACTATCCACTGGACTTTTTTTTTTTTTTTTAAATTAGCCATTCTCTGGCAGATTCGCAGTTCTTTTTTCCGTTACCTGTAAACCAATGAATTTCAGGACTGACTCTCTGTATGAAGCTGGTATCTGTACAGATATCATTGGTGATCTTGCAGCTCTCAAAGAATGAAGTTATAATGAAATCTAGACCTTCCGCTGCTTACAGGCGTTGATAGAGTGCATTGAGGGAAGTGAGTCTTGAGGAGCACATCCAGCGTCTCCTTATATACCCACTATCCTCCTTCCTTAGAGTACCTCCTGGATTGCTTGGTATTCTAGTGAGAATTTCGTGAAGTCTACCGCAAGTAGCTGTACTTTCCACTTCCTCGCCGAATACCGTCCATGGTGACAGCTTCGCTTGCTTGATCTCAAGATTGTGAGAGAGCTATTCGGAAAGTAAGGTCCGATAGATCGCAAAATGGAAATCACAGTGAAAACACTCTTCTCATCTGCTTGCTTTACAATTCCAGATTGTTGTTCTACTAGGGTACACTTCTGTTTTCCGCCTGCTTAGCTGCGTGGTAACGTACTTGGCTACCGTGCAGTGGGCCCGGGTTCGATTACCGGCCGGGTTGTAGATTTTCTCCATTCGTGGACTGGGTGTTATGCTGTACTCATCATCATTTCGTCATCACTGACGCGCAAGTCACGCGGTGTGGCATCGCCTGAAATTAGACTTGCACCCGGCTGCTGAACTTTCCCGGATGGTGTCTCCTGGCCAACAATGCCACACGATCATTTCATTTGATTTAAAATCATGTTTGTGCACTTCTTGATCACAGAACAGTTATCTAAACAGAAGGCGGTAACTGCAGACGCCACTGCGTGTGCCATGTCCTCGAAATCTACTGGGTTACTAATCGAAGTTCTGACTTCAGATAAGTCTGAGTTTAGGTCTTTCCTATATGAGACCCAGTCTGATTTCCTAGGGTTTTTGTGGGCCATGGTCTGTTTAACACCTATTTCGATCTCAGTCTTAATATAGATATCGTCAGATGTGGAGGACTCGTTGGCCACATGCCATTGTCTGATATAACTACCTATTAGAGCGGGCCCAAAAATTATATCAGTTAGTTCTTCCCTCCTTCTATACTTGAAAGTAAGTTCGCTACCCCTATTCAAGATTTCTAGATTACTTTCTAGTAGATATTCGAGTAGGTGCTCATCCCTGAAGTTGGTGTCGCTGCTTCCACACACCATGTTGTGGGAATTGGCATCACAACCAACATATAGTTGTTCATCCTGCTGTGAGCAGCTGTATACCAGTCTCCTCACTTCCTGGGATGGAGGAGTACCGTCCTTGTAAGGAAGGTAAGTTTAGATCAGTACAATTTCCGTCGTGTTTTCTTCCTCAAGTCACTAAGTCCCTCGAGCAGGAATCTGCTGTCGGCATGATTCCATTCTTGACATAAATGAATGTTCTGGAAATCTTTAGATTTGTAGGATAAATCAACTTACTTCCATTTCTTCCGGTGCCTGAAACGCCCCATTTACGTAGACAGGGTTCCTGGATCAAGGCCACGTACACTTCTCGCCTTCCCAGAAGACGACTCAGAGCGGCAGTTGTCCCTTTACTGTGTAGCAGGTTTATCTGCAACACTTGCAGCCGTCAGCTTATCGCCATAGTTCTTCGATTATACTGACGGCAACATGCGAGAACACTATGTACAATTTCAGGTGCTGTTCTCGCATTGCCCTCAGGAATTTCTTCCAACTTCCACAACAAGGGGTTGGCCGTCCAGTAAACCTTTTAGTCAATTACCCCCCAGTCTTCTGTCGATATCTTCTGGTTCTGCACCCGTACTTTTTCGAACAGAGGCTTTGGAGGAGACAGCTGTGCTATAGGTCTGCTTTCCTATTTTTTGCCTTGGCTCTTTTTTGATCCGTTTATCCTGAGAAGTGTGAATATTAGGATCCTCCATTGTTATCTTGTTCCCTGTCTTAGAGATAGAAGGGTTCTGATAGAAATCGTTTTAGGGTTCGATTAAAAGAAGATTGCTAACCTTGGCGCTCCGGTGTTTCCTGCTCAAAGTGTAGTTGAGGTTCCAACAAGGTTGCTTATAAGCGTCGGGGAGGATTGGAATTTATTCTCGACATCGGGATCGATAGCTGTTTAGCACTAGGGTGTAGGTTTTTTCTTAATTCAATTGTTTAAACATTGAATATGACAGTTTCAAACATCGTACAAGTGGCTTTGCTTCATACGTCATCTTACACAAGGTCGGTGCAGACACACTCCCTCCGCCCCCACGTGCGTGCTCAGCTGGCTGAGGGTCGGAGCAGCGGCAGCCAGCAGTGGCGTGGTGTGGTGGACCAGAGACCTCAGGAACTCAGCTGCCGGACCACGGAGAGATATCCTTCGTTTGATGCGAGTGGCACACAACAGTGCAAACTAATAAATAAGTAAAACAATTCCTATCTTACTACACATATTCACATTGGAAGTGGTACGTTACTCTGGGTGCAATAACTTTTTTTAGACATACTATATATCTGGGCTACGCTATTTTAAATTTAGAGTAATTCGTCTTGGGGGCTGATGGAATTTCCCACCGTTTTAAATTAAGCACAAGTGATTTAGATCTGCAATCTTGGATTCTAAACTTAGAACATGTGACCAGGGTAATCATAAAAGCTGCGCCAGTGGCCCTTGATGTCAGAGGCGTGGAGGAAAACCCGGCATATTCTGTCATTTTAAACTTAGGACAAGTGGGTTAGGTGCACCATCTTGGATTCTGAACTTAGAACAAGTGACTTACTTTCACCCTCTTGGACTGTGATGTCAGAGGAGTGGGACCAAAATCTGGCATGTTGCCTGATTTTATCAGGTGACACCACTGGCTGACGTCATTGGCTGATATCAGAAATGTGGCAACAATGCAGACTGTGTTAGCTTCCACGACTCCCCTCTACAGGTGGCGTCTGTAACTGCCTGCATACTGGCACAGTTCGCGGCTTTATAAGGCGAACTGAAGCGGTGAAGTGTCAATATTTTGACTTAACATCCCGCAACTGAAATGTCAGGAGAAGGAAGGGACAGGGTATGGACTTCCTCTCGAAACTGCATTGAGCCGTAATGGATATATTACGCAAGCCACTGTGTGGTCTTTAGTAACCCCACCAGCAGACATCGCGATAGAGGCAGTTGAACTGGCATGGTTAGTGCAGCGGAATAGTGGGGAAAGCTGCCATGGAGGGCACACACGATGCCTAGTACGGGCAGATCCGCTGAGAGAAGTGTTTATCTGCCGGTGGCAGTAAGCCGAGTGGGCCACGGCTTACACTGAGCTCAACTGCCGCGGACCCCGCCTTGCGCTTCTTTCGGAGTGTTGTTGCTGGGTGCTCTGTGCTGAATTTATTCCCGCGCACTGCACTTCTCTAGGTCGTTTCGGACTTTCTGACTCCCATAGACTGACTTGCACGGAGAGTTTCGTTTCCTCTCACAGCGTTCTGTTCCCCGGTTTTTAACGAGCCACCGTCGGTTCCTGAGGTATGCGCACCGGCAGAGTAGTGTAGCGGCATTGTCAAGTCTGTACAGTGGCGCCGAAGGGCGTTCTTATGGGTTTTACACCTCTATTTTTCTTCCCCGTATCTAGCGTTAATTTTTCCCGCCATGGATAAGGCATTTCTGCAATGCTGACAGAAACAGTTGTGCCTATAGAGGGAACAGCAGCAGTAGCAGCAGAAGCAAATGCAGGGGCTGTTGTGCCAGAATGCGGATTGTCTTCGCGACGATGTCTTGCCGGCCGCGGGCCCAGCGCCAATCGTGCAGTTTTCTTCCACGCCTCCGCCGTTCGCAACGCCGTTTGCCGATTTCGAAGAGACTACGGAAGGGTGAGAGAATTACCTGCCCCGGTTCCTGCTAAGGCGTAGCGGCAGTCCTGTTGATAAGGCCTTTTTATTGTTGTCCAGCAACACAGATTTATACTAAGTTTTCCAAAATTTGAAGCCCTCCACCGAGCCCGAGAAACTGCCCTCTGACGAGCTTAGTCGGTTGCTAACGCAGTATTTCGGACACCAACCCCATGCAGTGGCAGCACGTTTGTAGTTTCAACAGCACTAAGAGCGCCCTGGACTCCCGTATGCGGCCTGGGTCGCCGATATGCAGGGCCTCTCGCACAAGCGTCGTTTTGAGTGTCCCCAGTGTGCTTCCTCTTATGCAGACTCGCTAATTCGGGCAGTGATTGTCCAGTTAGCTTCTGACTCCAAGGTTCACACTCGGGCGTCGACCTTGTGTGAAGCTTCCTGAACCGATTTTGCCCAGATTGCGGAATCGTGGTAAACAGCCGCCGGCATCCCATGGGGTACTATAGGCGGCTCTGCCACCCGCCGAGTCTGCGTGTGATGACACCGTTGACGGACCTGACGCAGGGGCGTCGCGACGCTGCTTGCACCGAGCTCGCGGGTTCGCGTCGGTCGCAGCGTCGTTATTCCTGGCGACGGCGGTTTTCGGCTCCTCGACGTCCTTGTCCTTCTGCCAGTTGGGACGGGTAGCACTCTTGCCTTGACTTTCATTTGTTGCATGATCGACGAGACTGCCCGCATGTAAAGGCCATGTGCGGGTTATGATGTCGGGAAGGCAATGTGGAAACTGTTAGTGAAAGTCGGCTGACCGCGATTGAGTTCTCTGTCGTATGCCGCCTGCGCCAGGCGCGGGCTAAGTTTATTGCCCTGCACTTCGCTACGTGGTTCCGGTCTCTCCGCTTCTCGTAAATTGCCTCGAACGGCGAGTTTTGTTTCTTCTCATGTTTCCCGATTTTTATCGTGCTACCGTCGACTAGCGAAGCACACGCGCCGACAGTGTAGTGTAGCTCCGTTGTCACGCCTGTGTAGATACTACACTATTGGCCATTAAAATTGCTACACCAAGAAGACATGCAGATGATAAACGGGTATTCATTGAACAAATATGTTATTCTAGAACTGACATGTTAATACATTTTCACGCAATTTGGGTGCATAGATCCTGAGAAATCAGTACCCAGAACAACCACCTCTGGCCGTAATAACGGCCTTGATACGCCTGGGCATTGAGTCAAACAGAGCTTGGATGGCGTGTACAGGTACAGGGGCCCATGCATCTTCAACACGATACCACATTTCATCAAGAGTAGTGACTGGCGTGTTGTAGAGAGCCAGTTGCTCGGTCACCATTGACCAAACGTTTTCAATTGTTGAGAGATCTGGAGAATGTGCTGGCCAGGGCAGCAGTCGAACATTTTCTGTATCCAGAAAGGCCCGTACAGGACCTGCAACATGCGGTCGTGCATTATCCTGCTGAAATGTAGGGTTTCACAGTGATCCAATGAAGGGTAGAGCCACGGGTCGTAACACAATTGAAATGTAACGTCCACTGTTCAAAGTGCCGTCAATGCGAACAAGAGGTGACCGAGACGTTTAACCAAAAGGCACCCCATACCATCACGCAGGGTGATAAGCCAGTATGGCGATGACGAATACACGCTTCCAATGTGCGTTCACCGCGATGTCGCGCAACGCGGATGCGACCATCATGATGCTGTAAACAGAACCTGGATTCATCCGAAAAAATAATTTTGCCATTCGTGCACCCAGGTTCGTCGTTGGGTACACCATCGCTGGCGCTCCTGTCTGTGATGAAGCGTCAAGGGTAACCGCAGCGATGGTCTCCTAGTTGATAGTCCATGCTGCTGCAAACGTCGTCGAACTGTTCGTGCAGATGGTTGTTGTCTTGCAAACGTCCCCATCTGTTGACTCAGGGATCGAGACGTGGCTGCACGATCCGTTACAGCCATGCGGATAACATGCCTGTCATCTCGACTGCCAGTAATACGAGGCCGTTGAGATCCAGCACGGCGTTCCGTATTACCCTCCTGAACTCACCGATTCCATATTCTGCTAACAGTCATTGGATCTCGACCAACACGAGCAGCAATGTCGCGATACGATAAACCGCAATCGCGATAGGCTACAATCCGACCTTTATCAAAGTCGGAATCGTGATGGTACGCATTACTCCTCCTTACACGAGGCATCACAACAACGTTTCACCAGGCAACGTCGGTCAACTGCTGTTTATGTATGAGAAATTGGCTGGAAACTTTCCTGATGTCAGCACGTTGTAGGTGTCGCCACCGGCGCCAACCTTGTGTGAATGCTCTGAAAAGCTAATCATCACAACATCTTCTTCCTGTTGGTTAAATTTCGCGTCTGTAGCACATCATCTTCGTGGTGTAGCAATTTTAATGGCCAGTAGTGTAAATACACTGCCGGAAAAAATTAGTGTATCCTTTTAGAGGTTTCCAATTCACTCAAGATTTATTGCTGCGGCAGTGATGAGTACATTTAAAGAGCATCAGCACAAGCGGTCCTGAGGTACCAGTTATCGACCCATGCTGAAACACTCATATTAGTACATGTTGTACCCTCCACGGGCGGCAACGCAGACGCTGACTCTGGTAGCCAGTGGATCGCATGGATGGCGAATATTGTTATGGGTACGTTATGCCACTCTTGCTCGACCTGTTCACGTAGTTATGTAAGAGCTGTTGGCTGACACGTCGCGAGAGTCGCTTCTCGTCTCATCATATCCAACGCATGCTCGATTGGATCAAGTTTGGAGATCGTTCTGGCCAGGGAAGCTGCTGCACATCTTGCAATGTGTGGGCGAGCATTATCCTGTTGGAACAACAAATCACCTTCGTATAATAAGAATGGCAAAAGAACGTGTCTAACAACATTCTGTACGTATCGAGTGCTGGTTGATGTCCCCTCCAGAAACACGAAAGGTTTTCGAAAGTTGTAGCTTATCGCAACGCAGACCATTATGCCTGGGATGGGGCAAAATGCCCTGGACGAATGCAATCTACGAGACAGCGCTCACAGGGTCTACGTTATACGCGCAAACATCATCTCTAGCGCGCAGGCAAAATCTGCTTTCATCGCCGAAGGTCACGGCGCACCATTGTATTTTCCAAGTGATCCTCTGACGGCACCAGCCCAGCTGTGCACGTCGATGCTGGGCCATGAGTGGAAGACGTGCTACAGTCCCACTGCTGATGACCGGTTCTCAGGTGGTCGTTTTGATATTTCTGGGGTCACAAGCATTCTTACCTGTGCTGTGGTAGCCGTGCTATCTGCCACTGCTGTCCTAATATTAGGACGAAGCTGGCGGGCGTCTGAGCTGCTGGTCTATGTATGTGAGAATGTTCATGTGACCACTGATACCAGCATTGTTGCACAACTGACGCAGCACCTCCAACCTGCGTAGAAAACCTCCGACCGTCCCGCCACACGGAAGCCACATTTTGACCCCTGTCAAACTTGCTCAATTGGCTTTAGGATGCATGGTTGACAACTTGATTCATACGTCTGCACCACTCACAACCTTCTGACTGTGTGCATTCCCTGTTAAAGCGTAGACACAGATGACGCTCTGGTAGCTACGCCACTACGATATCAGGTGAGAGACGACGTTGAAACCACTATCACTACATCTACTGTCCCACAGGTGGCATACGCCGTCTTCGGATCAAAATCGACTTCGTCTTTCCAGGAGTAATAATTTTTTTCGGGCAGTGTACTACTTTGTTACAATTCATTCCTGTTGATCGGTCGCTCGCTTCTAGTGTAACATTTGCGTACAGAGAAGAGGGAGAGAGAGAGAGAGAGAGAGAGAGAGAGAGAGAGAGAGAGAGAGAGACAGAGAGAGAGAGAGAGGAGAATTTATGTAGGTGCACGTTATCACATTTTTAATGTGAGCTAAACTAGCCTAACGAACCCTAATAGCAAATCTCGCAACTTCTTTCTGCTATTTCTCTACGTCACGTTGATATTTATCCCAAAAAGAGTGTTAAGTCGAAGTCTTCGATTTGCCTCTCAATAACCTTCTGTTGTAACTACCATACAGTGTTTGTCACCTTCTAACTAATTCAATTCTCGCAATATTTCCACGACATCCTTGCCAGAATCATAAATGCCATACTCATAACCAGAGTATTTATCTGTTTCCTTGATTAATTTAATAGATACTGGAAGACAGTAAGTTAGTTCTCAAAGAGCATTAATGGGCGTAATACCGAAAATATCGATGGAAAATATTATACTGTAAGCTGGCACCTTCTAGGACTTCCTTTCCTTTACTTAACGATGGCATACATTTTCATTATTATATTAATTCCCCATCTGTATCTATACAATTGTGTTCGCGGAAATGAGCAACTTACCATATGCTCTACTCTGCGACTTTCCTTTTGCCTCATTAATCAATGATTTTCGGGTAGACAATCGTAAAATGACGCTGTACATTTCCTGAAAAATTACTTAGGAAATTCAAAGAGCCAGCTTTGAAAGTAGATACTGTGAATATTCTCCATTCCCCAACGTATCGAGCGCGTAAAGATCGTTACGGTACAGTTGGATTAATAACACCTTCCATGGAGGCCAGTCATTCATCCTACTTCCATCAGTTAACTGAACCGGAAGAGTAATTAATATCTCTGCAATGAAGCGTACACTTTGCATCATAAGATGTGTATGACGACATATCTATATCAACATACATATCCTATCTTATGACTGTAGTGTGTTTATGTAGAACGTAATGTTACCTTTGTTTTATATATCAATAGTGGTTGAATTACCAAGAGAAAGATCGTCTTGTAATAGGGAAGAGACCGCGTTGTGAACCCGTTCCGCACTGAAAAGAAAGGAATAAAAGAAGAAGTCAGGAAAGAGAAATATGGTGGAAGTTGTTCCGGCAGGAGAAATACGTCGGCGTTTATCCAGTTTTCTGCATCGACAGCGAGCTGGCTCGCGATGCATGTTGCCATATCGATTTACGCTCTGGAGAGCTTTCCTGGCAGAGATCCCGGAAATGTTCTACGCTGACATCTTGCAGTTAACTTTATCGCGGCTGTATAACCTCACAAGACGAAGGGGCTGCTGCAGATGGAATGACACGGGAATTGTCTGTCTAGTGTACCCGACATCAAAAGCTCTAAGTCCAGCTGCCGTAAAAATGCAGATAGTGGCTGTCGTCAGTATCGAAACAGTATGCATTCTGCACTCGTTTTTCTCAGAAACAAACAGAGAAATTGCACTGTGTAGCGAAGCCTAAAGCTTTATTTGTTGATAAAAGAAAACAAAGAGAAATAAACATTTAAACCCGCCACAACATACACGATTATGTGTCACATTTCGGCTCCTGCTAACTATGTTTTCGACTCCGAAGGCTGATCCCAGTTTGTTGACCGTCTTACTGATTATTACTTTCTTCAGTATGTCCATTCTGGAGATAGCATAATCTTCAATTCTAGTTGTAACTTACGTATCATCCTTGACCGCGCCTGTGGGCTCTTCTTCTTGGCTATTGTGGACGCTACACCTACATCTACGTCAACGTCTGCATCTACGCGTATACACCGCAAGCCACCTTACAAGTGTGGTGGAGCGTAGTTTTTGTACCACTGTCACTTCCTTAAAAAAAAAAAAAAAAAAAAAAAACTGAGGTCATCAGTCCTCTAGAACTCAGAACTACTGGAACCTAACTAACCTAAGGACATCACACACATACATGCCCGAGGCAGGATTCGAACCTGCGACCGTAGCGGTCGCGCGGTTCCAGACTGTAGCGTCTAGAACCGCCCGGCCACTCAGACCGGAGTCACTTCCTCCTTTTCCTATTCCAACCGCGAGTGTTTTGCGTTAAGAACGATGGCTGATAAGCCTCTGTGTGAGCTCGAATAACTCTGTTTTTATTGTCCATTGTCTTTTTTGTGTGATATACGTAGGGGAAGCAATATATTGATTTGCTCTTCTAGGAAAGTATATACTCGGAGCAGTTGGCCACGCCGTGAGGCAGAACGCCTCTCCTGCAGCGTCTGCCAGTAGGGTTGGCTGAGCATCTCCGTGACGCTTTAACACTTACTAAATGCTCTTCTTTGGATCTTCTATATTTTCTCTACCAATTAATTCTGATACGGGTCCAAGACTGACCCGCAATATTTATGTATTGGCCGACCGAGTGTTCCGTGAGTGCTACAAGCAGTTTCTGGTGCGAGGAAAGCCTGGACATGATGGAGATAATGGATCAGACTTTCTCTAACCCTAAAGAGGTTGTGGGCGGGGTCTACTATACTGGCTTGGGTGTTGGTGGCTTTCGAATGATGGCGGAGGTCTTCCAGCACCTTCTGGAAAATAAACTTTTCAACAGTCCTGAGAGGAAGCGGCAATTTGCAAAGGAGACCTATTAGAGGGCTGTGAAAATGCCTGAGTTCTGCTCTTGAGATTGGCTAAAAAGCATTTCGTAATGAGACTGGGAGTTTTGTGTCCTTTGAATTTTGCACGCGAACAGTTGATTATTGGGTGATGATTGCCAAACAGAGATTAATAACACTTTCGTTTCCGGAACACACAAAAGCAGAGTTCAGCATTTGACAGAGTCTGAATAACACAACTGGAAGATGGTTCAGATCACATATTAGATTGACACAATCAAAGTCCCTAGTGGCGTTGGGCACGCCGGTCACTACTACGTACGAGTACCTAGTTTAAGTTCGACAGAAGCACTACCAGTGCAATGGTACAGAGTCCCAAGAATGGTAGCGTTGGAACAGGGGAAGGCTCTGAGGGAGAGGCTGACGGCTCAAAATATGCCTGCTGGAGTGGTTTCACGATGCAGCGCAGGGCGTATGCTGCTTGCTAGCAATTGAGCTGCGTCTTAAGTAGGCCACAGGCGAAACGACATCGCACATAGTTGGGCAAACACATGACTTGCGGATGCAATACAGTCCGACTCCAGCGTTGCTGTCGGCGACGCGTGCGCTGCTTGCGAACGAGGCTGGCATCTCTGGTAGCACCTGCTAGGGATTAGCGGTCAACAGGGGTGCTATTGTCCGTCGGCAGTAATGTCTCCAAAACACGTTGAATACTTGCGATGCTTGGCGCTTGACTGTCTTTGGAGGAGCGCCTGCAGCACAGGAGCAGACTACCCGCTAGTCTCGCGCGCTGTGCCGGAAGCAGACGTGGCCGGAAAACAGCCAAATTTAAGAGAGCCCATGGGATAAGTCAACAGTGGCCGTTGCAGGTGTAGGGTCATGGCCCCTGTGAGATGACGGTCGCGTTTCAAGTGCGTTACTTATATTAAAGTGGAATTAAGTGATAGTTACTGACAGATAAAGTCTTTCTGTTGGCAGGTAAGTCTTACAAAAATTCAAAACTGTGTTCCTCTCTGTGGAGATGGCTTTTGGTTTAGTCATTTTCTGATTTCCTGGGTGAGTGATGCGATTTAGTGAGCAAGTGTATGCTTGGTAGGAGGAGGCCACACTGCAGGATGTGAAGCCACTGGCTAGCTGGAAATGGTGTTAGCTGGAAGTCCTGAACTTGGTGAAGTATACTTAAAGACAATAAATTACATTTTTTGCTACAAAAGCTCGAACTCTGGTGTTTTCTTTTGTGTGAATTTTTTCCTATTTCAATTTGGACAGCTACCCTGTTTTGCTCTGTAAGAGATTCCAGTTCGTGTTGCTAGAAATCGTGCGGTAATTTTGTTGTGACTTCGAGATGTAAGTTTTCCAATTAAGTGATTGGATCTCGGAATGTTCCTAAAAGTAGTTGGATTACTATTGGATGCTTATTAGCGGTAAAGGATAAGCTACAATTCAATTAATGTTCCACTCTGTTAGCTGCTATAACATACAGTAATATAGATTACATATTATTGTACACTATCAGATACAAAGTACCTGCACACCTACTAATGTACATTAATAAGGATGCGTTCACGCTTCGCCTTTATGGCTGCTGGGACAGTTTCAATAGAGCTTTTGAATGTCTACGGAGGAATAGGAGCCCATTCTTCCCGAAGAGCCCAAAACCAACTAAGATTGTGTAAGCTGAGGTATGGAGAGAAGTTCACATCCTAACTCTCTGGCTTGAGGTCGGGACCTGGATAGGTCTGACCATTTTGGGAACGTTGTTGTCTACAAACCATTGCATCACAGATGCTTATTAACGACACAGTGCGTTTCATGCTATTCCTCTAACGTACGCAGTATACAAACCTGTAAATTAAGCTCCGATCCTCTTGCATTAAGGATTTTCTTAAGCGAAATAACGTGCTACACCATAACCACCAAAACACCCCCATACTTGAGCACTGCACGCTTCGTAATTCATTGACGGTACTACTCGTAATGGGAGGTGAATTTCTACAGTCATCCGCCAAACCCCTCCATCGGATTGCCACAGGGTATAGTGTGAGTCATCACTTCAAAACTCTCGTTTTCAGACACCCACTGTGCGGTGGCGTGGCTCTGTACACCATCTCAAGAGTCGCTTAGCACTGACTACATAAATATTTGGCTTACGAGAGCGGCTAGACCATTATGCCCCTTTCGTTTCAGTTCCAAATGTGCAGTCTTGGTGCTAGCTGGACTGCTGGTAGCATTCTGGACCTCACGAGTGATTCCTTCCGCTGATTTCATACTACTTCTTACAGCACCTCTCAGCAATGGCCGACGGTTCCTGTCAGCATATGAGATCTACCTGATCTTGGTTTAGCCATGGCTATTCTTGCGCGTTTCCAAATCAGAATCATATCACCAGTAGTCCACTTGGGCAGCTTTAGACGAGCTGAAATGTCCCCATGGGTTTGTTACGCTGATGAGATCCTACTGATAATACAATATTCACCATTTGTTTTTGTACTGGCGGGTCAGTCCCTCGCGACATATGGTGGCCAGTTCACCATCTTTTAGGGGTGTCTGGATAGTTTTGATCAGTTAGTGTATATATGATGCTTCATTTCACACAACATATTGTCAGTAACATGAACTGGGCCACAGGACTCAGTACATAGGCTTCAAACATTTTTCAGAAGATTTGATAATCAATATTACACAGCGTGTTTAACTATTATAGCTACAGACGAAAGGGGCGATTAGAGGACCAAACAGATAAGCCTAACAAACACAGGCCTGTAAGCCAATGGTTTCCCCGATGCTTTGTTTGCACAAATGCAGTCAAGTCAATGTTAAGACATTGTTAAAGTCTACGGCTACCGTAAGTGAGGCGTAAATTACGAAAGGATAAACTGTCCTCACTTTATTTTACCATCATTATGGGTGCCCAAATTCTGTAAATAGCGTCTAGACAAGTGAATCTGTCGTGGCTTGCTAGTATCATGGTTTCTCAGATTCTCTGACCTGAACCCACTGAATTTTTTGTGTGGGGATATTTAAAAGATTTGTTCTATTTCCGCCCTTTTGATAAAGTAGATGAACTCGGGAAACGCGTTGTGGATGGTTGTCAGTGCATTCGGAACACTTCTCAAATTTTTGAACAGTTACGGGCGTCGATGAGCAGACGTACTGATCACTTGTGGTAATTTGTTCTTCTTCAGACGCATATCTGCAGATTGAGTCCTTGGGGACTCTACGTCTCCATCTGCACGTACACAGATACTCCGCAAGCCACCGCACTTTGCGTGGCGGAAGGTACCCTTACCATTACTAGCCATTTCCTCTCCTGTTCCGTTTGCAAATAGAGCGATGGAAAAACGACTGTCTATATGCTCCCGTGTGAGCCCTAATTTCTCGTATCATATCTTCGTGGTCCTTAAGCGCAATGGATGGTGGCACCAATAGAATCGTTCGGATGTCAGTTTCAAATGCCGGTTCTCTAAATTTTCTCAATAGTATTTCTCTAAAAGAACGTCGCCTTACTCCAGGGAATCCCATTTGAGTTCCCGAAGCTTCTCCGTAACACTTAGGTGTTGTTCGAACCTACCAGTAACAGACCTAGCAGCTTGCCTCTGAATTGCTTCGATGTCTCCCTTCCCAAACACTCGAGCAATACTCAAGAATAGGTCACACCGGCGTCCTACATGCGGCCTCCTTTACAGCTGAACCACTCTTTCCTAAGATTCTCCCAATAAACTGAAGTCGACCATTCGCCTTCCCTACCACAGTTCTCACACGCTCGTTCCACCTCATATCGCTTTGCAACGTTACGCCCAGATACTTAAACGACTTCACAGTGTCAAGCAGGACACTAGCAATACTGTATCCGAACACTGCAAGTTTGATCTTCCTACTAATCAGCATTAACTTATATTTTTCCACGTTTATGGCTAACCGCCATTCATCACACCAAGTACAAATTTTGTCTAAGTTGTCTTGTATCTTCCTAGAGTTGATCAACTTCGACACCTTATCATACACCAAGGCATCATCAGCAAACAACCGCAGATTGCTGCCCACCCTGTCCGCCGAAGTCATTTATGTATATTGTGAACAACAGTCGTCCTATCACATTTCCCTGGGGCACTCCTGACGATACGCTTGTCTTTGTCTCTTTTATAAAGTATTCGTAAGTCGTAATATGAAGTATGGGGCAAATCATTAGTTTACAAACCTATCTTTATTAGAATTTATATGTTTGTTTCATTGTCCTCTATTCATCTCGTTAGTTTGTACCTGTAATAGTGAAACACCATGTATAATTACCTATTAATGAGATATTGATTTAATACCTTGAATACCAAGTATTAATGTTCCACTATAATATTTATTAGTTCGTTATGAATCGGCTTTCGGCTTCTTAGGCCATCGTCAGACAACTTAACGTTGAACAGATAGTCCACACAACGTCAGCGAGAATTCATAGCTGCACAAAGAATGCTGAAGTTGTGTTGACTATCTGTTCATCAATTCGTTATCTGACAATGGCCTAAGAAGCCGAAAGCCGGTTCAGAATGAACTAATAAATATTACTGTTGAAAATGAGTACGTTGTATTCAAGTTATTAATATGTCTATGTTTCTTGAAGAGCCGACGGAATATTCCATGAAAATAATGAATTGTCTGTACAATATTAAAAGTCTGTGTAGCGACTTCTGCTGTGTAGTTCCTGTTTTTGATGTTATGCGGAGTGAATCGAAGTGTGTGTGTGTCCAAATACTCCCCGCATGAGTAAAAAAGAAAATAATTTACAAGTGTCCATTGTTGATTCACATGGTGGTCCAAATGATCAATAATTATTTGACACAACAAGCAAATCCGTAAGTTCTTGGAGTTTGTAACAACACATTTATGTATGACCTCTGTGTTTGTAAAATTCGACTGTAGTTGTGCTTGTACTATCTGATATGACTGGTCTGATTCCAGCAGTAAATGTCTTCTCTGGGTGCAGTATTAATTAGTGAAGTTATGCAACGGATTCTGCATAATGCGATCTCGTGTAAGGGTCCGCAAGCGCTGTATCTCGAGTGATGCAGTCTCTTTACTATAGCAGGAGATTTACTAGCTGTGCAAGGAAAGTCGTAAATAAGATTATCCAGAATTTATTTCATAAACAACACTGGATTTTGCAGAGATTAAACATTTTGGATTCACAATCTCATTTCAGCTAGTATATAATAGCTCATCTTGACAACCACCATACCCGTGTGGACACGTAGATTTTCCTGCCGTCATAAACGCTTATGCTCTTCACGGGTATTCAACCGGCTTTCATCGTCCTGACGACACGATCTTTCGACGGTCCAGCTGGCCGCTATATTCAAGGGACCTTGCAGGTGCACAGTCACACCGGAACTGAGGTAACATCACATACGGCAGCGCTTTTATACCCCCGGAACAGACTGCTGCCACCTGCGAAGCGAAGAATTGCAGCGCCGCCGGCCGTAGAAACTACAATAAGAAAAGCGATGAATCGCAAATTAAGATGCAGCAGGACAAAAACCAGACCATTAATGTTTTATATCTAATTAAATAAGATTCTACATCTTGCTTAAAGGAAAACCTTTATCTCTGTTAATAATGTCATCGGATAATCATTTTTCGACGGATTCCTTAAGCACCCAATTCCTGTAATGGGAAACCGTAGCAATAATTTGCGGGCTTTTAAATGACATATTATGCCTCTTACTGAGACAATGTTCAGCGACAACAGATTTTTCAGGCTGGAGCAAACGTGTGTGACGTTGATGTTCCACATATCGGTCATGAACCGTACGAATAGCGTGTCCATTATAAACCTTTCCACAATTAGAGGGAATTTTGTATATTCTACGTTTCCTCAATCCCAAATCATCTTTAGCAGATGCAGGAAGGGCTTTAATTTTGGCCAAAGGCAAAGGGATACTTTTAATATCATATTTTCTGAGGATTCTTGAAATTTTCAAAAAAGATGCTTCCGCAAAGGGTAAAAAAGCAACTGTTTTACAAGTGTCCATTGTGGTTCACATGGTGGTCCCAATGATTAATAATTATTTGACACAACAGGAAAATCCGTAAGTGCCTGGGATTTGCAACAACACACGTATTCCTGGTCATCTGAGAGTAGCCGCAGAACCGAAACTTGTCGCGATACAAAATTTTTAATACCACTTGAGCTGCTATTTATTCATATTACTTATTACTAACTATTGTTCATAGAGGGAAATGTTTCAGAAAATCTCTATGTGCCAAAGATTTTTATTTACTGTTGCTAAGAATTTACCATATCAGAGCTGCTAGTTAGTGGTTATATTGATAAGTCATTTACTGTAAAATATTTTTCATGCTAACTTGTTTTTAACCGGTAAGTAAAAAGCACTTACTTATTGGTTTCCGGGTTTCGTATCTGAGCCGTTGACACACGCCTATGCAGCGGTGCTCGTATCAGAGACAGCAGGTTCGAATCCCGGCAGAATATTTATTTCACCACCGGTGTTTGGCCAGCAAGGGCAGACGAGACAGTGACGTAAATTTCCTGATCATCAGACTTCACGCAGATGTTAAGGGTCAAATTGGAAAACTATTTGGAGCGTCTCATAGAGTAGAGGCATGTGACATTTTTGTTGATGATCCATATGTTGGAAAGGGATATTAAGTCAGGTGGTCTGATTGGTTCAATTTCAGAGAAGTATCCAACGTGCTTGCACTGGGCTTTATTCTGATCTTTCGGTTCTCACTTGTGTACAAATCATCAGCAACAACATCAGTATAGCACTAGTCTATACACGCACTCTTCACATACACCTACACACAAGCTACTCACTTGATATCGACTAAAAAGCCTTGTCCCATAGTGTGAACCAGAAGAGTTCGTAACTTAAGTAGACAAGTATGGAATTGTGGGTCCGCCCTGATGGAAACACTTCTATTTATTTACTTCCACGGACAAATTTCGGTGACATACCTTTATGAGCAAACGCTGAAAACATTTGCGTCATTACCAATGCATCAAAAGAAAACTTACTGATTGTTCATTGTTTGGTTCCAATTGCTGTATGAATACTTTCAAAATACCTTTTAGCTTTCAAATCATTGCATAATTTCTAGATTTGTCGTCTTTTTTTGGCATACAGCACATCATCTGCAAAGGCATGAGTGGCTGTTATTAACAAACATGTAAATGTGAACTTAAGAACTTCTGTATTATTACAAATGGAATTTTCGGTTGTATTATAATAATTTTTTTTGGGCACTAGGTTGACACGTATTTGGTCATGTACGCACGTCAGTTGGTTAGCTTTAGTTGCTCTGATATCACAGAAAGAAACATAACTTTGCACCTTGGCAGTTACTCAGATGTTGCATCATCTTCCTGTCGACGTTTGTCGAGAGGTGTATCACGTAACGAGAGAAATGTTCAAAGCTGTAGCGGTAATTCTGACTATGTATCTTCCTTACATAGGAATTATGACAATTCCTGTGCCTCATAGATCTCTGTGTGTGAATGGGGCGGGTGTGAGAAAAATAAGCATTTGTATGTGTGTGTGTGTGTGTGTGTGTGTGTGTGTGTGTGTGTGTGTGCATGTATGTGTGTATGTATTTGTATATGTGTGTTTAATTTTATTTCTGTCTCTGTGTCATTCCTCTTAAAGCAGTAAAGCGTGTGTCGTTCCGGAGTGTCGTGTGTTGACTTATTACGTTTTTTGTCTTCCACTATAGCCGTTCGTATACAGCCTTTTGTAACTTCTGATGTGAGTTGTTGCTGTGTCTCAGAGTTTGTAGATCAGTTTCAAAATTTGCTAGGTGGTGGTTTTCAGTTGTGAAGTGTTCTGCTAAAGCGGAACTTATGGTGTCACACTTTAGGAGCTCTTGTGTGTTCTGTTTTCCTTCTTAGGAAGTTCCTGAGTGTTTGTCCTATGTATTGGGATTGACAGGTATTGCATGTAACTAGGTGTATTCCTGTATTACTGAGTTTTTTTTGAGTTCTTTTGTCTGATCTTAGTCCCTTTGGGTATTGTGTTGTTTGTTCTGAATGCTGTTTGGATCCTATGCTTCTTCATTATGTGTATGAAGGTATTCTGTAGATGAAAAATTCATATTGGTCATCGTTTCCTGTTATTGTGAAGTGCAGGAAATTTAACTTCTTGTTTTCTTCGTTTTCCGTTGTGAGGTGTAATTGTGAGTGTACTCTATTGGTGTTATTGAATAGCTCTCCTATCCCACTGTGCGTTTCACCAGTGATAAAGATTACATTATCCACAAATTGATATCGATATATTTCTATGTTGTCACGTATTTGTTTCACAGTGATGTTCTATTTTATTTTCTCTATAAGGGGGATTCCAGTGGGAGCCCATATCATTACAGATAGAAGTTGTTGTTGAAAGTCAAATAATTTTTTTCTTTGATTAGTCTTAAGATAGATGAGATTTTATTTATTTGTGTATCTGGAACTTCCTTGTTTTCAGTTGTTTTTTATGATGCTTATAGTTTCTCCTGTGGGCATAAGTGTGTACCTGGATGCAGAGTCCAGTGTTGTTCTTGGGGTACTGTTATTCTTAATTTTCCAGTTATGTCTATTTTAAGGCTTCTGTTGTTTGTGGACGTGTAGGTTTCCTGTTGGAATGTCTTCATGTGATACTATAATAAGTTTGAGGGAACTTTTCTCAAATTAACCTCTGTCCTGACTGGAATATTAGGTCTGTCTATATAGGTTGGAGCTTTAGGAGTCTTTTGCATCATTCATTTAATCTCATTATTTGGAGAGTGTCCGTGATGTTTCATAAGCGTGTCTTCAGGATTCTATGACGCCTTTGGACTGGGTCACAGTTTAGCTTGGTTATGTTTTTTCTTCCAATAATTTTTCTTTTTTTCACTGCAGTCTCTAGAGCAATATGAAAAACTAAGTGTGTGTGTGTGTGTGTGTGTGTGTGTGTGTGTGTGTGTGTGTGTGCATGTATGTGTGTATGTATGTGTATATGTGTGTTTCATTTGTTTTCTGTCTCTGTGTCATTCCTCTTAAAGCAGTAAAGCATGTGTCGTTACGGAGTGTTGTGTGCTGACGTATTACGTTTTTTGTCTTCCACTATAGCCGTTCGTATACAGCCTTTTGTAACTTCTGATGTAAGTTGTTGCTGTGTCTCAGGGTTTGTAGATCAGTTTCAAAATTTGCTAGGTGGTGGTTTTCAGTTATAAAGTGTTCTGTGAAAGCGGAACTTATGGTGTCACACTTTAGGAGCTCTTGTGTGTTCTGTTTTCCTTATGTGTGTTCGTAGATTTTCCCGGCGAATGAAGTGCTTGAAGGTCTCTCGGGCATTCCTTGTTCGGAAGTTCCTGAGTGTGTGTCCTATGTATTGGGATTGACAGGTATTGCATGTAACTAGGTGTTCTCCTGTATTACTTCAACCCAATTCCAATACCAAACTAGTGAAAAAATTCATAAACAAATACAAAAACATCTGCTGAGAAAACCATTAGCAGCATGCATAAAAATTAAAACAACATAAAGCACTCATCACTTAGCAGACAAATGCAACACAATGGTCATTAAAAGAGAGGTATACTACACTGAGAAAACAGAAAAATTGTTGGAAGAAAATAACATCATCACCATAACTGTTGACCCAACACAAAGATAACAAAGGAAACTGAAGACACTATTTTAAAGTATCAAACATACTCACACAAAAACTAGATCAACAGAATGACACAAAAGAATACTAAACCCCCAACCTTAACAGTCTTCCACATAGCTTCTAACCAAATATTCCAGTCCAGAAAAGCACTATCATACGTCTTAGGGTATCACATGAGCACTCCTACAGGTAACCTACACGTGCACAAACAACACAAGCCTTTTAAATGCAAGAGAAGAGATTAAGAATAGCAATATCCTTCCAGTTGGAATACCGGTATCTTTTGACATTACATCCATATACACAGATGTACCCACAGGAGAAACTATAAGCCTCATAGAACAGCAGCTGAAAATCAAGAAAGTCTGAGACACAGAAATAAATCAAATCTCATCCATCCTAAGGAAAAATTACCTAAATTTCAAGAACAACATTTATTTTCAACAAGACGAGAAGGGTACAAAGTAATATACTGGTACTGATATGTGGATGACATAATCTGTTGCATAGGTGAAACACAAAGTGGGATAGAAGAGCTGCATAACAATATCAACACAATAAACTACGAATACACTCCACAATGTCAACTGAAAAGAAAACAAGAAATAAATTTCTGGAAACAAGAAAAAAAGCAACAGTAATTTTCCATCTATTTAAAACCTACATCTACAAGCTCTGTTATCCGCAACACAGTCAACTACTCAAAAACTCATAGAAACGGCAGTTTCAAAAGAAAGCTCCACAGATTAAACACAACGCCTCTCAAACCCCAAAACTACCCACACTAACCAAAAATAATCAGAAGAATGGCTGTTGATAATGAGTACAGAACAAGCACTATAAACAAGCTCTGTAAGATAAAAATGAAAGTGGCCATCCACTTAATGTCCAGCCAAAAGGTCTGAAAACACAGAAGGCAGAACAAACAGGCAGCATAGCAAACCACTCTACATCTGAGAAAAGAAACAAACGGTACACACTAAAACATAATAATAAAATAGCACGTAGAATCGGAAATGTAATGAAGCAATGGATCCCTTTAGCATCCAGGACAAAATACTTAATATGAAGAAGACTAAGATCAGACAAAAGGACTCCAGACAGATTCAGCAGTGTAGGAAGATTCCAACTCACATGAACTATTGGACAGAGGACAAACAAGCAGGAACTTGCAAACAAGGTACACAGAACAAGTGAGAGCTCTAAAGAGTGACAGCACGCACTCCACTTTTGCGGGGCTCTCAATAAATGAAAACTGAAGTATCGAAACTGATGTGCACGCTCGAAACACAGTAGCCGCTTGCGCTGGAAATTTACGTCAGAGGAAATCTATTGCATACAAAAGGCTATAGTGGTAAACAAAGACGTAATAAATCAGTGCACAAAACTCTGTAATTACACACCTTTTACTGTCGTAACAGCTGTTAGCATGAGTGACATAAAAGTAGATATCTGAGGTGTTGTGAAACAACTCAGATCACTTAAGAAAGGTCCAGATGGTATACCAATCAGGTTCCTTTCAGGGTATGCAGACACAATAGCGCCTTTCTCACCAATCATATACAACCGCTCACTTGACGAAAGGTCTGTTCCTAAATACTGGAAAGTAGCACAGGTCACACCAATATTCAGGAAAGGAAATAGGAGTAACCCATTGAATTACAGACCCATATCACTGGCCTCAATTTGCAGTAGGATTTTGGAGCATATACTGTAGTCGAACATTATGAATCACCCTAAAAAAAATGACTTATTGATACATAACCAACACGGATTCAGAAAATATCGTTCTTGTGCAACACACTCTTTATTCCCATGAAGTAATGAGTGCTGTCGACAAGGGGTCTCAGATCGATCCCATATTCCCAGATTTCCGGAAGGCTTTTGATACCGTTCCCCACAAGCGACTATTAATCAAATTGCGTGCATATGGAGTATCGTTTCAGTTATGTGACTGGATTCGTGATTTCCTCTCAGATAGGTCACAGTTCGTAGTGACAGACGGTAAATCATCGAGTGGAACAGAAGTGATATCTGACGTTCCGCAAGGTAGTGTCACAAGCCCTCTTCTGTTCCGATTTACATAAATGATCTAAGTGATAATCTGAGCAGCCGCCTAAGATTGTTTGCAAATGACGCTGTAATTTACCGTCTAGTAAAATCATCAGACGGTCAATTCCAATTACAAAATGATCTAGAGAGAATTTCTGTACGGTCCGAAAAGTGGCAATTGACACTAAACAAAGAAAAGTGCGAGGTCATTCACATGGGTACTACAAGAAATCCGATAAATTTTGGGTATACGATAAATCGCACAAATATAAGGGCTGTCAATTCGACTAAATACCTAGGAATTACAATTGCGAGCAACTTAAACTGGAAAGAGACTTGTCCGTCCTCTGCTGGAATATTGTTGCGCGGTGTGGGATCCTTACCAGGTAGGATTGACGGAGGACATCGAAAAAGTGCAAGGAAGGCAACTCGTTTCGTGTTATCGCGCAATAGGGGTGAGAGTGTCACTGATATGATACGCGAGTTGGGGTGACAGTCACTGAAACAAAGGCGGTTTTCTTTGCGGCGATATCTATTTACGAAATTTCAATCATCAACTTTCTCTTCCGAATGCGAAAATATTTTGTTGACACCCACCTGCGTAGGGACAAATGATATAAGAGAAATCAGAGCTCGAACGGAAAGATTTAGGTGTTCCTTTATGCCACGTGCCATTCGAGAGTGGAATGGTAGAGAAGTATTATGAAAATGGTTCGAGAACCCTCTGCCAGGCACTTAAGTGTAAAATGCAGAGCAACCATGTAGATGTAGATGTTACAGTGACTATTCAGCAGACCACTTACGATGACCTAGTTGAACGACTGCCAGGGTTTCACAAACAGAATTGCTTCCGCGAACGACGTTGCATTTTGAGATGCCATCAGTGTTAGCACAATTGATTTGTGGGATGGTATGCTCGAACGGCCACGTACACGGTCAGAGTGTTTGCTGTTCGCATGTCACCAGTTTTACACGAGCCCACTGGACCACTCGTTTGCTTTTTTCCAATCATCAGTCTTCTGACTGGGTTGATGCGCCGCACCACGAATTCCTCTCCTGTGTCAACCTTTTCATCTCAGAGCAGGAATGCAAACCTACGTCATAAATTGTTTACTGGCTGTATTCCAATCTCTGTCTTCCCCTACAGTTTTTACCCTCTAGTACCATGGAATTATTCCCTGATGTTTGAACAGACGTCCTATGATCCTGCCCCATCTTGCCTTTCCTCGCTGATTCTGTGGAGAACCTCCCCACTCCTTAACTTATCAGTCCACCTAATTTTCAACATTCTTCTGTAGCACCACGTGTCGAAATTCTATTCTGTTCCGTTCTGGTTTTGCCCCCGCACATGTCTCACTACCATACAACGCTGTGCTCCAAACATACATTCTCAGAAATTTTTTCCTCAATTTAAGACCTATGTATGATACAACTAGACTTATCTTGGGCAGGAATGCCAGTTTTGCCAGTGCTACTCTTCTTTTTATGTCCTCCTTGCTCCGTCCATTATGAATTATTTTGATGCCTCGGTAGCAGAATTCCTTAACTTCATCTACTTCGTGATCACCAACCTTGATGCTAATTTTCTCGCTGTTCTCATTTCTGCTACTTCTCATTACTTTCGTCTTCCATCTGTTTACACTCAGTCGATATTCTGAACTCATTAGAGAGTTCATTCCGTTCAACAGATCTTGTAATTCGTCTTCACTTTCACTGAAGATAACGATGTCATCGGCGAATATGTCTTTCACCTTGACTTTTAATCCCACTCTGGAAGTAGAGGTTGAAAATACCGCTTCAGTTGTAAATTTCTTTATTTTCACACGACCGGTTTCGGACTGTTATAAGCCCATCTTCAGGTGTCTTAGCTGTGCTGTGGTCCCCCAGCGCCGCGTGTACCAGGCGCGGTGTGCTGCTATTTTATTACCGCCATTGCTTCCTCCACCTATAAGTTGAAAAGCAGGGGCGAAAAACTGCTTCCCGGTCTTATGTCCATTTTAATCCGTGCACTTTGTTATTGGTCTTCTACTATTATTCTTACCTCCTGGTCCTTGTACATAGTAAATTTTACCCGTCTTTCCCTATTTTTCTGAGGCTGTTGAATATCTTGCACCACTTCACATTGTCGAACGCTTTTTCCATGTCGATAAATCCTAAGAACGTGTCTTGATTTTTCTTCAGTCTTGCTTCCATTATCAACCATAACGTCAGATCTGCCTCTCTTATGCCTTTACCTTTCCTAAGACCAAATTGATCATCATTTAACAGATCATCAATTTTCTTTTCCTTTTTTGTAAATTATTCTTGTCAGGAACTTGGATGCATGAGGTGTTACGCTGATTGTATGATAATTCTCATACTTGTCGGTTCTTGCAGTCTTCGGAATTGTGTTGATGATGTTTCACCGGAAGGCTAGCGATATACCAACATGAATAATCGTTTTCTTTCGACTTCCCCCAATGGTTTTAGAAATTCCGATAGAGTGTTACGTGTATGGTATTTTATCTAATCCTTCCATCATATTTCATCATAAGCCGACCAAAGTTCTTTTAAATTCTGATTCTAATAGTGTATCCCCTATCTTTTTTTTATATCGTATCTGTTTGGGACCGATGACCGTAGCAGTCTGGTCCCTTTAACCCCCACCAACCACCCAACCGTATCTGTTTCTTCTCCTATCGCATCATCAGACAAGTCTTCACCTCAGAGAGGCCCTCAAAGTACTCTTTCCACATATCTGCACTCCCCTCTGCATCTAACAATGGAATTAGCATTGTACTCTTAATGTTACCGCCCTTGCTTTTAATTTCACCATAGTCTGTTTTATCTTTCCTACATGCTGAGTCAGTCCTTCCGATAATCATTTCTGTTTCGAACTGTTCATATTTTTATTGCAGCCATTTCTCCGTAGCCTCCTTCCGATTCCTATTCATTGTATTCCTAAGTGATTTGTATTTCCGTATGCCCGAATTTCCCTAAACATTTCTGTACTTCCTCCTTTCGCCGGTCCACTAAAGTATTTCTTCTGTTACCCATGGTATCTTCGCATTTACTTTCCTTGTACCTACGTTTTTCTCTCCAACTGCTGTCTTTGCTCCTTTTAGAGATGCCCACCTCTCTTCAACTGAACTGACTACTGAGCTATTCGTTAGCGCAGTATCTATAGCCTCAGATAACTTCAAGCGTATCTCTTCATTCCTTAGTACTGTCGTATCCCACTTTTTTGTGCATTGATTCTTCCTGACTAGTCTCTTAAACTTCAGCTTACTGTTTATCGATTACCAAATCTGAGTCTATATCTGGCCATGGGCACGCCTTACGATCCAGTATCTGATTTCACAGTCTCTGTCTGAGTATGATGTTATCTAACTGAAATCTTCCTGTCTCTCCCAGCCTTTTTCAAGTGTACTCCCTCCTCTTGTAGTATTGGACAGAGTATTTCTACTATCATCTGAAACTTAGTTTAGAACTCAATTTACCTTTTTGCTCTCTAATTCCTTCTACCAAGCCCATACCCTCTTGTAACCCTTTCTTCTAGTCTTCCAGTCCCCCTTGACTATTAGATTTTCATCTCCCTTTACGTTGTGAATTACCTGTTATAGCGTCCCCAGTGCTATATTACGAAAAGACTTAAAAATTGAATAATATATTTTTATCATGTAGCCGTAAAACAATAATTTCTCTGCCGAGAAATGCAAGGAAATGCAATGCAAAGAAATAATTTACGACAAAATGATCTAAAGAGACAACAAGATACGCTCTTTTGTTAATTTTTTTAGTCGATTTCACTTCTTCACTTGTCTTGATGATGTACAGACGGACATCTTTCGAGTGCTGGTAAATGTAAGCATATATGTATGAGTTAAGCATATAATATAATGATTTAATATTATTGTGCACTTTTAATTTGTAAGAGGTGATCCCGATTTCATGTCCACCTTCCTTGAATTAACCTACATTCAAACAATTTACAGTTCAACAATCGCAGCGGCCGATGCAGCCAACGACGCCATTACGTGGCGATATTAACTTATGAAATTAGCGGAAGCGAAATACTCGCCTGCTATTAACATAATATTAATTTTTCTCCACAGCCGCCCGACGTTGCAGAAAATACTTAGCTTTAAGATTATTATTTTCAGTACCATCGCCGAGAGCCAGAGCCAGGACTCCGACTACAATACAATGGTTAACGGAGGTAAGAAAAATACTCTCGCGCGTGTGTGGGCCGTAATTTTAATTAATAACTAAAGATTTCTTGCTTTAAAGTGAACTGACTAGCCGAGGAAATTAATATGAAAATTTTATGACATTGTTCAACTTAAATATCATTTTTATTAAGGCCCATCACGTAAGTCGGCAACAATCAAAAAATAATAATAACAATAATAATATATTAAATTACGACGGCCGACGGACGCGAGATTGGCGCCGGAACTTTGGGGCCCGATTAAAGAAAATACGAAATTTACTAAATCTGACTCTATTGTAATGAATGTAATTATGTATGTGTCTAATTGTTGTAAAATATTAATGCTTGTATGAATTCTTTTACATGTACAACAACAAAACCACACCCTGAGGAGGTCTGGAGAAGAAAAAGTGTAGAAAAGAAAAGGGTTACGAGAAAGAAAAATAAAGGTAAGGCCTATTGTGCAAGCATCCTGTGTAGCTCTGTGCGGAGTATCGAACCCATGTGCATATGAGATACCTTCGGTGTTTTGTGTATTTATGTGTTTATTTTTGGAGGGGATAATTATTCGTTTTGTGTATTTATGTGTTTATTTTTGGAGGGGATAATTATTCGTTTTGTTTATTTATGTGTTTATTTTTGGAGGGGATAATTAATCGTGTGTGTATCAGTGTTAAAGATTTGTCAGTGGCTTAAAGTGAATTTAGTATGGTTAAGATAGGACAACCTAAAGCATCCGTACCAGAAGAACAAAATTCTGTTAATATGGAAAGTGAGGATCATTTGCAATACGTAAACGAATCCCAAGCCACCGCCTCGGATAACATAATTTCTGGAGCGGGGGGGCGAGGATCTGTGGACAGTGAATGACGCTCCACAGCAGAATGGGAATAGAGTAACAACTCCACTGCCTGGGCAGGGGGGCCAATCGAGTGCTAGATTAAGCGGGGCACCAGTATGCTCACCGATTGCAGACCCATTTGCAGAATTTCTGCGCAGGTTAGAAGAAAGAGATAGGGAAAGAGATCAGAAACTGGCTCAGATGCTCTATGAGCAAGAGCAACAAAGAGAACAGAAGGAAAGGGAAAAAGAAAGAATGTCAGAACAGAGGGAAAAACAAAGAGACGAAAAACTGGCTCAGATGCTGCATGAGCAGGAGAAAAAATTAACGCAAAAGCTCATTGTGCAAGAGCAGCGCAGTGAAGCAAAACTAGACAGTATCCAAAGCGAACTTGCCGAGATGCGGGACGCGTGCAAAGAAATACCCGATCTTGTGCAAAGCTTAGCCGGCGAAATGCAAAAATTACAGATATCGCAAGCTAGGCTTGAAGATAATGTCCAGACTTTAACCAACCGCGTAGATAATGTGGAGATAGATGCACGGAAAAATATTGACGCATATTTGGAAGTGCAAGCTCAAAAAGTAGAAAAAGAATTAAATGAATGGCTAGAAGTAAAGGATCGCGAGATATCTGCAAAGATTGAAAGCGACGTAAAAACAGCTGTAGAACAAGCGACTGCGGCCGCGAGTGTAAGTATTGACACTAGCACTGCTGCACTACATGCCGAATTAACACAGATCAAAACCCGTGTGACTGCGGAGTTGCCAAATTGGCAACAGGAGGTCGCGCGGAGACTGTCTGCGTTGGAAAGCAATGAAACAGTGGCGGACAGATCATGAATCCGACTCCGCGTACTGATTACTATGATAACGCTGACGGTATGCAGGGTGCGAGTGCGCAACCGCAACCTAATGCGAATTATGAGCACGAACAGCATGCGATACCGTGCAGCGCACATCGCGAAGTGATGAATGTCCCAGAATGTAGCAATCAGATGTGCAAAAAAGAGGACAATGTAATAAAACACAGGACATTCCAACCCTTCAATAGCGAAAAACTAAATGTCCACCCTGTTGTATTTATTAAGAGCTTCAGGAATGTGTTTCCCAGGACATGGACGGAAAGACAAAGAATACAGTTTGTGGTCTCCTTTATTTCTCCTTTATTCAAGGTGACGCGGCACTGTGGGCCACCGACGTGTCCGAAAAATGTCTAACGATGCAACAGTTTGAAGGTGCATTCTTGCAAAAATTCTGGTCCGATAGCGTCCAAGAAAGACTACGAAAGGAGTTGTACAGTCCAGAAATGTACAATCCTAAGATGGGAACGTTACGAAAATATTTCGAAAAGTATATAAACAAAACCAGGTACTGGGACGAGCCAATGTCCGATCGTGACATAATCAGATTAATAAAAATGAAGTTGCCCAGTGAAATTAAAAGATATTTCACCAATGTGCCGGAATACGATATAGAACAATTCATGGAATTAGTGGATTCTGTTGATTTATTGATCGAAGATATGAAAACCGAAAACAAGTGGAACCATGCAGGCTGTAATCAACAAAAAGCCGATTACAATAGCAGCCACAGCAACGGTAGTAACTTAGTACCAAATGGTAACGGAAATAGGCAAGAGCACCGGCAACAGAATCGAGGCTCAAACAATGGCAATGGTTATAACGGCAACGGTTATAATCGTCAAAATCGAAAGAGACTTCATGATGGACGCATGAGTAATGGATATAATGGTAACGGCAATCCGCAATGGCGGAATAATCGAAACCAGTGGCGTGGTCGTAACGAACCGACACCACAGTGGCAACAAAACACAGCGCCACAATGGAACGCCAACCCAGGTCCATCACAGAGCATGTCAGGAAGTTACAACCGACCACCGCAAAATCAGGGCCATACACAATATCAAAATACGCCATCGGCGAGGCAGGGTGGCCAACCCAACAGTAGCAACAACAACAACCAGAACCACAATGTGAGGTTAGTGGAAGTGACAGACAACTGTCAACCCACTAATGCTCATCCGTTAAACTAAAGACAGGCACAATACGCTCTCCGTTGTTGGCTGCAGGACGGTGTAGTGAGGGCACATTCACGGATGACAGCCATAAACTTTGTATGCTGAGATACAATGAGGGAACAAAAATAGAAAAGGAACTTGTAGACATACCGCAAAAATGTAACCGAACCGACGTCTATACCGATCCTGAAATATGCTCAATCATAATTTACTTAACAATATGAGTGCAGGGTGTACATCACCCAAGGTGCCTCATGTGTTGTGGACAAGGTACAAAGCAAATCAGTAAACGCGACTACCGCTAAGCACTGTTAAAATATATTGCCATCTGCTAAGGCAGAGATTTGCACGAATTTATCGTGTAAACAAAAGTCACAAACCAAACACTAATCTAGGAACTTGCACGCTAGGCCTAGATTATAAAATGTGTACGATAATGGGAGAGGCAAAGTTTTGTAAAGTCGAGCCTGGCTCTGGAGGGCAAGTACGCAATGAGTGGGCAGACATGACATGGGGGCTTACCTCAGATGAGACGGAAATACAATTGTATAGTCAAAAAATTTGAAGGCAAGTACGACTCTAAGTAGAAAATGAAAAGAGATAATTAGTGCGAGAGACTGGTAAAATCCAGCACGAGCCAAAATCCAGTTCAGACTGAATGAAATACATTAGTGTTTGTGAACTAATCGAAACAGTTACTTTAAGCAGTGTGAAAAACTGTGAAGGTGAAACTGTGATACGGACAGTGAAGTGCTAGTATTGAACGTTCAACAGCGGTAAGGACGCCAAACGCCAATATTACGCACGAAAAACTGTGAATTTGCTTATAAATGTGAACTGTTAACGTGAAGTGCACCCACAGTCAATATTTTTGGGACAGACTGTAGTTTCAGTGAGCACAATAATGTGAGATTGGAATGCGATGCGTGGACTGTTGCAAAACAGCGACCGCAGAAACGGCGAATGTTTGTGCTAAGCTCGTACTGGGACACTCCCCAGTGCCTGCGACTGCGGCGAAAATATAAATAATTTTATCAAGACAAAAACTGACGTGTAATGGAAACAGTGGCGCATCAAAACTTCATTCACGGGAGAAGATCCATGTCATGTATTCTGCAAGACAGTGCTAGCTTGACACACGGAAACTGGCGAAAACTTAACAACAACTGCCGCACTGATAAATGCTTCTTTCCCACTAGCGTAACCATCTGCAGCGGGAAACAAATATTACGTTGGTTGTGTGTATGTTTCATGTACTACGTCGGAGATGCGTAGCAGAGCTGACTCCTGCCAACAAGCGCGGGGGGCGAATATCATCCCACTCCGCCACGCCCGGGCGAGACAGAAGCGCATCGCCAACCGGGCAGCCGATCGGCTGATTCTGACGTTCCGCGACGGCGAGAGACACGCTGGCGTCGAGCGGGCGTTGACCTCTCCGCAGCCGCCGCGAACGCCGAGCACCGAACACACCAATCGGCGCCGTCACGAGCTAAACGTCGCGGCGTAGATCATCAACGACACCGCAATCAATTGTTATAATGACCTCATTCCTTTGCATAGTGCAACAAAACATTATTTGTAATGTATGCACATCCTGTACTCCAATGACATCCCAGAAACGTTTAAGTGAAAGAGACCCAAGCAGTTAGTCTGTCGCTCCGCCGAGGTTTTCCCCAGGTTTCCCTACGGTCGCGCCAAATGGGGAGCGTACACTTAACACTCCTGGGACTTCAAATATTCCGGACTAACTCGTGATTGTATACCTTTGAACACTGCAAAAGTTGCAACCCTAAAAAGAAGCAGCCAAAATGAAATTAATTGTACTGTATGTCCTTTTGTACATGACTGTATACGTAACCAATTGTATATTATATTGTTATGTAGATAACTTCATCTGTATTACACTTTGTGTGCAACGCGCCTCAGTAATTACAACATACGATGTGACATGTAAACTGTGAAAGACAAATCTGCGTGTGGACACTGTGGACATGAAAAAGGAAATATTTATGTCAAAAACACGAACATTTTTTATGACATAAACATTTCGGGGGGCAATATAGCGTCCCCAGTGCTATATTACGAAAAGACTTAAAAATTGAATAATATATTTTTATCATGTAGCCGTAAAACAATAATTTCTCTGTCGAGAAATGCAAGGAAATGCAATGCAAAGAAATAATTTATGACAAAATGATCTAAAGAGACAACAAGATACGCTCTTTTGTTAATTTTTTTAGTCGATTTCACTTCTTCACTTGTCTTGATGATGTACAGACGGACATCTTTCGAGTGCTGGCAAATGTAAGCATATTTGTATGAGTTAAGCATATCATATAATGATTTAATATTATTTTGCACATTTAATTTGTAAGAGGTGATCCCGATTTCATGTCCGCCTTCCTTGAATTAACCTACATTCAAACAATTTGCAGTTCAACAATCGCAGCGGCCGATGCAGCCAACGACGCCATTACGTGGCGATATTAACTTATGAAATTAGCGGAAGCGAAATACTCGCCTGCTATTAACATAATATTAATATTTCTCCACAGCCGCCCGACGTTGCAGAAAATACTTAGCTTTAAGATTCTTATTTTCAGTACCACAGCCGAGAGCCAGAGCCAGGACTCCGACTACAATACAATGGTTAACGGAGGTAAGAAAAATACTCTCGCGCGTGTGTGGGCCGCAATTTTAATTAATAACTAAAGATTTCTTGCTTTAAAGTGAACTGACTAGCCGAGGAAATTAATATGAAAAGTTTATGACATTGTTCAACTTAAATATCATTTTTATTAAGGCCCACCACGTAAGTCGGCAACAATCAAAAAATAATAATAACAATAATATATTAAACTACGACGGCCGACGGACGCGAGACTGTCCAACATCCTCATATACTTTCTCTATCTCTTCACCTTCTCCTTGCGACATTGGCAGGCATATCTGAACTATAGCTGTCAGCGTTGGTTTACTGTCGTTTCTTATGATAACTAACCTGTCACTGAATTGCTCACAGTAACTCATTCTCTGAGCACCTTCATTTTCATAGCGAATCCTACTCCCGTTATACCGTTTCTTGCTGCTGTTGATATTATGTTCGTTTGACCAGATTTCGTTATCTTGTTTCTATTTCACTTCAATGAAGCCCATTATATCTAGATTGCGCCTTAACATTTCCCTTTTCACATTTTCTAGTTTCTCTACCACTTCCCGACTTCTGATATTCCACACCTCGACTGGTAGAACATTATCCTTTCATTGGTTATTATTCTCATGGTCACCTGCCCTCTCCTCCGGGAGATCCGAATAGGACATTAGTCCGGAATCTTTTGTCCATGGAGAGATCATTTTTTCAATTATAGGCCACATGTCCTCTGGATATACATCACGTGCCTTCTGCATGCTCATGCCGTTAATCATTACTGATTCTTCCGCCTTTAGGGATAATTTCCCAACCCAAGGGCAAGAGAGTGTCTTAAAACTCTGTCCGCTCTTCCGCCCCCTTTGACAAGACCTTTAGCAGAAAGAGGGGGACTTCTTATGCCGGAAGTCTTGGGCCGCAATTTCTGATGATTTTTATTCAGTATTTAAGTAGTGAAGGGGTCCGAACCAGGGTCTTAGGACGTTTTGATTATTAGACTAAGACGCTACCCTAGACCACGGGTGCTATAAGACCACATTTTGGGCAGTTGTCTGTTATACACAATTCTACAGGACAGTGCGCACCCTATAGTGCTGCTGCATGCATCTATCAATGAAATTCCTATGTTGATCATTTACATCATTAACACCGTGGCCTCACGGGGACGACGATGAAGTGGAGGGCTGCAGGGAGAGGAACTGTAGGTGAAGACTCCAGGTTCTGTGCCAAATATACACATCCTAATACGAACTCCTCACAGTTCAGTGCAGCAGTACAAACAGACGCAATGGTTCTAAAGATTGAAGACTGGGTCTTGACGCCCTGTCGGGGACGGAAATTGAATGCTAAATATAGGAACTTCTGCAAACATTTTCAGGGCCCTCGCATGCAGGAGGCATGAGCCCAAAAATATAGTAGTTTGACGTAATACTACAAGATAGCAAGTATTAACAGAATCATTACAATGTCATAAAATATATTTTACGTAATAGGGCATACTCGTCGCAGGGAGTTATCCGCGATCTTTATACAGGGTGAGTCACCATCTATTACCACCTAGAATAACTCAGAAAGTATGATAGGAGCTGAAACGTTTGTGGGGCAAATGTTGCATGAGACAACGGGGGCCATAATACGTTTTGGTTTTTTGTTGCTAGGTGGGGTCGCGTCAGAGATATGAAGACACACTTTGTTTTTTTAAATGGGATGCTGTAGTTTCGTACTTATTTTCTGATAGGGACTATCGAGACGAATCCAATGATGTATAACAGTAAGGTCTTTGAAGGTCAACGAAGGTCACAAAGGTGGCATGATCGTCCATTTACAGAAGGTGTTCGAAGTGATGACCATTGGTATCAATGTAGTGCTGCAATCTTCTTATCACGGATTGAGTGGTATTCCTTATCACTTCGGCATTTATCGAAGAACATGCTCTGACAACTCTTTCTTGTAACTCGTGCAATTAGTAAATATTCGCCGAATACGGCATATCCATCTAACGTGCCACTGACACGTAAACACCATTCGACTGTTTCGCTATATAACAAAAAAATGGCTCTGAGCACTATGGGACATAACATCTGTGGTCATCAGTCCACTAGAACTTATAACTACTTAAACCTAACTAACCTAAGGACATCACACACATCCATGAGCGAGGCAGGATTCGAACCTGCGACCGTAGCGGTCACGCGGTTCCAGACAGAAGTGCCTAGAACCGCACGCCCACACCGGCCGGCGTAATACAACACTAATAGGAACAATAAAACTAGTATCGTCGAATAAAGAGAATGTGAATGATATATTCCTTCGAGAACAAGTCGATATGCTTCTCTTTTACCTAGAATGCCAACGAAATTCAGTGAGAGCTAGAGACTTATAAGCTGAAAGATACCCTCAACGTGGTCACCCTACAAGTCGTACATTTAAATATGTTATGATAAATTGAGAACAACTGGATCTTTAACGCATCGGAAACATATCCGGCAAAGGAAAGTTACTAACGAGGAAACGCAAATTGCCGCTGTGGCTCGAGATCCGTGTGTTAATTCGCTTCAAATCACAAGAAAATGTGGGATGAGCCAGAGTAGTGTTGTTCGTGTTCTGCATCGCTATAAATATCATCCTTACCATGTCAGTCTCTACCAAGAATTAACTGGTACGAATTGTATGCGACGCACTGAATTCTGCTGATGGCCTCAATTTCAGACTGAGAGGGTTGACACATTTATTAATTTGATTTTATTTATTGACGAGGCTACATTCATGAACCATGGAAGTGTTAATTTGCATAACATGCATTTTTGGGCAACTGAAAATCCATGTTGGCTGCGGCAAGTTGCACAGTAAACACCGTGGTCGGTGAATGTATGGTGTGGGATTGTGGAGGACAGAATTATAGGCCCCTCTTTCATCGAAGGAAATATTAATGGTAGGAAATACACCATATTCCTGCAAGAAACATTAGGTCTGTTATTGGAAGAAATACCTTTAGGAACGAGGAACAGAATGTGGTATCAACACGATGGGTGTCCGGCACATTTTTCACTGATGACTAGAAATGAGTTGCAGAGACAATTCCCAAATTGTTCGATTGGACGCGGAGGAGGTGTCGTGGCAGGCTCGTTCGCCAGACTTGACGCCTCTGGTTTTTTTATTGTGGGGATCCGTAACAGACATTGTTTATAAAGACGTTCCAACTACACCTGAAGATATGCGAGAGAGAATTGTCAGAGCATGTGCTTTGGTAAATGCCGGTGTGATAAGCAATACCAGTAAATCCGTGATAAGAAGGATGCAGCACTGCATTGATACCAATAGTCATCACATCGAACACCTTCTGTAAATGGACGTCCATGCCACCTTTGTGACCTTAGTTGACCTTCAAAGTCCTGTTACTCGTCATTGGATTCGTCTCGATAGCCGCTATCAGAAAATAAGTACCAAACTGTAGCATCCCATTTTTTTTTTAAAAAAAGAAAAAAAACATAGTTGGCCACTGACGCGACCCAACCTAGCAACAAAAAACGAACGTCATATTATGGCCCCCGTTGTCCCATGCAACTTTTGTCCCACAAACTTTTCAGCTCCTATCATACTTTCAGGGTTATTCTTGGTGGCAATAGTTAGTGACTCACCCTGTATGTGGGAAATACACATAGCTTCTATGCGCCGATGGTTTTTTTTTTTTTTTTTTTTTTAATAATCTCAAACCGATTTTGAACAGTGTTGCCCATCTTCAGATCATTCATCGTATATACAGTGTAACCAGTCTTAATGGATCACTACCAATTTCACTTTCATTACTGTATGCATTTGAAACTAATAAGAGTTACGTTGAGAGTGGATACTGTGTAAGTAGGAGAAGTGATCTGAACGTGGACGAGACTGACAGAAACTTCTGAGTTTGAGGCAACAAAAGCAGGGATCAACAGACGGAAAGTAGATGTATTTTCTATAACACAGCAGAGTCAACTTAATTACAGGGTGATACAAAAAGAATACCACAACTTTAGGAATTTAAAACTCTGCAACGACAAAAGGCAGAGCTAAGCACTATCTGTCGGCGAATTAAGGGAGCTATAAAGTTTCATTTAGTTGTACATTTGTTCGCTTGAGGCGCTGTTGACTAGGCGTCAGCGTCAGTTGATGCTAAGATGGCGACCGCTCAACAGAAAGTTTTTTGTGTTATTGAGTACGGCAGAAGTGAATCGACGACAGTTATTCAGCGTGCATTTCGAACGAAGTATGGTGTTAAACCTCCTGATAGGTGGTATATTAAACGTTGGTATAAACAGTTTACAGAGAATGGGTGTTTGTGCAAAGGGAAAAGTTCTGGCCGGCCGAGAACGAGTGATGAAAATGTAGCACGCATCCAACAAGCATTTGTTCGCAGCCCAGGAAAATCGACTCGCAGAGCTAGCAGAGAGCTGCAAATTCCACAGTCAACTGTATGGAGAGTCCTACCTGAACGTCAACTACCCGAGGCGATGGATCGGCCGCCAGGCAGCCCGTGACAGAGCACTTCATCACTGGCCTCCAAGAAGCCCTGATCTTACCCCCTGCGATTTTTTCTTATGGGGGTTTGTTAAGGATATGGTGTTTCGGCCACCTCTCCCAGCCACCATTGATGATTTGAAACGAGAAATAACAGCAGCTATCCAAACTGTTACGCCTGATATGCTACAGAGAGTGTGGAACGAGTAAGAGTATCGGGTTGATATTGCTCGTGTGTCTGGAGGGGGCCATATTGAACATCTCTGAACTTGTTTTTGAGTGAAAAAAAAACCTTTTTAAATACTCTTTGTAATGATGTATAACAGAAGGTTATATTATGTTTCTTTCATTAAATACACATTTTTAAAGTTGTGGTATTCTTTTTGAATCACCCTGTATATTAACTTGGGATTAACTTATGCTATAATTATAGCTTACACTGGTGAGCCGAAACATTGTGACCATTGCCAACCACGTGACTGAATGTAGCTTGAGATGGTAAGGGAAGTGTATAAGTCGAACAGAGACGAATTGAGAGTAATTCTAGTGACGGTAGAGGTGCAAGTGGGGTCATCCACTGACCAACGCCCGGAACCTGGGAACCAACATCTCGTAAACCACGAATCTGATCAGTTATTCGTGTGCTACCGTCGTTAGCATCTTTGGATAGTGGCTGAAGAATGGTGAGACCACAGTGGCCGACAAGGTGTTGAAAACGGCGGGCTTCCCAACATCAAATAAGGTGATGGGGTGTGGCCCTCAACTACGTACTCTCCGACTTAGAGTTGCAATATTAAAAGTTTTGGCAGGTTTCGTTGTCTAGGGGCTGGGATACGTAGTTGCCGCATTACAGGCCAAATACTGCTGAGTCTACAGTATACGATAAGAATACAATCATGAATCGAACGGTCGAAGGCTTCTATTACTCGGCAATTGCGAATTATGAATGTAACATATAAATTTATAAATGGAAGATTGCAATTAAATGAAATCTGCAGGTACTATCTTAACGGATTTAAATGATGAATACGACAGTAGAAATATTTTTGAGAATGCGGTATATTTCTGCAAAACACTTGTTGGTGTCGATGGTCCAGCAATTAAATAAAATATAAGTTGAATAACAGGGAATAATGGATTCCTACTACACGTAATTACGAGGGCAGTTCAATAAGTAATGCAACACATTTTTTTTCTCGGCCAATTTTGGTTGAAAAAACCGGAAATTTCTTGTGGAATATTTTCAAACATTCCCGCTTCGTCTCGTATAGTTTCATTGACTTCCGACAGGTGGCAGCGCTGTACGGAGCTGTTAAAATGGCGTCTGTAACGGATGTGCGTTGCAAACAACGGGCAGTGATCGAGTTTCTTTTGGCGGAAAACCAGGGAATCTCAGATATTCATAGGCGCTTGCAGAATGTCTACGGTGATCTGGCAGTGGACAAAAGCGCGGTGAGTCGTTGGGCAAAGCGTGTGTCATCATCGCCGCAAGGTCAAGCAAGACTGTCTGATCTCCCGCGTGCGGGCCGGCCGTGCACAGCTGTGACTCCTGCAATGGCGGAGCGTGCGAACACACTCGTTCGAGATGATCGACGGATCACCATCAAACAACTCAGTGCTCAACTTGACATCTCTGTTGGTAGTGCTGTCACAATTGTTCACCAGTTGGGATATTCAAAGGTTTGTTCCCGCTGGGTCCCTCGTTGTCTAACCGAACACCATAAAGAGCAAAGGAGAACCATCTGTGTGGAATTGCTAGCTCGTCATGTGGCTGAGGGTGACAATTTCTTGTCAAAGATTGTTACAGGCGATGAAACATGGGTTCATCACTTCGAACCTGAAACAAAACGGCAATCAATGGAGTGGCGCCACACCCACTCCCTACCAAGAAAAAGTTTAAAGCCATACCCTCAGCCGGTAAAGTCATGGTTACAGTCTTCTGGGACGCTGAAGGGGTTATTCTGTTCGATGTCCTTCCCCATGGTCAAACGATCAGCTCTGAAGTGTATTGTGCTACTCTTCAGAAATTGAAGAAACGACTTCAGCGTGTTCGTAGGCACAAAAATCTGAACGAACTTCTCCTTCTTCATGACAACGCAAGACCTCACACAAGTCTTCGCACCCGAGAGGAGCTCACAAAACTTCAGTGGACTGTTCTTCCTCATGCACCCTACAGCCCCGATCTCGCACCGTCGGATTTCCATATGTTTGGCCCAATGAAGGACACAATCCGTGGGAGGCACTACGCGGATGATGAAGAAGTTATTGATGCAGTACGACGTTGGCTCCGACATCGACCAGTGGAATGGTACCGTGCAGGCATACAGGCCCTCATTTCAAGGTGGCGTAAGGCCGTAGCATTGAATGGAGATTACGTTGAAAAATAGTGTTGTGTAGCTAAAAGATTGGGGAATAACCTGGTGTATTTCAACGCTGAATAAAACAACCCCTGTTTCAGAAAAAAAATGTGTTGCATTACTTATTGAACTGCCCTCGTAGTTATGAACGACAACTTAGCTCGCGAGATATTCACTTCTAAACGCACACTACGTCTTCACTGTAGAAACCTCGGAAGTCTCACAAGTTCACAATTCCGTACTCCGAAGTATTTCTATCTCTCGTGACCAAGCGCAAACCGCTCCACACTCCAAGTCTCTCTCGCGACCGTGCGTCCGCCGCGCCGTCGCGTCCAGCACTTCCCACGCCTGTGCCGTACCCTCCAGGACTCTGCCACTTCCATACAGTCTTACCATTAACGAGCGCTGTGATTGGCTAGAGCGCTCCCTCCATGTCTCCAAGCCAATGTACAGTCACAAACATATTTAAGAACATACGAAATACTGGATTTACATTTAAATACTTGAAATTAAATAAATATTCCTATGGCTGTACCATAACCATGCTCTAACAAACATTATTAGATAAATAAACAAACTAAATAAACATATATCAAAGGAATAGGACAAAAGGTAGGCCAGTAGCCTAATGTCTTTGTAATTTCTAAAAGACACTAAATAATAACCAATTTCTTCATGAATAGTATATATCAGATATAAACAAAGACATAGATGAACAAATATATTGACAAGCATGCTGCTACCGTTTTTTCGTGCACCTCTAGAGTACTTATGGCCCGACGCGATCGATAGTAATCAGCCACTTTGATCTCCAATAACTCATGTACTATTCAAGTTACATGCCTGTAATTTATGCCAATTTAGGTTTACACTAATAGCTTTCTAAAGACACATCAATCGACGCAATCGGATGGACGGTTTAGATTTTGGAAATTCGTTGGTGGTTGTTACTTGTATAATTTACAGTCAGATACTAAACTTTAAACTAATAAAGATATTGAAAATCTGATTACACCATCAGAATCGTCGTGCAAATAATGATAATGTACATGTTTGTTTTTGAGGTATCATGATTCATCTGGCTACTATTAATTTCTATACGGACTGTGAAATGTCTGCCATGATGGTTTCACAAAGTCCGCCTTCTTTGGCACTCTCGGCATACGAGTTTCTTTCATTGACACAGTCACTATGGAATTCCCAGCCACGCGTTGGGCTGGACCCCTCTTGCTTCGGCCGACGTCCGGCACCACGTGGTTGCTGGTGGGCAGGGGCTTTGACGAGCGTCCTGTGCGGTCGCCCCAACTCCGAATATATAATATTTACAGGGCGCCACACCTCGCCCGTTACCTCACAAAATCCACACCTCATCACAGAACTTGTAGGTCAGAGGCTTGTAGAACAGGCGGCGATGTGTAGCTGATGCGACGACAGTGTACAATGCTGGCGCAGGAACAAGTGTTTCAGAGCACATCGTTCAGTGCGCATTGTTGAATACAGGGCTCTGCTATGTGCTGCCAAGTTGACCCAACGATATCGTCAGTTAAGATTGCTGCAGACTCGGGATCATCGAGATTGGACAGTGAATCAATTAAAATATCTCGCATGGTCGGATGAATCACGTTTCTTGTTACACCAGATCGATGATCGTCTCCGGATACGCCGCCATTCAGGCGAACAGTTGCTCGAAACATGCGTCACGTCACGGACACAGGCTGGAGGGGGCAGAGTTATGCTACGGGAGACATGCGTCTGGGCTTCCATAGGACCATAGGACACCATGACAGCTGTGGTCTACATGGTCAACATTACTGTGAATTACCGACATTCCTTCATGCTTGATGTCTTCCCTGATGGTTATGACATCTTTAAGTAGGACAACTGGTCGCACAAACCACTGCTTGTCCTCTGCGTAGGCGTCTGGTGCCACATACTCCAGAGAAACTAACAAGGACTTATTGTGTTCCAAAGATGGATCAACCACTACTACGAAGGTGTTCATCCTGGAACACTTCTTTGGGACTCTCGTGAAGTTACTTTCACATCTCTCGGTTTCATCCCATAAAGAACTTAGTTTCCTGTTCTATTTGCTAGGAAGTTCTGAATACATCCACAAAACTGGTCTGATTGTCATTAAAATCGTATTTTGTCCAATAAGTGATAGTGTGGAACTACGTAGAACTCCTTATGAAGATGGCCGGCCGGTGTGGCTGAGCGGTTCTAGGCGCTTCAGTCTGGAACCACGCGACCGCTACGGTCGCAGGTTCGAATCCTGCCTCGGGCATGGATGTGTGTGATGTCCTTAGGTTAGTTCGGTTTAAGTAGTTCTAAGTTATAGGGGACTGATGACCTCAGATGTTAAGTCCCATAGTGCTCAGAGGCATTTGAACCATTTTTTTTTAACCTTACGGAGATCCAGTTATACGAAATTAGAAAGAATTGAAACATGACGGGCTTGACTCTCAATGAACTATACTCCACCAAGAACTTCGTATCGTCCCGCATCCCAAAAAGAGATCACACAAAAGTAGTAACATGAGCTTTCGTTTTCGCTGCATATTGCAGGCTCTTATCCGAAATGGATATCTGAGTGGCGCCTGTTATGCGGGCTATGGCCGCCAAAACAGACGTCACTCGTGATGACGCAGCTGGTACATACATGTAAACATGAAATTTAGGAAAGAGAAGGAAAGTGTGCGAAATAGTGAAGGCAGGTTGCACAGGGCATTGTGTTAATGCAATGGCGAAAGATGAAAATTCGTTCCGGACCGGGACTCAAAAATGGATTTACCGCTTCTCGTGAGCTGTTGCTTCGGCCAGACGCGGTCCCTGATTGACTCAAATTTCCAGTGAATTTTACGCTATAATGCAGCGACCTTCGTCCATTAAACTCTCTACTTGCAAGTCCTGATCCCAGTAGGAGTTCGAACGATATTGTACATCCGCATTGAAAAATAGTCATGAAACCACTCCCCTATTTTTCAGAAATGTTTATCTGAGTGGCATCTGTTCTGTCGGACATGTTAAGGCAACCGTGCATGAAAAGCGGTAAATCAGGGTCCGAGTCCCGGGCAACTTTTGTCACTGCATTGGCACAATACCCTGTGCGGCAACCGACACGATCTCCCACCCATCCCTTCCCTTTTAATTTACTTTCCTACATTCCATGTTTACTCTTATCCGAAATTTCAGCGTTCCTCGTACCACTATAGCCAAATCCGTAGCTAGAGTCTTCGTTTCACCGAAACGAGTCAGAAAGTAAAACATCATGTAACGCAGGAAAAGTTCCCAAATATGCGTTCGCCTTTGGCTTGCCAGAGAAGACGGCAAGGGACAGGCGACAGCAAGTAGATGGTTGCTCCTTTATGTTACAAAAGAGCAAGCAGGGGAAAAGCGTGCCAGCGAAAGAACGAAGCCAATTACTGGCTAAGTTGCGTGGGTGGGCCGCCTGCCAGCAGCCTCAGCCCTGACTCATACGCGCTGGCGCTACTTTGCCTCCGTTTTTATCCCGTAATGGGTGGTGTCGCACAGGCGTTGTAAGTGGAGCTCGCTTCGCTAAGAGGTGCGAAAGCGACGCAAGGTGCGGGAAAATGACACGATCGCTTACAGTGAGAGCGATGGCGACATACGTTCCGTCCGTAGAAGGATGTTGAGGATTTCATCACGGTGGAAGCTGTGACAATGTAGGGCAACGCGGCACTGTTGTAGAATGTATTTCGCAAAGACATTGCATAGTGAATGACTGGCGGGACATCGCAACTACGTTATAGATTTTCTGTAATATGACATTCGCGTATCGAACGAGGAAAATCTATACACATTATAAAAATATATGTATTATGTATGTACGTTGTTTGTTCCTCATCTTCTCCTAAACTGCTGGATCGATTTGAGCCCAACTTGGTACACTTATTGCGCCGTGCGTGGTTCACGATTGTGACCTGTCTTTCCTGCAATTCTGAAACTGCGAGAATATATTTTTTTAATTTTCTGTTGATGTCTTCTGGCGCCACTATCCTTGCTCACCTTCGCGGTCCGTGAGTGACAGCACCAGCGTTATCGAAAGTAGGTTCGTGTTACTATCCGTGGAGCGACCGCGAGTATTTCCGGGTTCTGCTCTGACAGGAAAGACTGAGCCGGTGGACGGAGTCGGTGGAGTGGATCGGTGCAGTGAGTCAGTAGAGTCAGTCGGAAGGCAGACAGTCGCGTGTTAGTCGGTTGTAAGTTCCAGTCGCTTTTGGGTTGTGGACTGAGTCAGGTTCGTCGTTACACGGCTGTCGGACGAGTTGGTAGTGAGTAGCAGGCAGGTCCGCACGGTGCAAGTACGCGCCGGGACCGTGGTCGACGCAGACGGAAGGCCGTTGGTCGGTCGGTCGGCTGGTCGTCGGATGGTGACATGTGATCTGCTGAGCGCTGACACCAGTATCAGTTGGGGAAGAGTTGGTAGCCAGCAACAGTCGGGTCCGTATGGTGTTAGTATTCGCTGGGACCGCTGTTGGCGAAAGTGGGCTGCCGTGTGTCGTTTGCTCGCCCGGTCGTCTCAGTCGACGACGTCTTGGATCCTCGGGAGGATGACCATTTTCCGAGTCGGGATGTGGTTGGAGCTTGTTGGTTCGTTGGAACTGAGAAGCGACGCAGTCTCCACAGCGCGAAGCCAGGCCGGGGCTTTTGGCGGCGGGCACGCGCTGTTGCATTTGGAGGCGCGAGCTGTGTGAGCAGGATCCTCAAGTTGAGTAATTATTTACCTATTCTTAAAACTCGAATTTAGGATTTGTTCGTTATTTGTGGATTGTTGTTTCCTCAGCCGTTGACGCGTGTGATAATAAGTCGTGTGTTTTGCTGCCTAGAGTCTGCATCCTCCCGTAGTGACTTGCCAGTTGTAACTTGTGTTTTCGGTATTCTTTAAACTTGTCTTGAGTGGTGTTTGATGCCTTGATCTAGCTGAGGCCGAGTTTGAGGTTATTGGTATCTTGGTTTACTCTTCATCGGCCGATATTTTCCATTATCTGTGCAGTCGGATCTGACCGTTGGAAATCGGTCAGTTGTCAGTCGGTCGTGAACCGTTCCTAGGTTGTGTTGCCTTCCGATTAAGAAGTTGTCGGTCTGGCTGCCTGTCTCACCTAAACGTGCGTTAGTGTTACCTTCCCAGGCCGACCCTTGGAACCTCCTGAGCGCCGCTCCTTGTGTTTTACATAGTAAATTCCTTTTAGTCTTAAATATTATGTGTGGCCTTCAGTCGAGTTTTAGCTTATTAAAATTGCAAGGATTTTCTTCTTAGGCATTAAGCCGTAAAAAAATGAATCTTGTTTGGTATGTGGCCTTCAGCCGAGTTTCAGCGTTTCAAAATTAAAACTGAAAATTCCTTGTGTCTAGGCTTTAGGCCGTAAATTTGTTTCATGTTGATATGTGGCCTTCAGCCGAGTTTTCAGCCTTTTCAAATCAAAAGTTGAAAAATTTTGTCTATGCCTTAAGCCGTAGGAAATATTTTCTAGTTTGTATGTTTTCCAGCTTAAATTAAAAATTGGAAATTTCTTTGTCTGGGCTTTAAGCTGTGAGATTGTTTGGGTTTCGTATGTGGCCTTCAGCCGAATGATATATGAAGCATTTTAGGATAAAGTCTTTAGCGTATTTTAGTTGAAATGCAGAAGCTCTTTCCTTTAGGCCTTTAGACGTAAAATTGTTTTCTGCATGGTGTGTGGCTTTCAGCTGAGTTTTAATTCCCTTGAATTAAAAATTCAAAATCCTAGTCTTGTCCTTATGTCACAAGATTGTTATTCTTTAGTATGAGCCCTTCAACCGAGTTTTACACGAAATATTTTAAGATAAGGCCTTCAGCCTTTTCTAATTGAAAGCGCTTCTCCTTAGGCCTTAAGCCGCCAAATTGTTTTGTTGATATGCGGCCTTCAGCTGAGTTTCAGCCTATTGAGACTAAACACTGAAAATCTTTGTCTCGGCCTTAAGCCGTAACATTGTTCTTGATTAATGTGTGGCCTTCAGCCGAGTTCTATGGGAAAAATTTAAGCTAATGCCTTCAGCCTATTTATACTGAAGGTAAAAGAAGTGAAACCTCCATAACTCCTGTATTCAATTGGATTTTCGATGTGGCCCTCAGTCGATCTAAATTAAATCAAAGGAGGTCTTTCGTTAAAACCTTGAGAGTTTTTGATTCTGGCTTGTGTGATTGTGTTTTAACAAATAAAGTTTATATGTTGAGTGCAGCTGACAGTAACTTATATTGGCCCCTTTCCACAAATATAACCTCATCCGCTCTGTCCTGCTAGCACAGGCATTTCACTTATCACTTACTGTCATGAAATAAGTGATATGGTGATAACAACCATCTCCCTATCAAAGGTGTGGAGTCGAAAAAGAAGTGTAGCCCACGATGTACAAATACCAAGACTTTATTCATCCAGTATTTGAGAATGAGATTGAGAGGACGTAGTCACTTACAACAAACTAATCACATAATTTGAAACCTTTACGAAACTTTTACTTGCTGACACCCCTCATAGAAGGATGAAAGGAAAAAAAAACTTTATCGCTTACTACATTATCGCTGTTCGTGCAACCGTGTATCAAAATCCTGGCATTTGCTCGGGCCTGAGTGAAAATCATCCAAAATTTTCACTAATAGACAGGTTCCCTACTGCCTGATAGTTGACACTTTGTATTGTGGTTCAACTGGGCAGAGGGAAAAAAAGGCTAGGACCGACTGAGTGAATTGAATCACCAGTTACAAATCTTGCACATTTATTCAAATAACAAGACAACTGGTAAAACATGTAATATCAGGTCCGGTAACTTTTAAGCTATTGCAGCACAAACAATGCTCACAAATAATTGACTCAAATCCCTCGACAGTGCAAAAGGAGCTTATCAGCTTGACAACTGGACAAAATACAGAGGTTTTTCAGATATTGCTTAATAGTTATAAAATCCACAACACATGAATATAATTACAGAGTATGACCAAAGGGGTAGTTTCCCTTAATGCAGTTCAGTGGTTCCCGGTTTAGATTCCAGATGACCTTGCTCATGCTGGATGCCTTTAAACATCCGCCTGGTTTCAGTACACAAGTTTCATAATTTTGGCTCAGCAATCAACGATCCATATCACGTATAAAATTAGACATTGCCGAGCGGTTCTAGGCGCTTCAGTCTGGAACCGCGCGATCGCTACGGTCGCAGGTACGAATCCTGCCCAGGGCATGGATGTGTGTGATGTCCTTAGGTTAGTTACGTTTAAGAAGTTCTAAGTTCTATGGGACTGACGACCTTAGATGTTAAGTCCCATAGTGCTCAGAGCCATTTGAACCAAAATTAGACATTACTCAAAGCTTTCCTGGAAACTTCATTATTAGATAAAGGACACAACAACATGTTAACAAATCCAGTTTAACGTACCCATCTCTGGTGACGCCAAATGGAACAAAGAGAACAAAACAGAACAGAAACCCAGAAAGCACTACAAAAACGTAAGTTCAACCACAAAGTATTATAAGTCTCCTGAGACACCACTAGCCACTGGGAACTGATTTAAAACAATAGCACCCCTTAATATGCAACAAAATTTACATTCACTGTGGCTTGTAACTTTAACAGAATTAGCAGAACAACAGTTCAGTCACTGCAGATAGGCGAGAGCAGAATTAGCAGAAACCAGTTCCTGGTCTAAAAACAATCTCCTAAACACAGTTAATTGCAAAAAATGTCAGAATTCTTAGCCACATCTGCCCACACAACACCAGCAAGCCAGACGTTCCAAACGTCAAGTGTGTATTCCGACCAATAGGACACCAGTCTACGTCCACCGCTGCCACCCGTTGCCGCTTGCACTTCACAGGCAACACTCCAAGCAGTTCACAGTCAAGTCCTTTCCACCACACGGAGCAATTAGTTACCCACGTTTCCTCCAAGGTGAGAAAACACCAGCTCTGCACAGAGATTCAGTGGACCAGAGGGGGTACCAACCTTGTTATCGAAACAAAATCATACCGTCCTTGGCACAGGATTTTTTGCATTACTTCTACTCACTTTCGACCACTTTGAAGTAGGTGCGCTTACACACAGCTGCCACTGAAAAGTGTTACACATTCCCATCGTGTTGGGTTGCTCTATATGGGAGAGGTCAGTCAGATGTCGTGAGGGACGGGATGCTTTGTATGCAGGAAATTTTTCCGTTGTTTGCCTGATGAAGTCCTTTGAAATGCAAACATTTTCGTCATATTCATAAAGTCAGGTAATAGTGTTTATACAAGTACGTGTGTGTGGCATGCTCAGTGACTGATGTTAAGAAACTGAACAATGGAACACTAGCATTTCTTCATTATGAAATAATGTGTGTATAATTTGTATAGTGCGTGCGATGATTGGTGTTGAGAAACAACTTACCACAGTAGCAATAGCTTTTTAGCATTACGAAATACCATCTATGAAAGAATTTATAAACAATACAGTATTGTACACTAGCGATAAACCGAACGAAGTTGCGCTGTTTTAAGCAGACTGGCCTTGTATTCCGGAATACGAAGGTTCTAATCTCCATTCAGCCCTCCAGCTTCAGGCTTTCATGGTTTTTCTTTTACTTTTTTAATTTAATAAATACTTCAGCTAAATATCGGGGGTTGTTCCTAGCATAAGCCCACAGCGCCTGTCCGATTCTTGTCAAATATACCTGTACGATGTAAATGTGCAGGGAGGAGACCCCCCCCCAAGAGGGATCATTGCCGACAAAATTTTATTTAAATAAATTTTAAATGCATAATGTTCGGCCGTAGCCGGCTTGGGCATACTGTGGTGGAAGGTGCTGGCCGGAAGACCATGGTCGGCACATTCCTGCCACGTGCTCCTCGGTCAGACTCAAGTACCACGGGTTGGTTGCGCTGACGGGGGCACGCTACTAGCAAGGCGCGTTGGCGGACTCAATCCTCCAATCAGAGACTAATCGTGTGATCACGTGGGGACGCGGCCGGGAGCGGCGAGGGCGGCTTGGAAACAGCTCCGCGCGCTCTTAGCTTCTGACCTCGGCCCCTAGTAGTCGCTCCTCTAGCCTCTGCCTCTCTGATGAGCAGACGGCAACCCCTCTTGGGGCTGCTCGGCCCTACGTAGGCACCATTGTACCATCATTACAAGAATAAACGGGGTCCATTCCACTGAATTAATTTTCATTTTACAGCGCCCTCCGCTCCTGACTTCTATCCTGACGAACAAATGGTGTCAGAAGTGGGATGCGACCCACCTTACTGTTGTAAAATCAACTCATCAGTTATGAGTACTACAAAGGGGCCGAGGCTGAGTAAGTAAAGGAAACTAGAACGAAAGTGGCGAGGCTGCAGCGCGCCATGCGCGTGCCAGCCGGTCGCCTGCGTTGCAGAATGTGCGTGGCCGCGCACTAGCGCGCCACAAGCGTGACGCAGTTCGCCGCCGGACGCGAGCCGAGGAGGGTCCGCGATGCAGTCACGCTCGCCGACGCCGCCGCCGACGCCGCTGTCCGTAGCTGCCACGAGTCACCGCCTGCGCCGGGGTGCGGCCCTCGCGCCGCCCCGCCGTCGCAGCTGTCCGTGCTCTCGCCCGCCGCCTGCTGCGCCCGCGCGTGATCAACGCGCCTGCCGCCGCTCGTCGACACCGCCGCCGTCCGTCGTCTGCACGCCACCAAATAATGTAAGTCGCTAGCGACGTACGGTGGTGTAGATGCCCACACTATTGTAACATGCCGATCACCAGGCAGCAATCGGAGGCAGGAGCAGCCGGAGCGGATGAGGATCCCCTCTTGGCGCTGCAGTCCCAGTTAAATCAATTAATTCTAACTAACGCGCAGCTTAAGCAACAGATAGATGATCTTAAAATGGCTTCTCCGCAATATAATGTTGCTAAGCCAGTGCTAGTGGAAGAACAGCCGAAGCAGGTGATTCCACCACCCACTAGTGCAGAATCACCTGTGGCAGTAGCCACCTCTACTTTGGTGCAGAGCTTCCCAGCAGTAGCGTTTATTCCGGCGTTCGCTGGAAAGCCGTACGAGGATATTCAAACGCTTGTCCAGAATATCCAGCACATCGGAAAGCTTTGCGGTTGGCCAGATGGATTTCTCTTAAACGTGATGAAAATGAAACTCACCGGCGAAGCGCGGAACTACGTGCAGTCGGTCGAGATCTTGAAAAATGCCCCTACCTTCCAGTCCCTTGCAACAGGGTTGATTGAAAGGTATACAGACAAACGTGGTACTAGTTACTATCGCGACTTGCTTTCCACCCTTAAGCAAAAAACGGGTGAAGATTTAGAAGCATTCGCGGACAGGATTAGAAGCGTCGCATGCCACACGTACGCACTAAGTGCCAGTTCTGCTCGTAACGAGGTTCTGTTGGAAGAATCAGAATGTCGTGCGATAGACGTGTTTATTCGTGGCATAAACCCTCAAATAGGGGGCGAAATCAAGGTAGCTTCCCCCCGCACCTTACACGAAGCCGTGCGATTAGCACTCTTGAGAGAGGAGGCGAGCCGATTGTGGCCGTCTCCGCGCGGCAAAGCGAGCCCCGACGTGTCTTTTCGAACGATACTAAGTGTGGGCGCTGTAATAGACAAGGACATGTGGCAGAGCAATGTCGCGTGCCATATTGTCATCAGTGCAGGAACATGGGTCACCAAAGCGTGCATTGTCCAAATAGTAGGCCACAACCGCCTGCAAATTTCAGGCGAAATGCAAACCAACCACAGAATTCGGGAAACGGCCGCGGGGCAGGAAGTGCCACCCCTCCCGGCCCCCGTTAAAAATAGTGACCCCCCTAGTTGATAAGGGAATCACGCAGGTGGCAAGCGTGGTTGTCGATGGTGTTAGAGGCCGCAAAACAATACGCGTGCTAATTGACACAGGCGCACAGATCAGCTTGGCATTTTTATCGAAGAGAGATAAAAGAACATTGCAACCGCCGCGGTACCATATCTGTGGTGTTGGTACCGGCATAGTGAAACCTGATGGCAGCTGTTGCGTTGAGTTCATGTTGGACTCCACAGAATATGCTTTTACGATGGAGGTTGTACGAAACAGGCGCACGGATTACGACATCATCCTGGGAAGTGACTTTCTGCGTCATTTCCAGGGGGTTATTGACTATAGGTTAAATACCGTTTTGAACGTGACTGCACGTTGCGGGCGGGCGGAGCCGGGAAAAAAGGATCCGTTTCCCAAGTTTCGGAGTCTCCCGTAACGATGCTAAAAGCCGATAATCCCGTGGAGATACCAGAAGGCACAGGAAAGATCCTTTGGGTGCCTGTCGGGATACGTGTATCCGAAGAGGTTCATTTCTTGGTAGATCCACTCTGCCAGAATGAAACTCTTGACCAGATGCAGGTCCACGTAAAACGTAGCCTGTGCAAAACACAGCAAGTACAGAAAGAAAATTGCGTACCCGTGTGTTTAGACAATTTTAGTCACAAGCATGCTTTTATACTGCATGGTACAGTATTAGCCAGCTTACAGGTTATCACAGAAGATGAGTTGTCAATGAGAACCCCTTCTCTGAAAAAGAAAAAGACTGCTGCCACCTCTCAACACCTTTTGACAATCACGTCACATCTGACAGATAAGTTTAAAGCTAAGCTTAGTCACCTCCCATTGCATGAACAAAAGCTAATAAATGAAGTATTGAATGAGTATTCATGGTTGTTTGAAGACTGGAAATATTTACCAGCAACAGAACTAATCCAACATGAGATTCCAACTGGAAATGCTAGGCCAATGGCTCAAAAAGGGTACCGAATTCCCTATCATCTTCAGTCAGTGGTAGAGGAAACTATACAACAGCAACTAGAAGCAGGAATAATACAACCCTCTTCTAGTGCGTGGTCTAGCCCAATTGTAGTCGCTCCAAAGAAATCTGTAGACGTAGAAAAATCCTATCGCCTTTGTGTAGACATGCGAGCAGTAAACAAAGTTACTACTCCAGATCATTATCCATTACCCCGGATCGACGAAACACTCGATCGTCTGGGCAATTGCCGGTACTTCACAACATTAGACATGCGCAGTGGGTATCATCAAATTCCAATTGCTCCTCAAGATCGAGCTAAGACAGCTTTTGTAGTTCCTGGTGGCTTATATGAATTCTTAAGGATACCTTTCGGGCTTCGCAACGCGCCAGCAACCTTTCAGCGATTTGCAGATCTGCTATTACGTGGGTTGAAACCTACTATGTGCCTTGTGTATCTTGATGATATAATTATATTTTCAAAATCCATTGCTGAACATGCTGAACATCTACGCTTGCAAAATGCTAATTTAAGCTTAAAATTAGAAAAATGTTCTTTTGCTCAATCACAAGTGCAGTATTTAGGTCATGTCATCAGTTCCAGCGGAGTCAAGACAGATCCACGATTAACTGAAGCAGTAGACACTTTTCGTATTCCAACAAATTTAAAGGAATTACAATCCTTCCTTGGCCTTGCAAATTATTACCGCCGTTTTGTTAAAGATTATGCTACTATTACCAAACCACTTACTAAATTGTTGAAAAAGGATACTCCTTTTGTTTGGACTGATCAATGTTCGACCGCCTTTCAAACAGTGATAACTATTTTAACTTGATCACCTCTACTTGTTTTCCCAGACTTCGCTCAGCCTTTTATTTTATCTTGTGACGCATCTGATTTTGCTGTAGGATGTGTCCTAAGCCAAGTGCAAGATGGTGAGGAAAAACCCGTTGGGTATGCCTCTCGTCAACTGAATAAAGCAGAAACTAATTACAGTACTACAGAAAAGGAATTGCTTGCCCTTCTTTTTGGAATTAATTATTTTAGATGTTACCTTTATGGTCGCAAGTATACAGTTCTTACCGATCACTCTGCTCTGCAGTGGTTATTGAATCTTAAAGACCCTAGCAGCAAACTTATGCGCTGGGCCATGAAACTGTCAGAATATGATTTTGAAGTTCGGTTCAAGCCTGGACGGTTGCATCAAAATGCTGATGCGTTAAGTAGAAAAGTGCGTGTCATTCAATCAGATGAGGTATCAATTGAAGAGTTAAAAGAATCACAGCAGGTGGACGTTCAATGTCAAAGATACGCCACCTTGCCAGAATTTGAAGTAATAGACGACCTTTTGTATCGAAGAACTCCCCATGGAAATCGTTTGGTAATACCGGAATGCTTGCGGCAACGTATAATACGGCAATGCCATGATACCATCCAAGCATGTCACAGCGGAAAACGCGCTAGGAACGCTCGAATTGCGACACGTTATTGGTGGCAATACCGACAACGTGACGTGGACGGGTATGTAAGATCTTGCCTGCCGTGTGCACAACGAGCACAAAATAGGCATCCGCGAGTGCCGCTGCAAACACTTCCTCAGGCATCTTCACCCTTCGAAATTCTTGCTTTAGATTTCCAAGGTCCTTTTCCACAGTCGCAACAAGGTAACAAATACATTTTGTCTGTTATTGATCACTTTTCACGTTATCTAATTTTGGTTCCCCTCCCCGACATGACAGCTGAAACTGTGGCGAGAGAGTTTGTAAATCGTGTAATACTACCTTTTGGAAGTCCTGATGCCATTTTAACGGATCAAGGAACCAATTTCATGTCTGCTTTATTTGTACAAGTTTGTAAATTGTTAAGAATCAAAAAGTGGCGTACAACTCCCTTCCATCCTAAAGCCAACGGTCGCGTTGAACGCGTACACCGTACAATTTGTAAAATGTTATCCTATTATGTTGCAAAAACGCACGCTGATTGGGACAGATATGTACCGTATATTTCTTCTGCATACAACACCCGAATACATGAATCCACGGGGTATACCCCTTACGAAGCTGTGTTTGGACGGCCGATGAATTCGCTGTTCGAAATAGACAAACTACCTCAAGGTGTAGAAATAAAGGAAGTAAAAGGTTTAGCCCGCCGGCTAAAAGCGATCTGGTATAAGGTAAAGAGGAATAATATCAAAGCTACTAATAAACAGTTGCACAGGCAGAACAAAAATGCTGTTTTACCGACTTATCAAACAGGTGATTTAGTGTTACTACGAAACCCGGCAATCAAAAAGGGACGAACTAAAAAGTTCTCTCCCCGCTTTGAAGGCCCGTATCGGATTGTACGGTTGACCTCACCAGTCAATGCAGAACTGCAATTAACCGATCGTACGGTGATAGTGCACTTTGACCGCCAGCAACCTTACCACGGTAGGGCTGGGTCACCACAACAGGTCGCAGCCCCCGATCCGCCTGTGTCACCTCCACCTCAAGTGGAACAAAGACGAAAGAAAAAACGGAGGAGATTACCTCCACAGGGTTGTAGATACCCTTTGCGGAATCGACACCCTTATGGGTTGAGGTCGCGTGATTAATCACGCCTAATTAGAGTTTTATGTTATGTTTTATTGCAGCTTAGTTTAAGTCATTTTCTCCAGGGACTTGAAAGCAAGACGTGCCTGGCCACCACGGAGTTCCCAGCCATTCTCAATTGTCAATTTCCAGTCCTGTCATGTATTTTTTGCTCATTTTAATATGTATGATTATGTTTTCTGTTTTGCAAGCAATGCCACGCATTAGACGTCACGCAACTGACTTGCTTCAAATGCAACCATTACACTTGGTGTTGGCAGAACCGCGGCTGCTAACTCCGAATAATGTTCTTCAATGTCCTCTATTGCCATCTATTTGGCAAACCAGTACATGTGGAGTATTTTTACTCCGAGCTTTTCTTAATACTTGTTACGTTGACGTCTAGTGTATTGTACTATATGTCGTAGTTCTGTATTTGCTGCAGCTATTCGTAAGTAATCGGAGCAGATAAAGCCAGGACTTGAATGCATACGCCTCGTACGCTTTGTTTACGGGACCAGCTGTTGGCGGGGCAACACATCAGCTGTCGCCTCCCCTCCTCTCTTCAGCGCTGTCCCTTCTCGTCACCAAGAACTGGCCAGCGGCCATCATTTTTTCTCAGACAGTAACAGCGCTCTGCGCGATGACGTATCTTATCAGCACGTGCGCTGCCGCCGCCAGCGTCTCAACACGCGTCGCGTCCTAGTAGTTACAAAAACAAACCGCAAATTACTGCCCCATCCTCCGTGTATGACAGACTACAATGCATTTACCATCATTTTATATAACTAACAGCCTTTTTTTAAAAAAATAACTCTTATTCTAGATAATTAGCAATTTCTAATTCATCGTTATTTCTTGTACACGCTAAGCGCGTGACATATGTCGCTGCAGTAGCTGCCGGTCTCTCGCGGCTACACGCCGTCTCACATAACCGCTGACGTGCCGTTGCCTACTCCGCACCTACGCGTGCGCTGCGCGCTCGCTAACAGCTCCAAGCTGGTTTCTTTCATGCAGCCGGAAGACACGGCAAAAAAAATTCATTCAAACATCCCAATAAATCTTAACATAAATATTAAGTAGATGTGATTCATTGTTTAAATTCTTTTCCTTGTTATGTTTCACATTAGCTGGATAAATCACACGAAGTTCTTAACGATTTACATTATTCTGCATACCTTAGTCTGCCAATCCTATAAGTGAAGTTTCACTACTGCTTTGATTCATTGTATAAGCTACAAACTACAGCCCTAACCCCCTTACACATCGAACTATGATGACATTTAACGTTATCTTCCTTGGACAAGGCCAGATATGGGCAAACCAATGCAATGCCACGGGTTTTTCACGCTACTGACGAGGCACAAACGACCAATCGTCCGGGCTGCCGTATATCGGTGGGCGATTGTTCCTTGGTTGCTACGCAGTATTTTTGCCCTCCCCATTTATTTTACTCTACCGCCGTGGTCATTGTTCTATCCTGTTTTCCTTCTTCTGTCGATGAGGAGGCCCCTACAACATGTTAGGTACCCTCTTCCGACAGTACCGGTCTTTTAATCTTACCACCCATTTACACCGAGATATTGCTCTCCCTTGTTGCAGTCTTGCCCCAAAATATCGGCCGATGATCCATTGTGAGATACGTACTTTGCCTCTAATTAGCCGGTGATGTAAGCGCTACGGGAACTGTGCCTAGTTGTCCTTTCAGTTCAATTTGTTATCGTCAGTTTTAAAACTAACACACACACAGCCTAGCAGCCAGTCCCAAGTGGCCAGTGTTACACGTTAACGTTGAGCGTTCCGACTACTTACATCGTTATTATTATGCATCATTGTGTTTTTATTTTCCTCTCAATATATGTCATTGTGTTTAATTATATTATGCTAGCGCTAGTGATTTATAGTTTATGATTGTCATTTTATGTAGTGTTATGTACTGCGCGCACAAAAAGTGACGCTATTTATGCATGTATGCTATTCTAGCTTCAGAGCTATTTTTACTGCTTGAACAGTCGACATTTTCCTAGTACAGCAGGTCGCTAATAACGCCGCTGATACTTTTATTACATGTATCGCAGGAAACCCATGTGCCCTTAGGCCCGCTGAACCACGGTATCGCAGATAGCTCCAATGCACTGCCTACCCCTCAATTATTAGACAGGTTGCCTTAGCACTGTCCGCAGGTTGCTCCATTGCCCTGCAAATTATATAATCATCAATCCAAGTCTGCAGATTGCACTAATGCACTGCTGAACTTAATAGTCGAGTCACTCGCAGGTAGCTCATACGCACCACGAACTTGTACTTACACGTCACCGAATCCTAGGCTCCTCGGTTGACCACAAAACAATTCATACATCAATTACCGTGAGACAATTTGCGCTCACACTACGCCTTTGGCACTCAACCACAAATGAACTGAGCCCCAGACGCTCTTTTATTACATTTTCTACAACGCCACTTTCTTCTAGATGGCAATTCCATTGCAAAATCATCGGATTCTGCCAAAGATTCAGATACCGTTCCCCAGATGGCGGCCTTTTCCGTTGCTGAACGGATTCGTTGCTTTTCACCATCTGACAGTGCAAACTGCACTTTTAAGAACAATGTTGTTATATACACACACTGTCGGATTCTACTGACGTAGTCCCTTATGCACTTCGTCAACCGACTAAAAAAACAACTTCCCCTGACGGATTCCGTATCCGATTCGGAAGTTTACATTCGGGAAGTATACCCTTTATTTTATTTCTTGTCAATTATTATTACTTCAATGTCATTTTTTATTGTTATCAATTTATATTTATGATTAATGTTAGTACACTTTATGGTTATACGCTATTTTTGTGTCGTATTCGGTATTCCCTTTTAAGTTTCATTGTTTCTCGACTGGAAGTATCTCTGATAGCACCTATTGGCCTTCAATTCGTATCCGCCATCAGCTACCATTAGTTAAACATTTACACAACACTTCATACGCCCAATAACAACTAACAACACACTCACACTGTTCGTATCCACACTACCTTGGTGTAACTTGTTGATGTTACCAGACCTCTATTGTCATATACTAAGTACATGAACAAGGCTTTTATCGTTTATGCCCTCCGCTCTTCGGAAGGGGAAAGGGAAGTACGTACGTATGTACGTTATGTTCAGTAGCAGTTTCTTTTAATCAACAACGTAATCAATTTACCTGTTGATCACTTAAGTTGTTCTGTTAAAATGGAATCAAACGTCTTTGTGACATCAGCTATTCATTTATTATAAACTGTTACTTTTAAGTTGCCCTTATAATGTCTTGGTCTCGGACGCAGAGCCACTAGCGCTCTCCGACGCTGTTATCTGAGCCCAGCACTCTGCCGGCTCGGCGCTGATAAAGCTGCGCTGCGCCGCCTCCACTGCTTCACGCCCAGCCTCTGTATTCACGAGCAACAGATTCGCTCTCGCTAACATTCATTTCCGACTTCAGTACAGTTAATCTCTCTATTGACCACTTCTGTAAGTAAAGATCCTATGATTATTGAGTTAACTTGAGTTGTCCTACCCTCATTTGGGTTTTCTACAGCTGAAAATCCACTCAATATTATTTCTGAAATTTATGAAGTACTTCACCTGTCTCGCCGTGTCAAGCCTTAGCGGGGTGGGTGCCCCTGCGTAGTGGCCAATGCGTGGGAGGTGCCTAGGCTGTGCAGGTTTAAACCGCGATCACAGGATTCCTTCTCATTTTATTCATTAAAAAAAAAACTTTCTTCGTACAAAATCTCAAATTAATTAACGACACTTGGCCTTCGTCCCATAACAGGTTGAAAAATTTTTCCAGCGAGTTACGCTTAGTCTGCGCTGCGTAGTACTGCCTCCGCGTTCAGCGTCTTTTTTGCTGACGCGTGATTGATCAGCGGATACTCGGTGTCGAATTACACCATTGTCTTGCCGCCTTGCTACCCCCACGGCTGCCAAACTGTTGGTTGCCTGCCGTGATTCTACTTCGTGGCCTTCTTCATCAGTAAGCGTGACTGAACTGGTGCATCGTCGCTACTTGCCAGGTAATTATTGCTACAACGTTGTACCCCCTCTGTCATCTCTGAATTACTCATCAAGTAAGCCAGGAAATTTTTACTTGTAGGGTCACTAATACTTTCTCTCGCAGTCGACCGTTATCAACATTGGAAGCTGAAAGCAACCTCCCCTTGTACTATGCTGCGTTGGAGGTCCGACTTACCCGTAATTCGGACGGTATTCGGATGCGAATGAGGTTGCCAATCACGTGCGCAAATTGCGAATACGAGTGCTATCAAACATACACTTTTCCAGTCTCTTGGGCTACCCTTCACCACCATGTTGTTTGACAGACTCAAGAATTTTTAATAGTTAGTCGGGATCGACAAACTCACGCCACTCTCTCTCGCGCTGAACTATCCAGTTGCTTCCATACAACACATTACTTATGCTCCACTCTAATTTTACACACTAACACTACTGAGTGCGAGATGTCACTGTTTTTAGCTGAAACTACTACACCTCCATGTCCTCGTGTTCTAGTCTCACTTCGTCAACCAATAATTCAGCCTGTTGGCAACAGTTTTCTGTTCGCTGTTCCACAGACTGTCACCGCCACCCTGGTGTGCCACCGTTCAGTGTCAGAGACTGAATCGTACCGGGTAACACTGAATAATAGTGGCCTAGTGTATAATAGTTCAAGATGTGATGTATACGCTGCTTCTATGAGGATACAAGCTCAATTGCACTCCACCTTTCATGTCACCATTCCCACATTTACCTTATACCTTCCTGAACTCTCTTTTAAACTCCATCACCATGAGAAGCTAAAGAATTTACCGAATAACAATGATTCAGATCTACTCCAATCGATCAATCATCTCCTTACCCAGGAACACAACCAAGTTGCTCTTGACCGAGTGGCCTCTCATATTGCTGATTGGCACCAAACCAAGCGATTAACCACCGTTGTATTACCCAGCGCTAGTTTGGTAATAATCATTGTAATGATTCTGATTATAGTATCCTGGATACTCTGTAAAAGAGGGTTTTGCAAATGTTTCACTTCCTTCCGAGAAGTAGTACCACCCCCACAACCTGAAGGTGAATATCACACCTGAAACTACCTGCCAACCTTGGTGCATGCGATCAGGCATGACCCCCCTTAGAATTAAGTTGTAGTCTAGGTGTCAGGTCAATGAACTAATTTTGTAATGGATTTGTATTTCTATGTAAAGTCTATGGAATCACAATTTAACTGTCGAGTTTTAAGCCTCATGTAAGTCATTTTGTTTTCTCTTTAAATTTTTGTCATTTTGTAATGTTCTCATTCACCCACTTGGGCAATTACCATTGTAATCCTAGATTTAAGAACTCAGAGTAATATTACGGGGAAAAACCCCCTTGTGACTGTTAGGCCTGGGAGCATTCTCTCACCCCCACGAGGGTGGAGTGTTTCAGTGTGCTGTGCTCCGGTGCCCCTCATCATCGCCTGGGTACCCACCACCACTGATACCGCCGACACACTCACAGCATGGCGCCGCCCCACTGCCGTCGCACCAACTTCACTAGTTTGTTATTCAAGAGCCTTCCTTCAGGCCCTTCAGGCCACCTTGTAACATTTGCACATATTGATATCACTATGTTATGGGACCCTTCATAATGATCATACATTTTTTTAAATGGAATAATCGATTAGAATAAGCTCATTCATTTTCATCCAGAGAGCCTTCTTCGGAAGGGGAAAGGATGTGCAGGGAGGAGACCCCCCAAGAGGGATCATTGCCGACAAAATTTTATTTAAATAAATTTTAAATGCATAATGTTCGGCCGTAGCCGGCTTGGGCATACTGTGGTGGAAGGTGCTGGCCGGAAGACCATGGTCGGCACATTCCTGCCACGTGCTCCTCGGTCAGACTCAAGTACCACGGGTTGGTTGCGCTGACGGGGGTACGCTACTAGCAAGGCGCGTTGGCGGACTCAATCCTCCAATCAGAGACTAATCGCGCGATCACGTGGGGACGCGGCCGGGAGCGGCGAGGGCGGCTTGGAAACAGCTCCGCGCGCTCTTAGCTTCTGACCTCGGCCCCGAGTAGTCGCTCCTCTAGCCTCTGCCTCTCTGATGAGCAGATGGCAACCCCTCTTGGGGCTGCTCGGCCCTACGTAGGCACCACTGTACCATCATTACAAGAATAAACTGGGTCCATTCCACTGAATTAATTTTCATTTTACAACGCCCTCCGCTCCTGACTTCTATCCTGACGAACATAAATGACAACATGCGCGAATTATGTTTTTTCTTCCTCAACTGTAATTTCGTGGCATATGCAATATTCTTCTAAATGAGATCCAAGGATGTATAAAAGTACTGCTACTACTACAGTGATCACTCTCACTACCTGAGGGAAAAAATGTGAAGCACTTAGAAGACATGACCGGATGTCAGTGTAACTTAGTACACGCGAAAATTCTTTATTAAAATGTGTGAGTCTATACTTAAATTGCAGAATGACTGACAAGATGAAACTTCTACGTTATTTGATTCTAAAACAGCTGAGTAAAACTGAAAGTACTGAGCCTACTTTCTCTTTACTTTTTCTTATCATGTCAACACTGACCCACAATATTCTAGCGCAACGCAGTCCGACTGCTCAAAAAATTACAACCTGACTTCAAATAATTAATTGAAGAGAATGGCCCTGACTAAAAAGAAATCTTAACAATAACCTATACATTTCATTAAGCACTTACCTCATAAAAATCTTCATTACTTGAACTACTGCAATACAGCGAGCTTCAATACTGCCAGCTAAATAAAAACTTCCAACTACTAAAGCCACTAACTACTAATAGGCATGTGGTTAGCAAAGGAAAGATTTTGTTGCAAACCAAATAATGTATTTTTCCCTTAATAATGTGACATCCAGTTCAAACACGAAAATAAATCGTCATTGACATCCAGTACAAAGATGTATAATCAGTATAATTTTCAGTCTCCAAGTCAGATACTTCTAGATCATTAGCCTACGCTAACACTTCAGATCTCTACCCTCCATCAATGCTAACTTCTCACATTTAACATCCATCACTGCTGGCTGTTCACCTCCAACTTCCCAACAATACTTCCATCACTGCTGGCGAGTAACTTCCAACAACGAGTCCAACCAGCCACAGTCTCTTACAAAGAAAGCACAGTCAGAGATCCAACGCAAAGAGCTACACAGCGCTGCCAATACAGAAGCAGCCCACTTACACACGTACACACTGTCGGCGGGTACGTACGTGAGTAGAGTTGCAATTCTCTGTTGCAGAGTGCATTAGTGTTCAGTGCAGTTACCAGGCCTGGTAGGATATATAAGGGGTGTAAACATCCTCAGATGGTGAGTGACCATTCAGATGCCAAGTACTCGTATGAGACATCGTTATCAGCACTTGGCAGTGTTTGAAAGGGGCCTCATGGCTGTTTGACCAGCTGATCGAATCGTGCGATATCCAAACATGTGGGGCATTCGGGGGTGACAATGGCCCGACGTTGGATTACTTGCGACCGTGAAGTCAGGCATACTTGTTGGCAAATTTCCGGTCGCTTACGTCAGACCACCGCAAGGGAGGTTCAAAAATGGTTCAAATGGCTCTGAGCACTATGGGACTTAACTTCTGAGGTCATCAGTCCCCTAGAACTTAGAACTACTTAAACATAACTAACCTAAGGACATCACATACATCCATGCCCGAGGCAGGATTCGAACCTGCGACCGTAGAGGTTGCGCGGTTCCAGACTGAAGCGCCTAGAACCGCTCGGCCACCCCGGCCGGTCCGCAAGGGAGGTTCGCCATACTATGCACCCAACACAACGTAATCCCTCCACATCTGCGCCTGCCGTCCGAGAACAAGTAATGGACTCCCTGCAACTCTCTGTGCCGTCCTTCACCATTGATCGGAGAGTAGCAGCAGCCGGCCCAGGGCATAACCATCCGGTGGTGCCGTGACAGGGAAGCATGAACTACTGATGAATGACGTCACACTGCGTTCAGTCTGCCCTACACCGGATGACCGCCGTCGACGTGTATGGCGGCGCCCTGGGAAGGTGTCCCATTCTTGCTATGTTTTTGAGAGGTGCAAAGGTGTTACTCTTGGCGTTATGCTCTGGGAAGCCATCAGTTATGCCTTCAAGTCACGCATGGGTAGTGACAGAGCGAACTCTGACAGCACAACGGTATGTCACGGACGTCATGTGCTATCTCTCAGGCGACAGTATCGGGGTGCCATTTTTCCACAGGATATGCTCGTCCACACATGGCACGTGTCTCTATGGACCTCTGCGTATTGTTGAAGTACTTCATATGTCAGCAAGCTTTAAAGATCTGACCCCAACAAAACTTGTAAGAGACTAAATAGCACTACAATCCTGTCCAAATCCAGTATAGGATATCAAGGAGCAGTTACAGCGGTTGTGAACCAGATTGCGTCAGGAGAGGACACAACCATTCTCAGCCTGAATCAGTACACACATTCAGGCCAGAGGGTGTGCGGCGTCATATTGATAAGTGCATTCATTCTGTGAGATTGGCATCTAAGTTGTAACCTCGAAGAAAACGGTCTATTGACACACAGTCGCCGCGCGGGATTAGCCGAGCGGTCTCAGGCGCTGCAGTCATGGACTGTGCGGCTGGTCCCCGCGGAAGTTCGAGTCCTCACTCGGGCATGGGTGTGTGTGTTTGTCCTTAGGTTAATTTAGGTTAAGTAGTGTGTAAGCTTAGGAACTGATGACCTTAGCAGTTAGGTCCCATAAGGTTTCACATACATTTGAACATTTTGACACACAGTCAACATGGGTTTAGAAAACATCGTTCCTGTGAAACACAACTAGCTCTTTATTCACATGAAGTGCTGAGTGCTATTGACAAGGGATTTCGGATCGATTCCGTATTTCTGGATTTCCGGAAGGCTTTTGACACTGCGCCACACAAGCGGCTCGTAGTCAAACTGCGTGCTTATGGAATATCGTCTAAGATATGTGACTGGATCTGTGATTTCCTGTCAGAGAGGTCACAGTTCGTTGTAACTGACGGAAAGTCATCGAGTAAAACAGAAGGGATTTCTAGCGTTCCTTATGTATACAAACGATTTGGGAGACAATCTGAGCAGCCGTCTTCGGTTGTTTGCAGATGACGCTGTCGTTTATCGACGAATAAAGTCATCAGAAGATCAAAACAAACTGCAAAACGATTTAGAATATCCGAAAGGTGCGAAAAGTGGCAGTTGACCCTAAATACCGAAAAGTGTGAGGTCATCCACATGAGTGCTAAAAGGAACGCATTAAACTTCGGTTACACGATAAATCAGTCTAATCTAAAAGCCGTAAATTCAACTAAATACCTAGGCATTACAATTACGAACAATTTCAATTGGAAGGAATACATAGAAAATGTTGTGGGGAAGGCTAACCAAAGACTGCGTTTTATTGGCAGGACACTTAGAAAATGTAACAGACCTACTAAGGAGAATGCCTACACTACGCTTGTCCGTCCTCTTTTAGAATACTGCTGCGCGGTGTGGGATCCTTACCAGATAGGACTGACGCAGTACATCGAAAAAGTTCAAAGAAAGGCAGCACGTTTTGTACTAGCGTGAAATATGGGAGAGAGTGTCACAGAAATGATACAAGATTTGGTCTGGACATCATTACAAGAAAGGCGTTTTTCGTTGCGACGGAATCTTCTCACGAAATTCCAATCACCAACTTTCTCCATCGAATGCGAAAATATTGTGTTGACACCGACTTACATAGGGAGGAACGATCACCAAGATAAAATGAGGGAAATTAGAGCTCGTACAGAAAGATATAGGTGGTCATTCTTTTCGCATGCTATACGAGATTGAAATAATAGAGAATTGTGAAGGTGGTTCGATGAACCCTCTGCCAGGCACTTAAATGTGATTTGCAGAGTATCCATGTAGATGTAGATGTAGATCACTGAAAAACATCACATACCCTCTCAGCGCGTGAAATTCAATTTCTTCACCTCCTCGCTTCTGGATGCCTAACTGTTTTTGTCAGGAAGTCAAAGCTGTCGTTTCGTTACTCCTATATCTTCACCATTACATTCCACACCTACCGGCCTTTGCATAATTCTGTAATGAGCGTCGAAAAGTCAATGCATGGAGGTAAGGTAGAAGCTACGAAGAACTGTTTGTTCTGGAATAACAGTACGGGTATTATTTCGTTTCCCACAAAGGCAAACAACGTGACAGTATCGCCTTTGTTAAGTGCATAATCGGCGGCTATTGTTCATTTGTCAGGGAGCGCGCCGCTTCCTACACGGACAAACTCGCAGCGTGATTTGAGTTATGGACGCGGGAGTGGAATAGGCGGGGAGAATGCGGTTCTTTCGTCGCAACGCGGATTTGTTGTGCGGGGGGGGGGGGGGGGGGGGGGAGGGAGGGGGGCACAGGGCGCAGCTACGCACGGAAGCAGTAAATCAGGTGGCTGATAGCAGTTCCGGCTCCACACAAGTTCCTGGAAGAGGCGCTGTGTGGCAGTTGTGATTCGGCGAACTGCTGAGCCATCCCTGCAGCGAATGCGGGCCACTGGAATGGTTGATGAGGATCTCTTTCGAAAATCAGGGTCGCCAATTTTTTCATCTTGTTGAGAGAACAGGAGATAAAGAGGAAAGAAGTAGAAATAAAAGTTGAGAACAGGAATAACAACAACAAAATATATGATACTATAGAGTTTGGACAAAACAATGGGAACACCGTGAGAAATGCATACTTAACATATTTGCAGACACTAGCCTAGCCTGCCAGTTGCGCTGTTGTATTTGACCACGAACGGCACCTATGCAATGTCCTCAATACTTTGCGTCACTACTAGTCAGAATAGTACTCTGTGTAGTTGAAAGTCCATTATGTCAGAGGTAAGTGAATGCGAACGTGGGAAAATTATTGGTGCTCGCGTGGTGCGTGCTTCTATAACCAATAGAGCCGAAGTGTTTGGTGTTTCAGTAGGCACCATATCGAAGATTTATACCGTATACAGGGAAAGCGGAAAAATATCGTCCGATTAGTTAAACGCGGGAGAACATGTGTGTCGAGCGATCGTTACAGACGATCATTGAAGATGGTTGTGGCGAAAAATAAGATGGCGACAGCTGCAAAAGTCATCGCAGAACTTGGTACGCAGTATCCGCGTCAGGCTGTCTGTGGTAGCAAGGACAGGGCCAAAGGGAGATTGAACGTCATTCGTGTTGTAAACTTCCTCTTCATTTTAACAGAACACACTAAGATTTATGAAACATCCATTGGAAAAACATCTCCAATTACATTGACAACTGTTGTTGTTGTGGTCTTCAGTCCTGAGACTGGTTTGATGCAGCTGTCCATGCTACTCTATCCTGTGCAAGCTTCTTCATCTCCCAGTACCTACTGCAACCTACAGCCTTCTGAATCTGCTTGGTGTATTTATCTCTTGGTCTCCCTCTACGATTTTTACCCTCTACGCTGCCTTCCAATACTAAATTGGTGATCCCTTCATGCCTCAGAACATGTCCTACCAATCGATCCCTTCTTCTAGTCAAGTTGTGCCACAAACTTCTCTTCTCCCCAATCCTATTCAACACCTCCTCGTTAGTTATGTGATCTACCCATCTAATCTTCAGCATTCTTCTTTAGCACCACATTTCCAAAGCTTCTATCCTCTTCTTGTCCAAACTATTTATCGTCCATGTTTCACTTCCATACATGGCTACACTCCATACAAATACTTTCAGAAATGACTTCCTGACACTTAAATCGATACTTGATGTTAACAAATTTCTCTTCTTCAGAAACTCTTTCCTTCCCATTGCCAGTCTACATTTTATATCCCCTCTACTTCGACCATCATCAGTTTTTTTTGCTCCTCAAATAGCAAAACTCCTTTACTACTTTAAGTGTCATTTCATAATCTAATACCCTCAGCATCACCCGACTTAATTCGACTACATTCCATTATCCTCGTTTTGCTTTTGTTGATGCTCATCTTATATCCTCCTTTCAAGACACTATCCATTCCGTTCAACTGATCTTCCAAGTCCTTTACTGTCTCTGACAGAATTACAATGTCATCGGCGAACCTCAAAGTTTTTATTTCTTCTCCATGGATTTTAATACCTACTCCGAATTTTTCTTTTGTTTCCTACACTGCTTGCTCAATATACAGATTGAATAACATCGGGAGAGACTACAACCCTGTCTCACTCCCTTCCCAACCACTGCTTCCCTTTCATGCCCCTCAACTCGTATAACTGCCATTTGGTTTCAATACAAACTGTAAATAGCCTTTCGCTCCCTGTATTTTATACCTGCCACCTACAGAATTTGAAAGAGAGTATTCCAGTTAACATTGTCAAAAGCTTTCTCTAAGTCTACAAATGCTAGAAACGTAGGTTTGCCTTTTCTTAATCTTTCTTCTAAGATAAGTCGTAAGGTTAGTATTGCCTCACGTGTCCCAACATTTCTACGGAATCCAAACTGATCTTCCCCGAGGTCCGCTTCTACCAGTTTTTCCATTCGTCTGTAAAGAATTCGTGTTAGTATTTTGCAGCCACGACTTATTAAACTGATAGTTCGGTAATTTTCACATCTGTAAACACCTGCTTTCTTTGGGATTGGAATTATTATATTCTTCTTGAATTCTGAGGGTATTTCGCCTGTCTCATACATCTTGCTCACCAGATGGTAGAGTTTTGTCAGGATTGGCTCTCACAAGGCCGTCAGTAGTTCCAATGGAATGTTGTCTACTCCCGGGGCCTTGTTTCGACTCAGGTCTTTCAGTGCTCTGTCAAACTCTTCACGCAGTATCATATCTCCCATTTCATCTTCATCTACATCCTTTTCCATTTCCATAATATTGTCCTCAAGTACATCGCCCTTGTATAGACCCTCTATATACTCCTTCCACCTTTCTGCTTTCCCCTCTTTGCTTACAACTGGGTTTCCATCTGAGCTGTTGATATTCATACAAGTGGTTCTCTTTTCTCCAAAGGTCTCTTTAATTTTCCTGTAGGCAGTATCTATCTTACCCCTAGTGAGATAAGCCTCTACATCCTTACATTTATCCTCTAGCCATCCCTGCTTAGCCATTTTGCACTTCCTGTCGATCTCATTTTTGAGACGTTTGCATTCCTTTTTGCCTGCTTCATTTACTGCATTTTTATATTTTCTCCTTTCATCAATTAAATTCAATATTTCTTCTGTTACGGAAGGATTTCTACTAGCCCTCGTCTTTTTACCTACTTGATCCTCTGCTGCCTTCACTACTTCATCCCTCAAAGCTACCCATTGTTCTTCTACTGTATTTATTTCCCCCATCCTGCCATTTGTTCCCTTACGCTCTCCCTGAAACTCTGTACAACCTCTGGTTTAGTCAGTTTATCCAGGTCCCATCTCCTTAAGTTGCCACCTTTTTGCAGTTTCTTCAGTTTTAATCTACAGTTCATAACCAATAGATTGTGGTCAGAGTCCACATCTGCCCCGGAAATGTCTTACAATTTAAAACTTGGTTCCTAAATCTCTGTCTTACCATTATATAATCTATCTGAAATCTGTCAGTATCTCCAGGCTTCTTCCATGTATACAACCTTCTTTTATGGTTCTTGAACCAAGTGTTAGCTATGATTAAATTATGCTCTGTGCAAAATTGTACCAGGCGGCTTCCTCTTTCGCTTCTTAGCCCCAATCCATATTCACCTACTACGTTTCCTTCTCTCCCTTTTCCTTCTACCGAATTACAGTCACCCATGACTATTAAATTTTCGGCTCCCTTCACTATCTGAATAATTTCTTTTATTTCGTCATACATTTCTTCAATTTCTTCGTCATCTGCAGAGCTAGTTGGCGTATAAACTTGTACTACTCTAGTAGGCGTGGGCTTCGTGTCTATCGTGGCCACAATAATGCGTTCACTATGCTGTTTATAGTAGCTTACCCGCATTCTTATTTTTTTATTCATTATTAAACCTACTCCTACATTACCCCTATTTGACTTTGTATTTATAACCCTGTACTCGCCTGACGAAAAGTCTTGTTCCTCCTGCCACCGAACTTCACTAATTCGCACTATATCTAACTTTAAAATATCCATTTCCCTTTTTAAATTTTCTAACCTACCTGCCCGATTAAGGGATCTGACATTCCACGCTCCGATACGTAGAACGCCAATTTTCTTTCTCCTGATAACGACGTCGTCCTGAGTAGTCCCCGTCCGGAGATCCGAATGGGGGACTATTTTACCTCCGGAATATTTTACCCAAGAGGACGCCATCATCATGAACCATACAGTAAAGCTGCATGCCCTCGGGAAAAATTACGGCTGTAGTTTCCCCTTGCTTTCAACCGTTCGCAGTACCAGCACAGCAAGGCTGTTTTGGTTAGTGTTACAAGGCCAGATCAGTCAATCATCCAGACTGTTGCCCCTGCAACTCCTGAAAAGGCTGCTGCCCCTCTTCAGGAACCACATATTTGTCTGGCCTCTCAACAGATACCCCTCTGTTGTGGTTGCACCTACGGTACGGCTATCTGTATCGCTGAGGCGCGCAAGCCTCCCCACCAACGGCAAGGTCCATGGTTAATGGGGGGAGGATTGACAGCTAAGGAACAGAATGATTTACAGTCATAGGATTGTAGCAGGCTGATCAATAGCAAACAGATTAAATACAATAATAGAAACTGCAGAAATACAATAAAGAGCTAAAAATTCATTCTCGAAAGAAACTTTAAGATTTGCAGTACAAAATAGAAGTATGCTCTGACAAAAAGCCCCATATTAGGCAATTACTATACGCCGGATACAGGAAGTGCCCAAGGCACGCAAGAGAAATAACCAGAGAAAATTGATGTTGAATACTGCGCCCTGAATGGTACAAATAGTCAGTGAGAACCTTAATGAAATTAACAGATGTTACATCTCGCAGTGTTTAATCAGCTCGAACACACTTTTAAGTAAAGAAATCGAGTAATTACCCAGTTGGCAAATTAGCCGGTTAACACTTCAATGATTTACATGAGCTAGACATAAAAAACATATATAAAAGGAGAGCTGCAGTATGGGCGCAGTGATTAAGACACAAATAAGTACAACGACGCCCTATACATCTCCGTCCTGGCAAGGTGAGGTAGGCTCGGAAAGATTTACTGATGCACGACCACCTGCGTCCGGCTGGCCGTTCGGTCGGGCGAGGACTTGGCTCCGCTTTCGGACGCTGCGCCTGCTCTATCAACCAGGCACATTTCACCCAAGTCCCACGAAGAGAAACATAAATGGTAGCCTAATTAACAGAGAAATACAGAATTTAGTACCGGAATTCGGCCAGGTATCTACTATAGAGAGAACGCCGCCGCACTTCAGTCAAAATTACAGCAGCAAGAAAAACAGGTAAGTGATTTTTCAGTGAGTTAACGGAGTCAGATTAACGAAACTTCTCTAAGGCGGCCAAAATGTAAATACAGTTACCGAAAAGGAAGTTCGACTGTCCGCTGCAAATTGTACCAAACTCGTACCAAAGTTTTCGAGGAGCGGAGCACTAAACCCCTAGCTAACGTATTCGGTCGGCTAATGAACCCACGATCTACAGCAAACAGAATGCAGCCTTTTGAATAACGTTACAGCCACATGTAAGGTAGTAGTAACGAACGCAATATAAAGTCCTCACTGGGGGAGAATTAATAACGAAGATTAAGAGGCCCCACCCTTATAGACAATAAAAAGCATAAACAGCCAACAAGAGAATAGATGAAATCGTGCGTTCCATTAACAGTAAATGCAGGACATGGCACATGAAATGAACCCACTTAATATATAAATGCGCATCGCCTGGAATCTGACACCTTACAGCAAATAACACTCAGACTGGAGCATTAAAGAAAGAAACAAATTCGGGAGTTTTGTAGCAGTACACACATAACTTCCAAGCACAGACACAAAAGCGGGATCAATAACCAGAAGGATGATATGGAACCGGTCTTGAACCTTGAACAAACAACCAGAAAACTACCGACCTAAAGAGTCACAGTACTGGTACAGGAAATGGCAATTATAGCTGTGGTTACTGCCGATGCTCGGCTCACTCACATCCGATAAGTCAAATCGGAAGCTCACCAGACATATCCATACAACGGTCCATGAAGAACAGCATGGAGTCGACACACAACTTCAACATAGTAGCAGTCTGCCGTCCGTCTCCATGTCCGGTCGGTCGCTGAAGCGCACAACACGCTTCCTCCCTCGTTAGGCACCCCACACGTCCAAAGATTTGCAGCCGGCCGCAACCGAGGTAATAATGATTGCCAATGTAGGAACCCACCTGACTGTATCTTCCTGGTATCGCTACTACTCTCAGAGCCAGTGGCTGTTGACTGCCGAACTTGTATCAACCATGAACTGCCGGCACACTACTCGCCTTGCCGCCAGGTTACAACTCGGCCGCCTCATCCCGAGCGAACTGTTTCACCTTCCCAGTCTCACTGGCACTGCCCTCGCGCCTCCGATCTCCGCGCGATCCACGCCTTTCTAAGGCAAAGAGTTCTATTAGAGACCGTGACGAGGCCTATGATCGCGCAACGTTGCAGAACTGAATGTCACACTCGCGAACCATTCATCAGGAACGTAAGGTTCCAAATGATTGGAAAAGAGCACAGGTAGTCCCAGTTTTCAAGAAGGGTCGTCGAGCAGATGCGCAAGACTATAGGCCTGTATCTCTGACAGCAATCTGTTATAGAATATTAGAACATGTTTTTTGCTCGCGTATCACGTCATTTCTGGAAACCCAGAATCTACTCTGTAGGAATCAACATGGATTCCGGAAAAAGCGATCGTGTGAGACCCAACTCGCTTTATTTGTTCATGAGACCCAGAAAATATTAGATACAAGCTCCCAGGTAGATGCCATTTTCCTCGATTTCCGGAAGGCGTTCGATACAGTTCCGCACTATCGCCTGCTAAACAAAGTAAGAGCCTACGGAATATCAGACCAGCGGTGTGGCTGGATTGAAGAGTTTCTAGCAAACAGAACACAGCATGTTGTTCTCAATGGAGAGACGTCTACAGATGTTAAAGTAACCTCTGACGTGCCACAGGGGAGTGTTATGGGATCATTGCTTTTCACAACATATATAAATGACCTAGTAGATAGTGTCGGAAGTTCCATGCGGCTTTTCGCGGATGATGCTGTAGTATACAGAGAAGTTGCAGCATTAGAAAATTGCAGCAAAATGCAGGAAGATCTGCAGCGGATAGGCACTTGGTGCAGGGAATGGCAACTGACGCTTAACATAGACAAATGTAATGTATTGCGAACACATAGAAAGAAGGATCCTTTATTGTATGGTTATATAATAGCGGAACAAACACTGGTAGCAGTTACTTCTGTAAAATATCTGGGAGTATGCGTACGGAACGATTTAAAGTGGAATGATCATATAAAATTAACTGTTGGTAAGGCGGATACCAGGTTGAGATTCATTGGGAGAGTTCTTAGAAAATGTAGTCCATCAACAAAGGAGTTGGCTTACAAAACGCTCGTTCGACCTATACTTGAGTATTGCTCATCAGTGTGGGATCCGTACCAGGTCGGGTTGACAGAGAAGATAGAGAAGATCCGAAGAAGAGCGGCGCGTTTCGTCACAGGGTTATTTGGTAAGCGTGATAGCGTTACGGAGATGTTTAGCAAACTCAAGTGGCAGACTCTGCAAGGGAGGCGCTCTGCATCGCGGTGTAGCTTGCTGCCCAGGTTTCGAGAGGGTGCGTTTCTGGATGAGGTATCGAATATATTGCTCCCCCCTACTTATACCTCCCGAGGAGATCAAGAATGTAAAATTAGAGAGATTCGAGCGCGCACGGAGGCTTTCCGGCAGTCGTTCTTCCCGCGAACCATACGCAACTGGAACAGGAAAGGGAGGTAATGACAGTGGCACGTAAAATGCCCTCCGCCAACCACCGTTGGGTGGCTTGCGGAGTATAAATGTAGATGCTTATTTAGATCAGTGATGCAGATGCTATAACAGGAAAACGTGGTGCTCAAGCAATGAAAAATGGACTATGGACCAATGGAAGATAGTCATTTGGTCAGATGAGTCTTGTTTCGAATTGTTTCCAACTGCTGGGAGAATTCATGTCCTATGACTGAAATGTGGTGGTGGAGGTGGTGTTGGGGTGGCGTGGGGGGGTTGGTGATTATTTGGGCTGGCATATCGTGGTATTCCATGGTACTCTGCAAGGTTGCATTATGTGACCATTTTGGCTGATCAGGTCCATTCCAAGGTGCAATATTTGTTCCCCACTGGTGATGATGTGCTCCAAAACGGCAGGACCTCTGCTCACACAGCCAGCATCCTGTGTATTATTGAGCCTTTGTGGTTGAATTGCCCCCTCTGTTTATTGATTGGATAGCCACTGAATTGCTATTTATTTATTTAATGGTATAATAATAATTATTAAAAGGTGGCAATTTTATTTAAGCATTGATTTTACTCTTTCGATTGTTGCAAGTCAGCGATAGTGCAATGCTGCTCGCTTTGGAGAATACACATTTTACAAGAATTGTTTGGTCCAGGAAACACTTTTGCGATCTCGGTTTCGATTTAGACGGTATTCGCGTAATTGTACTGATTAAAAGTTATCGTTTCCGAAAGACGCAGGTTCGATTAAAGCTTTTGCGCGTATAATGAAAATATTCATAACACGTCGCGTAACAAAAAGAAACATGCGAATCACAACCGTGATCAAACGAAGAAAATATATGACAACATAAATGTTCTTCGCTGTTATTCAGGACAGGCTCAGATTAGACCTTGCAATTTTTAGCTATAGGAAATGACAAGGCGTTACACTTGGGAGATATTGGTTTTGAATAAATTGTATTTACCTTCTCTCTCTCTCCTTTTTTCAGCCTTTATACCTTCACATCGATTAAGGAACTTTTCCTTCTCTACCGACCAGTACGTAACAATATTCAGACTCCACAGAATGTCTTACATCGAATTATTACATGCTTAACCCTTAACAATCATATATATTTTCGTAGTACAAACAATGCTAATTATTCCGTGCACTGGAAAGTCTTTGATACACTGAGCACAAAAATGAAAATAATAAAATTATAATTACATTTTTAATATCATGAGTACTTCTTTAAATCATGGAAATTAGGTTTGACATCGTCGTAATATTAATTTTCATCGTTGTAGCACTACATTGCCCCCTATGGATGTACAGTCACACTTGTTTGACTGGACATCTAAGCAGACTTATTTTCCTTGTCTGTTCTGTTAAAAGTTCACTGTGTTCTTTCACTTGGAAGCGTGCGCTTTGTTTACGTTTAAGTCTCAGGAATTTTGAGTTACGCTCCCCCATTCGGGCAAAGGCCAATGGGAAAACCCCGGGAAGAACACCACGGCGGAGCGAGCACATCTTCCATACCCTCTTTTTTAATTTTCAACATTTGAATATTCACTTCGTATGACATTTAATAATGGTATAATTTCGTGATAGTGCTGCTGGTGACGACGGCTGGCGACTTGGTGTACTGCAACACCGATGTCTCGCCCCATCAGGTAAGTCTGCGATGGACTGCGATGACGTGGCAGGGTGTGGCAAGGGATGACGGATGATGTCGCTGCAGTATGCTGCCCTCACCGACACGTGTGCTCAGCATCCCAGCATACAGTTATATGAAATTCAAACAGCGGTATCAGTTCCTTAAATTAACATCTAAATTACATCATATTTCACGCACTCTTTCACTCAACAAGAAGAATTTTTTTTTTTTTTTTGTGAAGTGTTCGACTGTTTGTGAGTTTCTTTATCATGATGCAAGTCCATTCGTCCTTCCGACATGACTATCTGCAATTAAAGGTTCATGTAATTACGTTCCAACATTGATACAGTTCTGCAACGGGTTTAATGATATAGTCAGTAGCAGTTCCCAACACTGTTACGACTCACCACTGTTGCTGACTGATCGATAAAAACACTTGCTCTTGAGTTTTAGTTTGCCTGGAATGTTACGTCCACGCATGTGGTCCCAATAA